>NC_133421.1:46187166-46806000 GCF_049350105.2 Macaca mulatta
GCACACACACGCACACACGGAAGTTCACTCCCATGTGGGCCCCTTTCTCCAAGTATGACTCTGCATTTCTTTTTTTTTTTTTTTTTTTTTTGAGATGGAGTCTCGCTCTGTCGCCCAGGCTGGAGCGCAGTGGCCGGATCTCAGCTCACTGCAAGCTCCACCTCCCGGGTTCTCGCCATTCTCCTGGCTCAGCCTGCCGAGTAGCTGGGACTACAGGTGCCTGCCACCTCGCCCGGCTAGTTTTTTGTATTTTTTTTAGTGGAGACGGGGTTTCACCATATTAGCCAGGATGGTCTCGATCTCCCGACCTCGTGATCCGCCCGTCTCGGCCTCCCAAAGTGCTGGGATTACAGGCTTGAGCCACCGCGCCCGGCCCAGGGTCTCACTCTTTTGCCCAGGTTGCAATGCAGTGGCATTGTCACTGCAGCCTCAATCTCCCAGGCTCAAGTGATCCTCTAGCTTCAGCCCCCTGAGTAGCTGAGACTACAGGCGCACACTACTGCATCCACTAATTTAGTTTTAGTCTATTTTTTTTTCTTTTTGAGATGGAGTTTTGCTCTTGTTGCCCAGGTTAGAGTGCAATGCTGCCATCTTGGCTCACTGCAACCTCTGCCTCCTGGGTTCAAGCAATTCTCCTGCCTCAGCCTCCTGAGTAGATGGGATTACAGGCCCCCACCACCATGCCTGGCTAACTTTTTGTATTTTTAGTATAGACAGGGTTTCACCATGTTGGCCATGTTGGTCTCAAACTCCTGACCTCAAGTGATCCACCAGCCTCAGCCTCCCAAAGTGCTGGGATTACAGGCGTGAGCCACCGTGCCTGGCCCACTAATTTATTTTTTATAGAGATGGGGTCTTGCTTTGTTGCCCAGGCTGCTCTTGAACTCCTGGTCTCAAGCTATCCCCTCATCTTGGCCTCCCAAAATGTTAGGATTACAGGTGTGAGCCAGCACATCCAGCTTATTTCTTAAATGAGTCATTAAATGTATGTCTCTTTCGCTATACTAAATGTCAGTAGGGACAATTTTGATTTTGTTTATTTTATTTTGTTGTATTGTATTGCATTGTATTGTATTGTATGACGGTGTCTCACTCTGTTGCCTCGGCTGGAGTGCAGTGGTGTGATCTCAGCTCACTGCAATCTCCGCCTCCTTGATTCAAGTGATTCTCCTGCCTCAGCCTCCCGAGTAGCTAGGATTACAGGTGTGTGCCACCAAGCCCAGCTAATTTTTGTATTTTTAGTAGAGTCGAGGTTTCTCCGTGTTGGCCAGGCTGGTCTCAAACTCCTGGCCTCAAGTGATCTGCCTGCCTTGGCCTCCCAAAGTGCTGGGATTATAGGTGTGAGCCATTACACCCAGCCTATTTTATTTTATTTTTTAAACTCATTTATTTTATTTTGTTTTGTTTTGTTTTATTATTTTATTTTATTTTTTTGAGACAGAGTCTTGCTCTGTCGCCCAGGCTGGAATGCAATGGTGCGATCTCAGCTCACTGCAACCTCCACCTCCTGGGTTCAAGCAATTCTCCCACCTCAGCCTCCCTAGTGGCTGGGATTACAGGCACCTACCATCATGCCCTGCAAATTTTTGTATTTCTGTAGAGACGGCGTTTCACTATGTTGGCCAGGCTGGTCTTGAACTCCTGAGCTCAGGTGATCCTCCTGCCTCAGCCTCCCAAAATGCTGGGATTAGAGGCCTGAGCCACCAAGCTCAGCTTTACTTTTATTTTTATGTTTTTGAGACAGAGTCTCACTTTGTCACCCAGGCTGGAGTGCAGTGGTGTGATTTTGGCTCACTGTAACCTCTCCCTCCTGGGCTCAGGAGATTCTCCTGTCTCAGCTTCCCAAGTAGCTGGGATTACGGGCATGCACCACCACTCCTGGCTAAATTTTGTATTTTTAGTAGAGATGGGCTTTTGCTAGGTTGGTCAGGCTGGTCTCAACTCCTAACGTCACGTGATGTGCCCACCTCAGTCTCCCAAAGTGCTAGGATTACAGGCATGAGCCACTGCGCCCGGCCTGGCTTTGTTTATTACTGTGTCTAATGCCTAATACAGTTCTTGGCATCTACTAAGTGGCCAATAAATATTTATGGAATAAACCTCATCCTGCTTGACATTTTTGCAGCATTCTACACTATAGGTTGTTCCCACCTCCTGGAATCTTTCTTCCCTAAACTTTCATATTCTACTGATTTCCCCACTTCTGTAGACTTTCCTCACAGGCAAGCTGCTTCTTCTTTATGAATCTTACAGCTTCAGATATTGCTGTGAAAATGGCGACACCTACATAGTCACTCACATAGGCACAAGTACAAACTTAGAGAATAATAAATGCTCAGTCACCATTTCCTCATCCGAGAAGAGAGTGGATATGTCATCCCTCAGTATCTCTAGGGAATTGGTTCCAGGACCCCATGTGGACACCAAAATCCACAGATGCTCAGGTCCCTTATATACAATGATGCAGTATTTGCATGTAATCTATACATATCCATATGCTTTAAATCAGATTATTTAAAATACTTAATACAATGCAATTGCTATATAAATAGTAATTATACTATTATTACTTAGGGAATAATAAGGAAAAAAGTCTATACATGTTTAATTCAGACATACCCATCCTTTATTTCCCCCCCAATTTTTTTTTTGAGGTGGATTTTCACTCTGTCATGCAGAGTGTGACCGGGTTCAAGGGATTCTCTTGCCTTAGCCTCCCAAGTAGCTGCGATTACAGGTGTGTGCCACCATGCCTAGCTGATTTTTATATTTTTAGTAGAGATGGGGTTTCACCATATTGGCCAGGCTGGTCTCCAACTCCTGACAAATGATCCGCTCACCTCGGCCTCCCACAGTGAGCCACCATGCCCGGCCTGCCCCTACATATTTTCAGTCTTTGGTCGGCTGAATCCATGGATACAGAAACCACAGAGGTGGAACACATGGATACAAAGGGCTATTTGTGGCCAGGTGTGGTGGGCTCACACCTGTAATTCCAACACTTTGGGAGGCCACGGTGGGAGGATCAGTTGAGCTCAGGAGTTTGAGAATAGTCTGGGCAACATGGTAAAAGCCCATCTCTACTAAAAATACAAAAATTAGCCAGGCATGGTGGCGCACACCTGTGGTCCCAGCTACTCAGGAGGCTGAGGCATGAGAATCACTTGAATCCAGGAGGTAGAGGTTGCAGTGAGCCAAGATTGCATCACTGCACTCCAGCCTGAGCAACAGAGTGAGCCCCTGTCTCAAACAAAATAAAACACCAACAGTCTGAGCACAGGGGCTCACACCTGTAATCCCAACACTTTGGGAGGGCGAGGCAGGCAGACCACTTGAGCCTAGGAGTTTGAGACCAGCCTGGCCAACATGTTGAAACCCCATCTCTACTAAAAAAAAAAAAAAAAAAAAAAAAAACCGAAATTATCCAGGTATGGTGGCAGGCGCCTGTAATCCCAGTTACACGGGAGGCTGAGGCAGGAGAATTGCTTGAATCAGGGAGGTGGAGGTTGCAGTGAGCCGAGGCTGTGCCACTGCACTCCAACCTGGGTGACAGAGCAAGACTCTGTCTCAAAATAAACAAACAAACAAAAACAAAAACAAGCCAAAACACCAATGGGCTCTTTGCTAACTGCATGGTGGCTCTCCTTTGTTGTTCGCCTGTTGCCTATTGTTATTGAATCCAAAGTCTTCTAGGTCCTCTTTTTACCTGCTTCTTAGCTAATCATTATATTCCTATACAAATTCTTGTTAAGATAAAAATGTTCATAAGTTAAAAACTTGTCTCTTACGCAAATATAAACAGAAAATAAGTCAGGTCAAGTGCGATGACTCACGTCTGTAATCCCAGCACTTTGGGAGCCCAAGGCCAGAGGATCTGTTGAGTTCAGGAGTTTGAGACCACCCTGGCCAACACGGTTAAACTCCCATCTCTACTAAAAATACAAAAATTAGCCGGGCATGGTGGTGCACACCTGTAATCCCAGCTACTTGGAAAGCTGAAGTAGGAGGATCACTTGAACCGGGGAGGCGGAGGTTGCAGTGACATAAGATCACACCACTACACTTCAACCTGGGCGACAGAGTGAGACTCCCTCTCAAAAAAAGAAAAAGAGAAAAAGAAAGAAAATCCGATTACTATGCACACACCTAAATAATCAGAAAACTCCCAGAGTCTAAACAACATCCTGCATTCTGTGGAAAAGACTTAGTCATCTCTTCTGCTCATTTCCACATTTTGGATATTATTTTCTTAATATTATTTTAAACTTTTATTGTTATTATTATTATTGTTCTGAGACAGGGTCTCACTCTGTTGCCCAGGCTGCAGTGCAGTGGCATATCATGGCTCACTGCAGACTCAAACTGCAGGGCTCAAGTGATCCTCCCACCTCAGCCTCCCAAGTAGCTGGGACCACAGGCGTGCACCACCACGCCTGGCTGACGTTTTGATTTTCGTAGCTCAAGGTCTCCCTGTATTGCCCAGGCTGGTGTCAAACTCCTGGGCTCATGTGATCCTCCTGCCTCGGCCTCCCAAAGTTCTAGGACTGCAGGTGGGAACCACAGCACCTGGCCAGTTTTCGTAATATTCTTCACCCAGATAGGAAAATTTTACTTTCTCTTTTTCTTTGTATGGGTCTCTCTTTCCTCAGAGAATGTTTCTTCCTCTCTTCCTGCCCAGATGTGTACTTTATTTTCTTTACATCTGGCCCCAGCTTCCTTCCTTTTAACACAAATTTCTGTTTCTCTCCTCTTTTATCCTTACATGAAACAGCTGATGGCCCAGGTATTCATTCCTGAAACATTCCAGGAGTAACTTGGAGTGTTAATTTTTCTTTTCTTTTCTTTTCTTCTTTTCTTTTCTTTTGTTTTCTTTTCTTTTGAGATGGAGTCTCGCTCTGTCACCCAGATTGGAGTGCAGTGGCGTGATCTCGGCTCACTGCAACTTCTGCCCCCTGGGTTCAAGTAATTCTCCTGCCTCAGCATCCCCAGTAGCTAGGATTATAGGCATGTGCCACCACACCTGGCTAATTTTTCTATTTTTAGTAGAGATGGGATTTCACCCTGTTGGCCAGGCTGGCTGGTCTCAAACTCCTGAACTTGTGATCTGCCTGCTTTGGCCTCCCAAAGTGCTGGAATTACAGGCATGAGCCCCGCGCCCAGCCACGCCTGAGTTTTTAAAAAGATCTGGGTGTTTATTCTGGGATGTCAGCCCCTGTTTCCTTTTACTGTTTTTAACGTGACTGCTAAAAATTGTAAACTACACATATGGCTCACGTTATATTTCCATTGGACCTTGCTGCTCTGAACTAACAGATGAGGACCATAACTCTGGCTTTAAAAATTGTGTAATATGGCCCGGCATAAGCCTGTAAACCCAGGAATTTAGGGGAACTTGGCCGGGCACTGTGGCTCATGCCTGTAATCCCACTACTTTGGAAGGCCGAGGCAGGCAGATCACTAGAGGTCAGGAGTTTGAAACCAGCCTGGCCAACATAGTGAAACCCCGTCTCTACTAAAAATGCAAGACGATTATCTGGGCCTGGTGGTGGACGCCTGTAATCCCAGCTACTCGGGAGGCTGAGGCAGGAGAATCACTTGAACCCGGCGGGTGGAGGTTGCAGTGAGCCAAGATCACACCCCTTCACTCCAGCCTGGGCAAAAGAACAAGACTCCATCTCAAAAAAAAAAAAAAGAAAAGAAAAGAAAAAGGAATGCATTGGCCAGATTAATGGCTAATAATAGCTTCACACCTAAAGCCATGTTAATCTGCTCTAACAAAAATACCATCGGTTGAAACTGGAAGGTGGAGGTTGCAGTGAGCCAAGATCGCACCACTGCCCTCCAATCTGGGTAACAAGAGCAAAACTCTGTCTAAAAAAAAAAAAAAATTAGCCAGACATGGTGGCACACACCTGTAGTCCCAGCTACTCGGGAGGCTGAGGTGGATCACTTGAGCTTGGGAAGCAGAGGTTGCAGTGAGCCGAGATGGTGCCACTGTACTCCAGCCTGGACAACAGAGCAAGACTGTCTCAGAGAAACAAGAAAACCAAACCAAACCAAAACAACAACAACAAACCTCCTAGCAGCAGGGAACTGGAATGGGAAACTGATGGGAGAGAATAGACTGGAGAGGAATTTGAGAGTTTCAAAGGCAATAGTAATTATATTAATATAAGGACTTGAGAATTGGATGGCTGTTTCTTCTGGCTCTTGCTGCATTGGAGGAAGACATGAAAGGCTGAGGGTGATTAATCGCCTGTAAGTTGAAGTGTGAAAACCAGAGGCCCTCCTTGGCAGCATATAAAGAGACTCATCGCCTGCAACGGGAGAGCAGAAAAGGCTGAGGAACAGGACCAGGCCTTCATTATAAGAGCAGCAAAGTTCCAAAGAAGGCTGTGTTCTCTATCACGTTCAGGTCCAGTATACACCAAAGGAGCTGCAGGACCCCGATCACAGATTCCAGCAGGCGTCAGGAAAGTACATCTGGCATTGTATCTTGAGGGTGGTGGATCAAGGAGCACTGAATAAATTTGGATAACAGAGTTTATCAATGTGGGACCAATAGCCCATGACACAAAATGTAACAACTATTGAAGATCCCAGGAGATGGTGCTATTCAGCTGCTCGGTTGCCTCCCAAAGTTTGGGAAAAGCAACCGTCCATTGTAAGTGAAGTAGAAACGCTAGAACTATCATGGACCATGGTGGAGGAAGGGATCAAAAGGTTGAGTGCGGTGGGCACATTAGAGTGGATATTCTGCATAATGCCAGCCTACCATGGCATGGGAGGGTCTAGAGGGTACTCTATTTACAAAGTAATAAGGAATGCGCTGACTGAGGGGCACTGGCATTGTTGGGAAACTCACTGAGGCTGTTACATATGGGTCAGTGTTCATGGTAGCAAATGCTGCCACAGAACGGGCAGGATCCTGTCAGGGACTAGCATTTAACCCTCAGATGCAAGCTGGGCACACTTAGCACAATGAGTGACACCAGGGAGGATCAGATTCAAGGAGAGCTATGGAGAAAATTAACAAGAATATGAATTTTTGGCTGGGCATGGTGGCTCACGCCTGTAATCTCAGCACTCTGGGAGACCGAAGTGGGCAGATCATGAGGTCAGGAGATCGAGACCATCCAGGCCAACATGGTGAAACCCTGTCTCTACTAAAAATACAGAAATTAGCTGGGTGTGGTGGCGCATGCTTGTAATCCAGCTACTCAAGAGGCTACGGTAGGAGAATCACTTGAACCTGGGAGTCAGAGGCTGCAGTGAGTCGAGATTGCGTCACTGCACTCCATCCTGGCAACAGAGTGAGAATCCATCTCAAAAAAAAAAAAAATTAATTAATTTAATTGTAGCATTTAACAAAAATGCCATCTCACATCAGTGGGGAAAAGATGTACTATTCAATAAAAGAATAAATCCAGTGATGGAATCAGGTGATGGTGGAGCAATTGGAACGCCATCAGGATGTAAACTGGAGCCATGGTTCGTATCACACTCCCAAATCACTCCAATGAATCAAACAGAAAAAGTGAAAGAATAAAAGTGCCAGACGGAAACAAAAAAGAACATTATGTTCCCATGGTAAGATCGATGGAGCAGCCAAAAAGCCAATTGTTCAATCTGCACAACCAGAAGAAATCAAAGATGGGTGATGAGGAGTTTGAGGGTAGTCACCCCAATAACCCAGAACCCAGAACCTGACTGAAGGAGAGAGTCGGTTTCCAGGAAGAAGTGCCACAGCAAATGTATATGATCGTGATTCCCCCAGTCCTTCTCCAAAGAAACCGATGGCCATCTCCTCAGGAAAGGGTAATTCCCAGCCTTTTTGAGGGCTATTGGATATAAGGCCTGAGTTCACACTGATGCCTGGAGACCCAAAGCTTCATTGTGGTCTCCCTGTTAAAGTGGGAGTATATTGGGGCTAGGTAATAAATGGAGCCTTTGACCCAGGTCTAGTTCGCAGGGGGTCCAAAGACCCACCTGATATTCCAACTCCAGATGTATAATCACAATGTAATATGACATGGAAATACTTGGGTGTTGGAAGAACCACCTCTGCTCCCCATCATTGCTGTCAGGGACTAGGATTTTGCCCTCCTTAAAAGCCATTAGTCTGTTATTGTTTCATGTTTGCTGGTTGAATACAAGACTCTTGCGTCAGAGACAAAGGACTTTATCAGACCACAGCAAGCAGTATCAGGGTCATGTCTGCATCCGTTCACCTTGCCCCCAGTTCCCACAGAGGCGATGCAGAGGATCCAGATTGATGCCTATACATAAAGTGGGTTGTGTTACAGGGGGAAAATCACTGAGTTTAGGGAATCCACCATTTTTTTTCCTTCAACTTTTGTTTTAAGTTCCAGGGTACATGTGCAGGATGTGCAGGTTTGTTACAAAGGGAAACGCGTGCCATGGTGGTTTGCTGCCCAGATCAACCTATCACCTGGGTATGAAACCCACCATCCATTAGTTGTATTTCCTGATACTCTCCCTCCCCAAAACCTCTCCAACAGGCCCCAGTGTGTGTTGTTCCCCACCATGTTTCCTGTGTTCTCATTCTTCAACTCCCACTTAGAAATGAGAGCATGCTATGTTTGGTTTTCTGTTCCCGTGTTAGTTTTCTGAGGACAACGGTTTCCAGCTCCATCCATGTCCCTGCAAAGGACATGATTGCATTCCTTTTTATGGGAATCCACTGTTTCATTTTCTTTCCCCTCCCTCCCTCCCTCACTTCCTTCTCTCTCTCTCTTTGTTTCTTTTCTTTCTTTCTTTCTCCACCCAGGCTGGAGTCCAGTGGCTCAATCTCAGCTCGCTGCAACCTCTGCCTCCCTGGTTCAAGCAATTCTCCTGCCTCAGCCTCTTGAGTAGCTGGGATTACAGACACCCACCACCACACCCAGCTAATTTTTGTATTTTCGGTAGAGACGGGGTTTCACCATGTTGGTCAGGCTGGTCTCAAATTGCTAACCTCATGATCCGCCTGCCTCGGCCTCCCAAAGTGCTGAGATTACAGGCATGAGCCACCGTGCCTGGCTGGAAATCTACTATTTTTATAAGCAGTATGCAAGTCTACTCTTTGTCCTGGAAGGAGATGTTAGCTCATCTCTCAAGGTTCATTGCTGTGTGTACAACACTGAGAAATCTCCTAAGTAGAGAGAAGTCAAGGTCTTGTCTTCCCAGCATATTAGTAAGAATGTGCAGAGATACTCAGAATCCAGGGTAGATGGCTTCTCCCAATAATTTCTTTAGACTGTAAAATTACGGCCATCTTAGTGGAGAAGGCCAAGTAGAAACCTCTGAAACTTCTCCCTCCTCCTCCATCCAAGAGAGTAAATAAAAGACAGTATGACACTCCAGGGAACACAGCAGAGATTAAAGCCACCTTTGAAGACTTCATGAATGCAGGAGTCATGTTTTCCTCACTTAATTCTGACCTTAACCAGAATGCAATGGTCCATTGTAAGTGGAGTAGAAATGGTAGAAATGCAGGAACTTCAGTTCCTGAAGGATGTGGCAAACTCATCCAAGGAATAGCCCCAGTTGTGCTTGCTGGGTTACAAATGGTATTTTTGTTACAGCAGATTAACATGGCTTTAGGTGTGTGCTATCGTTAGCCATTAATCTGGCCAATGCATTTTTTTTTTTTTTTTTTTGAGATGGAGTCTTGCTCTTTTGCCCAGACTGGAGTGAAGGGATGTGATCTTGGCTCACTGCAACTTCTACCTCCCAGGTTCAAGTGATTCTCCTGCCTCAGCCTCCTGAGTAGGTGGGATTATAGGTGCCTGCTACCATGCCTGGTCAATTTCTGTATTTTTACTAGAGACAGGGTGTTGCAGGAAGTCAAAGACCCCGAACAGAGGGACCTGCTGAAGCCGTGACAGTAGGACATAAATTGTGATGATTTCATGGACGTTTATCACTTTCCCAATCAATACTCTTATAATGTCCTATGCCTGTCTTTAATCTCTTAATCCCATCATCTTCATAAGCTGAGGATGTATGTCACTTCAGGACCCTGTGATGATTATGTTAACTGCACAAATTGTTCATAAAGCACGTGTGTTTGAACAATATGAAATCTGGGCCTCTTGCAAAAAGAACAGGGAACAAGGGAGATAACCATTAGGTCGGACTGCCTGGGAGCCGGACGGAACAGAGCCATATTTCTGTTATTATCGATAACGGGTAAGAGAAATATTGCTGAATTCTTTTCCCAGTAAGGAATATTAATAATTAGCAGCCCTGGGAAAAGAATGCATTCCCAGGGCGGGTCTCTAAAATGGCCACCCTAGGAGTGTCTGCCTTATGCAGATGTAGATAGGGAGGAAACACGCCCTAGTCTCCTGCAGCGCCCCCAGGCTTGCTAGGATTAGGAAATTCCAGCCTGGCGAATTCTATTCAGACCGGTTCTCTGCTCTTGAACCCTGTTAAGATGTTTATCAATGACAATGCGTGCACAGCGGGATATGGAAGTTCATTAGTGATTCTAGTTTCGCCGTGACCTTGCAATGTCGCCCTGACCTTCTGCCTTGTGATCTTTTGTTGCCCTTGAAGTGTGTGATCTCTGTGACCCACACCCTATTCGTACACTCCCTCCCCTTTGAAAATTGCTAATAACAACTTGATGGTTTTACAGTTCAGGGGGCAACACAGAATCTGCCGACATGTGATGTCTCCCCAGGACAGCCAGCTTTAAAATTTCTCTCTTTTGTACTCTTTCCCTTTATTTCTCAGACTAGCTGGCACTTAGGGAAAATAGAAAGGAACTTACGTTGAAATATTGGAGGCTGGTTTCCCCTGATAATGGGGTTTTGTCATGTTGGCCAGGTTGGTCTTGAACTCCTGACCTCAGGCGATCGACCCACCTCAGCCTCCCAAAATGCTAGGATTACAGGCATGAGCCACGGCACCTGGCTGCATTCTTATCCATTCCTAACTGGAAGAAGTTTACATTCATGTGGGATGCACAACAGTACAGATTTCCAGTCCTGCCCTGGGGTTGTGTTAACTCTCTTGCATTCTGTAGAAATATATTCTGAAAGGACCTTGACCATCTGAACACCCCGGAATATGACACTGGCCCACTATATCAATGACATGATGTTACTTGGACCAGATGAGCAAGAAATACAAATACTTGTTGGAGGCCTGGGTAAGACATGTGTTCCAGAGGCTTCTACAAAGATCCAGGGGCCTGCCACACTAGTGAAGTTTTAGTGGCTTCAGGCATAGTGGGATATCTCCTTCCAAAGGAAAGGTCAAATTATTCCATCTTGCACTTCCCACCACTAAGAAGCAAGCATAATGCCTACCAGGCCTCTTTGGGCTCTGGTGACAGCATATTCCCCACTTAGGAACACTGCTTTAAACCTTACCAAGTGACAAGGAACTCTACCAGCATTGTGTGAGGCCTAGGACAGGAAAGGGCTACATAGTGGTTTCCGGTTACAGGAGAAGCAGTCCTGCTTCTTGGGCTATGCGACCCATTCTATCATATGGTTTTAGAGGCGAGATCAGCCTGGCCAACATAGCAAAACCTCGTCTGTACTGAAAATACAAAAATTAGCCGGGTGTGGTGGCACACACCTGTAATCTTAGCTACTTGGGAGGCTGAGACAGAATGGTTTGAACCCTGGAGGCGGCGGTTGTAGTGAGCTGAGATGGTGCCACTGCACTCCAGCCTGGGTGACAGAACAAGACTCTGTCTCCAAAAAAAAAAAAAAAAGAAAATGCATTGACCAGGCACAGTGGCTCACACCTGTAATCCCAGCACTTTGGGAGGCTGAGGCAGGCGGATCACAAGGTCAGGAGGTCGAGACCATCTTGCTAACATAGTGAAACCCCGTCTCTACTAAATATGCAAAAAAATGAGCCAGGCTTGGTGGTGGGTGCCTGTAGTCCCAGCTGCTTGGGAAGCTGAGGCAGGAGAATGCCATGAACCCAGGAGGACGAGCTTGCAGTGAGCCAAGATCGTGCCACTGCACTCCAGCCTGGGCAACAGAGCGAGACTCCATCTCAAAACAAAGAAAAAAAGGAAGCAAACTGGGTATGTGCCGTTAGAGGTGGTGTATGTTTTCAGCATTATAAATGAATAGAAATGAGTGGCAAAAGTTTCTTCGGTCCATAGATTTGTGGTATCTTACCTAGCTTTGGATCTCTTCCACTAAAGGGATTGCCTGTTGAACGTTGTTAGGAATGAAAGCACTGAAGGCAAACTGCCTGGGTTTGAATTTTGTTCTGTCCCTTGCACCCTGCCTGAGTTCAAATCCTACCTGGTAGTAAGTTCTTTTAAGGGGATGATCTTTGAGAAAATGTTTTAGCTCCTGTTTTCCCAAGTAAATGGACACAATAGTTACTACCTTGTGAAGGATTCATGTAATTGACCAGCGCTTACCAAGTAGCATCAGTGTTCAGTTTTAGTCATTGGTGATTCTGTATTTGGACTGTGAGGGGGTGTTGGGGTGGGGGGTGGTGTGTGTGTGTGTGTTTAGCAGATAATTGCATGCAGAAAGGAAAAATACTTTTGATAACCGAGAGGCAGCTTTTCTCTGCTTTTGTGTCAAAAGGGAAGAAGGGAGTTGGGAGAGGGAAAGGAATTCTGTTCAATACTAAGCGCCCTTCCTCAAAATCAGAGGTATATAGAATGTGTAATAATTTACAGAATTTCTAGACTTCAATAATCTGATTTTTTAAATTTTATTTTTTATGTTTTCAGGTTGAGACTGAGGTAAAGTCAATCTGAGGCGACGTTCTGGATGTACTGAACAGACACCTCATTCCAGCAGCTACCACTGGCAAGTCCAAGGTTTTCTATTGTGAAATGTAGGCTCTACACTAACAATTAACAAGTGTACTTCAATAATTTTAGAAACTCTCAGGACTAATTGACTTTGTTTCTTTTTTATTTCTGAGACATTTCATACTATTTTCCTTATTAAATGTAACCAAAAATCCCACTGAAATTAAGTGAGGAGCCTCTAAATATCGACAAAATTATCACTTGATAGACTAGAATTCAACAAGCAGGTGGTTCCAAGAAATGGCACAAGAGTATTAATCGTAAAATAAAATTTCTACATGAAACATTCAGCCAGCACTGTGCAATGTGTGGCCGTTTGAGGGAGGGGAATGAGATAGGTCCCATGAAAGCAAAAGAATATAAGTAAAGCAAAAGCTAATGCATTTTTATAACAGCCTGACCATCTTTTTATTCCAACGTCAACTATCCTTCTAACATTAAACAATTATTTTTAAATAAAAGTTGGAAACCTACATAGAAGAAAGTCATGATTCTAAAAAGGCCAACTTTTAATCTTACATTTTCCTTTCTACTATAGAACCTACATTTCACAATAGAAAACCTTGCTGCTGGAATGAGGTGTCTGTCCAGTGCATCCAAAACGTCGCCACAGATTAACTTTAGCTGTCTCAACCTGAAAAAATAAAAAATAAATTGTAAAAAATCAGAGTGTTTCAGTCTAGAAATTCTGTGAATTATTACACATTCTATCTACCTCTGGTTTTGTGGAAGAGAGCTTGTATTAAAGAGAATTCCTATCCCTGTCCAAACTCCCTTCTTCTCTTTTGACACAAAAGCAGAGAAAAGCTGCCTCTGGGTTATCAAAAGTATCTTTTCTTTTCTGCCTGCAATTAAGTGCTACAGGCACACACCACCTCCCACCCCAAAACCGCCTCACAGTCCAACTACAGAACCACCAATGACTAAAACTGAACACTGATGCTACTTGGTAAATGCTGGTCAATTACATGAATCCTTCACAAGGTAGCAGCTATTGTGTACAATGACTTGGGAAAACAGGAGCTCCACATTTGCTCAAAGATCATCCCCTTAAAAGAACTTAATAAGCAGAGCTAGGATTAGAACTCAGGCAGCCTGAGAAGGCTAAAAATTTCCCAAAGTTTTAAGTTCTGCTTCCCTTCTGATTATCAGTTCTGTCTCTAAGTCATTCCTCTTTTCTTTCATTTTCCTAGAAACATTCAAGAGAATGAAGGTACTCCTTCAATACTTTGCTTAGATATTTCTTCTGCTAAATTTCAGGTTCATCGCTCACAAGCTCAGTCTTCCAGAAAACACTAGGAGCACAATGCAGCCAAGTTCTTTGTCACTTTATGGCAAGCATCACCTTTCCTCCAGTTTCCAATAACGTGTTCTTCATTGCCATCTGAGACTTCATCTGAATGATTTTTCCCTTCCATATTTTTATTTTTTTAAGAGACTGAGTCTTCCTACGTTGGCCAGGTTGGTCTTGAAGTCTCATCCTCAAGCGATCCTCCTGTCTTGGCCTCCCAAAGGGCTAAGATTCCAGGCATGAGACACCAGGCCTGACCCCCTCCATAGGCTACCGACATTCTGTCCGGCTCTCGTCTTCTGAGCCCTCACCAGAGTCACCCTTAACCAAGAGTCACAGGGAGAAGACGGCCACCCACACAGCAAGAGACAGGCCTGGAACAGAGCCTTCCTGCACCGCCTCAGAGGGACCCACCCTGCTGACACCTTGATGGTGGACTCATGGCCTCCACGATTGGGAGACAGTAACATTCTGTTGTTGAGGGTGCCCAGTCTGTGGTCCTGTAAAGCAGCCCTAGGAAACTAGCGCAGCCTGTTAGCCCACAGATGGTGGAGAGATGGAATGAAATAATAATAGAAATAAAGCACACAATAAATGTAATGGGCTTGAATCATCTCCGCATCATTCCTTCCCCTTCTCCCGGGTCCATGGAAGAGTTGTCTTCAAGAAACCTGGTCTCTGGTGCCAAAAAGTTTGGGGAACGCTGGTGTAAATGTTTCTAAAAATAGTTAAGCAACATAAGGTTTACCTGCTACAAATAATGCAGATTTAAATGCTAATAAAAATGGGTGCAAATGAAAACACTCTTTCTGTGGTCCAGGGAATCTTTACCATTCTATCAGAAGGACTTGCAGCTTGGAGCTGCAGCTGCCTTCCCACATCCTGTCCACTGTAAAGCCCTGCAACACACACACATGCACACACGCACACACGCACACACACACATGCACACACGCACACACATGCACACACACACACATGCACATACGCACACACAGATGAACGCACACGCACACAGATACACATTCATAAATACATTCACATGCACAAACCTGTGCACACACATGCACATACATACATACGCATGCATATACCTACACACACACACACACACACACACACACACCCTGTGCTTCATGCCCTCACTAGGGTGGCCAGGGAGGGAATGCGTGTTTTTAGGAGAAATGAAGACAACTCAGGCCCCTCATTCTCCTGGTGATTGCACAAGTGCCTTCTCTGCAGACCATGCTTCAGTGCCTTTCTTGGTTCTCCCTCTTACTGAAAGAGAGAAGTAGAGACCCCTACCCCATCAGCCACCACCTCCACCCCTAGGCTGCGCCAGGCCCAGGTTCCAGAAGTCTCCCAGGATCCAGGAACTAAGGGCAACCACTGGGTTCCACAGCCGCTAGTCCATGGGTCAGGCGCCTCTCTGCGAGCTGACAAACCTTGGCTCTCATGCCCCACACCAAGCCAGCCACACCGCCGTCCCCCCACCAGCATTATTACTGCCTCCTGATGTTAGCCCTGACAACCCTACTTGCTGATAATCTTGCCCCTCACACGCTGGTCCAGGCAAGCCCAAAGGCCAGCACCCTCCACCCACCCTTCCTGGGGGCCACTCTACTTTCTGCTTGCCCAGATGTCTTCACCTGGCTTTACCAAGCTAGAACAAATAACAGGGATGAGCCCCCGGCCTCTACCGGGAAGATTTGCCAAAAGGCTCTCCATTTAGAAGGACAAACAGTGATGGGGCCTACGAATGACCCCAGGATTGTCACCCAAGCAACAAGAAGGGCAAGGAGCCCAGTTTCCTGCCCTTACCCTGGGAGGATGTGGCCAGGGCACCACAAGGCCCTGGAGAGGGGTGGGTAGGAGAGCAGATCCAACCTCTTCTTGAGGAAGCAGCCACCACCCCAGGAAGCATCAGATGGGGGTGCACAGGCAGAGCCCCCGGTGCTGTAGAGCAGGCCCAGCAGATCTGTACTCAGCCTCAGCCCTGGGGAGCTGCAAGACAGGCTGAGACCCGGATAGGTTTGGATCTGTGTCCCCACCCAAAACTCATCCCTCCTGTGTCAAGGGAGGAACCTGGTGGGAGGGGATTGGATCTGGGGACAGTTTCCCCCGTGCTGCTCCCCTGAGAGTGAGGGAGTCCTCAGGAGAGCTGATGGTTTCAAACTGCGGCACTTCCTCGTTCTCCACTCACTCCCTCCTGCCGCCTTGTGAAGAAGGTGTCGCTTCCCCTTCGCCTTCTGCCATAATTGTAAGTTCTCTGAACTGTGAGTCAATTAAACCTCTTTCCTTTATAAACTACTCAGTCTCAAGTATTTCTTTTTTTTTTTTTTTTTAACAGAGTTTGAATCTGGTCACCGAGGCTGGAGTGCAATGGCACCATCTAGGCTCACTGCAACCTCTGCCTTCCAGGTTCAAGGGATTCTCCTGCCTCAGCCTCCCGAAGTAGATGGGATGACAGGCGCCCGCCACCACGCCCAGCTAGCTTTTTTTGTATTTTTAGTTGAGACGGAGTTTCACCATGTTGGCCAGGCTGGTCTTGAACTCCTGACCTCAGGTGATCCACCTCTCGGCCTCCCAAAGTACTGAGATTACAGGTGTGAACCACCACGCCCGGCCTCAAGTATTTCTTTACAGCAGTGTAAATACAAACTAAAACCCCTTCCCTGAGGTGCCTTCTGCTTAGGCAACCAGCTGCCCCATGCTCCTCCTCTGCCCCCTGGTCTTTCTGTTCCCCTGATGAGGGCCAAGTGATAAAC
The DNA here is from genome assembly GCF_049350105.2 of Macaca mulatta. Lineage (NCBI taxonomy): Eukaryota > Metazoa > Chordata > Mammalia > Primates > Cercopithecidae > Macaca > Macaca mulatta. The sequence goes on from NC_133421.1 coordinate 46,204,034, forward strand.
AGGGCCAGCCCCAGCCCCATCCTACTGCAGCCCATGTGGCTGCTGGAGAGGCCGCGCTCCTTTCCTCACCCCAAGGGGCCCTGATATGCTCTTTGGATCCTGGAGGAAACTGACCCCTTATTCTCACAGTGGTGCCACTTCTTCCAAGACCTCAAACCTGGACAACGTGAGCCGGTCTTTTTAAATGTCTCCACTTGCTAGGGCTGTCACTGGGACAGCACTAGAGGGTGGTGCCAATGGATGAATGGATGGATGGATGGATGGACAGTAGTCCAGGGATGATGTCCCTGTCTGTACTGAACTGGGCCCTTCCTCCAATGAGCAGCCTTCCTGAGCGAGTTTATACAATTGTCCCTTGGTATCCATGGAGGATTAGTTCTAGGGTACCGGGGATGCCAAAATCCATGGATGCTCAAGTCCCTGATATAACATGGCCTAGTATTTACATAAAAGCTATGCACATCCTCCAATAGACATAGACCATTACTAGATTATTTATGATATGAAATACAATGCAGATGCTACATAAATGGTTGTGATACTGTATTCTTTAGGGAATGATGACAAGAACAAAGTCTGCACATGTTCAGTAGAGACATAATCATCCAATTTATTTTCTGAATATTTTCCATCTGCTGTTGCTGAACCCACAGATGCAGAGCTCCCGGATATGAGGGCCAAGTGTGCTTTGAGAGTAGGGTGGGTGAGGTTGCTAATGAGTACAGGGGAGCAGGTGTCGATCAGAGGTCCCTGCATTGGGGCATCTAGACGCCCTATCTCCGGACTTGAGACTCCGTTTGAATGACACAGGCAGACTCAGCCCCGGTCAAAGTTCACCCCTTGGAGCTTCATTTTATCCCAAACTCTTTCTGGACCCTGGAATTTGGCATCCCCTAGGCCCTGGCAGGAAGGACAGATGAACCAGATTTTAGATAACGTGTCTGGAATAGAGTGAGGCCCTACTGTGTGCCTGGCACTTTCCCCATAGGATCCTCTAGCTAGAACATTCAAGGGTCATGGAGAGAAATACCCAGTTAAAATATCAGAAATTTAAAAAAAGATACCATTAGAGACACGAAAAAACCATTAAGTAATAGTATTAGCATTTGTGTTCTGAGGTTCAACAGCACTGGTCACTTCCCTCCACCCTTATGTGTATCCCAGACCACCCTGGGCGAGGAGGGCTGAGGTTAGGGAACACCCGTGGATGCTCTGATACTGGTCCTCGGCCTTGGGGGTGACAGTGATGAGGAACTGGGTGCACATATGAGTGGGGCAGCCAGGCCTGGCCAGAGAAGGCACACACACATGCACAGATGTGTTTACCCATGTACAGGTGTGCATGCAGCACACAAACACATTGCAGGCAGGCATGTGGCCACCTCAGGCAGCGGAGGACCCCATCTCTGGGCCCTGCTGACCCGGGCAAGGCCCCACTGTGATGCGTGCCATGACCTCACAATGTCACTGGTGCTTAGCACCAATCCGCTCTCAGGCCTGCCTCTGTGTTCTACGGCAGTTACACGTGCACAGTGGTATCAGCTACACACGCACAGTGGTATCTGGGAACAGTTTTGTGGTCTCAAAGGTTTTCTACCTGAGAGGCATAACGCAGGCCAACTGATTCATCAGAATCAGGTGAGTGCGACCTGCTCTCTTCCCTCCAGGCTGACTTGGGGACAGTGGCTATGCTGTGGGTGGTGTTGGCCTCTGGGCAGCTACCGAGGAGGGTCATCCCTGAGCACTCACCGGTCGCCCGTTCTACACTGCCAGTGTAGACGATTGGCTCTTTCGTCCTCATGGTGGCTTCATAGAGTGAGTGCCATTCCCTGGTGTAGCCATTCGACAGGTGAGACGTCTGGGGTCAGAGAGGCGGTAACCGGCCTGGGAATCCAGACAGGACCGTGGGTTTTGCTCTCAGCCCTGCCGTGCGCTGTGCTGGAATTCAGGCCTGAACCCTGTGACTTCCCTGCCCTAGATCCCAAGTCTTCCCAGGTTTCCCATCCCGATGGGGCAGAGCCTGGCCCTGGCAGAGCAACTGGGATAGATCCACTGTGGGTGGGAGGGATAGGAGGGTCCTCAGAACACCTCTGTGCCCTAAACTGGGTCCTGATGGTGGCTGTGGGCCTCACTGAACACACATGGTCCCTTGTCCTGGGGAACCTTCTGCCTTGGGTAACTGTGGAAAATGAAGGAGCCCTGGAGGGCTGGCTGGGGGGAGACCATCTTCCCTTCTGTTCAAAGGGGTCCAGGCACTGGGGTTCTCTCCACGTATTTCTTGCTCTGTCTGGTCCTCTCGAGGCCTCGCCCTCCTTTTGCCCCAAGTGTTCCCAGGAGGGACGGTCCATCCAGGTGTTCTCCAGGACCAAGGACCCACTGTCCTTCCTCAGTGACATGGGAAAATGATGCCCCCTCCTGTAGGGACAGCTCAGAATGGTGGAGTCCAGTCCCTCCTCGAGTGAGGGTTTCCCCTAGCACAATAGATCATTTTCATCCCCCAAACTGAACACCCTCCTGCTCAACTGGCATTATTCCTAAAGTGGCTTCACTGTTCAGACTGAAGGGCCACGGGAGCCAAAGTGATGAGTGGAGAAGAACAGAGCAGTCAGGAGAGATCTTGTTCCCTGTAGAAAACTGGGCATCTCTGTGGTCCCTGAGCATCCCAGGAGGCCGATTGTACAGAGACCTCTGGTCGCTGACCTCAGTCTCCCTCCACATCCCTGGAATAGCCCATCATGGGCCTTTCACCCTTGGCAGGTGGACACTATTCAACCTGCTGGGGCAGGTGTGTCCCCATTTCATGGCAATTGGGGATGACGGGATTCTCTGTCCAGGTCCCACTGTCCTCAAGTCCTTGGATTGATGTCCACCCTGCTTGGGACTGGAGACTCCAGACACTCATGCAGGTGCGGGACACTAGGTCTGGCACCTTTTTACCTGGGGAAGGTGATGGAATCAGGGTTACATGGCCAGCCAGCATCTGGGAGCCTGGCGGGAATGGTTCAGGTGTTCTCCGAAACTCTCAAGTACAAGGTAACTTTTAGATGATTTTGTCTCACAGGATGGTAATCATAGAGGATGCAGATAGTTTGCGGGCACAGGAGCGAGAGAATATCATCATGAACTATGAGAAGGTACAGGTCGGTCTGCTCCTTGGAGGGAGGCTTCTTCCAGTGCGCCCTGGTCAAAGGTCCTGGGCTCCCTAGGAGCACAGAGTGGGCACAGGTGGCTACTACCCCCAGGCCCTTGCACCCTTTGCCTTGGACCCCTCACCAAGCCTCCCTCTGGGTTGCAGGGACACCGAGCTGGGCTGCCAGACGACATGGGGCCTAAGCCTGTTGGAATCTACAACAACATTGATCGCTTTGGGATTGTGCAGTGAGTCCTCTGTGCTCCCCTCACCCCTGAAGCACCTATCTCAGCTCAGGGATGGGTTTGCTTTTAGAAAGGCCTTTCCGAGGCAGGAATGTCTCGCCGGGTCAGGCCAACCTGTTTTCCAGGGTCAGAACTCCTCCCTGGCTCCCCTGCAGGTCCAGCCCCAGGTTGCTGTTAGGCCAGAGGTGCGGGGCCCATCTAGGGAGCGGGTGGGAATGGAGACTGGGCTAGGTCAGGCCCCTGGACTCTCAGCAGTTCTGTCCCCAAGTCAGCACAAGAGGAGCAGGGCAACCTGAGGGTCTGGCCATGTCTACTTGGAAACAACCCCAGTGAAATCCAAGGGTTCTGGCTACAGGGTGAGGGGACGCCTGGCCTAGCCTCAGGGCTGTTGTCCAGCAGGTCTCTGAGGGCCCACCGGCCCCTGTCCTCCCTCATTTCCCTAGAGCTACAGCCCTCACTGTCCCCATGGAGAAGGGGGAACGGCATGAGAACAATGGGATCGGTGGCCCTAGGAGAATGGAGGAGAAGATGGGCAGGGACCTGTTATGGGCATCTCACCGTGAGGCCAGGGAGGCAGCCGGGCTTGTGGCTACAGACCCTGGGTCTGGTGCTGGGAAAGGAACTGGGGCCACGTAAGAGGAGCCCAGCCAGGAGTCCATCCCTTAGGGATCATAGGATGGAGAGACAGAGGATGCCGGGGGAGGTAGGGTGGGAGGGAGTTGATGAGCTGTGCCACTTCTGAAACGCAGGTGTGTGGGTCAGGTGCAGGGAGGGGCAGGTGGATGCGGGGAGTCAGAACCTGCAAGGGCCTTGGGGCTGTGAAGTGGGATGGGCCCCTGGTACACCAGGCGTACACCGGGCAGGTCACAGGGCAGGCTCCCTTGACCCTGCTGGGGTGATGTGGTCACTCCCTGAGGGACTCCTGTGAGGGCCCTGTTGCCCACCCTGGGCGGACCCCATCCCGTCTCAGGCCTGACCTTGCTCAGCTCCAGCAGAAAGCACCACCTCCAGTCCAGGACAAGCAGCCCCATTGTGCGGCCTGACCGCCCCCCACGCCAGGGGCCCCAGTTACTCTGGCCAGGCTGGACCCGCACTCCTTCTTCTCCTAGCTCCTGCCCCTCCTGGGAGTCAACCCCACAGGAAGCCCCTTGTCCTCCCTTCCCTGTGTCTTTTCCTGGACTGAGCCCTCAGCTAGATAGGGACAGAGCCTGTCCTTTCTGGGGGTTGGCTCCCAGTCTAGGGCAGCTCCAGGCCCTGTGCAGGTCGTCAGTTCTGCCTGGGTTTTCTTACAGTGAGACAGAGCTGCCTCCTGCCACTGCTCGGGAGGCTAAGGTAAGAGCCTGATGCATGGGGAGGGGGCTGGACCAGGGATGTGGGGACTGGGCGGGTGGTCGGTGAGGCAGAGGAGGCAGCTGGCCTGGGGGGTGGCAGGTGAGGACAACACGATGTCCCTGGGAGGGGCAGCACTCCCTGCTGGACCTGACCCCAGGTTGCTGTAACTTTGGCAGCTTGATAAGATTCCAAAGTGAGAACCACAGTTGTGGCTTGGGGGTGGCTGCCTGCCTGTGTCAGGACCCCTCCTAGAGGCTGGGACCTGACCTAAGACTGCTGTGTCTGTGGCCTGAGGATGGCACGTCCTGGGGTCCCAAAGCCAGCCCACTGGTGCTCATTTGCTCAAAGGCTCTCAGCCCTTAGGGTCTGCCCTTCCCTGACTCCCTCCAGCTGGGTCCACCAGGGCTCCAGAGCCCAAGACCCAGCATCCACGGGCGGCTCTGGGAAGCCTGGCAGCTCCCCTAACGCCAACATTCCTCATTTGACAGCAAATGCGGCGGGAGATAACACAAAAGAGCAAGTGGATGGAAATGCTGCGACAATGGGAGACATATAAGAACAGTAAAAAGGTAATGTGTGGAGGGAGAGGCCCCCAGAACCACTTTCTGCAGAGACAGGGGACGGGCACCCATGGCTGTGACCTGGCACCATCAGCCTCTCAGAGGGCAGGTGGCACACTGTCCTCACCCAGAGGACTGCAGGCCTGGTCGGTGGTTTGCCTGCCTATTTGTGCAAGCGTCACCTTGCTGGGAGGGAATCTGAATCTAGGACTGGAAACACCCAGAGCTCAAGGCTAGGGATGCCCTGGTGACCTAAAGGAAGGAAAAGGTTCAGATCAGAGTCCCGACTCTGAGTGCCCATCCACTCTTTCAATCCTGGGAAGGGAGACTGTGTCCCAGCTTAATGTCACTTCTAATGAGGAATCATGGGGCCAAAACCAACCATTTCCAGAATCCTCGGGCTCTGCTCCTCACTGGGGTCGCCCCGTGGCCTGTGACACCAGGTTGTTTTCTGCCCACAGCTGATAGATCGAGTATATAAGGGCATTCCCATGAACTTCAGGGGCCAAGTGTGGTCGGTCCTGCTGAACATACAGGAAGTCAAGTGGAAAAACCCCAGAACATACAAGGTACGCTCAGCCAGAGCACAACAAACAGGACAGGCCGTGTCAGGAGCCCAGGTCTCCAGCTGGAGGGAGCATTAAGCCCAGCCTGGGGGGTGGGTGGGATGGTCAGATGCACATCCTGGGCACAGACGGTGACATAGTCACCACAGACAAACTCGGCTCTGGTGACCCTCTCCAGCTTCAGTAACAAGCCAAAAAGCAGCTTTGTGCACAAGGAAACCTTCCTGCTTCCCTTCCTTCCGGAGTGCTGACTGTGGGCCGACTGCCATTTGGGGCAGGGAGTCTTCCATCTGTTCTGAGGCTGCTTCCTCCTGTTGGCCCTGCCCTACAGGTCATGAAGGAGAAGGGCAAGAGGTCATCTAAACACATCCACCAGATCGATGTGGACGTGAGCAGGACATTAAGGACTCACATCTTGTTCAGGGATCGCTACGGAGCCAAGTAAGCCTATGGGAACCACAGGGTCTCAGCAGAGATGGAGTGAACGAAAGGGATGGGGGCTTCCCCGGAGAAGAGGCCAGGGTCACCTAGGAGGGATGACAGAGCTGCCAAGACCTCCCCTGACCCAGGGAGCAGCTGGCACCATGAACTGAGCACCTGGTTTCAAGCCCTGGGCCAGACTGGAGCATGTGGGGCCAGAAATGAGGAGGACCCTGTGGAGACAGAAGTCAGCAAACAAAATCATGCACAATGGTGAAAGGTGCTCTCCCTGACCCACGGGGACCCATGGTAGGACCCACGGGAGGGTGGCAGGATGGAGGGCCCATGAGCCTCTCCAGGCAACACTGACAGCACCAAATGCTGGGGCAACTAGGGGTCCTGGAAACTGTCATCCTTGTCTGCTGGGAACATGACATGGCACAGCCACTTTGGCAGCCAGTTTGGCAGCGACTCACAAAGCTCAATGGACTTGAACCACGTGTCCCCAAAGTATCAGAAATATTGAACCCACTGATTTGAAAACTGATGTCCACATGAAACCTGCATGCCACGTCCACTGCTTGATTCCTCGTCACTCACACAAGGAGCCTTCGGGGACAGTCTTCAACATGGGAATGGGGAGAGCAAGGCTGGTTCTCTCTCCAAACGGAAGACTCAGTGAGAAAAGGGAAGGAGCCAGTGATGCCCGCACGAACGTGGGTGGATCCTAGATGCATTTTGCTGAGGGAAAGAAGCCAGACCCAATAAGCTATCACGTAGGATTCCCATTCCTGGGCCATTCTGGAAAAGGCCAAACCATAGGGACTGACAAGCAGTCTGGGTGGCCGGGGGCTGAGGGATCAGGGAGAGGCCGGGTGCATAGGGGACACCCTGGAGACTTGGAAGATGAAGGAGTTGCTTCACGAGGGGCTGGAGCAGTAGCCAGGATACTGCCCATTGGTTTAGAACCACGGAGGAACTGTACATCCAAAGACTGAGCTGGCGTGTGTGCAAATTGAAAAAAAAAAAAATTATTCAGAGTGAAAAGGATCAGACAAGTCACTGTACAACTGGCTATCTGCATGTCACAGATGTGGATTTTCCTGAAACATTCCTCAAAGTCAAAGACCCTGAAGAGCTCACTGCTTATCTGGTGAATCATCTGAACCTGAAATGGGATTTGTTGTTAGGCTTTGTGGACAAACTGAAACTAACGGCATCTGCACAAAACAAACAAAAGCCACCTTTCTCTGTTTCCTAGGCAGCGGGAACTATTCTACATTCTCCTGGCATATTCGGAGTATAACCCGGTGAGTATTCCCAGCAGTGATGTTTCCAGGCAGTATTTCCCTGTTCACAGGAGTGGGTGTCTGGTGGGGTGCTCTCGCTTCTTTTAAAGTTAGTATTTGTGAGCCACCAGGATATAGGAGGTAGAACTCCAGCTCACTGCTGGCATAAACCTCCAAGCAAGGGGATGGTCTCAAGGAGTCAAGCTGAGACACAAAGGAGTCGGGGCCTGGACTCCTGGTGTCACCTGGGTCTGACCACCACTTCAAAGAACAAGAAATGATGCCCTCCTCCTGGGGCTGCCCCAAAGCCCAGGAGCTTGGCAGGGTCACACGCAGGACGGTGCCATCAGGAGACATTTTGGACAAAGTGCCGAAGTGCCTGATGGACTTGGCTCTTGTCATGAAATGAATTTGCACCCTGAGGAAGCCTCTTCTTCAGAGGAAGCCTCCCCAGTCACCTCTCCCGTCTCCAATGACATGAGTCCTCCCAAGAGACCTCAGTCCTCCCAGGTGATGTCCTTTCACGGTGACTCTGGCTCTTGCAGGAGGTGGGCTACTGCAGGGACCTGAGCCACATCGCGGCCTTGTTTCTCCTTTATCTGCCTGAGGAGGATGCATTCTGGGCACTGGTGCAGCTGCTGGCCAGTGAGAGGCAATCCCTGCAAGGTAGGTGGACAGCTGCCCATGGGACCTCATACAGCCAGACCCAGGGATGGCCACCCTGGCCAGGTGATCTCAGCTTTCAGCCAAGACACCTTCCTTGTGTAGCCAGCTCCTTGGGAGTCTTCAGGGTGTCTTTGCTGAGGGTCCCACAGCAGTCTGCGGCTGACCCCCAAAGCCCAAGTCAGACGCCTTTCATCCCCATCAGCGGAGGGCATCTCATTCTCCCCGTGGCAACCCTCTGTGTCCTGCTGCCACGCCCTCCAGATCTGATTCTGTGTAGCTGACTCTCCCCCCCCAGAGTCCTCCTGCCCTCCAGCTGCCCAGGCTCGTGCTGCACTTGGTGCCCACAAATGTGCCGACCAAGCCCAGGTGGCAGCATCTCCCCATCCCCTGTCCCCTGGCCCGACCCCACTTCCAGGAGACGACCAGGAAGCCCAGCACCCACCCTGTTCTGGCCGCCATGTGATGGCCTTAAGTCAGGCTTGCCCTTTTTGCACCCTGGTCCAGGAGGCCTCTAGGGAAACCTGCAGCCAGACTCCAGGGGATGTTCCTGCGCCACCTCCCCAGGGTAAAGGCTGCATGGTGAGGTCACCAGATGGGAGGGTGAAAGGCCTTGCGGTTTGGGGGCCTCTCCAGCTGCCCAGCTCTTCCAGCTGATGACTCCACATCTTGGGGAAAGGGTCTGATTTCGTGATGGGCTGGGGGTTTCTCAGGATTCCACAGCCCAAATGGCGGGACAGTCCAGGGGCTCCAAGACCATCAGGAGCATGTGGTCCCCACGTCACAGCCCAAGACCATGTGGCGTCTGGTGAGTTTATGGCGTCTGGTGAGCAAGCTTGGGCTCTTCTCCAGAGGCCCTGCATCCCGTGGCGCTGGTGACTGGCTGAGTCCCAGCCACTGGCTGACCTGGGATGTCGGGTTCTCCATGGGCCGGGATTTGGTCTATAGGACACAGGCACAGGGATGGGGGCCCAGCTCCCGCAGAGCAGGGCAAAGGGCAGTGTGTCCACCAGGAGTGTGGGAAGGGGACGGTGTTGTGGGGAGCCCTGGACACCGCCCATTGTTCTGCACTAAGGGAAGGGTCTTCAGACGCCCTGGAAGAGGGAAGTTTTTAGGGCAGCCCAGGGGGCCCTGAGCACCTCTGTTCCTCCCGTCAGGACAAGGAAGGTCTTTTCACGCAGAGTTCCTCATTAGGCTGGCTTCTCCAGATGTTGAATGACGGGGTAAGAAGGCATAGGGAGACCCTGGCTCAGGGACCCTCCTTGCCCTGCAGTGCCCTGCTTCCCCAGCCCGGGGCTCTGGCTCACCCACAGCCCACAGGAGGCTCCGCCCACAGGGGGGCCCTCACAGGACACCCAAGCAAAACCCTCTGCCCAAGAGGGGTCATCTCAGGGCAATGACTGGCGCTCAGGACCAGCCTTACAGGCAGACTGGGCCAAGACCTGATTTGGGAGGGATCAGGGAAGCCTCAAGCCCTGGGCAAGCCCCTCTCTCCAGGAGCCACACCCCCACTCCAATGAGTGCCCCCCATGAGGAGCTGCAAGACCTTGTCTGACCCAGCGCCCTGGAGGGCTCAGGAAACCCTCATGGGGAAGGTCACTGACTCTGGGGACTGAAGCCCCAGTGGGCTCAGTTCGAGCTACCAGCCCCAGCCTGGAAGGGCTACAGTCTCCCACACCTGCTATCCCCACAGATCTCTCTTGGGCTCATCCTGCGCCTGTGGGACGTGTATTTGCTGGAAGGAGAACAGGTGTTGATGCCGATGACAAGCATTGCCTTTAAAGTTCGGAGGAGTAAGTCTACATGTGCCCAGTGGGGCCTGGGGAGCCCTGAGGTCAGACCCCGACTTACCCGAGGGCAAATTCCTCACACTGTCCTCATGATCTTCTGTTCTGGCCCAGAGGGAGGTCTGGCCAGGTGGGCTGGGCAGGGCACAGTGACACCGAGCCCGTCCCCCACATGGCCCACATGAAAGTCAGGAGTGTCGTGAGCACTTCCCTACCCACTTCCCCCGGCCACAGTCTCCTGTGCACATCTGAACCCCTGGGGTGGCCACAAAAGATTCCAGCATCCCCTAGTGGGAGACTGAAGTGGCCATGGAGTATCAGCTGTGCCCCCTCCCAGGGAACTCTCCTGGCCTGATGTCCACCCTGTCCCTAGAGCGCCTCACGAAGACATCCAGGTGTGGCCTGTGGGCACGGTTTTGGAACCAGTTCTTCCATACCTGGGAGTTGGATGATGACTCTGTGCTCAAGCATCTTAAGGCCTCTATGAAGAAACTAACAAGGAAGCAAGGGGACCTGCCACCCCCAGGTGGGCTCCAGTGCCATGTCTCCTCCCATGTCACCCTCTGGGGCAGTTAATAGTGGGAGAGTCCCCGAGACCCGCAACCCTACTACCTGGGCCTTCCTCTTCACCTTTTCTTCCTCCTCTTCCTCCTGGACTCTAAGAAAGTACAGGAGGCCACTGGTCCTCAGGGCAGGCGCTCAGTGCGTGTGTACTGGATGTGTTGTGCCCACAGGAGGAGGATGTGGGCATGACCGTCCAACAAGCCCCCTCCCACATTCCACAGTGTCTCTGTCTCCCCATCACAAGGCTGTCAAGGGCACTAAAGAAGCCAGACCCATTTGTGGATAACCCCAGGCCTCCCTGCAAGCACCCACAGCCTCAGACAGCAGCAGAGGCCCCTCACTGCTGCACGCTCCTCCAAGGTTGCCAGGACAACCAGCCTTGAGCCAGGGAGACAAGGGAATCGGGTGTCCCTGACCCCAGAGCATTCAGGGAGAGGGCACAGGCAGGACCCCAGGCGAGAGCCAGAGCCCAGAATTCAGGCAGATGTGGGAACGGTCAGTCCTGGCATGGACTGGGCAGCCCAGGAAGGCAGAGGGTGACCCACCTCCAGGTCCCGTCACCCACTGTGGAGATGGGCCCCCATGTGAGGTGACAAGGGGCTGGGTGACATCCAAGTTCCCTCCCACCTGAGTTCTCACTGGGGGCTGTATCCTTGGTCCAACAGCCCTGGGACAAGGGTGTGTGGTAGGAATCCCCCAGCCAGTCCGAACCCTGGGAGCAGTCCTAGGAGCTACCTGTCATGCCCTGACAGCTTCCCCATGCCAGGTGGCACACACCCCTCCCTCGGGGATCAGCAGACTACAGGCGTGTCCTCAGTGTCAGGCCCCGGGGGCCCCACAGAGACCCCGAGGACTCCAGAGACCCAGGCAGGTGGGGCCCAGCCGGGAAAGGCCTGCATAGGCTCATTAGAGACGCTGACCATGTCTATTTTCCTTTCAGACAAACCCGAGCAAGGGTCCTCAACACCCAGGCCTGTGCTGGCTTCACATGGCAGGATGATCCTCTGCAAGGGGGACAGACAGGCCCCTCCAGGCCCACCAGCCCGGTTCCAGCGGCCCATTTGGTTAGTTTCCCCACCATGGGCACCTCGTTCTTCCACATCCTGTCCTGGTGGGGCTGTCCGGGAAGACACCTACCCTGTGGGCACTTGGGGTGTGCCCAGCCAGGCCCCGGCTCCGAGAAGACCTCAGGGTTCCTGGAGATTCCTGGAGTGGAACTCGATGCCCCGGCTCCCGACGGACCTGGATGTAGGGGGCCCTTGGTTCCCCCATTATGATTTCGAACAGAGCTGTTGGGTGCGTGTCCCCTCTGAATGTGTCCTGGACAGCCCCGGGACTGTGGGACAGGGCCAGCTCGAGAAGCCCACGGGGACCCTGACACCAGGCCCTGCCCAGGCCCATCAGGACTGAGAGAGGCAAGGAGATAAACCACTACAACAGGGCACCCCATCTGCGGACAAGAGACTTGCACCCAATTTCTAGAATGGCACCGTACCCCAGGAAGACCAGCTGGCCACCTGCTGGCAGGCGGAACACCCTGCGGAGGGGGTGAGATTGATTTTCACTGCACTGAGCCACAGTGTGGACATGGACTTCCAGCCCTGCACTGCACCCAGCACTGATTCCAACCAGGACACCCCCTTCGCAGCTAGGGACGAGCAGCAGTGCGCTCCCACCTCAGGGCCTTGCCTCTGCCGCCTCTACTTGGAAAATTCTCAGTTCCCTCCAGGCTTCTAGAAGCATCTAGGGCAGGGCTCATGGCTGGATAACTTCCTGAGGCTTAACAACCCAAGCAAACTTCACATCCTCATTTTATTTTTTGTTAAACTTATGAAAATTGATTAAGAAAGTGTGCAGCTCGAAAGACCTTCACAGATGGGACACACCAGCCCCCAGATCACAAAGCCAACCATGCCCAGCCCCTCCCAGCACCCCCAGCCGTGTGACCAGCTTTCTGAATTCCCACAACACCGTGTGCCTGCCTTTGTGTTTTCAACTCATAGATGATTAACCCCCTTCATGTTTTAAAATAAATGTTTTCTGTTGAAATTATTTTAGCTATAAAAGATTGAAAAGGCACTACAGTGGCCTCCTATACCTTCCATCCAGCTGCCCCTAATAATGACGTTTTGCAGTACCATGGCACATAACAAATTTAGACTGGGTGTGATGGCTCACACCTGTAATCCCAGCAATTTGAGAGGTGGAGGCAGGACGTTCAGGTTCACTTGAGTCTAGAAGTCTGGGACCAGCCTGGGAAACACAGGTGGACCCTGTCTCTAGAGAAAAGTCAAAGAAATTAGCCAGTCATGGTGGCGTGTGCCTATAGTCCCACCTAGTCAGGAGGCTGAGGCAGAACTGCTGGAGCCCATGAGTTCCAGAACGCAGTGAGCTATGACTGCACCACTGCACTCCAGCCTGGGTGACCGAGTGAGACTTTCCCTCTTAAAAAAAATTAGTAATTTAACGTGGGTACAATCCTATTAACTAAATAATAATGTGAACTATTATCTAAGGTTATTAAGGCTGGAATCATCTCATTTTTGCCTAACTTCTCATACCTGTCCCAAGATCCCACTTCAGACTCACCCTCTGCCTTCAGCTCATGTCTCCTCAGCTTCCTCCAGATGGTTCAGCAAACACACACCTGGGCTGAATGGTAGAGCTGATTGCTCGTACACAAAGGGAGACCTGTGGGCAGGGGTTTTCAAACTTATACAGCAAATGAGTTTTCCATGGTGTTCTGGAAAGCGCCCTTTGAGAAACACTTTGACAGTGAATCCAGGCCCCAGTATCCATCAGCTGCTCTAGTGAATTTTGTGGAAGCTCAGTGAACACCTGCTCTGCAGGGTGCATGTGAAAGGGGTGAGGATGAGTAAGTTGCAGATAAAGAAGACAGGACACAGGGGGTCTGTCGAAGCTCTATCCTCTGCCTTCAGCACTGACGGATCAAATCCAACTCTTAGGGAATGGTGGCCACCTGCTGGGCCAGCTCCAGGCTCTGAGGATCTGAGAGTGAGTGACTCAGAGCCAGGCTTTGCCCTTGGGGAACTCTCCAACGTACACCTCCCTCTACCCTCCCGGTGCCCTGCAAAGCTGGCGTCAATGTCATTGTTAATGCACAGAGGAGGAACCTGACTGTTAGGTTGATGGGTTTTCCAGGGTTGCACGGCTTCTGGGAGACAGGTGTGACCCTGAGGACAGAGCACAGAGCAGTGTAATGCCAGGTCGGAATGAGCTGTGATCTGTGCATGTAGAGGCCTAGGCCAAGGTGGGAGTGACTGATGACCAGGTCAGCCAGGTCACTGAAAACACTCTTGGGTCCTCACCTGCTGGCTCCCAGGAGTCCAGAACTGCCAGGAGAGTGGTGGCAGGTCCCCCATCCTCAGCTGGGTGTGCCCGGATAGAACAGCAAGGCGATGGCACATTTCCCCGGCCATTCCCTCCAGGCGCCGCTGTGACCTACTCATTCCAATCTTGTGGGAATATTTCCACACACAATTGCAAGTAGCAGTGGATGTGGTGAGAGGCGTTTGGACATGGGATAGGCAGTATTTTGGAGGCAGAGCCTCCAGGACTCGCCGACGGGTTAGCTGCGGGGCTTGAGCGGGGAAGGAGAATCAAGGATGATGTGTTCAAATCGGTGCATTCACTTCCGCTGCGCCACGCCTGTGCTGGGCACTGGGAGAGACAGATGAGCACAGGAGTCCCGGCCGGGGGGAGGTGTGGGAGGAAGCCCAGAGTGTCTACTGGGAGCTGAGGGCTTGTGTCCACCTCAGCGCCATCCAGGTTCTCTGTATGGACAAGTATAAGCTGAGCTGCTTGGAGGAGGAGCAGCTGCTGTTGGTGGTGACCAGCAGGTTCGGGAATGGAGACTGCTCTGGCAACGGAGAGGTGGGTGGCCTGAGGTCTGGATGGTCTAGAGGGTTTTAGGGTTCAGGAGGACCCAGGAAAGGGTCTGGAGGATGCAGGACATCCTACGGACGGCATTTGGGAGTCAGTGCTCAGGTCACTCCGGGTCACTCAGGTCATTTGCCGGCCTCTGTCATAATTATTGCCATAGGAGAGTGCCACCTCTCCTATGACATATTTTATGTATTTCTGTGAATGGCCTACTTGTTCGCATGTACAAATTCATATTTAAAGGAAACTTCTATCACTCTCACAAATGGAAAGCCAGCAAAATATAAATTCAATGAACACAAAATGGAGTCAATGAATTTTAGCTAGATACTATTCTCTGACCAAGGCCTGCTGGAGGTGGTACAACCAGGGTTTGAATTGAGATCTGCCAAGCTTTTGAGTTTCTTCTCTTTCCCCCACGCCAGGGCTCCTGAGTACTGCATTACTGACACAGGGGCCAGACAGTTCTTTGTGATGGGGCTGTCCTGCGCCTGGCAGGATGTTTAGCAGCTTCTCTGGCCTCCACCTACTGGAAGCCAGGGGAATGCAGAAGGGCTCCTCCTTCTCCCATTTAGTCCTCAGGACAATATAGGACATAAATGTTGTGTCTTTTATTTTATAAATGAACAAAATGAGACTCAGAAAGGTTTAAGTGAGTTACCTGAGAACACACAGACAGCAAGAGGTAGAACTAGAAAGTGAACACAGGTGTCCACATGGGACAACAACAAAGTTCAGGTTCCAGCTTCCTTTGAGTCTCTCATTCCAACAATTCCCATCGTCTGGATACGAGCTGAAGTACAGGAAACCTGGGGCTGAACTCTCCTCCCATCAGGCCTAGGAGCCTCAGACCAGAGCCCCAGCCCATGGTCTCCCAGTCATCAGGCCACTGGAGTGAGCTGGCATCCACACTAGCCTGGTTTCCCAAAGCTACAGGGATGCCAGTCTCGCTGCGGATGAACAAAATGAAGGGCATTTGCTTCTCCTGCAGGCTGTCGGGATTGAACACAGATTCCTTTTCTTGCTCTCTTCTCCCGCAGCACCAAACAGAGTGGTCCACCCCCCTCCCGGTGTCCCAAGGCTTTGTTGCCAGTTCTCTTTAATTTCTCCCAGTCTCCCAGTGCACCCCACCCTCATCTCCGTGGCAACCTTTCTGCTCTATCCTCTCAACAGCTGGATCACAAGAACTCTTGGAAAGCCCCTTAACAAGCTGCATCCCAAATTGTCATTCCCCCGTGTCCTCAGCCAGTGCCCAGGCCTAACTTGCTCTCCTGGGGTGACTTACTTTCCTGCCCAATATGGTTTCATCTCTGTAAATTGGGGATAATGAAAGTCTTGATCCTGATATTTGACTCTTAAAGCAGAAGTAGCAAGCTCAGCCAAGTCACTTAAACAAGAGGAGACGTTCCTTCTGAACTGAAAGGGCACTGGTCACAAGGGCCACTCCTGTTTCTCTCAGGCCTCTCCAGCACACCCTTGGCTCAGCCAAAGAAGAGACTCAGGCTGTGCTTCTGTGCTGTCAGGATAACATAGGTACCTAGTCCTCGACCCTGCGACTTTAACAGTTTCCTTCTGTGGCTCAGTTCTACAGCTTCAGTGACACAAGGTGGCTTTTGCTCAAAATAACCTTTGATAAGTTAAGTTACTCCTCTGCCACTCTAAGTCTGTGTGGAACAGTTCTAAGTAAGAGATGTTTATTCCTCTGATCCCGAGGAAGGGA
The DNA here is from genome assembly GCF_049350105.2 of Macaca mulatta. Classification (NCBI taxonomy): domain Eukaryota; kingdom Metazoa; phylum Chordata; class Mammalia; order Primates; family Cercopithecidae; genus Macaca; species Macaca mulatta. The sequence continues at coordinate 46,220,213 of NC_133421.1, forward strand.
AGAAAAGGCAATGACATTAACCGTGTGTTGGACTTCAGCCTCTGGAAAACCCTGGTATTGGCTGCTGCCAGTGCAACCTGGGATAGCTTCACAAACATCAAGCGATGCCAGGAGGCCCTGCTTCATTCAGGGAGCAGGGAGTCGGGACAGGCATGCATATCCGTTCTTATTCAGCAGAGACACTTCCTCTTTATCTATTTCTGGGTGAGAACTAGCACCATTTCCCTGGTGACAGGGGCCCCAGCTAGGAACCCTACAGGGTAGGATGCTACCCTACCCTAGACATCCAGCAGGGAAAATGCCATTTTGCAGATGCAGGAGTGGTTAGAGTTTGAAATGTTCATGCTGGACTACAACACCACGTGGGTTCTCAACTGTTTCTGAGTTTCTGCGCTCAGGCACATAAGGCCCCAGCAGAAGCAACCTGAGAGTGGACCTGAAACGGCATGGCTATGTGTGTCTGCTGGGGAATCATAGAGAAGGTTTCTGTTCAATATGGACCTCAGGGCCAATTTAGCCTGGCCCCAATCCCAGCACTGCCACTCACCAGCCTTGACTGTCAGCAAATCACTTTGTTCTCCGAGTTCCAGCTCCCTTGTTTCTCTAATGGGAATTGGATATCTCACTATAACCCTGCTTTTGTGCAACTGGCACACATGAGTCGCTTGCGAAGTGTGAAAATCCCTCTTCTCCTTCTGTTTCCCTGTTGATCAACAGATGTGGCCAAAAGCTGACTTTAGCCAAAAGTTAAATTTTTGCAAAAATTTAATATAAATTTATATTAAATATAGAAATAAGCACAAAAGGGCTAAATCTGCCTATGTTACAGGATCTTAGCTGATGCGAAGAGCTCAAAAGACCTGGGTCAATTACATAGTCTCTTTCTCTGCCAAGCCTATTAAACAGTCCCTAAAATAAAGGCTATGGGTCTTGGGTTCTCCCAGAACTTTGAGAAATGAAGAGGGGGCCTCTGTGCTGGGTTGTGTGAATTGCACCTCTCACCTGACAGCGGCTTGTGGTGTCCCTGGAGTCTAAAAGCTACATGATGCTCCCTGGGAAGTGGCTGCTTTCTGACTGGTATGCTTGGATCTGTGCCATGGACACTCACTGGTGGCCCAGAAATCTGTACTTATTTAAGGCTGATCCAACTTTAAAAACTAATGTGTCCGCTGTACCACTGTTCTCCTCTTCACTGAGCTTTCCTTTCTCAGTTTCATGCTGAAACCCCAAGAATCACAAATATTACCTTTCTACAAAATGCACCATGATGTCACCCCAAAGTCTTCCGGCCTCACCAGCCTATAGGAAGGAATGAAATTACATCTGAAATACAGCATGAACTGCCACTCCCTGAATGTAATGTGACTGTAGTATTCCACAACTATAACACCGCCATTCTTTCAGAAAAAATTCATAGTTGTTCCATGGCGGGCAAATCTATGCAAACCTACCCCCAAAATACAATGAATCTGAGCAGCGGAAGAAAGCGGCTGACAAATCCTACCTCTTAGAAAGTGGCTGGGCGTGGTGGCTCATGCCTGTAATCCCAGCACTTTGGGAGGCCGAGGTGGGCAGATCACCTGAGCTTGGGAGTTCGAGACCAGCCTGACCGACATGGAGAAATCCCGTCTCTACTAAAAATACAAAAAATTAGCACATACCTGTGGTCCCAGCTACTCGGGAGGCTAAGGCAGGAGAATCGTTTGAACCCGGGAAGTGGAGGTTGCAGTGAGCCAAGATCGCACCATTGCACTCCAGCTTGGGCAACAAGAGAAAAACTCCGTCTGAAAAAAACAAAACAAAATAAACAAACAACAAAAGCATAAAGTAATATTTAATAGGAACTTACAAACAGAAGCCATGTCAGTGTCTGGTGGTGGAGAGATGAGATGGTAGATCCCCGCACCGTTACCCTGCAGACCCAGGGCTGATATCCCACAGGTAGAGAGTATACATGATTCAGAAGTGATGTGTAGGACAATTAAAGTATGATAACAACAAAGCTGTTTTGACCTAAGGGCAGGATTTACAGTAAGTATGTGATCTTACACACGGAATACTAGACAAACTGGAAATCTTAATGGTCTTCCCAGAGCAGAGGTTAATCTGAAGTCAACGTGGCAGATTAGCATCCAACGTGGAGTTGCTTTGGCCTCCACACAGCGACTTCAAGAAATTAAGAATCCCCAAAAGTAGCCACTGTCTTTAGGAGTACAGTGGAGGGCAGCGGCAGTGGTGGTCGTGGTGGTGTTGGTAGAAGAAGGAGGTTAGACTGACTTGTCAAAGTGATGCAACTAATGAGAATTTGCAATGTCTTAATCAGTTGCTGCAACAAAAGTCAATTGTCCCAGAGCTCAGTGACTTGAAATAACAATCGTTCCCATGAATCTGTCAGTCAGCTAGAGGATCAGAAGGGGGTCATCTGATCTGTCAGTCAGCTAGGGGGTCAGAAATCCAAGTCTTACTGGTTTAACTGGTTATTCTTTACTGGTTATGCCTCTCTGTGTGAAATCCAAAACTGGTGTATGTGAACAGCAAGCAGCTTTCCTCCAAGTGGTGATTCCGGGACCAGGCTCCTTCCATCTTGTAGTCTTCACCAGCTTCAACACGTGGCTTCCAAGACAGCTTGCTTATGTGCTTCATGCCAGCAATAGGAAGGAGAGAGTGGAAGGCTGTGCATGGGCAGCAGGGGAGTTCGGGGGCTCACCCTGGAAGTGGGGTGCATCACTTCTGCTTATATTCCATTAGCTAGAACTCAATTGCATGGCCGTAGCAAACCAATGGCAAAGAAAGCTAGGAAATGTAAGCTACTGTGTCCTCAGAAAGAAGAAATGAGTCTGCTAAACAGCCAGCCAGCCTCTGCCACTCATATAGAGGCTTGCCTCCCCAGCTGTGGCTAAAGTGAAAAAGACTGACCAGTTGTTTATCAAACTTAGCGGTCAAGCAATCCATAAAGTCATCCTTCTAACGAGAATGTTCTTCTGAACATTCAGAGCCTGCGGAGCAGCACAGCTGGTATTTGGAGCAGCTTTTGCAAAAGGAGAAATAAAAACTTAGATATAAAAGATGGATCAACGTTTCTGAGAACCTATAATACAAGAAGACTTAAGTTTTTTTCAAGTTGGAAAGAGGAGGTAAAATGTTATTATAATCAAATACGGGATTCTCCCTACATCTGAACATGCCAGGAGGCTTTTTAACCTAGGAAGTCTCTACTTGTTAACATTTCAGATACTGTGATTGAATGAGGAATTCTAGATAGTTCTGTGAAGATTGGGAGAAGAAGAAAACAGGATGCCAGTCCTTGTTCCTAGGCCAAGACCTGAGCCCTGTACAATTTTTTTTTTTTTTTTTTTTTTTTTTTTTTTGATATGGAGTCTCGCTCTGTCACCCAGGCTGGAGTGCAATGGCAGGATCTAGGCTCGCTGAAAGCGCCGCCTCCCAGGTTCACGCCATTCTCCTGCCTCAGCCTCCCGAGTAGCTAAGACTACAGGTGCCCACCACCACGCCTGGTTAATTTTTTGTATTTTTTAATAGAGACAGGGTTTCACTGTGTTAGCTACGATGGTCTCGATCTCCTGACCTTGTCATCCACCCGCCTCGGGCTCCCAAAGTGCTAGGATTACAGGCGTGAGCCACCGTGTCCATCCGAGCCCTGTAATATTAATATTTGCATCTAAAATCAGGTAAACGGCAGTGTGTAAGGAAAAGTAATAAACAGTGTCATGTGAAGGAGAGAAGTTGGGATTTGAAATCGAAAGAATTGGGGAACTAAGTTGTGTAAACCTGGGCAAACTATTGTCTCTTCATGTGTGAAATGAAGACAACCTCTGATAATGTTTTTGATGTTTAAAGGGGGTGGAGATAGGAGATGTGGGGGAGAGGGATAAAATCTGGCATAGAGACGTGTCCAGTATATACCAGTTGCTTTCTCCCTGTCCCATTTCTCTGTCATTCAATGTGGCCACCATCTTTAGTTGTCTTTATTATTAGGCGGAAGAAGCTGTTTCCCTTGGCTTAGAAAGCTTGTTTGAAAATACTTAATGCTAAACACATGTCTATAGAATCCAGAAAGGTCAGCTTCCTATTGGGACTTAAGCTTCCAAATACCTGTGTCATGAGCCAGGACGCACATGCTGGGAGGGAACATGTAAATCTCAGCCCATCTCTGCCCATCTGTGTTGTCATCAGAGGAAACTTCCCCTAGCAACATGATGCTGGGGTTAAATAACGTGTCCTCGGTCACGCAGCTGCTAAGTTGGAGTCAGGATCTGAGTCCAGGTGATCTGGTCGTGAGCTCAGATTCTTAGGCTGACTCGCTACACTCTCTAGGTCTGGTACAAGCTGAAGAGGTGTAGGTGGAAGGACGCATGCTTATTGTGGGGTCCAGCTGTCTCCTGCAGGCCCCTCACAGCAACCCAGGCCTTGGTCTCATGCTCTAGTTTTGGAGCATGGGGAGCAGTGGAGCTGATATTTGGAAGAGCTGGGTACTCACAAGCCATTGCTGATAATGACCCTCTTATGTTGTAAAGGCTCTCACTGGGAGCAGGAGCCCTTTGGGTGTCGACTGTCCGCTCTAGACAATCGTGATGCTCTTTGTCACCTTGTGAGGAACTTATTTAAGAGAGTGATTTTATTGCCCCTCCCCTGGCTAATGACTCTTGAGGCAGAATTGGTCACATACGAAGCTTCCTGATCTCCATACGGGAATCGTGAGCCCACATAGAGCTATGGAAGTGACAGTAATACTAGCTTCAGCCTTGGAGTCTCTTCATGGTTCAGTTTACAATATCCAGCAGAATAAAATAGGGACAGTTTCTGAATTTTCTTTATCTTGAAATATTTCCTTAATGAAATGATACAGTTTGCATGAGCTGTCTGTAGGTGCCCCGCTCTAGGGAATAGAAAGACACGCATCCCCTTTCACAGAAATCCACAAGAATAGTAGCTGCCAGTGTTGAGGGCTCTGTGCCAGGAGTATGTACGTGTATATATATTGTAATTTGGTCTGTCCAACACTGAAGTAGGAATTATACTCCCCACTTTACAGAAAAGAGAAGTGAGGCTCAGAAAGGGAAGTTAATTTTCCCAAGGTCACACAGCTAGCAAGTAGTGGAGCCAGATGCAAACCAGACCTGTCACACTCCGGGGTCCTCACTCTCAGCCACTGTGCTATACTTGGATCAGGCTTCTTTTCACAAGCTCGAAACGGCTTTAGCAAACAGCCAGCAATAAAGGCCACATGCTGTTCCTCAACTCACTGAAATCCAAAGTAACAGTTTTGGGTGGATGGCACCTATTTTTAATCGGATTGAGCACTCAGAAGCCTCTAGAGTGAGTTGCTTTGCTCAAAGCAGTTACTCTGCGCTAATGAAATCGTGATGATGAGTGCCACACTCGATAAAGCAGAATTCTCTGACCTCGAAAGCTCATTTATCTGTACCCAGACATGAGTCCAAATTATTTTCTCAGAATTTGGATGTAGCCTGACAGTCATATGTACTAGTTTAGACCACTGTCTTTGGAGTTTGATTGTGGTTCTGCATTTAACTATTATTTCGGGCTACTAAAACTCTCCATGGCTTAGTCTCCTCAAGTGTAACATGGCAATAATAATGCCTATCTGTATGGAAAGCCATGTGAGTGTCTTCCTAATTACAACGGCTCTCTGAATTCTCCTCATCCTCCCAAAACACACATTACTGAGGACAATAAGTGCCCATGATTGAGCGCTGAGGACGAAAGATCAGTAAGACCCCATGCTAGCCATCAAGATACAGGAGAGAAATGTAAAATCATCACAATAATTAATTACAATAGAGTCTGATAAGCCCTATGACAAGATAAGTACCAAGAGAATGTTACTTTCCTGGGGTGGAGGTTGAGGAAAGTTTTGGAGGTGACATTTAGGCTGGGTCTTGTTAGATAAGAAGGATTTGCAGAAAAGGTCAGTTGTTTGCCCAAAGGACCTCTAACTAGTAGCGTTTCAGGAACTGTGATACATGAAGTAGAACAGAGGGGGTCTCTCCCTGTAGACCCAGAATTAGGAATCAGAAGTGAAACATCAAGTACTCTACTTTCTAAAGTGTAGTCAACTTTATCTCAGGGATGGCAATAGCCATCTCTGTCCTTCCTGCTGAGAGGGCAGGACACCAAAGCTTACGTGAAAGCAGCTGTGGAAACAGTCCCAGTCCATAGATTTGGCTCCCTGGCCTTAGTTTACCCAGTTATAATGACACCGCCAGTATATCCCCCTCAATCCAGTGGCCATAGTCAGAAAGTGGGTTCAGCTGTGCGCAGTGGCTCACACCTGTAATCCCAGCAGTTTAAGAGGCCAAGGCGGGTGGATCACGTGAGGTCAGGAGCTCGAGAACAGCTTGGCTAACATGGTGAAACTCTGTCTCTACTAAAATTACAAAACAAATTAGTTGGGCATGGTGGCACACGCCTGTAATCTCAGTCACTCGGGAGGCTGAGGCACAGGATTACAGCCACTGACATGCCCGGCTAAGTTTTGTATTTTCAGTAGAGATGGGGTTTCGCCATGTTGGCCAGGCTGGTCTTGAACTCCTGACCTCAAGTGACCACGCACCTCGGCCTCCCAAAGTGCTGGGATTATAGGCCTGGGCCACTGCATCCGGCCGTCTCTGCATATTTAAAAAGTAATTAATATCCTTAATATCTTTTAAAAATACAATGGTACAAAAATAAGGGAAAACGTTTAAAGATGATTTTGTTCTTTACAACTCTCTTGCTCTTTTTTGATTAGTTTAGGAATCAAATTTTTGGGGAGAGTCCAAAATGATGAAATTGGAAAATAAGCTCTATTAGGTGCACTATTAAGTAGAAAGAGCCTCTCAAGTTTTCTCCTAGGCTATTTGAAGTTATTTTATTTGGGAATTTTTTCTTCCTAATTCTACCTCATAAGACAAAGTACTAGGAGATACAAAAGATAGTGATGTAATGGCACTGTTTCCCTAGCACTGAATTATTTTCATTTGAAAGAAGTTGGTCACTTTTCAGAAAAGTAATGATAAAGTTATTTTTACCTTTGGTTAATTTGATTTCTTAAATAGCACTTTCCTTGACAGAAATTTACAGTGTAAAGACAATACGTAACTGGTTCAGTCAGATGAAAATTCAATAATTAGCTTATGTTGAAACTAGATGTTGATTTACTACAGGATTATACACGTGGATTCCATAAAACCAAAGCAAACTTTATGGCAATACGGGAAAGGCAGAATCTCATGGGATCAGTATAAAAAGATATTGAGTAAATTGCCTTTTATATTATTTTGTAGAATATTTATTCAAATTTGGCTTTAGGATATGTTCACGGTTAATTGCAAATTCAGTGGCAGAACCGTGGTGGAGATTTCACCGTTTCCAAGTCCCATTTCACTGTCTTTGAACATCGCTGCTACAGCGTCATCCTAATCTACTTTTCCGTTTTTATCTCATGCTTCCTCTTATTTTACCATTGGCTGCTGCCAACCTTGACTTTCCTGTCTTAATTCAAAGTGCAGCTTAGATGGTATCTTCACGGTATTTTGATCTCTTACCACCCACCCTAAGAATTACAACATTATTTTTATGGTCCTCTGCAGATGTGCTAAAGAAAATAAAATTGTTAAAATTATAGCATTATCAGTTACTGAAGTTCTCCATGTTTGTCTTCCTGTATATCCACTATCTCTGCCCCCTCCCTTGTCCCAACAATTGTATATTACATTTGTATGTATTACAACAATAATACATAGAAACTCATAGCCTTAATGTTACATTATTTAAGGACTCCCAATGTTTTTATGCTGATCTCAATCTATCATTTTAAATATTTTTTAAGGTGAAGTCATTTCGCCTCTCCTTTAATGATCTATTCTAGCATTTGATACACAATTTGGGAAATTTTGTCACAACTGAACACCACTGACAATGTTAAGTCCCGTGGGCATCTCATTGAAGCTGAAGACGTTCCAGTCTGGAGCCATCGAATGATACCTGTCATCGTGTCACTGGTGAGAGATTATGTGATAAGTTTCATAAACTGTGATATACACGATTATCAACTGTACATTATGTGTACTCTCAGAAACACTTTCCTAGAGATCCTTTATTTTGTTGTGACAGTTTCAACAGTAAGACAGTTGTCCGATTTCTAGTCCTTCAGGACATGTAAGCCTTTTGTTTAATTTCCGTTCAGTGCATTTACATACACATTTTGAGGAATACACTGAAAACCTGTGTACGGGATGCCTTTAATGTACAGACACCGAGCACCCCTCACACACAATGTGTGGGAATCACTAGAATGCAACCCATTGTAATCACTTGGTTTTTGAAAAATGGGCAGAAAAGATATATTCATCCATTCCTTCAACTAGCTCCTGAGGACCAACTCTGAGTTAGTCACAGTAGCAGGTAGAAATGTAAAGACCAACGTGGCCCTGCAGGAGTTTATAATCCAGGTGCTGGAGGAAAGTAAGGCAGGTACTCAAGTTAGTATAATCCAAGGCAGAATACGATTAGTGAAATGTGATATAGTAATGATACCTGACATTGTGTGTGTGTGTGTGTGTGTGTGGGTGGGTGGGTGGGTGGGTGTGTATAGTAACTTACACAGTATTTTTTCATGTATTTTTTTTTTGGCTCCATAATGATCTTTCGGTTAAGATAGAAATAATCAGTCTCATTTTACAAATGTAGACATTGACACACTTGTCTAAGGTGAAGCCCCTATGAAAGGATGGAGTATAGATTTAAATCCAAGTCATCAGTCTCCCGAGTCCAGTGTGTTCTTGGTTATATCATTCTGCCTTCCTCGGTGGTGTTTTCTCCTGTGCTTTTCACAGTAGCCCTGCGTCTCAGCCAGTATTTCCATTTTAACAGCATGACTCTCTTTGGTCTTACTGTAGTATTTGTACAGTTAACTTGAATTTTAAAAATTTGGAGCCAGGCATGGTGGTTCACACCTGTAATCCTAGTACTCTGGGAGGCTGAGGCGAGCGGATTGCTTGATCTCAGGAGTTTGAGACCAGACTGGGGAACATGACGAAACCCCATCTCTACCCAAAATACAAAAATTAGTTGGGCATGGTGGCGTGCTCCTGTACTCCCAGCTACTTGCGGGCCTGAGGCAGGAGGACCACTTGAACCTGGGAGTTTGAGAAGGCTGCAGTGAGCTGAGACTGTGCCACTGCACTCTAGCCTAAGTGACAAAGAGACCCTGTCTCAAAAAAAAAAAATTGTTGGTTTCCTAAGGTTTCCGTTGGTGGACCGCATGTATTACTGTTATGGAAAACATTCCATTTCAACGGCTTTCCCTCCCCATGTGCTACATACTAAATCAGTGCTACGGTTTACTTCCACTTGGACAAAATGAAGATAGCAGAGAAGGAAAGGAAAGTAAAAGTAAGATATTTTGTTTGTTTGTTTCTGAATGTTGAGTTATTTTTGTGAAAAACATAGTAAACTGTTAGGCCTGAAATAGAGAGGTGTTAATACTTATCTGTTTATACTAGATATAATTTTTGGGGGTGAAAGGGAAAGGATGACGCACTTTTGTTGTTCATTCAAAACTATGAAGAGACTCCATGCATCTACTTTCAAGATCACTGGGGTCACTCAGTTCCTCAGATTTTGTATCCTCTGCCAAAAATGTTTATAAATGTTCTCTTTTGTCCCAGGTCATATAAAAGTGGGTCTGGAGTAAACAACAGACGAACTGAGCTATTTTTGAAAGAACATGACCACCTTCAAAAGTAGCTATTATTGAATGTACGTGCATGATGTGGTTTTCCGTGTTTATTGATTCATTGACTTATGTAACAAACATTTTATGATGTTTATTATAGTAAGTGCTTTATCCATGCTAATTCATTCTATTCTCCTAATGACTCTTTTCCATAGAAAAGGAATTGCAACTCTTCCGACCATAATGAGAAAAGATCCAGTGCTAATCACTTAATTGTTACCTTAACAGTTTTTTTATTGCCTTAGTATGCTCTTTTCCTTAGCAAGTCTTGGTCTAAAGCTTTTGTCCAATACTACAGGTTATTAGTTAAAAAATCATGCTGATAATGAATTATGTTTGAATGGCCTGTTACTTTTTTTTTTTTTTTTTTTTTTTTTGAGACGGAGTCTGGCTCTGTTGCCCAGGCTGGAGTGCAGTGGCCTGATCTCAGCTCACTGCAAGCCCCGCCTCCTGGGTTCACACCATTCTCCTGCCTCAGCCTCCCGAGTAGCTGGGAGTACAGGCGCCCGCCACCTCGCCCGGCTAATTTTTTTTCTATTTTAGTAGAGACGGGGTTTCACCGTGTTAGCCAGGATGGTCTCGATCTCCTGAACTCATGATCCTCCCGTCTCGGCCTCCCAAAGTGCTGGGATTACAGGCTTGAGCCACCGCGCCCGGCTGGCCTGTTACCTCTTCTATATGAAGAAGCCATATAAAGAGACATTAGGTCATATATCAAATTCTAAAAAGGTTTTATTTTTCAAGATTTCAGAAGAAAGTACTTAAATACTTGGATGAAGTAGATATAGTTTTAAAAATAAGCCACCATAGTCTGTTTCTTTAGTTTTCTACTTTTCTCTGAAATGTACAGGTTTCTTTGCTCTTGACTTTGTGTTTTGTTGTAGAAACTAAGGATCAGACAATTACTTATCTCTGCGGACTTAGCCTATAAGCACTTGAGCAGCTTGTATCCGTGAGAGTTAAGTGTGAGGAATTATGTTGATATTTTCTACTGAATGTCATAAATTAGTCATGTCTTATGGGCTTAACATACCATTCAATTTACTTTTCTTTAAAAGTCACCACTTTAAATATAAGCTGTTGAAATCAAAATACAGAAGGATCCAGAGCTTTTTAGAAGCCTGGGTGCTCCTAGTGTTGGAACTAGTTTTCTGAATCTGTTGGACGTTATTGGTTCGCAGAAGGGGCAGTCTCTTCTAGAGCATGTTTAGTTTGTGGTATTCATAGCTTTGGTAGTTCTCTTTGTATTTGACAAAGACCACTGTGAAAAGAATTTTGCGTTGCATCCAAAATTATATTAATCTATTGTTGGGGAACACAGTAATTTAGGGGATAGAATATTCAATAGCATAAAATACAGATTAGGTTGCATCAGTATCTCTATATTTATTGCTTCAAAAGACGCAGTTAGAAATGCAGTAGTTGACTTTGACAAGAATGATTCGATGCTGAGAAGAGTCTACCAGTTATTATACACACAAATACTATTTATTTCATGACTTCAGAACACGTCCCATATTAAAACTTCTGTATGAATTTTGCAGAAAGTTTTGCCTTTGCTTTAATTATTCAAAGTAAATCCTTGAGGAGTTTAATATCATTCATTTTACAGGAGAATGAAGCAATTCAAGTATACACATCTTTAATAATTTGTTTAGGCTATAAACATGCTGAGAAGACAGAAATCAAAAGGTATTTTTCCATCTTAGATCAAAGTATAAAGTCTCAGACAATTTTACATACAATATTCTTTATATATATTATATACTTTATATACATTTCTTTCAACATTCTTGTGAAGAAGTTTGTGTGTGCCAAACCTATACAGTGAGAAACTGAGATAGGATGAAACTGAATGGAATGAGAGCTTCAATATATATATATACTTCCAATATATACACTTTACATATGTTATATACTTTATATACATTTCTTTCAACATTCTTGTGAAGAAGTTTGTGTGTGCCAAATCTATACAGAGAGAAACTGAGATAGGATGAAACTGAATGGAATGAGAGCGTCTGATGAATTAGAGGAGTTGTTGATTGTGAAAACCAGGGCTTAGTCATTGTTCTCAATATTGAGTATATGAGCCTCCAAATAAATTTTTTTCTTTTTCCTTTTTTTTTTTTTTTTTTGCAGACAGTCTTGCTCTGTTGCCCAGGTTGGAGTGCAGTGGTGCGATATAGGCTCACTGCAACCTCCACCTCCCAGGTTCAAGCAATTCTCCTGCCTCAGCCTCCTGAGTAGCTGGGACTACAGGCGCCTGCCACCATACCCAGCTAATTTTTGTATTTTTGGTAGAGATGGGGTTTCACCATATTGTCAAGGCTGGTCTTAAACTGCTGACCTTGTGATCCACCCACCTCAGCATCCCAAAGTGATGGGATTACAGGCGTGAGCCACCAGCCCAGCCTCCAAATACTTTTTGTAGTCAATTTTTTTGAAATTAAAAATACTTGCTAGGTAGCAAGATAATATTAAAATTATTAGTAAAATATGGTTACAAAGTAATGTGAGAAACTAGTTTTTCAATGTTACTGTATTTCATTTGCTAAGTGCTTTGAGGAAGAAGTGGGAAGATTTTTTTGAAATAACAAAAGCTCTAAATGTGCTTTTGTCGTAGTGCTCATTTTAAAAAGCATAGATAGTTCAACAACACAAAAAGAAAAATTGAAATCACACATTACTACAAATTCTCTAACATCTTTTTTTTTTTTTTTTTTTTTCGAGACGAAGTCTCGCTGTGTCGCCCAGGCTGGAGTGCAGTGGCCGGATCTCAGCTCACTGCAAGCTCCGCCTCCCGGGTTTACGCCATTCTCCTGCCTCAGCCTCCGGAGTAGCTGGGACTACAAGCGCCCGCCACGTCGCCCGGCTAGTTTTTTGTATTTTTTTTAGTAGAGATGGGGTTTCACTGTGTTAGCCAGGATGGTCTCTATCTCCTGACCTCGTGATCCGCCCATCTCGGCCTCCCAAAGTGCTGGGATTACAGGCTTGAGCCACCGCGCCCGGCCTCTCTAACATCTTTTACTCTTCAGTAGATTGCAAGCCTTTTCCCAGGTAATCTGATTTTTGTTGTTGTTGTTTTTAAACATATGGTGTGGCCGGGCGCGGTGGCTCATGCCTGTAATCCCAGCACTTTGGGAGGCCAAGGGGGAAGATCATGAAGTCAAGAAATCCAGACCGGCCGGGCGCAGTGGCTGACACCTGTAATCCCAGCACTTTGGGAGGCCGAGACGGGCGGATCACGAGGTCAGGAGATCGAGACCATCCTGGCTAACACGGTGAAACCCCGTCTCTACTAAAAAATACAAAAAACTAGCCGGGCGAGGTGGCGGGCGCCTGTAGTCCCAGCTACTGGGAAGGCTGAGACAGGAGAATGGGGTAAACCTGGGAGGCGGAGGTTACAGTGAGCTGAGATCCGGCCACTGCACTCCAGCCTGGGTGACAGAGTGAGACCCTGTCTCAAAAAATATAAATGTGTATATATATATATGCATATATATATGTATACACATATATATGGTGCATATATTGCATAATTCAGAGAAACTATAAATTATGTAACCACTTCCCTAATGCTGGCCTTTTGTATTATTTTCTGTTTTTATTATTATACACAGAAAGCCTTTGTGTGTATCCATCATTATTTTGATAAGTTCCTAAATTAGAATTGCAGGATTAAAAAACACACTCATTCGCAGTTTTTTCTATAATATTGCCAAATTTCCAAGTTTGATATTTTGTGGTAGGATCAGACTGTTTATGGCAAGAACTATGTTTAAGCTTATGCTTCTTCATAAATCTTTCATGATAATGTAAATTTTTACTTGTTCCAAAAGTACATATTTTCGCTTGGAAAAAGAGTAGATCAATTATTGTAAATGAATGCCAGACTTTAACACACACACACACACACACACACACACACACACACACAGAGAGAGAGAGAGAGAGAGAGAGAGAGAGAGAGAGAATTAACTTTGTAATGAATTGTTTTTACCAGTTCTCCTTAATACTCTTTTTATCTGAAAATGGATGTTTGTAGGTTTTAGCAGTTTGTGTTATGGAAGACAGAAATTTCTTTTCCTACAAGGTGAATAAGATAACTTTCATTTTTGGCTTGCTTTCCCTGAGTCTCAGTCAGAAGAAAATACTGACTTTGAATTAGTGTCAAGCTTGTAGCTATTTGTTTTCCACGGGACTGTTGATACATTTTTAGAAAGTTTTTGGTTGCTGTTTGGGTTAATTTCTCTTCCTTTCTACAATTGTTGTCTTTCAGTACTCCCTGATGTTTTTAGTCTTAAAGAAGTAGCTAGTTAATTTTAAAGTTCTTCTCCTCACCCCAAGAACTTCTGCCTTTATAATTGTTTCTCTCTTCATATTTATTTTATACAAGATATGTGGCTGATTATATTGTTTCTGTCTGTACAGATGGAGAGTTAAGGAATAAAGAGGACAGACTAGATTACCTCAAACACTGAAATGCTATGATTTGTCGCAAGTCATACATGCATTATCTGACCAGACATAATATGCTTTTTCTCTAGAAGCATTTTACCATTTTGAATAAAATAGATCTTCTGAATTTACCTTAATGAAGTTGACAACTTTCAGAGTTTTTCAGTGGTGAAGAGAAACTAGAATAAGGAGATAACTGACACAAACAGAAAAAGCCTCGTCTCTTCTGGATTCCTTTAATGCCAGTGGTCATCACCAGCTGTAGATCAGCCACCCTTTACCCAAGCTGGGACCTCCACCTTCTCATCTACAGGTGTATCACCTCAGAAATCTTCTGCATCTCACTGTCACCCAACACATTTTCTCCTTCCAGGCCTCTGTAGTCTCACAAGTTTGTCTGTATTTTTCTTCTTATAACCTACCCTGCTACCCTAGCCCGCCTGGATCTCACAGGAGATTAACTGAAATCCTCCCAACATTGGGCCTTTCCTGTGCCCGTCTTCCTGCTGTACCCTGGTAAAATGCCAGCCCAATCCAGTCTGTTGTTCTACTTCTGTATCTGAAGGCTAAAGAAAAAGCAACTAGTCATAGAGATGAACCCTGTTTTAAAGTAACTACTAAATCTTTTCAAACTCATACAAGTGCTCAGCCTTGCCTAATGCCTTTTCCTTGCCCAACCCTGTTTAGGTCTCTCATTCTCTTCAACATCTTTACCCAATCTCCTTCCCCCTCTTGACCTTCCTGTCTCTTCACCTGATACTGAGGTTCTTAGCTCCTACTTCATTGAGAATGTTAAGGTTTTGCTCTCTTCCATAAATTGACCTATAGGAGTATCCTTCACCCCTTTCCTATGGTTTTTAGGGGATGGAATATTTGTCCTGAGAAGGCCAATACATCCATCGGACGCTTGTCTCTATCCCCATTTGCTACGTAAGTATTTGACTTCAGCCATCCGGTACGCTGGCTCTGTCTCTGGTTTACACCTGCTGTCTCTGTGTCAGCACTCACTTCCGCTTTAGCCCATTGACTTCTTCCCTCACAACACTACTGAACTTGTCAATAGGCACATCGGTGATCTCCTGCATGCCAAGTCTCACGGACATTTTTCTTTGTGTTGTTTGGCTGCTGCTCTGCCTGACTTGATATTATAATCTCCTTTCCTGAAACCCTAGGCTACTGTAGCACAACACTTTAGTGGTTCTCCACTTACCTTCCTTACTTCTCTTTCATTTTTTTTTCTAGATCCCTCCAGATGTGGCCTAGGAATCCTTTCAAACACAGTGCTCCAGGCAGAAATTAGTTGGAGTTAGTTCACAAGATGCAATTTATTTGCCATCCACCCTTGCATTTCAGCTCCATGATTTGTCCTTGACATGCCTGTCTATAAAAACACTTTCTCTTTCCCAGAGATGGCAGCTAACAAGACCTAGCAAAGAGAAATGGGAATTTTCATTCACAATTTCATAGGGAAAGCAATTGATAAGATTATTTTACTGCTAAGGATAATAAAATGAATGAGAGAGTTGAAGAAAGAGGCACAAATTCTGAAACTGTCTAGAACCATCTAAGAGGTAAAGCTGAAGCGTTTTATCCATACTTGTAGGCTGTGATTTTTTTTTTTTTTTTTTTTTTTTTTTTTTGAGACGGAGTCTCGCTTTGTCGCCCAGGCTGGAGTGCAGTGGCAAGATCTCGGCTCACTGCAAGCTCCGCCTCCCGGGTTCCCACCATTCTCCTGCCTCAGCCTCCCGAGTAGCTGGGACTACAGGCGCCCGCCACCACGCCCGGCTAATTTTTTGTATTTTTAGTAGAGACGGGGTTTCACTGGGTTAGCCAGGATGGTCTCGATCTCCTGACCTCGTGATCCGCCTGTCTCGCCCTCCCAAAGTGCTGGGATTACAGGCTTGAGCCACCGTGCCCGGCCTGTGACTGTTTCATAGAAGTACTCTCTGATTTATGGGCATGTCATTGATCACAACTAGAATTACAGATTGGGTACATTAAGCACATCAGCGTAAAAATCCTTGACATTTTGGCCGGGCGCGGTGGCTCACGCCTGTAATCCCAGCACTTGGGGATGCCAAGGCGGGTGGATCACGAGGTCAGGAGTTCGAGATCAGCCTGACCAACATGGTGAAACCCCGTCTCTATTAAAAATACAAAAATTAGCCGGGTTTGGTGGCACGTGCCTGCAATCCCAGCTACTCGGGAAGCTGAGGTAGGAGAATGGCTTGAACCCGGGAGGCAGAGGTTGCAGTGAGCCAAGATCTGGCTGTTGCACTCTAGCCTGGCGACAGAGGGAGTCTCCGTCTTAAAAAAAAAAAAAAAAAAAAAAAAAAAAAAAAAAAAAAGCCTTGACATTTAAAAAATACCTCTGGCACGGTTTCAGTGTAGTCATAATATTTAAAATATTACCATGATTTTTCAGTTTCTTACACATAATTTTGTTTAGTCACATGAGTGATAAGAACATATAGACTTCTTGCTGGGGCATTGGCTCATGCCTGTAATGCCTGTAATCCCCTCTACTCAGGAGGCTGAGTCGGGAGGATTGCTTGAGGTCAGGACTTTGAGACTAGCCTGGACAATATAGCAAGACTCTGTCTCCTACAAAATACATAGCCATAAATAGATTTCTTGGTTTGCAGGGTTAACTTTTAATATTTTCCTCCCATTAATTGGCCCCCCCCTTTTTTTTTTTTTTTTTTTTTTTGAGATGGAGTCTCGCTCTGTCACCCAGGCTGGAGTGCAGTGGCATGATCTCGGCTCACTGCAACCTTTGCCTCTCGGGTTCAAGTGATTCTCCTGACTCAGCCTCCTGAGTAGCTGGGACTACAGGCATGTGTCACCACGCTGACTAATTTTTTGTATTTTTTTAGTAGAGTTGGGGTTTCATCATGTTAGTCAGGATGGTCTCGATCTCTTGACCTCGTGATCTGCCCGCCTCGGCCTTCCTAAGTGCTGGGATCACAGGCCTGAGCCACCGCGCTCGGTCTGATTTGCCACTTTTATCTAAGATACCTTAACTTTTTCCTTGGATTGGTGATATAGTGAAATGATTAGGGCAGGGTTTTGAAGCCAGAGAGATTTGGGTTCCTACCCTGCTGTGGGCTGTAGATTTTGGGGGCAGTGGACTTAAATTCTCTGACTTTCCAGTTACTTTTATTTATTTTGTTTTTACTTTTTGAGATGGAGTCTCCCTCTGCCATCCGGGCTGGAGTGCAGCCGCGCGATCTCGGCTCCCTGCAAGCTCCGCCCCTCGGGTTCACGCCATTCTCCTGCCTCAGCCTCCCGAGTAGCTGGGACTACAGGCGCCCGCCACCATGCCTGGCTAATTCATTTTTGTATTTTTAGTAGAGATGGGGTTTCACCGTGTTAGCCAGGGTGATCTTGATCTCCTGACCTCGCGATCCGCCCGCCTCAGCCTCCCAAAGTGCTGGGATTACAGGCCTGAGCCACCGCCCCCGGCATCCAGTGACTTTTAAGTGGGTAAAATAACCCTTACTTTGTAGAATGTTGCAAAGATTAGAAAGGATGTATGTAAAATGTTTACCTATTCCAGTGCTTGGTATGTAGTAGACGAATTCTAAAATTACACTGAGCCATTTTGCCCACTGTGGCTTTAGAATAGAAAAGTATACTCATACATTAGAATTGTGCACCTAGAGCTAAGTGACTCCAGCCCTGGGGAACCCTTCAATGCCAAAATGGCATGTAGGACTAGATAGACGAATGTCACCTGTCCCTGTCTATTAAAACTCGCTGTATTGGGCCGAGGACATCGCTTGGCGGATGAGTAAGCCTCACCCATCTGCACAGCAGCATTTATACTTCAACGTTACTTTTATCTTCATATTTGCTGCTTGTTGTTATTTATGTGGTAACTAGCATGAATGATTCACATACACACATACATATTCTCTGTCTTGTTGTGAAATATTACACCAAGGAGAAAACACCATTGTGCAGTTAGTGACAGTAAAGTAGCCCCAGACACAGTGCTCTTCAGTGGAAACATGAGAAGTTTACGGAAGAAGCTCTGTGTCATAGTGATAGCCGTAAACTTTGGAATATGCAAAGATCTTGAAGTGTATCTCTCACCTATACCAGGGATTTTGGTAGAGTAGAGAATTGCATTTTGAGCTTATGAGAACTGGTAGCATTGGATTATTTCACTTTATGTCTATCACTCCGTTCATGGGGTATTTTCAGATTTCACGTCAAGGCTCCATTTGGCTCAGATGGTACAATTGTCTGCCATGTTGAAATAGGTGGCAATGCAAATTAATATTACCCTGAAACAAGACTTTATTTTTTTTATTTTCAAAATTTTTAAAAATTATAGTTTAAGTTCTGAGATACATGTGCAGAACATGCAGGTTTGTTACACAGGTATACATGTGCCATGGTGGTTTGCTGTACCTATCAACCTGCCATCTAGGTTTTAAGCCCTTGATGCATTAAGTATTTGTCCTAATGCTATCCCTCCCCTTGCCCGCCGTCCCCTGACAGGCCCTGGTATGTGATGTTTCCCTCCCTGTGTCCATGTGTTCTCATTGTTCAACTCCCACTCATGAGTGAGAACATGCGGTGTTTGGTTTTCTGTTCCTGTGTTAGTTTGCCGAGATGATGGTTTACAGCATCATCCATGTCCCTGAAAATGACATGAACTCATTCGTTTTTATGGCTGCCTAGTATTCCATGGGGTACATGTGCCATGTTTTCTTTATCCAGTCTATCCTTGATGGGCAT
The DNA here is from genome assembly GCF_049350105.2 of Macaca mulatta. Classification (NCBI taxonomy): domain Eukaryota; kingdom Metazoa; phylum Chordata; class Mammalia; order Primates; family Cercopithecidae; genus Macaca; species Macaca mulatta. The sequence goes on from NC_133421.1 coordinate 46,239,180, forward strand.
TTGGGTTGGTTCCAAGTCTTTGCTGTTGTAAATAGTGCTGCAGTAAACATACGTGTACATGTGTCTTTAGAGTAGAATGATTTACAATCCTTTGGGTATATATCCAGTAATGGGATTGCTGGGTCTAATGGTATTTCTGGTTCTAAAAGTCTTAAAATATCCTCTAAAGCAGATTTCAAAATACAACATCCATGAGTCCACAAGAGACCTGCTCACAGACGGCATCTGTAATTTATAGGAAGATGACGCTGACACTGGCTTAACCATGCACTTAGCACACCACAGTTACAATGAAAATCCAATTTTGTGCCAAAAGTGGGAAATAAATGGAGGTGTAAGTGTTTGCTTTAGGAGACTTTGATCCATGTAAATAGAAAATGGTTTTATTACATGTGAAATAAGATTTAAAGTGGTCACTGTGAGGAATCGCCATACTGTCTTCCACAATGATTGAACTAATTTACACTCCCACCAACGGTGTAAAAGCATGCCTGTATCTCCACATCCTTTCCAGCATCTGTTGTTTCCTGACTTTTTAATGATCGCCATTTTAACTGGCATGAGATGGAATCTCATTGTGGTTTTGATTTGCATTTCTCTAATGAGCAGTGATGATGAGCTTTATTTCATATGTTTGTTGACCGCATAAATATCTTCTTTTGAGAAGTGTCTGTTCATATCTTTCACCCTCTTTTTGATGGGGTTTTCTTTCTTGTAAATTTGTTTAAATTCCTTGAGGATTCTGGATATTAAATCTTTGTCAGATGGATAGATTGCAAACATTTTCTCCCATTCTGTAGGTTGCCTGTTCACTCTGATGATAGTTTTTTTGCTGTGCAGAAGCCCTTTAGTTTAAGTGTTTATTTTAATATTTGTGTAATAATGTCCAGTTTTATCAAGCAGAATGATCTACATAGGAGCTTTTATACAGAACTCAATGTTCTTCACTTAGAGCTTGTTAGTCCCGTAGTAAAGTCAAATCCATCTTCAGTTGCTACGTGCCTTTGTTACACAGTTAAACTTGAGTTGGAGATGCTCTGCTGGAGGGAGGAATTTTCACTCCCCAGATGTGTTTGTGTAATATAATGTATTTTTCCCCTTTCCCCTGTGGAAACTTTGTGGAGGATTATTTCAGTGTTAACCCTGATGGATAGTTTAGTAATCGAACAAGTGTCTGTTACTCCTTTATTCGTTGATTTATCAAGCACTTAATGTGTGTCTTCTGGGTGCCAGACACTGCACTAGACTCTGGGGAGTCAAAGGTGAATCACACTTAGTCTCTACCCCCTGGGAATTCATTCTGGTGAGAGAAATTGCAAACAAACCATTATGATCCTATGGAATATTTTTTAAAGTATGAAATGAGATAATGTGTGTGAAAAACTTTGTAAGCTTTACACATTTAAGATTTTTTTCTCCAGTGCATAGCATGATGCCTGACATATTTTAATTGCTCTTTATACCCTTGAATGAACTGGTGAAGGGCCAAGAGTTATGAGAGTATAATACTAGAGTGGAGACGGATTCGTTCTGCTGAATGGACAGGTGGGATGCAGAGGCTTCCAAGAATATCACTTTTGCACCGGACTTCGAAATATAAGCTGTTTATTTTAAGAATCAAGAAAAGAGATTCTGGGGGGCAGCTGTCAGTCGTTAAAGTGCCTGGATTAAGATGAACCACATATCTACAGGCTTATACAGTTTACAGGACGCTTTGTTTACAGTATCTCTTTTGAGCCTTATGACAGGTGCATGAGGTGAGTTCATACAACCAAGAGAAGCCTTGACCAGACCTGGGTTCTAGGGTGTAAGAGACAGCATCTGGCCGGTTTATTCTCTTCAGTTTCACGGATGCTATGATTGCTAATATTATGGTATTTCAATTTGTGAAAGCATGGTTTTCTGAGTTACAAGTATATGAAAGACAAATGTATACATGTAATAAAATGTATAGTTTTCTTTTTCTTTTTCTTTTTTTTTTTTTTTTTTTTTTTTTTTTGAGAGAGAGTCTCGCTCAGTCCCAGGCTAGAGTGCAGTGGTGCGATCTTGGCACACTGCAAACTCTGCCTCTGAGGTTCAAGCTATTTTCCTGCCTCAGCCTCCCAAGGAGCTGGGATTGCAGGTGTGCACCACCATGCCTGCCTAATTTTTGTATTTTTAGTAGAGAGGGGGTTTCACCATGTTGGCCAGGCTGGCTTCGAACTGCTGACCTCATGATCTGCCTGCCTCGACCTCCAAAAGTGATGGGATTTTAGACCTGAGCCACCGCACCCATAGTTTTCTTTTTATTTCTGTGTAGCAGGTTAGCTTGTATTGATACATGAGAAGGTTTTTTTCAGAGGTTTCAAAAACAAGCTAGAAAATGCTTCCATAATATTTCATAGATTCTTTATGATTCAAGCAGTTTTTCAGGATTTTCAGTCCATTTAAAGCATTTCTCTAACGAACACTAAAAATTATGAGCTCTACATTCTCTTGTAAGCTTTCTTTTTCTGTTATAGTTGAGCAACTTTGTTGACATTTTTACTTTTATTTTTATTTTTTATTATTTTTTTGAGACGGAGTCTCCCTCTGTCACCCAGGCTGGAGTGCAGTGGTGCGATCTCAGCTCACTGCAAGCTCCACCTCCCGGGTTCATGCCATTCTCCTGCCTCAGCCTCCCAAGTAGCTGGGACTACAGGCGCCCGCCGCCACGCCTGGATAGTTTTTTTGTAGTTTTAGTAGAGAGGGTGTTTCACCGTGTTAGCCAGGATGGTCTCGATCACCTGACCTCATGATCCACCTGCCTCAACCTCCAAAAGTGCTGGGATTACAGGTGTGACCCACCATGCCTGGCCCAGTTGTAGCTCTTATGTTTAGATCTTCGATCCATTTTGAGTCAATTTTTGTGTGTGGTGTAAAGTAAGTGTCCACCTACATTCTTTTGCATGTAGATAATCCAGTTTTCCCAGCATTATTTGTTGAAAAGACTCTTTCCCACGGAATGATCCTGGCACTTTGTTGCAAATCACTTCCCCATATAAGGGAGAGTTTATTTCTGAACTCTCTATTCTCTTTCAGTGCTCTGTTTTTATGCCAGTACAACACTGTTTTTTATTTTATTTATTTATCTTTTTGAGGTGAAGTTTCACTCTTGTTGCCCAGGCTGGAGTGTAGTGGCCTGATCTTTGCTCACTGCAACCTCTGCCTCCTGGGTTCAAGCGATTCTCCTTCCTCAGACTCCCGAGTAGCTAAGATTACAGGCATGCACCACCACGCCTGGCTAATTTTTGTAGTTTTAGCAGAGACAAGATTTCTCCATGTTGGTTAGGCTGGTCTGAAACTCCCGACCTCAGGTGATCCACCCACCTCGGCCTCCCAAAGTGCTGGGATTACAGGCATGAGCCACCACAGCTGGCAACACCATTTTGATTACTGTAGCTTTGTAGTAAGTTTTGAAATCAGGAAGTGTGATGTCTTCCAATTTATTCTTCCTTTTCAAGATTGTTTTGACTATTTGAGGTCCCTTGAGATTCTATGTGAGTTTTGGAATGTATTTTTTTTTTATTTCTGCAAAAAAGCATTCTTGGGATTTTGACAGGGATTTGATTAAATGCGTAGATTGCTTTGGAGTAGGAACTCTTAGCAACACTGAGGTGTTGCAGTCCAAGAACATGAAATGTCTTTCCATTTATTATGTTGTCTTCAGTTTATTTCAGAAAAGTTTTCTGATTTTTCTGTGTAGAAGTCCTGCATCGTCTTCATTGCTGACTTATATATACTTGTTTTGTTTGTTTTTTCTTTCTTTTTTCTTTTTTTTTTGAGGTGGAGTTTCGCTCTTGTTGCCCAGACTGGAGTGCAATGGCAGAATCTTGGCGCACTGCAACCTCCGCCTCCTGGGTTCAAACAGTTCTCCCACCTCAGCCTCCCAAGTAATTGGGACCACACATGTGCACCATCACACCTGGCTAATTTTTTATTATTTGTAGGGACGAGGTCTTGTTATGTTGCCCAGCCTGGTCTCGAACTCCTGGGCTCAAGAGACCCTCCTGTGATGGCCTCTCAAAGCTCTGGCATTACAGGCGTGAGCCACCATGCTTGGCTTTAGGTTAGTTTTTAAAATCCAGTTTGTCAATCTGTCTTTTTTTTTGAGACGGAGTATCGCTCTGTCACCCAGGGTGGAGTGCAGTGGTATGACCTTGGCTCACTACAACCTCCACCTAGTGGGTTCAAATGATTCTCCTGCCTCAGCCTCCGGAGTAGCTATTACAAGTGCCTACCACTACGCCTGGCTAAATTTTTTTTTTTTTTTTTTTGTATTTTTACTAGAGAAGGGTTTTCACCATGTTGGCCAGGTTGGTCTCGAACACCAAACCTCAAGTGATCTGCTCTCCTCGGCCTCCCAAAGTGCTGGGATTACGGTCGTGAGCCACTGCACCTGGCCAGTTTTTGTCTTTTATTTGCTGTATTTAGGTATTTGGGGCATTTACATAGTTACAGATGTTGTCAGAGTCCCATTTATTTGGGGGGGACGTGGGGGGACAAAGTCTTACTCTTGCCCAGGCCGGAGTGTAGTGGCTCAGTCTTGGCCTACTGCAACCTCTGCCTCCCGGGTTCAAGCAGTTCTTGTGCTTCAGTCTCCCAAGTAACTGGGATTACAGGCATGTGCCACCATGCCCAGCTAATTTTTGTATTTTTAGCTAGAATTACAGGCCTCAGCCACCATGCCTCTTTTAAGTTTTTGTTTTTTGATTGCTCTTTTTCCTGCTTTCTTTTGGGTTACTTGAACATTTTTGGAATTCCATTTTTCTTGTATTTTTTTTTCTACCCCAATTCACTATGCCAAAACCATTTTTCTTTATTGTGTTTTGTATCTGTTTATTTTAGTTCGTTGATATTGTTTGGATATTTTTTCCATTGAATTATTTTTTCTTCTTTTTTGAGACAAAGTTTTGCTCTTGTTGCCCAGGCTGAAGTGCAGTGGCACGATCTCGGCTCATCGCAAACTCCGCCTCCCAGGTTCAAGCGATTCTCCTGCCTCAGCCTCCTAAGTAGCTGGGATTACAGGCATGTGCCACCACACCGGCTAATTTTAGTAGAGATGGAGTTTGTCCATGTTGGTCAGGCTGCTCTCGAACTCCCGACCTAAGGTAATCCACCCACCTCAGCCTCCCAAAGTGATGGGATTACAGGCATGAGCCACCGTGTCCGGCATTTTTTTGGGGAGGCCAAGATGGGTTAGTCACCTGGGGTCAGGGTTTGAAATCAGCCTGGCCAACATGGCAAAAGCCCGTCTCTACTAAAAACACAAACATTAGCCAGGCGAGATAGCGGCACCTGTAATCCCAGCTACTCAGGAGACTGTGGCAGGAAAATCGCTTGAATTTGGGAGGTGAGCTGAGATCATGCCAGTGCGCTCCCGCTTAGGCAACAGAACAAGACTCCATCTCCAAAAACAAACAAAAAACAACCACAAACAAACAAAAAAAGTTTTTTTCAGTTAATTCTGATTCTTATTTCTAATATCTGTGAGATATTAGAAATAAGATATATCGATGTTTGCATTTGTTTATTGCCTTTTTCCATTCAATTTGAAATCTTCCCAATTCTTGGTGTCTTTTTGGTATCACAAATAACTTTTGATTGAAACCTGCACATGTTTGTGTTGTCATGAGACTATGCAGCTGAAACAACTGTTTTAACTCTTACACTGATCTAACAGGGGTAGAGTGTTGGTGCCACCTTGTTAAGCCACGTAGGGGATGAAGTTCAGGTTCTCTACCTTGTCTATGTTGACGTTTGAGGTAAACTGCCTTTTAGTTCCTTTTTTTTTTTTTGAGACGGAGTCTCCCTCTGTCACCCACCCTGGAGTACAGTGACCCGATCTCGGCTCACTGCAAGCTCCGCCTCCTGGGTTCACGCCATTCTCCTGCCTTAGCCTCCCGAGTAGCTGGGACTACAGGCGCCCGCCGCCACGCCCAGCTAATTTTTTTGTATTTTTCTTAGAGATGGGGTTTCACCGTGTTAGCCAGGATGGTCTCGATCTTCTGACCTCGTGATCCGCCCGCCTCGGCCTCCCAAGTGCTGGGATTACAGGCGTGAGCCACCGCGCCCGGCCTCCCTTTTAGTTCTTTGCAGAGGTGGAAGTCGTGGCTCCCCACCTGCCTGATCTCCGTGGTGGATGTGGCCTCATTTGTTACTGTGTGTGGGTGAAAGTTCTGACTGTCTCCTAGGTCTTCTCTGCTACCGCTCCAGTGGGAACAGGGAGGGATGCCCTATTACTGGCAGATGGTGGTGAAGGCCAGGCTTCCCCACGTTTCTCCACTGACACGGTGGGGAGAGGATGCTCATTAACTAGCATTTGGAATGAAAGTTCCAGTGCCCTGCTTAATTTGCTCTGACACCACCTGTGGGAATCTTGGATTGTTTTCATGACAGTCTCACGAGGGTGGATATCTAGGTTCCCATGCGATCATTGCTGGTATGGGTGGGGCTAGGTTTTCTGTGGTGTTATGCTGGATTAGAGCAGTTCTTCTTCAAAAGTTTTCTTTCTGGTGAACATACCACTTTACTGGTAATTTGGTCCGGAGAGAGAAGGTTTTCGTTGGGGCTTCTTTTTTTTTTTTTTTTTTTTTTTTGGAAACAATCTCTTTCACCCAGACTGGAGTGCAGCGGCGCGATCTCTGCTCACTGCAACCTCCGCCTCCCGAGTTCAAGCGGTTCTCGTGCCTCAGCCTCCGGGGTAGCTGGGATTACAGGCGCCGGCCAACACGCCTGGCTAATTTTTATTTTTAGTGGAGACGGGATTTTGCCATGTTGGCCAGGCTGGTCTCCAACTCCTGACCTCAGGTGATCCACCCGCCTCGGCCTCCCGAAGTGCTGGGATTATAGGCGTGAGCCACCGCGCCCGGCCCTGTTGGGGATTGTTTTGGTCTGTGCCCATCGGTGTTCCTGATGTACTCACTTCTTGCATTCCAGGAGTAGGATACATTAGTCAAGAAGAATACCCAGGGAATTTACTGCTATACTGTGCCTTGTGTCTTGTGATCCTGAACTAATTTGCCTTCTCTCCACCTTTCAGAGAATATTCGTTTCATTTATAATATTCACTTTTTAAATTTGTACTTAGTGGGAGGAATAGGGAAAAGTATGTCCGTTCCATCCTCCCAGAAGTGTAAGTCTAACCTTTGATTTCATTGAGTGTGCCCTATTTTTCTGTTTCTGTTTCATTGACTTCTGCTCGATCTTTCTTTTGCTCTTCTCGTTTCTTAAGGAAAAGATGAAGTCACTGATTTGTTTCTTTTCTAATATAGTCGTGTAATCGTATAAATTTCTCTCTCAATTACTGCTTTAACTGTCTTAAAAATACTTGATTTTTTTTTTTTTACCCGTTGGTTATTTTATTTAATTAATTTATTTATTTTATATTTTGAGACAGATTCTTGCTCTGTCGCTCAGGCTGGAGTGCAGCGGCTGCGATGTTGGCTCACTGCAAACGCCACCTCCTGGGTTCAAGCAATTCTCTGCCTCAGCCTCCTGAGTAGCTACGGTTACAAGTGCCTGCTACCATGCTCGGCTAACTTTCGTATTTTTAGTAGAGACGGAGTTTCCCCATCTTGGCCACACTGGTCTTGAACTCCTGACCTTGTGATCCACCTGCCTTGATCTCCCAAAGTGATGGAATTACAGGCGTGAACCACCGCTCCCGGTCCCCATTGGTTATTTTAAAAGTATGTTTTGATTCCAAATATCGGGATTGTCTATTGATTTTTTTTTCTGTCACTGATTGCTAAATTAATAACACAGTGGTAAGAAAAAAACTCGTGATAAGACCTGAAACCTTTTAAATTTACCAAGAGTTGTTTTTCTGGTTCTAATATAGTATATCTTGGTAAGTGTTCCAAATGCACTTGAACAGAATTTTTATTCTGGTAGTTTGTGCAGAGTATTCTATAGTTAGGTCAGTTTGCTTAATGATGTTATTCAAGCTTCTGTATCCTTACTCATTCTCTGTCTACTGGTCCTGTTATTATGATTATCATTCCTTTGTTTTGAACATGATGTCGCTCTGTCACCTAGGCTGGAGTGCAGTGACATGCACAATCATAGCTCACTGAGCCTCCACCCCCTGGGCTCAAGTGATCCTCCCACCTCAGCCTCCCCAGTAGCTGGGTCTACAGGCGTATGCTACCACACCTAGCAAAAATTTTTTTTTTCTTTTTTGAGATGGAATCACGCTCTGTCGCCCAGGCTGGAGTGCAATGGCGCGATCTCTGCTCACTGCAACCTCCGCCTCCTGGGTTCAAGCGATTCTCCTACCTCAGCCTCCCGAGTAGCTAGGATTACTGTTGTACGCCACCACGCCCAGCTAATTTTTGTATTTTTAGTAGAGACGGGGTTTCACCATTTTGGCCATGCTGGACTCAAATTCCTGACCTCAGGTGATCCGCCTGCCTCAGGCTCCCAAAGTGCTGGGACTACAGGTGTGAGCCAACACGCCCGGCCCACCCACTTAGTTTTTTAAAATCTTTTTGTAGAGACAGGGTCTCCCTGTGTTGCTCAGGTGGGTCTTGAACTCCTGTGCTCAAGCAATCCTGTCTCGGGCTCCCAAAGTTCAGGGATAACAGGTGTGAATCGCCACGCCTGACCTGGTTCTATCACATAGAGAGGTTTGCTGAAATTTTAAAATATAATTGTAGACTCTGGCCGGGAGCGGTGGGTCAAGCCTGTAATCCCAGCACTCTGGGAGGCGGAGACGGGTGGATCACAAGGTCAGGAGATGAAGACCATCCTGGCTAACACGGTGAAACCCTGTCTCTACTAAAAAATACAAAAAACTAGCCGGGCGAGGTGGCGGGCGCCTGTAGTCCCAGCTACTCGGGAGGCTGAGGCAGGAGAATGGCGTAAACCCGGGAGGCAGAGCTTGCAGTGAGCTGAGATCCGGCCACTGCAATCCAGCCTGGGCGACACAGCGAGACTCCGTCTCAAAAAAATAAATAAATAAAAAAATAAAAATAAATTGTAGATTCTTTCATTTCTTCTTACAGTTCATACTTTCATTTTTGCTTTTTTTTTTTTGAAGCTCTGTTATTAATAGGTAAATAAATGTTTAGAATTTGCATGTGTTCTTGATGAATTAAACCCTTAATGTTTATAAAATGATGCTCTTTTTTCCTCATAAAATTTTTATTTTTGTCTACTTTACATGATAGTATTATAACGATTTCAACTTTCTTTTGACTTTTTAGTGTGTAATAAGATCTTTTTCTTTGGCTGCATTAGAATTTTAATTTCTGATTTTAGTCATTTTGGTCGTGGTTTACCTTATTTTTTGGAGATACACTTTTACTCTATCGCCTGGGCTGGAGTGCAGGGTCACAATCATGGCTCACTATGGCCTCAACCTCCTCCTGCCTTAGCTGGAAGGACCACAAGTGTGTGCCACTACCCGTGGCTAATTTTTGTGTGTGTGGTTTTTGTTTTGTTTTTGTTTTTTTTGAGACGGAGTTTCCCTCTTGTTGCCCAGGCTGGAGTGCAGTGGCACAATCTCGGCTCACTGCAATCTCCGTCTCCGTGGTTCAAGCAATTCTCCTGCCTCAGTTTCCCAAGTAGCTGGGATTACTGGCATGCACCACGATGCCTATCTATATTTGTATTTTTAGTAGAGACAGGGTTTGTCCATGTTGGTCAGGCTGGTCTCGAACTCCTGACCTCAGGTGACCTGCTGGCCTCGGCCTCCCAAAGTGCTGGGATTACAGGTGTGAGCCACAGGGCCAGGCCATGTTTCGTGTGTGTGTGTGTGTGTGTGTTTTGTTTTGTTTTGTTTTGTTTTTTTAAGAGACGGTGTTCTGCAGTGTTGCCCACACTGGTCTCAAACTCCTGGCCTAAAGAGATTTTCCCATCTCGGCCTCCCAGAGTGCTGGGATTACAGGCGTGAGCCACTGCACTCAGCCACTTTTCTTCATGTTTCTAATGACTGATAGTTGATTAATAGAGCGCTGTGTTATATATGCTTATGATTTCCATCAAACGTGAAAGTTTTTGGCCATGATTTCTAAAGTTTTTTTTTCTATATTATCTCCTGTTTTGTGGCTCTGGTTACAAGTATGTTTGGCCTCTTGAAGTTATTTCAATTATCACATATTACATTTTTTAGTGTTTTTTTTTTCTGTTTCATTTAGGTTAGTAAGTTTGGTTTCACGGGTTGTAAATTTCAAAGTGTATTTTTCATCTTAGACTTTGTAATTTTTCATCTTTAGAAGTTCAAATTTTAAAAATATTTCATATTTTTTCTTGTTTGTTCTAACCTTCTGATCACATGAAATAGCATCATAATTGTTTTAAAGGACTCGTGTACTAATTCTATTTTCTGTTTCATTTCAAAATTGGTTTGTTTTTTTGTTTCATTGTGGGGTGTAATTTCCTGCTTCTATGTAAGTCTTATAAATTTTGATTGACTTTTAACCAGTGGGAATTTTACCTTGTTTTCTCGTTTCTCTAGTTTTGCTTGCCTTTTAAAAATATTTGTGGACTTTGTTCTGTAGTAGTATTCAGTTGCTTGAAAACAGTTTCTTTCTGTTGGGTCTTTTATGTTTTCTTTGACTGGACCAGGGCTGTGTTTAGGGTTAATTTTTTCCTCCTTCTGAAGCTTTTTCTTTCCTAGTACTCCGATGTCATATCTCCAATGTGATATAAATTACATCACATCATTTCCTTTTGGATTTTGGGTACGGGTACTATTCACATCCTTATGTCAGTTCTGGATGCTATTACCTCTAATTCTTTTGGTGATTTCTCACCTTGCCCTTGGATAGTTCCTTTACATTGCAAGTGCTGATTTGTCATTCAACCAAAAGTTCTAGGGTGAGCCTTTGTAGATCTCTTCATTTCTCTCTCTCTCTCTCTCCAGCTGTCTACTCAGTGCTGGTCTCCCTTGTGAGCTCTAGGCACCTTGGTCTCCTTGGACTTCCAGCTCCATTTCCTCAACTTGGGGAGACCACATGCTCTGCCTGGGTTCCTCCTCCCTGTTCCACGACCTGGAAACTCTCGAGGCAGTAAGCTGGGCACGCCTGCAGCCCGTTTGTTTTTGTCTTCCAGGGATCACTGTCTTTTGTTACTTGTCCAATATCTTCAGTGTTGTTGTTTCATTCATTTTATTAGATTTTTATTATTTCATGCAAGGAGGCTAAATCTGGTCCCCTTATTCACGCCGTCTTGACCGGAAGTAGTATCATTGTGGTTTCAATCTACCTTTTCATGAGAACTGGTGATACTGAGCACATTTTAGCTTGTGTGTTGACGATTTGTGTGCTCTCATTGGTGATGAGTTTGTTCATTTAGCCTTTAGTGTTCTTTGTTTTCTTTTTTTCATCTGTTTGAGTTGCAGAAGGTGTTTTCTATGTCCTAAATACTCATCCTTTGTTAGATAAATGTTTTGTAAATACTTTCCTCAAGTCTATGTGGTTTACCTATTTATTTTAACTGTACCTTTTGATGAGCAGAAATATTTATATCTGATAAATTTAATTTATCAATGTTTTCTTTTGTAGTTATTGCTTACTGTGAGCTAAGACACTTTTGCCTAACCTCGAAATCATGAAGGTAGTTTCCTTGATTTCCTCTAAAGGTTTTGCTTTTGCTAATTTGTATTAGGTCTGTGATGCATCTGCAGTTATTTTTGTAGGTTTGAGTTTTTTGTATATGGCTGTCCAGTTGTTTTTCACCATTGGTTGAAAAGAGTCTCCTTTTCTCGCTGGGTTGCTTTGGAAACATCCTGTGGCTGCATAAGTGGGATCTCTTTCAGAAATCTTCCTTCTGCTCCAAAAATCTGCTTGTCTAGCTCAGTTAGAGTATTCTGATTAGTTTGTAACTTTATATTGTCTTGAAGTCAGAATTGCAAGTCCTTAAACCTTTTTCTTCTTTTTCGAAGTTCTGCATATTCTACGTCCTTTACATTTCCGTATCAATTTTAATAATCTCTTTTCTCTCTTCTCCAAAAAAGGCTGATGGGATCATGATTGTAATTGTCTTGAATCTGCTGATCAGTTTAAGGAGAACTGACATCTTGACAACCATTGAGTCTTAATCATTAGTATAGTATATCTCTCCATTTATTAGGTCTTTTTTGTTTTGCCTGAGCAGTTGTTTGTTGCTTTTAGCCTTTGGTCTGTTTTTAAAATTACTTATTTTTTTTCCTTTTGTTGAGACGGAGTCTCACTCTGTTGCCTAAATGGAGTGCAGTGGCACAGTCTTGGCTCACTACATCTCCTGGGTTCAAATAATTCTCCTGCCTCAGCCTCCCAAGCAGCTGGGATTACAGGCATGTACCGCTAAGCCCAGCTAATTTTTATAATTTCAGTAGAGATGGGATTTCACCGTGTTGGCTAGGCTGGTCAACTCCTGACCTCAAATGATCTGCCTGCTTCAGCCTCCCAAAGTGCTGGGATTACAGGCATGAGTCACCACGCCTGGCCTAAAATTATTTTTATTTTTAAGTATTTGGTCCTTTTTTGATGCTATTTGTATTTTAAAATATTAAATACATTTTTCAGCAATTATAAAGTATTATAACATTTTCTAATTTTTGGTTGGAAATTGAATTTTTGTATATTAACCTGTTTCTTACAACCTTACTTAAGTCCTATTAATTCTACTAGTTTTTTAGGTAGATTTCTTAGATTTTCTAATAGATGATTGTCATAAAACAGTTTTCTCTCTTTTTTCCCGTTGTAATTCCTTTTCTTCTCTTCTCTTAGAGAATGGACTTAATCTTGTTTTCATTCTTCAAGGATAGCATTCAGTGTTACACCATTAATTATAAGTCAGCTGTAGGGGTTTTATTGATGAACTTTATCAGATTGTTTTCAAATATAGGTTTTATTACTATTTAGATATGACAAGGCCAACAGAAGCCACTGTGACTCCCATTGAAAAGATAGTTATAGTCACAGACCCCAAGAGGAATAGTCATGCCATGCCATGGAGAATACACAGTTGAGTAAGGTCTAGCCCTCGCTTCCTGAGGGTTTATGTCATGAATGCATATTGAGTTTTCTCAAAAGCTTTTTCTGTATCTATTGAGATAATGCTATATATTTAAAGATATTAATGTAAATTTCATTGTTTTATTTTCACATGTTATATAGTAAATGCCATTTGGTGTCATGGTGTATTATTATTATTATTATTATTTTTGGAGATGGGTACAGTGGTGCAATCTCTGCTCACTATAACCTCCACCTCTTGGGTTCAAGTGATTCTCCTGCCTCAGCCTCCCAAGTAGCTGGGATTACAGGCACATGCCACCATGCTCAGTTAGTTTTCTTTTTTGGAGACAGGGTTTCACCATGTTGGCCAGGCAGGTCTCCTGACCTCAAATGATCCTCCCTCCTTGGCCTCCGAAAGTGCTGGGATTACTTTCGTAATCCGTGTGGGCCTCCGCAACTGGCCTATTCTTCTTTTTTTTTTTTTTTTTTTTTTTTTTTGAGACTGAGTCTGGCTCTGTCGCCCAGGCTGGAGCGCGGTGGCCGGATCTCAGCTCACTGCAAGCTCCGCCTCCCGGGATCACGCCATTCTCCTGCCTCAGCCTCCCGAGTAGCTGGGACCACAGGCGCCTGCCACTTGGCCCGGCTAGTTTTTTGTATTTTTTAGTAGAGACGGAGTTTCACCGTGTTAGCCAGGATGGTCTCGATCTCCTGACCTCGTGATCCGCCCGTCTCGGCCTCCCAAAGTGCTGGGATTACAGGCTTGAGTCACCGCGCCCGGCCTATTCTTCTTATATATTGTTGGATTTAAATTGCTAATAGTAAATACGTCCAGTGAATTTTTTGTATTTTTAGTAGAGATGGGGTTTTACCATGTTGCCTAGGCTGTTGTTGAACTCCTAACCTCAAGTGATCCACCCGCCTCAGCCTCCCAAAGTGCTGGGATTACAAGTGAGAGCCACTGCAGCGGCCAGACTTTTATAAAAGTTTTATGGTTATAAATGGTTATATAAAATATCTTTGTACATATATTTTCGTGTCTTGAAGATAAAGTATATAAATGTTAAAAGACACAAAGGTAATTTATAAATGCTGTATCTTATATTATTTGCTTTGGCTCTCTAGAAGTTTTTCTCAATTCTTATTGCTTAATTGCTGTCCAAAAGAATAGGATTATGGTGTCATCGAAATTATATAAAAATGAATATTGAGTTTTGTTTTGTTTTGTTTTTTTTGACAGAGTCTCTCTTTGTCACCCAGGCTGGAGTGCAGTGGCGTGAGATCTTGCCTCACTGCAGCCTCCACCTCCCAGGTTGAAGTGATTCTCGTGGCTCAGCCTCCTGAGTAGCTGGGATTACAGGTGCCTGCCACCACGGCTGGCTAAATTTTTTTTTTTTTTTTTTTTTTTGAGATGGAGTCTTGCACTGTCACCAGGCTGGAGTGCAGTGGTGTAATCTCAGCTCACTACAACCTCCGCCTCCTAGGTTCAAGTGATTCTCCTGCCTCAGCCTCCTAGTAGCTGGGACTACAGGCATGCACCACCATACCCAGCTAATCTTTGTATTTTTTATAGAGATGGGGTTTCACCACGTTGGCCAGGATGGTCTCGATCTCTTGACCTTGTGATCTACCTGCCTTGGCCTCCCAAACTGCTGGGATTATAGGTATGAGCCACTGTGCCCAGCCTAGGTTTTGTATTTTTAGTAGTGATGGGGTTTCGCCACGTTCGCCAGGCTTGTTTTGAACTTCTGACCTTACGTCGCCCGCCTGCCTTGGCCTCCCAGAATGCTGGAATTACAGGCATGAGCCATCGAATCTGGCCTATTTTTGAAAATTAAAATTTTTCTTTCTTTTTTTTTTCTTTGTTATAGCAGCGATGGGATGTTTGTAGTTTTGTTCCTTTTATCCCTTCATCATGTAGTTTTTGAGTTACTGTGCCTGGAGACTGTGCCTGATGTTAGGGGTAGCTACAGCCATAAAATGGAGCTTATAATCTAGCAGAGGAGTTAACTTAATTGCATAAATAGTTAATTGTAATTGTAATATTTCCCAAGAAGGAAGCATAGTTAAATCATCATATGGCACCTGACCTCATCTAGAGATTCAGAGACATTGTCTTTCATGAAGTGACTTTAAGCAAGGACCAGAGGGATACATAGAAGTTATCCAGCTGCAAAAGAGGGTACAGTGAATAATAATATTCCGTTTAGAGTAAAAACAACCCGTTAAAAGCCTTTGAAGTGGGAATGAGCTCTGTAGAATTTATAGAATTGAAAGAAGAAAAAGCCAGTGTTGCCCATAAAGTGAAATGTTGGAAGGAGGGAAGGTTGTGGAGGTAACAAAGGGTTATATGATATAGGGAAACTATTGAAGTGGTTTTCTTGTTTTGTTTTCTTTTTGTTTTTGTTTTTGAGACAGTGTCTCACTCTGTTGCCAGGCTGGAGTGCAGTGGTGCAATCTCGGCTCAGTGCAATGTCCTCCACCTGGGTTCACGCCATCCTCCTGCCACAGCCTCCCGAGTAGCTGGGACTACAGGTGCACACCACCACACCCAGATGATTTGTGTATTTTTAGTAGAGATGGGTTTTCACTATGTTGGCCACGATGGTCTCGATCTCTTGACCTCGTGATCCGCCCGCCTCAGCCTCCAAAAATGCTGGGACTACAGGTTTGAGCCACGGTGCCCGGCCTATTGAAGTGTTTTTAAGTGGGCAGTGGTGCATTTGGATTTCCATTTCTGAAGTTCATTTTCTTGTGAAAATTTCATTCTGCAGATTGGTGATAGTTGGTTAAGAGTGAATATTAAGAGACTACAGTCATTTTCCATTATCTGTGGTTTTTCTTTCCTTGATTTTAGTTCCCCATGATCAACACCTCTGAAAATAGGTGAGTAGAGTACAGTGAGGTAGAATCATGTGTTGTGTCATGCAGGAAGGAGGTATTTTCTTAGAAATACCTCATTAGGTGATTCTGTCATTGCACAATCATCTTAGAATGTTCTTAAACAAAGCTATATTGTATAGCCTACTACACACCTAGGCTACAAGGTATAGCCTATTTCTCCTAGGCTGCAAACTTGTATGCTTCATTACTGAATCCTGCAAGCAACTTAACATAATGGTAAGTATTTGTGTTTTTAAACATAGAAAAGGGACAGCTAAAATAATGGTATGAAAGAAAAAAAAAAACGCACTTGTATAGGACTTTACCATGAATGAAGCTTGCAGGACTAGAAGTTGCTCTGGGTGAGTGAGTTAGTAAGTGGTGAGTGAATGTGAAAGCCTGGGACATTATTGTACATTACTGATAGGGTTTGGCTGTGTATCCCCACCCAAATCTCATCTGGAATTGTAATCCCAATGTGTTGAAGGAGGGAGGTGACTGGATAATGGGGGCAGTTTCCCCCATCCTGTTCTCGTGACAGTGAATGAATTCTCTTGAGATCTGATGGTTTTGAAAGTGGCAGTGTTTTCCTATGTACAGATTCTCTTTCTCTTGCTTGCTGCCATGTAAGACGTGCTTGCTTCCCCTCCCACCGTGATTGAAAGTTTCCTAAGGCCTTCTCAGCCATGTGGAACTGTGAGTCAATTAAACCTCTTATCTTTATAAATTGCCCAGTCTTGGGTAGTTCTTTATAGCAGTGAGAGAACGGACTGCTACAACTACCATAGACTTTATAAACATTGTGCACTTAATGTACACTACATTTAGTTTAAGAATTGCTCTGTCATGTTACTATGGCTATTACATCACTATGTCACTAGGCAATAGGAATTGTTCAGTTCCATTTAATCTCATGGGACCACCACTGTGTGTATGGTTGTTGTTATGCAGACTGTATTTTGAGAGAGACCACATTCACGTAACTTTTTCATAGTAAATTGTTATAATTTTTTTTTTAATTTTTAAATTTTTTTGAGGTGGAGTCTCTCTCTGTCACCCAGACTGGAGTACAGTGGCACGATCTCAGCTCACTGCAACCTCCCGGGTTCAATTGATTTTTTGTGCCTTAGCCTCCTGCTTAGGTGGGACTGCAGGTGTGCACCACCACACTCAGCTAATTTTTTTGTCTTTTTAATAGAAATGGGGTTTCACCATGTTGGCCAGGCTTGTCTCGATCTCCTGACCTGAGGTGATCTGCCCCCCTTGGCCTCCCAAAGTCCTGGGATTATAGGCGTGAGCCACTACAGCCGGCCTGTTCTATTTTATTATTGTTGTTAATCTGTTACTGTGCCTAATTTGTAAATTAAACTTTTTTATAGGTATGTATGTATAGCAAAAAACAGAATCAAGTGCTCAGTACCATTTGTCATTTCAGATATCCACTGGGGTTCTTAGAATGTTTCTCCCATGGATAACTGGGCAACTGCTGCATTTAGGAGGTGACTGAAGTGGTCCTGATGAAAGGCGATGCTGGCTTTAAGTAGGGTAATAGTGGAGATGGAGGGAGATAGGCAGATCTCACCAGTATTGAGGAAGAGGAAAGGCACAATATAGTTATGGATTAAAAGTGAGGTTAGGGCCGGGCGTGGTGGCTCACACCTGTAATCCCAGCACTTTGGGAGGCCAAGGCGGGCGGATCACAAGATCAGGAGATCGAGACCATCCTGGCTAACACGGTGAAACCCCGTCTCTACTAAAAATGCAAAAAATTAGCCGGGCATGGTGGCGGGTGCCTGTAGTCCCAGCTACTCGGGAGGCTGAGGCAGGAGAATGGTGTGAACCCGGGAGGCGGAGCTTGCAGTAAGCCAAGATTTAAGCCAAGATCGTGCCACTGTACTCCAGCCTGGGCGATAGAGCAAGACTCCATCTCAAAAAAAAAAAAAAAAAAAAAGGTTAGGGAGTAAGGTTTGAAGTGGTCAAAGATTATGTATACTAGGTGTGTTGCATGAGCCATGTGTCCTTGAAAATATCATTACCAATATATGGAAAGAGCAGGAAGAGCAGGTTTTGTCATAAATTGTGGAACGTTTCAAGTGTCTATGTAGGCTGCGTGCAGTGGCTCACACTTGTAATCCTAGCACTTTAGGAGGCTGAGTTCGGTGGATCACTTGAGGCCAGGAGTTTGAGACCAACCTAGGCAACATGACGAAACCCCATCTCTACTAAAAATAGAAAAAGTTAGATGGAAGTGGTGGCACACACCTGTAATCCCAGCTCCTTGGAAGGCTGAGGCAGGAGAATTGCTTGAACCCTGGAGGTGGAGGTTGCAGTGAGCCGAGATCGAGCCACTGCACTCCAGCCTGGGCAACAGAGCGAGACTCTGTCTCAAAATAAAATAAAATAAAGTGTTTATGTAGCATATAGAGTTTTATACCTGAACCTGAGGACCGATACAAATAGATAAAATTTGGGATTCTCTGTTTTATTTTTATAATTTAGTTAGTAATGGAAATTTGGACAATGAATAAGATTGCCTAGTATTTCACGTGAAATAAGATGACATCTTAGGCCAGAGACTTGAAGAACTTCACCATTTAAAGGTTTGATAGGGTGATCAGAAAGGTGCTGCCAAAGAGGTAATAGGAAAATCAGGAGAGTGAAATACTGAAAGGCAAGAAATATAGCGGTATTAGTCTGTTTTGTGTTGGTATAAAGGAATACCTGAAACTGGGTAGATTATTAATATAAAGAAAAGAGATTTATTTGGTTCACAGTTCTGTTGGCTGTACAAGCATACCACCAACACCGTTGGGCTGAGGAAACTTTTACTCATGGGGTAGTGGGAATGGGGACAAGGAGTGTCACGTGGTGAGAGAAGGGAGCAAGATGGTAGGCTCTTTTTACCAATCAGATCTCACGTGAACTAACACCAGCAAGAAACTCACTCATTACCACAAGGAAAACACCAAGACATTCATGAGGGATCTGCCCCCATTACCCAAACACCTTTTGCTAGACTCCACCTTCAACATTGGGAGTATATTTTTACACGAGATTTGGAGGCACAAATATCCAGACTTTATCAATACGCTCTGTAATTTCTTTTTCTTTCTTTCTTTTTTTTTTTTTTTTTTTTGAGAAGTTTAGCTCTTGTTGCCCAGGCTGGAGTGCAGTGGCGCGATCTGGGCTCACTGCAACCTCTGCCTTCCAGTTTCAAGTGATTCTCCTGCCTCAGCCTCCCAAGAAGCTGGGACTAGAGGCACGTGCCACCACACCCAGCTAATTTTTTGTATTTTTAGTAGAGACGGGGTTTCACCATGTTGGCCAGGATGGTCTCGATCTCTTGACCTTGTGATCTGCTTGCCTCGACCTCTCAAAGTACTGGAATTCCAGGCATGAGCCACCGCACCTTACCAATAGACTCTATTTCTTAAAAAAATTATTTTTTGTAGAGATGAGGTCTCACTTTGTTGCTTAGGCTGATCTTGAACTCCTGACCTTAAGTGGTCCTTCCATTTTGGCCTCCCAAAGTGCTGTGATTATATGTGTGAGGCACTGCACCCGACCTCAGTAGGCTTTTATGGCTTATGCCTTCTGTCCTTTTAAAACTATTTCAACTTAATTTTCTACTCTTAATTGTTTGTTGTAGTTCATATATGTATGTAAGTGTATATATATATGTAGGGTGTGCAAATATAGTGTGTATATATATGTAGTATCTGTGTGTATGTGTGTATATATAGTGTGTGTGTGTATATATATACATTTTTTGTTTATTTCGAGATAGGGTCCACTCTCTTATCCAGGCTGGAGTGCAGTGGTGCAATCATGGCTCACTGGAGCCTTGACCTTCTGGGCTCAATTGATCTGCCCGCCTCAGCCTGCTGAGCAGCTGGGACTACAGGTGCGCCACCACCACATCCAACTAATTTTTTTTTTTTGTAGAGGTGGGATTTTACCATATTGCCCAGGCTGGTCTCGAACCCCTGGGCTCAAGCGATCTGCCTACCTCAGCCTCCCAAGTGTTGGGATTACAGATGTGATCCGCTGTGCCCAGCCTATATTACTATGTCGTATGCTGCAGAACCTCTTTTGGAAACAAACTGGGATATAAAAATTACTCAAGTGCGACTTTCAGGAACTTATTCTTCATAGTAAGACAATGCCATTGAAACTTACTGTGTTTCATAAGAAGCGGAAGTACTGGCTCTACATTTATTTTTGCTTTTCCATTCTGAGGATGGGAGGGAGAGGGATCTAAAATAAATTTTGAGTACCATTGCGTTTGAACAATAATAGCTGATTAGCCTAATTCCCTTCAGAAGGGAAATCAGCATGCATGAGATCATTTCTTGCCATGTAAATAAAAATTCTAAATTCGTGAGTTTGGCTCTTTAAGAGAAACCAGACCTACTTGACTGCAGTCGTCCTAGATGGCCATAAGACAGGAAGTAAAGGGCCAGGCGCGGTGACTCACACCTGTAATCCCAGCACTCTGGGAGGCTGAGGCGGGCGGATCACAAGGTCAGGAGAAGGAGACCATCCTGGCTAACACGGTGGAACCCCGTCTCTACTAAAAATACAAAAAATTTAGCCGGGCGTGGTGGCGGGCGCCTGTAGTCCCAGCTACTCGGGAGGCTGAGGCAGGAGAATGAACCCGGGAGGCGGAGCTTGCAGTGAGCTGAGATCGCCCCACTGTGCTCCAGCCTGGGCAACAGAGCCAGACTCCGTCACAAAAAAAAAAAACAAAGAAAAGGACAGGAAGTAAACAGGTAACAGGCAGATGTTAAAAGCTTTGTTTCATTCTTGTGTCGAGAGGACCTTTTTGATTTTTTCTCCCTCTCCCTAGGTAAATAATCCCAGCATCCTTGTGTTTTCATTAATGTGAGATTTAAAAAATTGTGGCAGGAGTTTTTTGTTTTGTTTTGTTTCTTTTAGGTGGAGTTTCGCTCTTGTTGCCCAGACTGGAGTGCAATGGCACGATTTTGGTTCACCGCAACCTCTGCCTTCCGGGTTCAAGCAGTTCTCCTGCCTCAGCCTCCCCAGTAGCTGGGATTACAGGTATGCTCCGCCACTCCTGGCTAATTTTTTATTTTTAGTAGAGACGGGGTTTCTTCATGTTGGTCAGGCTGGTCTCAAACTCCCGACCTCAGGTAATCCACCCGCCTCGGCCTCCCAGAGCTCTGGGATTGCAGGCATGAGCCACTGAGCCTGGCCTGTGGCAGGAGTTTAAAAGTTAAAATGTACTTTATTTATTTGTTTATTTTTTTTTTTTTGAGATGGAGTCTCGCTCTGTTGCCCAATCTCAACTCACTGCAAGCTCCACCTCCCAGGTTGTTGCCCTTCTCCTGCCTCAGCCTCCCGAGTAGCTGGGACTACAGTCGCCCGCCACCATGCCCGGCTAATTTTTTTATTATTTTAGTAGAGATGGGGTTTCACCATGTTAGCCAGGATGGTCTCGATCTCCTGACCTCGTGATCCGTCTGCCTCGGCCTCCCAGAGTGCTGGGATTACAGGCGTAAGCCACTGCGCCCAGCCTAAAATGTACTTTAAAAAAATAGCTTGTCCTCTGAAGAAGATCACATGTCATCGGGAACAACTGTTTGTGAAGAAAGTTCTGAAATATTCTTGGGGGGCAGCTAGTACAAATGCTGCTCTCCCATTTTCAGGAGTTTTGAAGTTGTAGGGAAGATACTACGTTTTTGATCGTCTGAAATGTTTCTTCATTACCTGTTTCTTTTTTTTTCTTTTTCCTAGAGATATGAACTGTGTCCCCATCAGGATGGAGCCTAAAAAAGAATAGATAATGGGGGTAAGTGCAGAGATTTCTTGAAAAAATTTTTATTGAAAACTGGGCCGGTGGAGTATCTTCAAATACCTGGCAGTTTATTTTATTTCATCAAATTAAACAGCGTTTTCTACTCATGTTTAACAGTAGTGGCTATAATTTATGAATCCTTATTGTATTGACTCACAATTTTTCTACTTGTGTACAAACAAGCATTGGATATTTTATGCAGAATGATCTATTAAATACATACTTCTAATTAAAATTCTTATTTTTTTGTCTGGGCGAGGTAGCTCACACCTGTAATCCTAGCACTTTGGAAGGCTGAGGGAGGCGGATCACCTGAGGTCAGGAGTTCGAATCCAGCCTGGCCAACATAGTGAAACCTGGTTTCTACTAAAAATAGAAAAATTAGCCGGGTGTGATGGTGCGTGCCTGTAGTCCCAGCTACTTGGGAGGCTGAGGCAGGAGAGTCGCTTGAAGTCGGGGAGTGGAGGTTGCAGTGAGCCAAGATTGCGCCATTGCCCATTAGCCTGCTGTCTCAAAAAAAAAAAAAAAAAAAAAAAAAAGTCTATTTTTGAAAATGGATATAGCTTCTTGTGTTGGGAATTTTTTTTTGAAAAATGAGCCACATTTTGTTGTTGTTAGACCTAAAATCTGTTGTTTTAGATTCTTTTTTCTCTTTTGTACATCTCTAGACAGATGATGTTCCTAGTGAATATTAATTTTATTTAACTCTGAGGATCTTTGTTGCTTGAATATAAGGAAATGTTGACTTTTAGGCGGGGTGTGCTGCCCGACATCTGTAATCCCAGCTCTTTGAGAGGCCAAGGTAGGAGGCTCACTGGAGCATAGGAGTATGAGACCAGCCTGGGCAACATAGGGAGACCTTGGTCTCCGCAAAAGTAAATATAAAAAATAAAAATAAAAAGACTTAGTTACACATGGTGGCAAGCGCCTGTAGTTCCAGCTACTTGGGAAGCTGAGTCAGTAGGATGACTTGAGCCTGGGAGGTCGAGGCTGCAGTGAGCCATGGTCATACCACTGTACTTCAGTCCCTGGGACTGGTGAGAGTGACACTCTGTTTCAAGAAAACAAACAAAAAAAAAGAACGAAAGAAAGAAAGAAATGCTGACTTCTGTATCACGTTTTGGTGTGCTTTCCTATGGACTCTTGTGTATTCCTCATTTTCTTGTCCACTTTTAGTTATCTTTGTCAGATAAATCATATTTTTGTACAACTCAGTACTATTCTGAAATGTGTACATGTGAATTTATTAGACCCTGGCATATGTGATGAGGCAGCTAAAAAAAGGAGAGGTTTAGCTATTATTACTATACTCTTCTCCAGTTTGGGTAGCCACCTCTAAAGTAGTTTTGCCATTGACTAGAGTAATGGTGTGAGTAGATAAAAGGGAAAAATACAATGATTTTGGCTAGCTATATATATTTTATGGTTTAATTTTCAGACTATGTTATAGAGTCAGATTGTACAAAATTTGAAAATATATTCAAAATCCTTCCTGTTACTCCTCTTCCTCATCTGCCCAGTTTATCAATAGCATTCCTGCTACCATGTAATTATTACTTTCTTGCATGTCTTTCTAGGTTTCTTTTGCATATTCAAATGTGAATAGACAAATGTTTACTCCCTCCATCTTTATACAAATGGGTTAATATTATATACTCTTCTGCATCTTAACTTATTTCACTGAACAATTTACCTTGTTTTGTTTTGTTTTTGGAGATTTTTCTTTTCTTTTTTCTTGAATTTTCTTTTTTTATTTGAAGCTTCGCTCATTCGCCCAGGCTGGAATGCAGTAGTGCAGTCTCAGCTCACTGCAACCACCACCTTCTGGGCTCAAGCGATTCTCCTGCCTCAGCCTCCCAAGTTGCTGGGATTACAGGTATGCGCCACCACGCCCAGCCAATTTTTATATTTGTAGTAGAGATGGGGTTTCATGATGTTGGCCAGGCTGGTGTTGAACTCCTGACCTCAGATGATCCTACTGCCTCGGCCTTCCAAAGTACTGAGATTACAGGCGTCAGCCTCCGCACCCGGCATGAACAATTTATCCTGTTATCAGTACAGAGCTTTCTTTTCCTTTTTAACCATGTTATCTAATTGATCAGTTGTTGATTCACTTTCTGATCTTCTACTTTGATGACTAACTCTTGTATATGTTTCATTTGCTTGTATACAAGCATATCTATAGGATTATTAATTTCCATAGGTGGAAACATTGGGTCAAAGGAGTGTTGCAATTAATTTTGATAGATAGTGCCAAATTATTCTCCCTATAGTTTTACGAATATGTCTTCCCAGTTTTACCAATATATGAATAAAAAAGCTGTTCTTCATACCTTTGGTAATCTAACAACAGGTAAAAGTTTGTATATCCAACAGTAGTTTTGCATTTCTGTTAGTATTAGTGAAGGTGACATTTTTTAATAGTTTGAAGAGCAATTTGTTCTTTTCTGTGGTCTGCTTTTTGACTTGGTTGTTGATTTTTTTTTTTTTTTTTTTTTTTTGAGACAAGGTCTCCCTCTGTCACGTAGGCTGGAGTGTAGTGGCTTGATCTTGGCTCACTGCAGCCTCTGCCTCCCCCGTTCAAGGGACTGCCCTGTCTCACTCACCCGAATAGCTGGGATTATAGGCGCACGCCACCATGCCCGGCTGATTTTTTTATTTTTAGTAGAGACGGGATCCACCCACCTCAGCCTCCCAAAGTGGTGGGACTACAGGTGTGAGCACCGTGCCCAGCCACAGTTGTTGATTTTTTTAGTGTGATTTACTGGAGCTTTCATAAGGAGCCCCTCATATATTATTATGCTGTTTTCATATGAGTTGGACTAATTTTTGCCCATCTGGCTAGTCTTTATTTATATTGTGCTTTTGAAAAAAACTTTTTTTTTTTTTTTTTTTTACTATGCATGGGTTTTTTACTTCATTTTGTTCAATTTATTAATCTTTCACGGTGTCTGTATTTTGAGTTATTAGTTAGAAAGGCCTTCACTATTCCAAACTTCTGTTTTGTTTTGTTTTTAAATGACAGGTTTTCATTCTGTTGTTCGGGCTGGAGTGCAAGTAGCAGGATCCTAGCTCACTGTAGCTTTGTAGTCCCGGGCTCAAGTGATCTTCCTGCCTCAGCTTTGAGAGTGTTGGGATGACAGGAATGAGCCACTGCACCTGGTGTAAACCTTCCATCTTATTACATGTTTTGCATTTGTCTTTCCTATTCTGGTTTGTTTCACTCATTCCATTCTACCCTCTCTATTAGCTTAAAAAAAAGTTAATGTTACTATATACTTTTTTCCTCCTTCTTAATCCTCTGAAACTCTTAGGATACTGTAAATTCACTTGTCCATCTCCTGACATGTATTTTATTTTTGTCATGTACTTTCATTCTCTGTTTCTTTAAGAATTATAGTGGTTTTGTCAGGTGTTTGTTGAGGATTATGCTTGTCACTTAAAATGAAACAGTTTGTGTAAATTTGATGTCATTTTTCTTTGAATTCTATATAGAACTTCGTGAGAAACTGAAACTTTTCTGGGAAAATTTCTGATAAATTTGTTTTCTGGCAAAATTATAGGGACATTCCTTTTTCTCTCCTTTCTCTTTTCTGTCCTCCCTCCCTCCCTTCCTCTCTTTCTCTCTTTCTCCCTCCCTCCCTTCCTCTCTTTCTCTCTTTCTCTCTTTCTTTTTTTTTTTTTTTAGCAGTGTATCACTTTGTTGCCCAGTGAGCCAAGATCAATATGCGAGAGTGCAGTGATGCAGTCATAGCTCACTGCAGCTTGAAACGCCGGGTTCAAATGCTCCTCCTGCCTCAGCCTCCTGAACAGGTGGGACCACAGGCGCACCATGCCTGGATAATATTTTTTCTTTTTCTATTTTTTGTAGAGACAAGCGGTCTCGCTTTGTTGCCGAGGCTGGTCTTGAACATCTGGGCTCAAGCTATCCTCCTGTCTTATCCTCCCGAAGTATTGGGATTATAGGCCTGAGCCCTTGGGCCCAGCCTATTTTTATATACTTAAGTCAATTTTGGTGCGCTCTATTTTTCCAAGACTACTTTGTACAAGTTGCTGAAACTGTTGGACTAACATTGCCAATAGTAGTTATTTATTTATTTATTTATTTATTTAT
This sequence comes from Macaca mulatta, assembly GCF_049350105.2. NCBI lineage: Eukaryota > Metazoa > Chordata > Mammalia > Primates > Cercopithecidae > Macaca > Macaca mulatta. Next base: position 46,264,957 of record NC_133421.1, read on the forward strand.
TTATTTATTTTTGAGATGGAGTCTTGCTCTGTCACCCAAGCTGGAGGGCAGTGGCACGATCTCGGCTCACTGCAGACTCCACCTCACAGGTTCGAGTGATTCTCTGCCTCAGCCTCCCAAGTAGCTGGGATTACAGGCAGGCACCACCACGCCCAGCTAATTTTTTTATTTTTAGTAGAAAGAGGATCTTGCCATGTTGGCCAGTCTGGTCTTGAACTCCTGTCCTCGGGTGAACCACCCGCCTTGGCCTCCCAGAGTGCTGGGATTACAGGCGCACACCACTGCACACGGCCGCCAATAGTATTTTATTATTATTTTGTTAATTTTGCTGGCATTGGTGGTTGTTACCCCATTGTTATTCCTGATGTTGGTGAATTTTTTTTAACTTAATTTTTTTTTTTTTTTTTTTTTTTTGGAGATGGAGCCTTGCTGTTGTTACCCAGGCTGGAGTGCAGTGGCAGGATGTCGGCTCACTGCAACCTCCGCCTCCCTGGTTCAAGTGATTCTCCTGCCTCAGCCTCCTGAGTAACTGGGATTACAGGTGCACACCACCACACATAGCTAATTTTTTGTATTTTTAGTAGAGACGGGGTTTCACCATGTTGGCCAAGCTGGTCATGAACTCTGGACCTCACGTGATCCACCCGCCTCGGCCTCCCAAAGTGCTGAGATTACAGGCGTGAGCCACCACACCCGGCCAGATGTTGGTGATTTGTGTTCTGGATTTTTCTGTTTTAATTTTAATTTTTATTTTTTTGACCAGTCCAAATAGAATTGCTCAGTTTTGTTGACCTTTTTAAAGAAAGTTTTGGGCTTGTTAATTTTTTATGCCATCTCCCTGTTTTCTGTTTTGTTAAACTTCTGCTCTTTATTATTTCCTTCCTACTACTTACTATGTGTTATATTTTCCTCTTCTTTTCTAACTTATAAAGGTGGAAACTTAAGTCTTTTCTTTTAGATATTCTTTTCTAATGAAAATATATATGCTGGAAGTTCCTCTCTGTTGCTTTTATTGAATCCCACAAGTTGTGTTTTTTTGTTTTTGTTTTTGCCACTGTTGTTGTTGTTTTGAGACGGGGTCTCAATTTGTCACCCAGGCTGGAGGGCAGTGGTGTGATCTCGGCTCACTGAAGCCCCAACCTCCTGGGTTCAAGCGATCCTCCTGTCTTAGCCCCTCAGGTAGCTGGGACTACGGGTGCACGCCACCTTATCTGGCTAATGTTTTGTATTTCTCGTAGAGTCAGGGTTGCACCATGTTGCCCAGGCTGGTCTCAAGCTCCTGAGCTCAAGCCATTAACAGGCGTCAGCCACCACTGCCCCAGCCTACATCTCAAGTTTTCATAAATTTCATATTTGTTGCCATTCCGTTCAAGACATTTTCCACTTTCCCTTGTGCCTTTCTCTTCACTATCTTGGTCTGTCTTGGACAGAAGTAGAAGTCTTCTGCTGTTTGTTCTTAACATTGATTTTCCCTCTTACTTCTCTTCTGTTTTTTTGTGATTATTTTTTAGTGCTGTATTTTAATCAGTTTAACAATGCAGCAGTTAGTATTGCATTTAAATTTAATTAATTACATTAAATTGCCTTAAATTGCCTTTTGGCCATATCTCTTCCTATATAGATAAGTATTTATATTTATATAGTGGTTGCTGTAGGGATTGTAATTTTCTTATCAGTAAATTGAGTCTACTGAGTGTGTCCCTTTTTTGTTTTTTTTTCTTTTTGAGACAGAGTCTTGCTGTGTTGCCCAGGCTGGACTGCAGTGGCAGTATCTTGGCTCACTGCAAGCTCCACCTCCCAGGTTCAAGCAGTCCTCCTGCCTCAGCCTCCTGCGTGGCTGGGACTACAGGCACACACCACTGCACTCAGCTAATTTTTGTATTTTTAGTGGAGACATGGTTTCGCTGTATTGGCCAGGCTGCTCTGAAACTCCTGACCTCAAGTGATCTGCCCGCCTTGGCTATCCAAAGTGTTGGGATCACAGGCGTGAGCCGCCTCCCCCGGCCTGTGTGTCCCACTGAACACGAAATGTAGAATGAAACCCTAGAGACTTCCTTCACCTGTTGCGTTTCCAGTCTTTGTTATAGTTTTATCAGAAAGCTACACACATTCACAAACCAACCAGTGTTTTAATCTTTAATGTAAATGGTCATTTGCGTTGTAAATGAGTGGGAAGGCATTAACGTTTTATATGTTCATTATATATTCAGTGTGCCTATGTGTTTATCGCTCTTCATGTTTTTCTTCAGTCCTGAGCTTCCTTCTGGAATCATTTTCCTATTACCCAAGGAAAATTGTTTGGTGTTCCCTTTAATGGGAATCTTTTAAAAAATGTTTTCTATCTTTATTTAGTTATCTACTTTTTCGTTTGATAACTTGCCTTTTGTTTTTAAAATTTTCATTTCTTTCCCTTAGTTTTCTGTAGTTTTATTAATGTCCCTTGGTGTATATCTTTCTTTACTTTGATTTATAGTGGTTCTTCAGTCAGTGGCTTTGGGTTTTCTGTTCTGGAAAATTTTTAGGTATTATCAATATATAAAAGCATATTAATATTGATAGTGAATCTTGGTATATATTTAGTGAATAAAATTAATCTGTAGGAAACTCTTTATATTTTTAACACCTTTAGTTAGTTGGATTTTGGCCCCAATTATACATTTTGTGATGATGACTTTGTTTCTCATATTCTGCTGAATTCCTATCACCCATTTATTTATTTTCATTTTTATTTACTGGGAAACAGTAAAATTGAAGTAAGGCTGTTTTGTAACTCGCTTAAAAACCTTCAGAAAAATATATTTCAATACAACTTTGGGAATTCTTTAGATTTGGTCACTATTTGCTGTCACACAGGATCCTGGTGTTGGTACCATTTGATTGGGTGTTACATATTTGTATCCATGTTCCTTTGAAGGGTCAGTATGTCTGATGTCCCGAGTGTCTATTTCTCATTCTTTTTAATGGTAGATATTCACACACTGAAGCTTTAAGGCTTATTTTTCTTTTAGTTTCTAATTTTAAATTATGATCTTTCCCTTGTTGAATGGGGCTATTTCTTTTTAAAATAAATACTACAAGGGTCCCCTGTCTTACAAAATGAGCAGATTAGGCCTCTAATACTCTGGTCCTTGTATATGAATTACTTAAGAGTGTGTATCTGTATATCCTTTGATGCTGAATGCTTTGATTTATTTTAATGACTAGCAAAAATTTTGAGATTATAAAATTGAACATTTTTCTTCCTAGGTGTAATAAGCATATTGAAATGTTCATTTTTTTTTTTTTTTTTTTTTTTTTTTTTGAGACGGAGTCTCGCTCTGTCGCCCAGGCTGGAGTGCAGTGGCCGGATCTCAGCTCACTGCAAGCTCCGCCTCCCGGGTTCGGGCCATTCTCCTGTCTGAGCCTCCTGAGTAGCTGGGACTACAGGCGCCCGCCACCTCGCCCGGCTAGTTTTTTGTATTTTTTGGTAGAGACGGGGTTTCACCGTGTTAGCCAGGATGGTCTCGATCTCCTGACCTAGTGATCCGCCCGTCTCGGCCTCCCAAAGTGCTGGGATTACAGGCTTGAGCCACCGCGCCCGGCCGAAATGTTCATTTTCTAAATGAGAGATGATGTGTATAAAATTTTAAAAATGGACTTTGAAGAGTGTGCAAATAGAATTTTCTTATTGCTAATTATAGACATGATGTTATCCCATTTGGTAGTTGAGAAAAAATGTCTAACAATTTAATAAGATTGTATAATCTTTACATTTGCATGGAATTTGAACTTTTTTATAGTGATTTTTATCTAGTTTACACCAGTTAGATGTGGCACCACCAACTTTTAAACACCTCAAATAACTCTCATCTTCATACTTAATTATGCAATGGTACAAGTGTTTTAAACAGAAATGTGAGATGCTCTTTAGTAATGCTTTGAAAAGTGCATGAGTCTAATACTGACATTTCCTTTAATGTTTTTATTTTTTTCTTTGTTTGCTCTATCAAATATAATGTGCAGGAATTTTTTCTTATTGAACTGCAGAGATAAATTTTTAGAAAACTGTATACCTTAATACTGATGGTATAAAAGTCTTCTTGCTTTCCCTAGTGGCATAAAGTAACACTTCAAATATTTACCTTTCTATTCTTCACTGGTACAATCATGGCTCACTGCTTCCTGGAAGTCATGGGCTGCAGCAGTCCTCCTGCCTCAACTTCCTCACTAGGTGGGACCATAGACACATGCCACCAGGCCTGGCTAATTTCTTTGACTTTTCTCCAGAGACAGGGTTCACCTGTGTTTCCCAGCCTGGTCTCAGACTTCTAGACTCAAGTGAACCTGAACCTCCCGCTTTGACCTCTCAAATTGCTGAGATTACACGTATTAGTCACCACATCGGCCTAAATTTCTTATGTGCCATGGTACTGCAAAACGCCATAATTAGGGGCAGCTGGATGGAAGGTGTAGGAGGACACTGTAGTGCCTTTTCAATATTTCTGTATATCTAAAATAATTTAAACAGAAAACATTTATTTTAAAACATGAAGGGGGTTATCCTTCCATAAGGGTAGAGTACAAAGGCAGGCTCACGGTGTTGTTGGAATTCAGAATGCTGGTGGCAGGACTGGGGGTGCTGGGAGGGGCTGGACATGGTTGACTTTGTGATCTGGGGACTAGTGTGTTCCTTGCGTGAATGTCTTTCGAGGTGCACACTTTCTTAATAAATTTTCATAAGTTTAACAAAAAATAAAATGAGAATGTGAAGCTGGCTCGGGTTGTTCAGAAGGGACGCGGACCCAGCAGCTCTGTTCGAAATCATAATGGGGGAACCAAGGGCCCCCTATGTCCAAGTCCGTCGGGAGCCGGGGCATCGAGTTCCACTCCAGGAATCTCCAGGAACCCTGAGGTCTTCCCTGAGCCGGGGCCGGGCTGGGCACACCCTGAGTGTCCACAGGGTAGGTGTCTTCCCAGACAGCTCCACCAGGACAGGATGTGGAAGAACGAGGTGCCCACGGTGGGGAAACTAACCAAATGGGCCGCTGGAACCGGGCTGGTGGGCCTGGAGGGGCCTGCCTGTCCCCCTTGCAGAGGGTCATCCTGCCACTTGAAGCCAGCACAGGCCTAGGTGCCGAGAACCCTTGCTCCAGTTTGGCTGAAAGGAAAACAGTCGTGGTCAGCGTCTCCACTGAGCCCATGCAGGCCTTTCCCGGCCAGGCCCCACCTGCCTAGGTCTCTGGAGTCCTCAGGGTCTCTGTGTGGCCCCGTGGTCTGACACTGAGGACGCACCTGTAGTCTGCTGATCCCAGGGGAGAGGTGTGTGCCACCTGGCATGGGGAAGCTGTGGGGGGATGGCAGGTGGCTCCTGGGACTGCCCCCAGGGTTCAGACTGGCTGGGGGCTTCCTACCACACACCCTCGTCCCAGGACTATTGGGCCAGGGATACAGCCCCCAGTGAGAACTCAGGTGGGAAGGGACTTGGATGTCACCCAGCCCTTTGCCACCTCACATGGGGACCCATCTCCACAGTGGGTGATTGGACCCGGACATGGGTCACCCTCTGCCCTCCTGGGCTGCCCAGTCCATGCCAGGACTGACCGTTCCCACATCTGGCTGAATTCTTGGCTCTAGCTCTCACCCGGGGTCCCGCTTGTGCCCTCTCCCTGAGTGCTCTGGGGTCAGGGACACCCGATTCCCTTGTCTCCCTGGCTCAAGGCTGGTTGTCCTGGCAACCTTGGAGGAGCGTGCAGCAGTGAGGGGCCTCTGCTGCTGTCTGAGGCTGTGGGTGCTTGCAGGGAGGGGTGGGGTTTCCCACAAATGGGTCTGGCTCATCTAGTGCCCTAGAGGGTCCTGTGATGGGGCGACAGAGACACTGTGGAATGTGGGAGGGGGCTTGTTGGAGGGTCATGCCCACATCCTCCTCCTGCGGGCACAACACATCCAGTACACATGCACTGAGCGCCTGCCCTAAGGACCGGTGGGCCTCCTGTACTTTCTTAGAGTCCAGGAGGAAGAGGAGGAGGAAAAGGTGAAGAGGAAGGCCCAGGTAGTAGGGTTGCGGGTCTGGGGCACTCCCCCACTATTGACTGCCCCAGAGGGTGACATGGGAGGGGACATGGCACTGGAGCCCACCTGGGGGTGGCAGGTCCCCTTGCTTCCTTGTTAGTTTCTTCATAGAGGCCCTAAGATGCTTGAGCACAGCGTCATCATCCAACTCCCAGGTATAGAAGAACTGGTTCCGAAACCGTGCCCACAGGCCACACCTGGACGTCTTCGTGAGGCGCTCTAGGGACAGGGTGGACATCAGGCCAGGAGAGTTCCCTGGGAGGGGGCACAGCTGATACCCTGTGACCACTTCAGTCTCCCACTGGGCCGTGCCAGAACCTTCTGTGGCCACCCCAGGGGTCCAGATGTGCACAGGAGCCTGTGGCTGGGGGACAACCTGGGCAGGGAAGTGCTCAGGACACGCCTGACTTTCATCTGGGCCATGTGGGGGGCGGGCTCGGTGTCACTGTGCCTTCCCCAGCCCACCTGGTCAGACCTCCCTCTGGGCCAGAACAGAGGATCATGAGGACAGTGTGAGGAAGCTGCCCTCGGGTAAATCGGGGTCTGACCCCAGGGCTCCCCACGCCCCACTGGGCACACGGAGACTTACTCCTCTGAACTTTAAAGGCAATGCTTCTCATCGGCATCAACACCTGTTCTCCTTCCAGCAAATACACGTCCCACAGGCGCAGGATGAGCCCAAGAGAGATCTGTGGGGATAGCGGGTGTGGGAGACGGTAGCCCTTCCAGGCTGGGGTAGGTGGCTCGAGCTGAGCCCACTGGCGCTTCAGTCCCCAGAGTCAGTGACCTTCCCCATGAGGGTTTCCTGAGCACTCCAGGACGCTGAGTCAGACAAGGTCTTGCAGCTCCTCATGGGGGGCACTCATTGGAGTGGGGGTGTGGCTCCTGGAGAGAGGGGCTTGCCCAGGGCTTGAGGCTTCCCTGATCCCTGCCAAGTTGGGTCCTGGCCCAGTCTGCCTGTAAGGCGGGGTCTGAGTCCCAGTTATTGCCCTGGGATGACCCCCCTTGGGCAGAGGGTTTTGTTTGGGTGTCCTGTGGGGACCCCCCTGTGGGCAGAGCCTCCTGTGGGCTGTGGGTGAGCCAGAGCCCCGGGCTGGGGAAGCAGGGCACTGCAGGGCAAGGAGGGTCCCTGAGCCAGGGTCTCCCTATGCCTTCTTACCCCGTCATTCAACATCTGGAGAAGCCAGCCTAACGAGGAACCCTGTGCGCAAAGACCTTCCTTGTCCTGATGGGAGGAACAGAGATGCTCAGGGCCCCCTGGGCTGCCCTAAAAACTTCCCTCTTCCAGGGCCTCTGAAGACCCTTCCCCTAGTGCAGAACAATGGGCGGTGTCCAGGGCTCCCCACAACACCGTCCCCTTCCCACACTCCCGGTGGACACACTGCCCTTTGCCCTGCTCTGCGGGAGCTGGGCCCCCATCCCTGTGCCTCTGTCCTATAGACCAACTCCCGGCCCATGGAGAACCCGACATCCCAGGTCAGCCAGTGGCTGGACTCAGCCAGTCACCAGCGCCACGGGATGCAGGGCCTCTGGAGAAGAGCCCAAGCTTGCTCACCAGACGCCATAAACTCACCAGACGCCACATGGTCTTGGGTTGTGACATGGGGACCACATGCTCCTGATGGTCTTGGAGCCCCTGGACTGTCCCGCCATTTGGGCTGTGGAATCCTGAGAAACCCCCAGCCCATCATGAAATCAGACCCTTTCCCCAAGATGTGGAGCCATCAGCTGGAAGAGCTGGGCAGCTGGAGAGGCCCCCAAACCGCAAGGCCTTTCACCCTCCCATCTGGTGACCCAACCATGCAGCCTTTGCCCTGGGGAGGTGGGTCAGGAACATCCCCTGGAGTCTGGCTGCAGGTTTCCCTAGAGGCCTCCTGGACCAGGGTGCAAAAAGGGCAAGCCTGACTTGAGGCCACCACATGGCGGCCAGAACAGGGCGGGTTCTGGGTTTCCTGGTCGTCTCCTGGAAGTGGGGTCGGGCCAGGGGACACAGGATGGGGAGATGCTGCCACCTGGGCTTGGTCGGCCCATTCGTGGGCACCAAGGGCAGCAGGAGCCTGGGCAGCTGGAGGGCAGGAGGACTCTCAGTGAGGGGAGAGTGAGCTGCACAGAATCAGAGCCAGAGGGCGTGGCAGCAGGACACAGAGGGTGGCCACGGGGAGGATGACATGCCCTCCACTGATGGGGATGAAAGGCGTCTGACTTGGGCTTTGGGGGTCAGCCGCGGACTCCTGTGGGACCCTCAGCAGAGACACCCTGAAGACTCCCAAGGAGCTGGCTACACAAGGAAGGTGTCTTGGCTGAAAGCCGAGATCACCTGGCCAGGGTGGCCGTCTCTGGGTCTGGCTGCATGAGGTCCCTTGGGCAGCTGTCCACCTACCCTGCAGGGAGTGCCTCTCACTGGCCAGCAGCTGCACCAGTGCCCAGAATGCATCCTCCTCAGGCAGATACAGGAGAAACAAGGCCGCGATGGGGCTCAGGTCCCTGCAGTAGCCCACCTCCTGCAAGAGCCAGAGTCACCGTGAAAGGACATCACCTGGGAGGACTGAGGTCACCTGGGAGGACTCATGGCATTGGAGAGGGCAGAGGTGACTGGGGAGGCTTCCTCTGAAGAAGAGGCTTCCTCAGGGTGCAAATTCATTTCATGACAAGAGCCAAGTCCATCAGGCACTTCAGCACCTTGTCCATACTAACCTTAAAAGAAGCGATGGCACCCCACCAGACACCCACTCCTGTGAATAGGGAAATACTGCCCGGGAACGTCACTGCCGGGAATACTCACCGGGTTATACTCCGAATATGCCAGGAGGATGTAGAATAGTTCCCGCTGCCTAGGAGACAGAGAAAGGAGGCTTTTGTTTGTTTTGTGCAGATGCCGTTGGTTTCACTTTGTCCACAAAGCCTAACAACGAATCCCATTTCAGGTTCAGATGATTCACCAGATAAGCAGTGAGCTTCTCAGGGCCTTTGAAGAAATATTTCAGTAAAATCCACATCTGTGACATGCAGATAGCCCAGTCGTACAGTGGCTTGCCTGATCCTTTTCACTCTGAATGATTTTATTTTTTTTCAGTTTGCACACACACCAGTTCAGTCTTTGGATGTACAGTTCCTCCACGGTTCTAAACCAATGGGCAGAGTCTCCCGGCCACTGCTCCAGCCCCTCCTGGAGTGACTCCTTCATCTTCCAAGTCTCCAGGGTGGCCCCTATGCACCCAGCCTCTCCCCAGTCTGTCAACCCTTGGCCACCCAGACTACTTCTCAGTCCCTATGATTTGGTCTTTTCCAGAATGACCCAGGAAGGGGAATCCTACGTGGTAGCTTATTGGGGCTGGCTTCTTTCCCTCAGCAAAATGCATCTAGGATCCACCCACATTCATCCGGCCATCACTGGCTCGATCCCTTTTCTCACTGGGTCTTCCGTTTGGAGGGAGGACCGGTCTTGCTCTCCCCATTCCCGTGTTGAAGGCCATCCCCGACGTCTCCATGTATGAGTGACAATGAATTAATCAGTGAACAACTTATGTGGATGTCAGTTTTCAAATCAGTGGCTTCAATATCTGAGACACTTTGGGGACACGTGGTTGAAGTCCATTGAGCTTTGTGAGTCACTGCCCAACTGGCTGCCAAAGTGGCTGTGCCATGTCACGTTCCCAGCAGACAAGGATGACAGTTTCTAGGACCCCTTATTGCCCCAGCATTTGGTGATGTCAGTGTTACCTCGGGAGGCTCTAGGGCCCTCTGTCCTGCCACCCTCCCGTGAGTCCTACCGTGGGTCCCCGTGGGTCAGGGAGAGCACCTTTCACCATTGTGCATGATTTTGTTTGCTGCCTTCTGTCTCCTCAGGATCCTCCTGGGTTCTGGCCCCACGTGTTCCAGTCTGGCCCAGGGCTTGGAACCAGGGAGGTGCTTATTTCATGGTGCCAGCTGTTCCCTGGGCCAGGAGAGCTCTTGGCAGCTCTGTCATCCCTCCTAGGTGACCCTGGCTTCTGCTCTGGGGAAGGCCCCATCCCTTTCATTCACTCCATGTCTGCTGTGATCCTGTGGCTCCCATAGGCTTACTTGGCTCCGTATCGATCCCTGAAGAAGATGTGAGTCCTTAGTGTCTTGCTTATGTCCACGTTGATCTGGTGGATGTGTTCAGATGACCTCTTGCCCTTCTCCTTCATGACCTGTAGGGCAGGGCCAAAAGGAGGAAGCAGCCTCAGAACAGATGGAAGACTCCCGGCCCCAAATGGCAGTCCGCCCACAGTCAGCACTCCGGGAAGGAAGGAAAGCAGGAAGGTTTCCTTCTGCACAAAGCTGCTTTTTGGCTTGTTACTAAAGCCGGGGAGGGTCACCAGAGCTGAGTTTGTCTGTGGTGACTATGTCACCGTCCGTGCCCAGGATGTGCATCTGACCATCCCATTCACCCCCATGGCTGGGCTTGATGCTCCCTCCAGCTGGAGACCTGGGCCCCTTACACGGCCTGTCCTGTTTGTTGTGCTCTGCCTGAGCGTACCTTGTATGTTCTGGGGTTTATCGACTTGACTTCCTGTATGTTCAGCAGGACTGACCACACTTGGCCCCGGATGTTCATGGGAATGCCCTTATATACTCGATCTATCAGCTGTGGGCAGAAAACAACCTGGTGTGACAGGCCACGGGGCGACCCCTGTGAGGACCAGAGCCCGAGGATTCTGGAAATGGTTGGTTTTGATGCTGTGATTCCTCGTTAGAGGTGACATTAAGCTGGGACACAGTCTCCCTTCCCAGGATTGAAAAAGTGGATGGACACTCAGAGTCGGGACTCTGATCTGAACATTTTCCTTCCTTTGGGTCACCAGGGCATCTCTAGCCTTGAGCTCCGGGTGGTCCCAGCCCTAGATTCAGATTCCCTCCCAGCAAGGTGATGCTTGCACAAATTGGCAGGCAAACCACCGACCAGGTCCACAGTCCTCTAGGTGAGGACAGTGTGCCACCCGCTCTCTGAGAGACTGATGGCGCCAGGCCACAGCCATGGGTGCCCGTCCCCTGTCTCTGCAGAGAATGGTTCCGGGGGCCTCTCCCTCCACACATTACTTTTTTACTGTTCTTGTATGTCTCCCATTGTCCCAGCATTTCCATCCACTTGCTCTTTCGTGTTATCTCCCGTCGCATTTGCTGTCAAATGAGGAATGTTGGCGTTAGGGGAGCTGCCAGGCTTCCCTGAGCCGCCCATGAATGCTGGGTCTTGGGCTCTGGAGCCCTGGTGGACCCAGCTGGAGGGAACCAGGGAAGGACAGACCCTAAGGGCTGAGAGCCTTTGTGCAAATGAGCGCCAGTGGGCTGGCTTTGGGACCCCGGGACGTGCCATCCTCAGGCCACAGACACAGCAGTCTTAGGTCAGGTCCCAGCCTCTGTGTGGGGTCCTGTCCACCCCCAGGCCACAACTGTGGTTCTCACTTTGGAATGTTATCAAACTGCCCAAGTTACCGCAACTTGGGGTCAGATCCAGCAGGGACTGCTGCCCCTCCCAGTGAGAGCATGTTGCCCTCACCGGCCACCGCCCCGGCCAGCTGCCTCCTCTGCCTCACCGACCACCCGTCCAGTCCCCATCCCCCTGAACCAGCCCCTCCAGGCATCAAGTTCTTACCTTCACCTCCCGAGCAGTGGCAGGAGGCAGCTGTGTCTCACTGTAAGGCAACCCAGGCAGAACTGAGGACCTGCACAGGGCCTGGAGCTGCCCCAGACTGGGAGCCAACCCCCAGAAAGGACAGGCTCTGTCCCTATCCAGCTCAGGGCTCAGCCCAGGAGAAGACACAGGGAAGGGAGGACAAGGGCCTTCCTGTGGGGCTGACTCCCAAGAGGGGCAGGAGCTGGGAGGAGAAGGAGTGCGGGGCCAGTCTGGGCGGGGTTACTGGGGCCCCTGGCATGGGGGGCGGTCAGGCTGCATAATGGAGCTGCCTGTCCTGGACTGGAGGTGGTGCTTTCCACTGGAGCTGAGAAAGGTCAGGCCTGAGATGGCATGGGGGCTGCCCAGGGTGGGCGACAGGGCCCTCACAGGAGTCCCTCAGGGAGTGACTGCATCACCCCACCGGGGTCAAGGGAGCCTGCCCTGAGACCTGCCCGGTGTACTCCTGGTGTACCAGGGGCCCATCCCACTTGACAGCCCCAAGGCCCTTGCAAGTTCTGACCTCCCAGCCTCCACCTGCCTCTCTCTGCACCTGACCCACACACCCTGCGTTTTAGAAGTGGCACCGCTCATCAGCTCCCTCCCACCCTACCTCCCCCGGGATCCTCTGTCTCTTCATCCTGTGATCCCTAAGGGATGGTCTCCTGGCTGGGCTCCTCTTACCTGGCCCCAGATCCCTTCCCAGCACCAGACCCAGGGTCTGTAGCCACAAGCCCTGCTGCCTCCCTGGCCTTAACATGAGATGCCCAGAACGGGACCCTGCCCGTCTTCTCCCCCATTCCCCTAGGGCCACAGCCCCCACTGTCTCCATGCCTTTCCATCTTCCCGATGGGGGCAGTGAGGGCTGTAGCTCTAGGGAAATGAGGGAGGACAGGGGCAGGTGGTCCCTCAGAGACCTGCTGGACAACAGCCCTGAGGCTAGGCCAGGCGTCCCCTCACCCTGTGGCCACAACACATGGATCTCACTGGGGTTGTCTCCAAGTAGACATGGCCAGACCCTCAGGCTGCCGCGCTCCTCTTGTGCTGACTTGTGGACAGAACTGCTGAGAGTCCAGGGGCCTGACCTAGCCCAGTCTCCATTCCCACCCGCTCCCTAGATGGGCCCCGCACCTCTGGCCTAACAGCAACCTCAGGCTGGACCTGCAGGGGAGCCAGGGAGGAGTTCTGACCCTGGAAAGGAGGTTGACCTGACCTGGTGAGACATCCTGCCTCAGAAAGGCCTTTCTGAAAGCAAACCCATCCCTGAGCTGAGACAGGTGCTTCAGGGGTGAGGGGAGCACAGAGGACTCACTGCAGAATCCCGAAGCGATCAATGTTGTTGTAGATTCCAACAGGCTCAGGCCCCATGTCCTCGGGCAGCCCAGCTCGGTGTCCCTGCAACCCAGAGGGAGGCTTGGTGAGGGGTCCAAGGTAAAGAGTGCAAGGGCCTGGAGGTAGTGGCCACCCGTGCCCACCCTGTGCTCCTAGGGAGCCCAGGAACCTTTGACCAGGGTGCACTGGAAGAAGCCTCCCTCCAAGGAGCAGACCGACCTGTACCTTCTCATAGTTCATAATGATGTTCTCTCGCTCCCGTGCCCGCAAACTATCTGCATCCTCTGCGATTTCCATCCTGTGAGCCAAAAATCATCTAAAAGTTACATTGTACCCGAGAGCTTCAGAGAACACCTGAACCGCTCTCATCGGGCTCCCAGATGCTGGGTGGCTGCGTAACCCCCATTCCACCACCATCCCCAGGTAAAAAGGGGCCAGACTCAGTGGCCCACACCCGCATGAGTCTCTGGAGTCTCAAGCCCCAAGCAGGGGTGGGCATCATCCCAAGGACTTGAGGACAGTGCGACCTGGACAGAGAGTCCAGTTGTCCCCAAATGCCATGAAATGGGGATACACCTGCCCCAGCAGGTTGAATAGTGTCCACCTGCCAAGGGTGAAGGGCCGATGGTGGGCTATTCCAGGGATGTGGAGGCAGACTGGGTGCAGCGATCAGAGGTCTCTGTACAGTTGGCCTCCTGAGATGCTCAGGGACCACAGAGATGCCCAGTTTCCTACAGGGATCAAAATATCTACTGACTGCTCTGTTCTTCTCCGCTCATCACTTTGGCTCCCGTGGCCCTTCAGTCTGAACAGTGAAGCCACTTTAGGAATAATGCCAGTTGAGCAGGAGGGTGTTCGGTTTGGGGGATGAAAATGATCTATTGTGCTAGGGGAAACCCTCACTCGGGGAGGGACTGTGGACTCCACCATTCTGAGCTGTCCCTACAGGAGGGGGCTTCATTTTCCCATGTCACTGAGGAAGGACAGTGGGTCCTTGGTCCCGGAGAACACCTGGATGGACCGTCCCTCCTGGGAACACTTGGGGCAAAAGGAGGGCAAGGCCTCGAGAGGACCAGACAGAGCAAGAAATACGTGAAGAGAACCCCAGTGCCTGGACCCCTTTGAACAGAAGGGAAGAGGGTCTCCCCCCAGCCAGCCCTCCAGGGCTCCTTCATTTTCCACAGCTGCCCAAGGGCAGAAGGTTCCCCAGGATAAGGGACCTTGTGTGTTCAGTGGGGCCCACAGCCACCATCAGGACCCAACTTAGAGCACAGAGGTGTTCTGAGGACCCTCCTATCCACCACACCTACAGTGGATCCATCCCAGTGACTCTGCCAGGACCAGGCTCTGCCCCGTCGGGATGGGAAAACTGGGAAGACTTGGGATCTAGGGCAGGGAGGTCACAGGGTTCAGGCCTGAATTCCAGCACAGTACACAGCAAGGGTGAGAGCAAAACCCAGGTTCATGTCTGGATTCACAGGCCGGTTACCGCCTCTCTGACCCCAGACATCTCACCTGTCGAATAGGTACACTAGGGAATGGCACTCACTCTATGAAGCCACCATGAGGACGAAAGAGCCAATTGTCTACACTGGCAGTGTAGAACGGGCGACCGGTGAGTGCTCAGGGATGACCCTCCTCGGTAGCTGCCCAGAGGCCAACACCACCCACAGCATAGCCACTGTCCCCAAGTCAGCCTGGAGGGAAGACAGCAGGTCACACTCACCTGATTCCGATGAATCAGTTGGCCTGCGTTATGCCTCTCAGGTAGAAAACCTTCGAGTCCACAAAACTGTTCCCAGATACCACTGTGCGTGTGTAGCTGATACCACTGTGCGTGGGTAACTGCTGTAGAACACAGAGGCAGGCCTGAGAGCGGATTGGTGCTAAGCACCAGTGACACTCTGAGGTCATGGCACGCATCACAGTGGGGCCTTGCCCGGGTCAGCAGGGCCCAGAGACAGGGTCCTCCGCTGCCTGAGGTGGCCACATGCCTGCCTGCAATGTGTTTGTGTGCATGCGTGCACAAGTGTACATGGGTAAACACATCTGTACACGTGTGTGTGCCTTCTCTGGCCAGGCCTGGCTGCCCCACTCGTCTGCACCCAGTTCCTCATCACTGTCATCCTCGAGGTCCAGGACCAGTATCAGAGCATCCACGGGTGTTCCCTAACCTCAGCCCTCCTCGCCCAGGGTTGTCCTGGATACACATAAGGGTGGAGGGAAGTGACCACTGCTGTTGAATCTCAGAATACAAATGCTAATACTATTACCTAATGGTCTTTTGTGTGTCTCTAATGGTATCTCTTTTTTAATTTCTGATATTTTAACTGAGTATTTCTCTCCATGACCCTTGAATGTTCTAGCTAGAGGATCCTGTGGGGAAAGTGCCAGGCACACAGTAGGGCCTCACTCTATTCTAGACATGTTATGTAAAATCTGGTTCATCTGTCCTTCCTGCCAGGGCCTAGGGGATGCCAAATTCCAGGGTCCAGAAAGAGCTTGGGATAAAATGAAGCTTCAAGGGGTGGACTTTGACCGGGGCTGAGTCTGCCTGTGCCATACAAATGGAGTCTCAAGTCCCGAGATAGGGAGTCCAGATGCCTCAATGCAGGGACCTCTGATTGACACCTGCTCCCCTGTACTCATTAGCAACCTCACCCACCCTACTCTCAAAGCACACTTGGCCGTCATAACCGGGAGCTCTGCATCTGTGGATTCAGCAACAGCAGATGGAAAATATTCAGAAAATAAATTGGATGGTTATGTCTTTACTGAACATGTGCAGACTTTGTTCTTGTCATCATTCCCTAAAGAATACAGTATCACAACCGTTTATGTAGCATCTGCATTGTGTTACAGATGATAAATAATCTAGTAATGGTCTAACGTCTATGGGAGGATGTGCATAGCTTATATGTAAATACTAGGCCATGTTATATCAGAGATTTGAGCATCCATGGATTTTGGCATCCCCAGGACCCTAAAACTAATCCTCCATGGATACCAAAGGATGACTGTATAAACTCACTCACGAAGTCTTCTTATTGGAGGAAGGACCCAGGTCAGTACAGACAGGGACATCGTCCTTGGACTACTGTCCATCTGTTCATCCATTTATCCAGTGGCACTACCCTCTAGGACTGTCCCAGTGACAGCCCTAGCAAGTGGAGACATTAAAAAAGACTGACTCACGTTGTCCAGCTTTGAGGTCATGGAAGAAGTTGCACCAGTGTGAGAATAGGGGGTCAGTTTCCTCCAGGATCCAAAGAGCATATCAGGGCCCCTTGGGCTGAGGAAAGGAGCGCGGCCTCTCCAGCAGCCACACGGGCTGCAGTAGGATGGGGCTGGAGCTGGCCATGTGGATCACCTGAGCCTCATGAGGGCAAAAGAAAGACCAGGGGGTAGAACAGGAGCATGGGGTAGCTGGATGCCTAAGGAGAAGGCACCTCAGGGAAGGGGTACTAGTTTGTTTTCACGCTTCTGTAAATACTCGAGACTGGGTAATTTATAAAGGAAAGAGGTTTAATTGACCTGCACTTCAGGGAACTTACAATCATGGCAGAAGGTAAAGGGGAAACAGGCACCTTCTTCACAAGGCGGCAGGAGGGAGTGAGTGGAGAACGAAGATGTGCCACACTTTGAAACCATCAGCTCTCCTGAGAACTCCCTCACTCTCAGGGGAGCAGCACGGGGGAAACTGTCCCCAGCTTCAATCCCCTCCCACCACGTTCCTCCCTTGACACAGGAGGATTACAATTCCAGATAAGTGTTGGGTGGGGACACAGAGCCAAACCTATCCGGGTCTCAGCCTGTCTTGCAGCTCCCCGGGGCTGAGGCTGAGTACAGATCTGCTGGGCCTGCCCTGCAGCACCGGGGGCTCTGCCTGTGCGCCCCCATCTGCTGCTTCCTGGGGTGGTGGCTGCTTCCTCAAGAGGAGGTTGGATCTGCTCTCCTGCCCACCCCTTTCCAGGACCTTGTGGAGCCCTGGCCACGTCCTCCCAGGGTAAGGGCAGGAAACTGGGCTCCTTGCCCTTCTTGTTGCTTGGGTGACAATCCTGGGGTCATTCGTAGGCCCCATCACTCTTCCTCCTTCTAAATGGAGAACATTTTGGCAAATCTTCCCGGCAGAGGCCGGGGGCTCATCCCTGCTATTTGCTGTAGCTTGGTAAAGCCAGGTGAAGACATCTGGACAAGCAGATAGTAGAGTGGCCCCCAGGAAGGGTGGGGCGAGGGTGCTGGCCTTTGGGCTTGCCTGGACCAGGCTGGGAGGGGGCAAGGTTACTAGGAAGCAGGGTTGTGAGGGCTAAAATCAGGAGGCGGGAATAATGCTGGTGGAGGATGGGGGTGTGTCGTGGCTTGGGGTGGGGCATGAGAGCCAAGGTTTGTCAGCACACAGAGGGGTGGCTGACTCATGGACTAGAGGCTGTGGAACCCAGTGGTTGCCCTTAGTTCCTGGATCCTGGGAGACCTCTGGAGCCTGGGGCTGGGGCAGCCTAGGGGTGGAGGTGGTGGGAGACAGGGGTAGGGGTGGGAGAGGCCTTGCATGGTAGGGTGAAGGGTAGGAAACCAGCCAGTGGCCAGTTTGCATTGGAGGTTCCCATCTCCACCCCCAACCCCAAGCCCACCCCTACCCCCACCCTGCTGCAGAGACCGGCCTGGGCTGGTATCCTCTGCTTTGGCCTCAGCAGATGGCACGATGGAAGCTGGCAGCCCCATGGGTGCGCCACTCAAGCCAGCTGTGACTTGCAGTTTCTGCTTCCTGGAGTGTGGGGCGCCCACCCAGGAGAGCACGGGCACACCTCACACGCTCATTTTGAGGATGCTGGGAGGTGGAGGACCAAGGGCCTGCAGCCCTGTGCTTGCGCTGTGACGGGTAGCCTAGGAGTCCTGTGTCCGCCCATCCACGTGGGGCCCCAGGAGCCTGAACAGTGGCAGGCAGAGAGATGAGAAGGGAGAGAGAAGTGGAAAAGAAGGAGAGAGAAAGAGAGATGGGGAGAAGGGAGTGAGAGAGAGAGAGGAAGAGAGATAGGGAGAGAGACAGAGGAGGTTGAGAGGAAAAGGAACAAGAGAGATAGGGAGAGAGACACAAAAGGCAAAGAGAGAGACAGGGAGAGACGAGCATGAGTAGGGGGTCAGGTCACTGTTGATCTCAGTTCCCAGTGAAAACTGGAGCTCGCCGTCACCTCACTGCGCATGCAATGAAGTCTTCTGCCTGCTGCTTATAGCCCGAGAACCCCTTCTCCGGGAGAGTCAAATCTTTGACCCTTGCCCTTTCTCACTGGAGTTTGCTTGTGTCTTCTGATGAACTGCGATGTCTCACCTATCGCCTTCCTGGGCTCAAGGATCCATGAAAAGCCGACACCTCTTTTAGGGAGGCTGTGCAGTGCCTTCATCTCACGAGGCTCCCCAGGAAGCTTGCGATCTTGGCTTGAGCCCTAAGCAGCCGAGTATGTGCCAGGCCTCTGCTTCTGTCTTTCAGTAAGAGGGAGAACCAAGAAAGACACTGAAGCATGGTCTGCAGAGAAGGCACTTGTGCAAACACCAGGAGAATGAGGGGCCTGAGTTGTCTTCATTTCTCCTAAAAACACGCGTTCCCTCCCTGGCCACCCTAGTGAGGGCATGAAGCACAGCGTGCGTGTGTTTCTGTGTGTGTGTGGGTCTGTGTGTGTATGTGCGTCGTGTGCATGCAGATATATGCATGTGTATGTATGTTCGTGTGTGTGTGCAGGTATGTACATGTGAATATACTTATGTATGTGCATCTGTGTGCATGCATGTGTGTGCCTGTGTGTGCATGTGTGTGCAGGTATGTACATGTGAATGTACTTATGTATGTACATCTGTGTGTGTGCATGTGTGTGTGCAGGTATGTACATGTGAATGTATTTATGTATGTGCATCTGTGTGCATGTGTGTGGGGGGGCACGTGTGTGTGTGTTGCAGGGCTTTACAGTGGACAGGATGTGGGAGGACAGCTGCAGCTCCAAGCAGCAAGTCTTTCTGATAGAATGGTTAAGATTCCCTGGACCACAGAAAGAGTGTTTTCATTTGCACCCATTTTTATTAGTATTTAAACCTGTATTTTTTGTAGCATGTAAAGCTTAAGTTGCTTAACTATTCTTACAAACATTTAAATCATTGGTCCCGAAACTTTTTGGCACCAGAGACCAGTTATCTTGAAGACAACTCTTCCACGGACCTGGGAGAAGGGGAAGGGATAATGCGGAGGTGATTCAAGCCCATTATATTTATTATGTGCTTTATTTCTATTATTATTTCACTGTAATATATAATGAAATAATTACACGACTCACCATAATATAGAATCAGTGGGAGCCCTGAGCTTGTTTTCCTTTAACTACATGGTCCCATCTGGAGGTGATGGGAGACAATCACAGATCATCAGGCATTAGGTTCTCATAAGGAGCACGCAGTCTAGATCTCTGGCATGAGCAGTTCACAGTAGGGTTCATGCTCCTATGAGAATATAACGGCACTGATCATCTCACACAAGGCAGAGCTCATGGGGTAATGCGAGGGATGGGAAGCAGCTGTTTCTACAGATGAAGCTTTGATCACTGGCTGACTGCTCACCTCCTGCTATGTAGCCTGGTTCCTAACAGGTCAGGACCCCTGATTTACCCAGCAAGATACACACGTTTTTATGTCAGTTGAAATTATTCATCCTGCACCACCCAAAATTATCTTGCATACCTACACCCACCCGAGGGTCCCATAGTGCACATTGGAAGCTGTAGACAGTAAGCCTGGAGCTCCGTTGCACGTTCCATCCCTTCACCATCTGTGGGCTAACAGGCTGTGTTAGTTTCCTAGGGCTATTTTACAGGACCACAGACTGGGCACTCTCAACAACAGAATCTTATTGTCTCACAGTCCTGGAGGCCATGAGTCCGAGATCAAGCAGGATGGGTCCCTCTGAGGTGGTGCAGGAAGGCTCTGTTCCAGGCCTGTCTCTTGGCGTGTGGGTGGCCGTCTTCTCCCTGTGACTCTTGGTTAAGGGTGACTCTGGCCAGGGCTCAGAAGAGGAGAGCTGGACAGAATGTCAGTAGCATATGAAGGGGTTCGTGTGTAGTGTCTCATGCCTGGAATCTTAGCACTTTGGGAGGCCAAGATGGGAGGATCGCTTGAGGATGAGGCTTCAAGACCAACCTGGCCAACATAGGGAGACTCAGTCTCTTAAATAAATAAAAATATGAAAGGGAAAAGTCATTCAGATGAAGCCTCAGATGGCAATGAAGAACATGTTATTGGAAACTGGAGGAAAGGTGATGCTTGTCATAAAGTGACAAAGAACTTGGCTGCATTGTGCTCCTAGTGTTTTCTGGAAGGCAGAGCTTGCTAACGGTGAACCTGAAATTTGGCAGAAGAAATATCTAAGCAAAGTATTGAAGGAGTACCTTCATTCTCTTGAATGTTTCTAGGAAAATGAAAGAAAAGAGGAATGATTTACAGACAGAACTTGTAATCAAAAGGGAAGCAGAACTTAAACATTTGGGAAATTTTTAGCCTTCTCAGCCTGTCCATATTGAACAGATAAGAAAGTGTGTTTCGGAGAGAACACGAGGGTGTGGGTCAGGAGGCCTGCATGGATCAGGGCTGTGCTCTTCACCAGGACAATGGAAGAGAAACCCTGAAGGCAGTTTGTAGATCGCTCAGGCTGCACTCTCATCACAGGCCCATGGTGCCAGGGCACTGACAGCAGTACGGTTTCCAAGAAAGGCCCTGGGGCGCCCTGAGGACCTTGGGACTTGCTGCCCAGCACTCCCTGACATCACTGGTCCCCACGTTCTGGTGTGGCACTCCTTGACTCCTCCAAGTGTTGCTTAATGGGCTCCTGTCCAGGGGAGAAGTGATGTCCCCCCTCCAGGGGACACAGGCAGAAAACTCTTTGGCAGCTTCCATGTGGTGCTAATTCTGCAGGTGTACAGATTTTGCTTTTCCCTTATAGAAATGGTGGAGTCAATGAAGAAAGTAGCAGGGATGGATGTGGAGCTGACAGCTGAAGAAAGAAACCTCCTCTCTGTTACATGTAAGAATGTGATTGGAGCTAGAAGAGCCTCCTGGAGAAGAATCAGCAGCCTTGAACAGAAAGAAGGAAACAAGAGAAGAGAAGACAAGCTAAAAATGATTCGGAAATACCGGCAAATGTTGAGACTGTTGTACAATAGTCCCCCCTTATCCGCAGTTTTAGTTACCAGTGGTACAGTACAATAAGATATTGTGAGAGAAAAAGAGACTACGTTCATATAACTTCTATTAGAGTACGTTATAATTGTTCTGGTATTCATCTTTCACTGTGCCTAATTTATAAATTAAACTTTACCATGAGTATGTATGTATAGAACAGAATATAGTATATATAAGGTTTGCTATTATCCATGGTTTCAGCATATTTACTCGGGGTCTCAGAATGGATCCCTCTCAGGTAAAAGGGAACTATTGTATTTTCAAGAAAAATGATGAGTGTTTTTGGTTAAATTTGTCTCGTTCTTTTTTTATTGAAAGACTCAAGTTTCTTTAATCCAATGTCATAGTTTTTAATCTTTGGGTTTTATGCAACAGAAATTATCTGGGGGAAGGAGGTTGTTGTTTCCTGAATATGTCCTAATTTTTGCCTTTTATTTTTATGGTTCTAGAAAATGTCTCTGAAAAGGGAGGCTTGTTTGAGTGTCTGGCTTAGTTCTCAGGCTTATGTCTGTTAGTAATTTGGCCATAGTCGTTGGCATTTGAGGTCACAGTCTAGTACTCAGATGACTGTATATATAGTACACATTTTACATCTTGGTAGATTTTTGTCTTTTGCTCACGTGGATTAGGCTATAGAATATTTCAGGGCAGAGATGAGTAACTTTTTCTCCTGGAAGCTGCAGTAGTGGGCAAAAAAGTGAGACCCTGTCTCTAAAAGTAAAGTTGTAAGCTGGGATTGATGTTACCATTACCATGAAATATGTTGGGTCAAAGAATTTTGATGACCAATAGACAAGTTTTGTGTCCCAGTGGAATGAGGAAGTGAGAAAGTTGAAAAAGCTGAAGAAAGAAGTCCATGAGTTACACTGTGGGACTTGGGCTAGCTAGGAAAGGGAAGCAGGAAGCAAAGACAGCAACTGATACATTGGGAGAAGATGTGAAAAGTTCGAGTCTGCATGTGTTACATGAGATACATGCATAAAGAAGGAAGGAAGGAAGGAAGGAAGGAAGGAAGGAAGGAAGGAAGGAAGGAAGCAAGGAAAAGGAAAAGATAAAGAAAAAGGAAGGAAGGGAGAGAGAAAGAAAAAGAAAGAGAGAAAGAAAGAAAAAAGCAAAAAAGAAAGAAAGAGTGTAGATGTCTTGATCAGTTCCTAAATAGAAACAACAAGAGAAAAGGAATTAAAAGAGGAAGCCATGGCTAAGAGTGGAGCATTACAATATAAGACTTCTAGTATGGAGCGGCACAGTTAGGGCTATGGACAAGTGCAAGTCTTGGAGTAGAAAGCAAAGAACTCTGTTGACGGGAACGTGGCCACACCATACTTTGGTGTGATCTCAGGTATAGGATAGTTTGCCTGTAGATAGTCAATGAATGTGGGAGAAGGGCCTAGAGATCTATTGATGACAGAAATGGAGAAATGGAATGTAGAATATCGGCTTTTGAGGAAGAAGGGTTTGGAGAAACAGGAGAGCAGTCATTGAGTATGTGAGGAGCTAGGAGAACATGGAAACCTTTCGTCTCCTACAGCAGTCTCTATTTGAAAAGCTATCAGGGAGATAGTTGATTCAGAAAACAGTTTTGCTTAGCTAAGATAAGGATGCAATTACGGAAAAAAGACTGAGAGAATGTTTTACAGAAATGAGGTTCCAGGGACATGAGAGGAACCTAGAAAGGTTCAACAGTGGTGCCATGAGTTCACAGAAATTAGAAAGCAAGTGGCCGGGGCATGGTGGCTCATGCCTGTAATCCCAGGACTTTGGGAGGCTGAGGCGGGTGGATCACAGGGACAGGAGATCGAGACAATCCTGGCTAACATGGTGAAACCCTGTCTCTGCTAAAAATATTAAAAAAAAAAAAAAAGGGAAAAAAAGCCGGGCATGCTGGTGGGCGCCTGTAGTCCTGGGTCCAGAATTGGTGGGTTCTTGGTCTTGCTGACTTCAAGAACGAAGCCGCAGACCCTCGCAGTGAGTGTTACAGTTCTTAAAGATGGTGTGTCCAGAGTTTGTGCCTTCCGATGTTTGTACGTGTTCGGAGTTTCTTCCTTCCGGTGGGTTCGTGGTCTCGCTGGCTTCAGGAGTGAAGCTAAGCTGCAGACCTTCGTGGTGACTGTTACAGCTCTTAAGGTGGCACATCTGGAGTTGTTCATTCCTCCTGGTGGGTTTGTGGTCTCGCTGGCCTCAGGAGTGAAGCTGCAGACCTTCAAGGTGAGTGTTACAGCTCACAGTGGACCCAGAATGAGCAGCAGCAAGATTTATTATAAAGAGCAAAATACAAAACTCCCACACTGCAAAAGAGCACCCAAGAGGATTGCCACTGCTGGCGCTGGCAGCCTGCGTTTATTCCTGTATCTGGCCCCACCCACATCCTGCTGATTGGTCTATTTTACAGAGAGCTGATGGACCATTTTGACAGAGTGCTGATTGGTGCGTTTACAATCCTTTAGCTAGACACACAGTGCTAGACAGAAGTGTTCTCCAGTAAGGATTGGTGTATTTACAAACCTTGAGCTAGACAGAGTACTGATCAGTGTATTTACAAACCCTGAGCTAGACACAGAGTGCTAAGAGTGCTAGACAGAAAAGTTCTCCAAGTCCCCACTAGGTTAGCTAGATACAGAGTACTGATTGGTGTATTTACAAACCTTGAGCTAGACACGGAGTACTGATTGGTGCATTTACAATCCCTCAGCTAGACATAAAGGTTCTCCATGTCCCCACCAGACTCAGGAGCCCAGCTGGCTTCACCTAGTGGATCCCTCACTGGGGCTGCAAGCAGAGCGGCCTGCCAGTCCCGCGGTGCACCTGCACTCCTCAGTCCTTGGGCGGTCCATGGGACCAAGCCGCGCGGCGCAGCAGGCAGCGCTCCTCTGGGAGGCTCGGGTAGCGCAGAAGCCCACGGAGGGGTGCAGGGAGGCTCGGGAATGGCAGGATGCAGGTCCCGAGCCCCCGCCCTTCGGGAGGCAGCTGAGGCCCGGAGAGAATTCAAGGGCAGCGCCGGCGGTCCGGCACTGCGGGGACATGGCGCACCCTCTGCAGCTGTTGGCCCAGGTACTAAGCCCCTCACTACCCGGTGCTGAGTGCGGGCACCGCCGAACCCACGCCCACAGGGAACTCGCGCAGGCCCGCGAGTGCCGGGCGCAGCCCCGGTTCCCGCCCGCGCCTGTCCCTCCACACCTCCCGGCAAGCAGAGGGAGCCAGCTCTGGCCTCGACCAGCCCAGAGTGGCTCCCACAGTGCAGTGGCAGGCTGAAGGGCTTCTCAAGCGCCACCAGAGTGGACGCCGAGGCCCAGGAGGCGCAGAGAGCGAGGGCTGCTAGCAGGTTGTCACCTCTCAGTCCCAGCTACTCGGGAGGCTGAGGCAGGAGAATGGCGTGAACCCTGGAGGTGGAGGTTGCAGTGAGCTGAGATTGCGCCATTGCACTCCAGCCTGAGAGACAAAGTGAGGCTCTGTCTCAAAAAAAAAAAAAAAAAAAAAAAAAAAGAAAAAGAAAAAAAATAGGAAGCACGCTAAGAATGTGCGTTTAGAGGTGTTGTACATCTTCAGCATTATAAATGAATTGAGATGAGTAGCAATAGTTTTTTTGGTCCATAGATTTTTGGTATCTTAACTAGTTTTGGATCTCTTCCACTAAAGAGATTGCCTGTGGAACCTTGTTAGGAATGTAAGTACTGAAGGCAAACTGCTTGGGTTTGAATTTTGTTCTGTCCCTTGCACCCTGCCTGGGTTCAAATCCTAGCTCTGCTTAGTAAGTTCTTTTAAGGGGGTGATCTTCGAGCAAATGTCTTAGCTCCTGTTTTCCCAAGTAAATGGACAGAGTAGTTGCTACCTTGTGAAAGATTCACGTAATTGACCAGCATTTACCAAGTAGCATCGGTGTTTAGTTTTAGTCATTGGTGATTGTGTAGTTGGACTGTGAGGCGGTGCTGGGGTGGGGGGTGGTGTGTGTGTGTAGCACTTAATTGCATGCGGAAAGGAAAAGATAACTTTTGATGACCGAGAGGCAGCTTTTCTCTGCTTTTGTATCAAAAGGGAAGAAGGGAGTTTGGAGAGGGAAAGGAATTCTGTTCAATACTAAGCTCTCTTCCTCAAAATCAGAGGTACATAGAATGTGTAATAATTTACAGAATTTCTAGACTTGAGCAATCTGATTTTTTAAAATTTATTTTTATTTTTTTCAGGTCGAGGCTGAGCTGGAGTTAATCTGTAGCGACATGCTGGAGGTACTAGACAAACACCTCATTCCAGCAGCTACCACTGGTAAGTCCAAGGTTTTCTATTATGAAATGTAGGTTATATACTAGAAAGGAAAATGTAAGATTCAAAGTTGGCCTTTTTAGAATCATGACTTTCTTTTATGTAGGTTTCCAATTTTTATTTAAAAATAATTGTTTAATGTTAGAAGGATAGTTGATGTTGGAATAAAAAGATGGTCAGGCTATTATCAAAATGCATTAGCTTTTGCTTTAGTTATTTATATTCTTTTGCTTTCATGGAACCTATCTCATTTCCCTCCCCCAAACGGCCACACATTGCACAGCCCTGGCTGAATGTTTCGTGTAGAAATTTTATGTTATGATTCATACACTTGTGGCATTTCTTGGAACCACTTGCTTGTTTAATTCTAGTCTATGGAGTGATAATTTTGTTGATACTTGGAAGCTCCTCAGTTAATTTCTGTGGGATTTTTGGTTATATTTAATAAGGAAAATAATAGGAAATATCTAAGAAAAAAAGAAACAAAGCCAATTATTCTTGAGAGTGTTTAAAATTATTGAAGTACACTTGTTAGTTCTTAGTATAGAACCTACATTTCATAATAGAAAACCTTGGACTTGCCAGAGTGGTAGCTGCTGGAATGAGGTGTTTGTCCAGTGCATCCAGAACGTCGCCACAGATTAACTGTAGCTCAGTCTAAACCTAAAAAAATAAAAATAAATTTTAAAAAATCAAATTGTTGAAGTCAAGAAATTCTGCAAATTATTACACATTCTATATACCTCTGATTTTGAGGAAGAGAGCTTAGTATTGAACAAAATTCCTATGCCTTTCCAAAACTCCCTTCTTCCCTTTTGACACAAAAGCAGAGAAAAGTGACCTCTCCCTTATCAAAAGTATCTTTTCCTTTCTTAAGTGCTACACACACACACCACCCCCAACCCCAACCCTCTCACAGTCCAAATACAGAATCACCAATGACTAAAACTCAAGGCTGATGCTACTTGGTAAACACTGGTCAATTACATGATTCCTTCCACAAGTTAGCAACTGTTGTGTCCTTTTACTTGGGAAAACAGGAGCTAAGACATTTGCTCAAAGATCATCACCTTAAAAGAACTTACTAAGCAGAGCTAGGATTTGAACCCAGGCAGAGTGCAAGGGATAGAACAAAATTCAAACCCAAGCAGTTTGCCTTCAGTGCTTCCATTCCTAACAAGGTTCCACAGGCAATCTCTTCAGTGGAAGAGATCTAAAACTAGTTAAGATACCAAAAATCTATGGACCAAAGTAACTATTGCTACTCATTTCTATTCATTCATAATGCTGGAAATGTACACACCACTTCTAAAGGCATATACCCAGTTTGTTGCTTTTTTTTTTTTTTTTTTTTTTTGAGAGGGAGTCTCACTCTATTGCCCAGGCTGGAGTGCAGTGGCAGGACCTCGGCTCACTGCAAACTCCACCTCCCGGGTTCACGCCATTCTCCTGCCTCAGCCTCCAGAACAGCTGGGACCACAGGCACCTGCCACCATGCCTTGCTCATTTTTTGTTTTTTTAGTAGAGATGGGTTTTCAACGTGTTAGCCAGAATCATCTCGATATCCTGACCTCGTGATCTCGGCCTCCCAAAGTGATGGGATTACAGGCGTGAGCCACCACGGCCTGCCTTTTTGTTTTGCTTTTGTTTTTGTTTTGTTTCGTTTCCCCATTTTTTTGTTTGTTTGTTTGTTTGTTTTTGAGACAGAGTCTTGCACTGTTGCCCAGGCTGGAGTGCACCATCCCCGCTCACTGCAAGCTCCGCCTCCTGGGTTGAGGCTATTATCTTGCCTCTGCCTCTATAGTAGTTGGGACTACAGGCACCTGCCACCACGTCTGGCTAATTTTTTTTTTTTTTTTTTGTATTTTTAGTACAGACAGGGTTTCTCTTCACCTCGTGATCCGCCCGCCTCGACCGCCAAAACTACTGGAATTACAGGCATGTGCCACCACACCTTGCCAATAGACTCTATTTTTTTATTTTTATTTTTATTTATTTATTTATTTATTTATTTTTATTTTTTCTTTTTGTTGAGACAGAGTCTCGCTTTGTCGCCCAGACTGGAGTGCAGTGGCCGGATCTCAGCTCACTGCAAGCTCCGCCTCCCGGGTTCACGCCATTCTCCTGCCTCAGCCTCCCTAGTAGCTGGGACTACAGATGCCCACCACCTCGTCCGGCTAGGTTTTTGTATTTTTTAGTAGAGACGGGGTTTCACCGTGTTAGCCAGGATGGTCTCGATCTCCTGACCTTGTGATCCGCCCGTCTCGGCCTCCCAAAGTGCTGGGATTACAGGCTTGAGCCACCGCGCCCGGCCCTATTTTTTTTTTAAAAATTATTTTTTGTAGAGATGAGGTCACACTTCGTTGCTTAGGCTGGTCTTGAACTCCTGACTTTAAGTGGTCCTTCCATTTTGGCCTCCCAAAGTGCTGTGATTTTATGTGTGAGGCACTGCACCCGGCCTCAGTAGGCTTTTATGGCTTATGCCTTCTGTCCTTTTAAAACTATTTCAACTTAATTTTCTACTCTAATTGTTTGTTGTAGTCTATATATATATGTAAGTGTATATATATTTGTAGGGTGTGTAAATATAGTGTGTGCATATATATATAGTATCTGTGTGTATATGTGTGTGTGTGTCTGTGTGTGTGTGTATATATATAGGTATATATATATATACACACACACACACACATTTTTTGTTTTTTCGAGATAGGGTCCATTCTGTCACCCAGGCTGGAGTGCAGTGGTGCAATCTTAGCTCACTGCAGCCTTGACCTTCTGGGCTCAATTGATCTGCCCGCCTCAGCCTGCTGAACAGCTGGGACAACAGGTGTACCACCACCATATCCAACTAATTTTTTTTTTTTTTTTTTGTAAAGGTGGGATTTTGCCATATTCCCCAGGCTGGTCTTGAACCCCTGGGCTCAAGCGATCTGCCTACCTCACCCTCCCAAAGTGTTAATATTACAGGTGTGATCCGCTGTGCCCGGCCTATATTACTATGTCATATGCTGCAGAACCTCTTTTGGAAACAAACTGGGATATAAATAATACTCAAGTGTGACTTTCAGGAACTTATTCTTCACAGTAAGACAATGCCATTGAAAGTTACTGTGTTTCATAAGAAGGGGTAGTACTGGCTCTACGTTTATTTTTGCTTTTACATTCTGAGGATGGGAGGGAGAGGGATCTAAAATAAATTTTGAGTACCATTGCATTTGAACAATAATAGCTGATCAGCCTAATTCCTTTCAGAAGGGAAATCAGCATGCATGACATCATTTCTTGCCACTTAAATTAAAATTCTAAATTCGTGAGTTTGGCTCTTTAAGAGAAACCAGACCTACTTGACTGCAGTCATCCTAGCTGGCCGTAAGACAGGAAGTAAAGGGCCAGGCGCAGTGGCTCACACCTGTAATCCCAGCACTCTGGGAGGCTGAGGCGGGCGAATCACAAGGTCAGGAAAACGAGACCATCCTGGCTAACAGGGTGAAACCCCGTCTCTACTAAAAATCCAAAAGATTTAGCCGGGCGTGGTGGCAGGCACCTGTAATCCCAGCTACTCAGGAGACTGAGGCAGGAGAATGAACCCAGGAGGCGGAGCTTGCAGTGAGCCGAGATCGCCCCACTGTGCTCCAGCCTGGGCAACAGAGCGAGACTCCATCTCAAAAAAAAAAAAAAGGACAGGAAGTAAACAGGTAACAGGCAGATGTTAAAAGCTTTGCTTCATTCTTGTGTTGAGAGGACCTTTTTGATTTTTTTCTCCCTCTCCCCAGGTAAATAATCCCAGCATCCTTGTGTTTTCATTCACGTAAGATTTAAAAACTTGTGGCAGGAGATTTTGTTTTGTTTTGTTTTGTTTCTTTTAGATGGAGTTTTGTTCTTGTTGTCCAGACTGGAGTGCAATGACACGATCTTGGTTCACCGCAACCTCTGCCTCCCGGGTTCAAGCAGTTCTCCTGCCTCAGCCTCCTCAGTAGCTGGAATTACAGGCATGCGCTGCTACTCCTGGCTAATTTTTTACTTTTAGTAGAGACAGGGTTTCTCCATGTTGGTCAGGCTGGTCTCAAACTCCTGACCTCAGGTAATCCACCCGCCTCGGCCTCCCAGAGTTCTGGGATTACAGGCATGAGCCACCACGCCTGGCCTGTGGCAGGAGTTTAAAAGTTAAAATGTACTTTATTTCTTTGTTTATTTTATTTTATTTTTTTTGAGATGGAGTCTGGCTCTGTTGCCCAATCTCAACTCACTGCAAGCTCCGCCTCCTGGGTTGTCGCCGTTCTCCCGCCTCAGCCTCCCGAGGAGCTGGGACTACAGTTGCCCGCCACCATGCCCGGATAATTTTTGTATTATTTTAGTAGAGACGGGGTTTCACCATGTTAGCCAGGAGGGTCTTGATCTCCTGACCTCATTATCCGCCTGCCTTGGCCTCCCAAAGTGCTGGGATTACAGGTATGAGCCACTGTGCCTGGCCACAAGTATCTATTTCTACCAAACACAGTTCAGTTCTCTGAGAAAGATTTCACAGTAACATGTAACATGGAACAGAAAGGTGCAGAATGTAGTCACTTTTTTGTGACTATTGCCGTTGGAAAAACTTTTTTTTTTGAAGATGGACTTTCGCTCCTCTCGCCCAGGCTGGAGTGCAGAGGTGTAATCTCAGCTCACTGCAACCTCTGCCTCCCAGGTTCAAGCGATTCTCCTGCCTTAGCCTCCCGTTTAGCTGGGACTACAGGTATGCGCCACCACACCGGGGTATTGTTTTGTATTTTTAGTAGAGTTGGGCTTTCACCGTGTTGGCCAGGCTGGTCTTGAACTCCTGACCTCAGGTGATCTGCCCGCCTTGGCCTTCTAAAGTGCTGGTATTACAGTTGTGAGCCATTGTGCCTGCCCGGAAAAACTTTATTTTGACATAATTTCATACTTAAACAGTTTCAAGGGTAGTATAAAGAATTCCTATGCTAGGCTCAGTGGCTCATGCCTATAATCTCAGCACTTTGGGAGACCAAGGTGGGTGGATCATGAGGTCAGGAGTTTGAGACCAGTCTGGCCAACATAGTGAAACCCCGTCTCTACTAAAAATAGAAAAATTAGCCGAGCATGGTGGTGTGCTCCTGTAATCCCAGCTACTCAGGAGTCCTTATTTTATAAATGGAGAAACTAAAGCATAAAATCACATAGCTCACTTATTATCACACAATAAGTTAATGGTGGAAACACAGGCTTCCTTCTAGGACACTGCTACTTCCTCTGTCCTGTTGCTTAAAAACTGCACTTCTGCCAGGCACAGTGGTGCGTGCCTGTAGCCCAAGCTACTCAGGAGGCTGAGGCGGGAGGATCATTGGAGCCAAGGATTATTAATAGAATCTAGCCTTGACAACATAGTGAGACCCTGTCTCTAAAACAAAATAAAAGTCTTTAGCAGTTAGCCTATTTCACAGCATACATTTCTGATCTCCATGCATAACTAATTCAGGAAATAGATAATATTGTTATTTAAAATTTGTTTCTTATATGCTAATATTTTTCACTCCCTGCTAATATTTTTCACTTGTCTTCTACTCTTAGCCCCCATTCACTGGGGAGAATGGAAAGAAAACAACTGACAACATCCTCAAATGTAAACTCAATTTGCCTCCCTACCTCACACAAGAAGCCAGAGATCTGCTTAAAAAGGTAAGGTTCTTAAATGGTCACCAACACTATAAGATTCAATGACTAGGATTTAACTAGATAGAATTTAATGTATATTTTGAATAATACATATTGAACAAAAAAAGTCTTCAGTTTTTGAAGGCGAAGTACAGATTTATCTAACGACTTTCTTTTCATATTGGTTTTTATAATTCTTTTTTTTTTTTTTTTGTGACAGAGTCTTGCTCTGTCACCCAGGCTGGAGTACAGTGGCGCGATCTTGGCTCACTGCAACCTCAGCCCCCCAGGTTCAAGCGATTCTCCTGCCTCAGCCTCTGGAGTAGCCGGGATTACAGGCGCCCGCCAGCACGCCTGGGTAATTTTTGTATTTTTAATAGAGACAGGGTTCCACCATGTTGGTCAGGCTGGTTTGGAATTCCTGACCACAGGTGATCCAGCTGCCTTGGCCTCCCAAAGTGCTGGGATTACAGACCCTTAAACAATTACTCAGTAGTAATTAGTAAACTCTATTTTCTTTTCTTTCTGAGATGGAGTCTTGCCCTGTCATCCAGGCTGGAGTGCAATGGCATGATCTTGGCTCACTGCAACCTCCGCCTCCCAGGTTCCAGTGATTGTCCTGCCTCAGTCTCCCTAGTAACTGGGATTACAGGTGTGCACCACCATGCCGGGCTAATTTTTGTATTTTTAGTAGAGAAGGGGTTTCACCATGTTGGCCAGGCTGGTCTCGAACTCCCAGCCTCAGGTGAACCACCTGCCTCAGCCTCCCAAAATGCTGGGATTACAGGCATGAGCCACCGTGCCCGGCCAGTAAACTATATTTTGTCAAGGCAAAGTAGACAAGCAAGTCTAAAAAGGAAAAAAATCAGTTTGACTAAGGTTCTTTATCCAGGCTTTTTTTCCTCTATCAAGCTGCTTCTCATCTGGGAGCTGGGCCTGGGGACCCTGGAGAAGTTCAAGTAGGGATTGGCATGTTTGGTGTTTTGTGGGGAAGATAGTGCTAGTTTTATGTATTTCTCAGGGTTATATGTAGTTGCTTTTAAGTTTAGCTTATTTTGTGACTTATAATTTCAAAAAGGTGATTAATTTCTCAATCCAGCAAAGTCTATTCCCCTCAACTTTTCTTTCTGCTTTTTTTTCCCCTAGGCTCATCCATTCTTTAGACACATTAACTGGGAAGAACTTCTGGCTGGAAAGGTGGAGCCCCCCCTTTAAACCTCTGTTGGTAAGTATACATGAAAGCATATAATTGGGTGCAAGGGCTCATACCTGTAATCCCAAAACTTTAAAGGGCTGAGGTGGGAGGATTGTTTGAAGCCAGGAGTTCAAGACCAGCATGGGCAACATAACAAGACTTCATCTCTACAAAACATTTAAAAGTTAGCTGGGCCGGGCGCGGTGGCTAAAGCCTGTAATCCCAGCACTTTGGGAGGCCGAGGCGGGCGGATCACGAGGTCAGGAGATCAAGACCATCCTGGCAAACACTGTGAAACCCAGTCTCTATTAAAAATACAAAAAATTAGCCGAGCGTGGTGGCGGGCGCCTGTAGTCCCAGCTACTCGGGAGACTGAGGCAGGAGAATGGCGCGAACCCGCGAGGCGGAGCTTGCAGTGAGCGGAGATCACGCCACTGCACTCCAGCCTGGGCGACAGAGGGAGACTCCGTCTCAAAAAAAAAAAGTTAGCTGGGTGTGGTGGCGTGTGCCTGTGAGTCCCAGCTACTTGAGAGGCTGAGGCAGGTGGATCGCTTGAGACTTTTTTGGAATAAGAAAAAACGCGGCCGGGCCCGGTGGCTCACGCCTGTAATCCTGGCACTTTGGGAGGCCCAGGCGGGCGGATCACGAGGTCAGGAGATCGAGACCATCCTGGCTAACACGGTGAAACCTCGAATCTACTAAAAATACAAAAAATTAGCCGGGTGTGTTGGCGGGCGTCTGTAGTCCCAGCTACTCAGGAGACTGAGGCAGGAGAATGGCATGAACCCGGGAGGCGGAGCTTGCAGTAAGCGGAGATGGGGCCACTGCACTCCAGCCTGGGCGACAGAGCCAGACTCCATCTCAAAAAAAAAAAAAAAAAGAAAAAAAAAGAAAAAATCTCAGAGCAGACAGAAACATTATTTTCATTAGCAGTTCAGAGATCTCTGGTTTATCCTCTCTTCAGCATCTTTGTTTTTATTTTTTATTTATTTTATTTTGAGATGGGGTCTCACTCTGTCACCCAGGAACCCAGCATGGAGTGCAGTAGCACGATCACAGTTCAACGCAGCCTTGACCTCCCCAGAATCAGGTGATTCTCTCACCTTAGCTTCCAGAATAGCTGCGACTACAGACATGTGTCACCATGCCTGGATAATTTTTTGCAGAAACAGAGTTTCACCATGTCACCCAGGCTGGTCTCGAACTCCTGGACTCAAGTGATCCACCCACCTCAGCCTGTCAAAGTGCTGGGATTACAGGTGTGAGTTTATTCAGTAGTAATTAGTAAACTCTATTTTCTTTTCTTTCTGAGATGGAGTCTTGCACCCAGCCAAGCATCTTTTATTTTTGTACTGTTTTTTTAAAGAACTAAAGCCAGTGGCAGTTGACTGTATGAGCTATTTTTAAATCAGTTTCCTAAGACAATTAAGTATTTCAGGTAGTTGGGACTTTTGTTTTTTTGGTTTATTTTATTTTGCTTAATTTAACCATTTTAAATATGATTTTCTGGGAATTCTTTCTTCAGACTATAGAATATATGTGCATTCATTTGCTAGGCTTGCTGCAACAAAGTACCACAAACCGGGTGGCTGAGACAACAGAAATTCATTATCTCATAGATCTGGAGACTAGAAGTTCTACATCATGTTGTTAGAGTTGGTTTCTTTGACGACTGTGAGGAACTGTATGTTCCTTGCCTCTCCCCGGCTTCTGGTGGTTTGCTGTAATCTCTGTCATTCTTTGGCCTGTAGGTGCATCACCCGGATCTCTGTCTTCATGTTCACATGGTGTTCTACCTGTGTGCATATCTGTGGCCAAATTTCCCCTTTTTGTAAGGATACCAGGCATACTGGATTAGGGTTCCTCTCTACTCCAGTAGGACCTCATCTTCACTAATTATGTCTGCAATAACCTTTTCCAAATAAGGTCACATTCTGAGGAGCTAGAGGTTAGAATTTCAACATACGAAATTTTTTGGGGAGTGGGTAAGGCACATGCTTCACCCCATAGCAATATGTTTATGAGTAAATGAGTTAGTATGTTAGTTATTGTCTTTCTCCCACCTCAGAATCTGAGAAAATACAGTTTCTTTTTCCATTCCTTGGGATGTAGGTGGAGAAGGAGGAGGAGGATGATGGTGATTGTTTTTTGGTCATGGAGCATAATGTGACCCACTTTAAAAAGCAACAGACAATTGTAAGGAGGAGAACTGTCATACACCTACCGCCCAGCTTAAAAAATGATTAGGTCATCTTGTTTAAACATAACTGCCGTCCCAGCATCACACCTCAGAAGTTGACAGTTTGCCTGGTTTTTTTTTTTTTTTTCTTTTTTTGAGATAGGATCTTTCTCTGTTGCCCAGGCTGGAGTGTGGTGGCATGATCATGGCTCATGGCAGCCTCAACCTCCCAGGCTCAAGGGATCCTCCCGTATAGCTGGGACCACAGGGGTGTATCACCACACCCAGCTAGTTTTTTGAATTTTTCTAGAGATGAGGTTTCCCTGTGTTGCCCCACCTAATTTTGTTGTTGTTCTTCCATTCTTTTTTTTTTCTCGTCCTGTTTGTAAGGATTTAATCAAGGTCTGTATATAACTTGGTTACTATGTCTCTTAAGTCTTTTGTCATTTACAGATTCCCCTTGTGATTTACTGACGAAACCGGGTCATTTGTCCTGTAGAATTCTCAAATTTTGATTTTGCTGATATTATCCCCATAGTTTCACTGACCATGTTCATCTGTTCCCTGAATTTCCAAAAACTGGTAGTTAAATTTAGGTGGTTGATCTGATTCAGATTAAACTCTCAGTATTGCATGCTTTGATCAGGAGGCATAATGTGTAGTTGTATTTGTGTGTGTGTGTGTGTGTGTGTTTGTGATGTTAGTGGTCACTGATCATTGCCTGTGTCAGCATTTCACCACCAGGGTAATTTGGCAATGTCCGGAGACACACTGATTGTCACAGCGTGGGGGAGGGAACGCCATAGGTACCTTCAGGGGTAAGAGTCGGTGCAGCACAGCCCCCCACAGGAAAGTATTAATAGGCCTAAAAAGTCAGTAGCACTGAGGTTGAGAAACTCTGGCCTACTTTTGTAATTTCGTCAGGTGTTTATGAAATGGTCTTATTCTAACTGTTATTTCTTCTTTCCTTGTTAGCTGGAATTCTTTCATAAAGAGAAAGTCTTTGATCAGTTAGTTACTCAAGGTAGACTTCACACAGGAAAGACAGGATGTATGTTTGATTCTTTCCTAGTTTTCAAAATAATGAATTAGTTCCCTAGCATCTCCCAAAATTGACCAATGAACTTTGTGTGTGTGATTTTTTCTTTTTTATTTTACTATGAACTTACACGTTTTAACGTATTTGTGTTTCATTTCATTGCAGTTGTTTTTATTTTATTTTTATTTATTCATTTATTGTTTTGAGGCAGGGTCTTCCTCTGTCACCCAAGCTGTAGTTCAGTGGTATAATCTCTGCCCGCTGCAGCCTTGATTCCCGGCCTCCAGCAATCCTCCCACCTCAGCCTCTTGAGTAGCGGGGACCACAGGTGCACCACCATGCCCAGCTAATTTTTGTGTTTCTGGGAGAGACTGGGTTTTGCCATGTTCACCAGGCTGGTCTTCAACTCCTGGGCTCAAAAGCAGTCCGCCTGCCTCTGCCTCCCAAAGTGCTGGGATGATGGGTGTGAGCCCCCGCACTGGCAGTTGTCTTTATTGATGCTCAGTTTTTCCGTTTGTTGAATGCTGGCTGCAGTGAACGCTGGGAGCGTCTTCCTGTTGGTTTCTGAGTCTTTTGACATGAGCACATGGGCCGGTGTTGTACCAGAGAGCAAAATAAGGAAACTGGTGTTCTGTGCTTATCTTGTGCATTTCCCCACACCTGGAATCAGCCGCTCCTCCAGGGAGTGCGGTTCACAGTCTGGGCTCTGGGAGAATTATAAGGTCAGTGTGGTCACCTTTTAGGATGAAGTCAGATATTCTAAATTATTATTTATTTCCTACATTTAGCCCAAGAGTCTAACCAGATATTTTGGGAAGGAGAGAAGGAATTAAATAAATCAATCTCATGGTTAGCACTGAAGTGATAACTACACTTTCACAGGGAAATATAACTTACAACCCATGCAGAATAGAGAATTAGTTTTGCTCCTTTAGATTTCTAAAGGAATGAGATAATCTGTGGGAAGAAATTTTAACTGGAGCATCTTACCAGTTAAACACATGAATTAAAAAATTTGTGTTTTATCTCTGCTTCAGTAGTTTTTCAGGTTTATTACAAACCTGCAGTAGCCAACTGAACTAATTATCTCTACACAGGGATTTAGCCAGTGGACTAGGCACACTGAAGCTTTGTGAGAGGGGAAATTGGTATTGACATTTTTTCCAGCTTGTTTTGAGTTCCATATATTCACTTTTTTTTTTAATTGAGACAGACTCTCACACTGTCGCCTGGGCTGGTGT
The DNA here is from genome assembly GCF_049350105.2 of Macaca mulatta. Classification (NCBI taxonomy): domain Eukaryota; kingdom Metazoa; phylum Chordata; class Mammalia; order Primates; family Cercopithecidae; genus Macaca; species Macaca mulatta. The sequence goes on from NC_133421.1 coordinate 46,301,740, forward strand.
GCAGTGGCACAATCTGTGCTTGCTGCAACCTCTGCCTCTCAGGTTCAGGCAATTCTCCTGCCTCAGCCTGCCGAGTAGGTAGAATTACAGGCGCCCACCACCATTTTGTATTTTTAGTAGAGATGGGGTTTCGCTATATAAGCCAGGCTGGTCTCGAACTCCTGACCTTGTGATCTGCCCGCCTCAGCCTCCCAGAGTGCTGGGATTACAGGCATGAGCCACCATGTCCAGTTGATATATTCACATTTTTAATAGGAATAACTGTATACTAAAATCTATTCGAGTGCATGTTTAAGATTTGAAGATGTAATTTGACTCAGTACTATCCACCTGCATTTTTTCCTTCATTCTGTGCCTGCTAAGACTATTCTAATACTTCATTGTAGTTAACCCCTGTGAAAAGAGCTCCCAGAGCTTAAGGTGCATTTGATTGATGTCATATGGACTATTTGTTATTTTCTAAATTATTTTGTTTGTATAAGGCAATCTGAAGAGGATGTAAGTCAGTCTGATTCCGAGTCTACACATCAGACACCTGTCGACAGCCCAGATGACTCAACTCTCAGTGAAAGTGCCAATCAGGTCTTTCCGGTAAGTGAAAGAATTTCCACGTAGTCATGGGAAATTTTAAGTATGAGGATGGGCTCTTGGATAAGAAAATTCAGTTTGCCTGCTTTGCAGTTCATGTAGGTATCCTGGCCCACTATTGTTTTTTTTTTAATAAGCCATGCTTTCGTAACTCATTGATACCTACAGAATTGATTTTCATAAGGCAACATTTTATTTTAGCAATTAGAGTGGAAGGTACAATTTTTGGAGAGTATGATTCCCTTTTTAGGTTGGGCCACAGACTTAAAATGGTGTTTGGCTTAGCATCTCAACCAAAAATTAGTCATAGCAGTGGGGGAGGAAAACCTCACTAACTGCATGTATTTTATTCCTGAAACAGCTGTAGATTTTTGGTACTTCTTTTTTTTTTTTGAGACAGGGTCTCACCTTGTAGCCCAGGCTGGGTGTAGGGTGTAGTGGTGTGATCACAGTTCTCTGCAGCCTTGACCTCCCAGGCTCAAGTGACCCACCCATTTCAGCCTCGTGAGTACCTGGACTACAGGTGTGTGCCACATCCAGCTAAGTTTTTATTATTTTGTAGAGACAGAGTCTCACTATTTTACTCCTGGACTCAAGCTATCTTCCCGCCTCGGCTTCCCAAAGTGCCAAAATTATAGGGATGAGCCATCATTCCTGGCCCTAGTTTTGGTACTCTTAACATAAGTAGGGGATTTTTTTTTTTTTTTCATACGCAGTCTTGCTCTGTCACCAGGCTGGAGTGCAGTGGCATGATCTCAGCCTACTGCAACCTCCGCCTCCTGGGTTCAAGTGATTCTCCTGCCTCAGCCTCCTGAGTAGCTGGGACTACAGGCACGCGCCACCACGCCTAGTTAATTTTTGTATTTTTAGTAGAGGCGGGGGTTTCACCGTGTTGGCCAGGATGGTCTCCATATCTTGACCTCGTGATCCTCCCACCTTGGCCTCCCAAAGTGCTGGGATTACAGGCATAAGCCACCACACCCAGCCTATAGATTATTGTCTTTTAAGACTCTAGGTTTGGGGCAATTGGTTTCATAACAAGATTAACTGATAGCCTAACTGACCAAGTATATGGGGCAGGTAAGAGGAATAGTCTAAGACAAACCTTCATTTTTCAGCGTGGATAGATGGATCAGTCAACATTGGGAAGCTCTATTAGAATAAGTAACTTGATGGCATTACCAGAGGAATAGGGAATTTTTTTGAAAGACCAAGTTTAGACAGATATCAATAATTTGGGCTTGGAAATACTGAGTCTTAGGAGTTCCTGGGAAACATACAGGTGAAGATATCCAGTTGGCAATTTGATATAAGGATCTGGAGCTAGAAGATTTGATGTAAAAGCTGTGGCTTTGAATAACATTGCTCATTTATGCGTTTTCAGAACCTTTTTTTGTAGATTCTTTGTAGACAGTGTTGTCTACAAATAGAAACAGCTTCTTCCTTTCTGATGCCTAAGCCTTTTATTTCTTGCTTTATTATATTAACTGTAACTGCCAATATGATGTTATTAATAAATTAAATGGGAATGGTGACAGTAGACATCTGTGCCGTGCTCCTGATTTTAAGGGGAATATATTCCACCTTTTACCATTAAGGATGTCAGCTCATTTGTTTGTTTCCCTTTTTTTTTTTTTTTTTTTTTTTTTTTTTTTTTTTTTGGGAGACAGAGTCTGACTCTGTCGTCCAGGCTGGAGTGCAGTGGTGCCATCTCAGCTCACTGCAACCTTTGCAACCTTCATCCTCAGGGTTCTAGGAATTCTCCTGCCTCAGCCTCCCAAGTAGCTGGGATTACAGGCAGCTGCCACTACGCCCTGCTAATTTTTTTATTTTTTATTTTTAGTAGAGATGGGTTTCTCCATGTTGGCCAGGCTGGTCTCGAACTCCTGACCTCAGGTGATCCACCCACCTTGGCCTCTCAAAGTGCTGGGATTACAGGCGTGAGCCACCGTGCCTGGGCTGTTTGTTTCTCTTTTTTTTGAGATGGAGTCTCACTCTGTCGCCCAGGCTAGAGTGCATTGGTGTGATCTTGGCTCACTGCAATTTCCACATCCCACTTTCAAGCGATTCTCCTGCCTCAGCCTCCCCAGTAGCTTGGATTACAGGTGTCTGCAAGCACACCTGGCTAATTTTGTATTTTTAGTGGAGATGGGGTTCCACCATGTTGGCCAGTCTGGTCTTGAACTCCTGAGCTCAGGCGATCCACCCACCTTGGCCTCCCAAATTACAGACATGAGCCACCATACCTCGCCTGGACAATTTCTCTTGATCCAGCTTCACTAACTCTTTGCTCTATTGGTAATCTTTATCCTATTATTGATACCTTCTAGTGAAATTTTTTATTTCGGATATATTTTTTCAGTTTACATTCTGTTTACATTGAGTTTACATTACAGTTTATATTCCGTTCAGTTCTTTTTCATAGATTTTTCTTCTGTTGAGAACTTATATCTTAATGTTTACTTCAAGCATGCTCACTTTTATCTTATAGAGCATGATGATAATAGCTGTCTTAAAGTCTGATAATTCCATTATCTTGGCATTGGTGCCTGTTGATTATCTTTTTAGCTTGAGAATGGTCACTTTTCCACGACTCTTTGTATGTTGAATAATACCAGTTTGTATGCTGAACAGTTGGAATATTCCTTTGTGACTCTCTGGTTCTATTAAAATCCTCCAGAGAACGCTGATTTTAGTTGTTTTCAGCATTCGGTCATCCTGCTTGGATTCAGACTGCAAGGTCTGTCTCGCCTTTTTTTCTCCCTGTGGATTCCAATGTCATGACAGTTTTCAAAGCCTGTCCTGTGCTGCTTTAGATCATCCTGCATCGATCTGTGTCCTTTGGGGGTTAGACTTGGACTTGTAAGCCTTATGTCGTTGTTCGGTTTTCGAGGCTTTTGCTGTGCTGCTTTGGGGTATTCTGTGTCTATGCACCTCAGGAATGAGCCCTGGACAGATGCTTGTTCGTGCACAGAAGTAGGAGAACTCTCTTCTAGGTCTCCTTTCTGGGATTCTTCTCAACTTCCTGCCTGCCCTAGAGCCAGAATGATGGGACTTCTCAAGGAGGGTTAGTTGCCCATGCCACTGCCACAGCAAGAGAGAGAGGGAAAAAATGGACATTTCTCCCTTCCAGCTCTGAGACCCAGGGACTCATTTTCTGAGTTCCTTGATCTACACAGACAGGGCTTGTCTGGGAGTTTTAGCTGTCCACACTGCACTGCCACAGCTCACTGTGTGCCTATCCTCAGATCACACACACACACGCACACACACGCACACACGGAAGTTCACTCCCATGTGGGCCCCTTTCTCCAAGTATGACTCTGCATTTCTTTTTTTTTTTTTTTTTTTTTTTTGAGACGGAGTCTCGCTGTGTCGCCCAGGCTGGAGCGCAGTGGCCGGATCTCAGCTCACTGCAAGCTCCACCTCCCGGGTTCCCGCCATTCTCCTGGCTCAGCCTGCCGAGTAGCTGGGACTACAGGTGCCTGCCACCTCGCCCGGCTAGTTTTTTGTATTTTTTTTAGTGGAGACGGGGTTTCACCATATTAGCCAGGATGGTCTCGATCTCCCGACCTCGTGATCCGCCCGTCTCGGCCTCCCAAAGTGCTGGGATTACAGGCTTGAGCCACCGCGCCCGGCCCAGGGTCTCACTCTTTTGCCCAGGTTGCAATGCAGTGGCATTGTCACTGCAGCCTCAATCTCCCAGGCTCAAGTGATCCTCTAGCTTCAGCCCCCTGAGTAGCTGAGACTACAGGTGCACACTACTGCATCCACTAATTTAGTTTTAGTCTATTTTTTTTTCTTTTTGAGATGGAGTTTTGCTCTTGTTGCCCAGGTTAGAGTGCAATGCTGCCATCTTGGCTCACTGCAACCTCTGCCTCCTGGGTTCAAGCAATTCTCCTGCCTCAGCCTCCTGAGTAGATGGGATTACAGGCCCCCACCACCATGCCTGGCTAACTTTTTGTATTTTTAGTATAGACAGGGTTTCACCATGTTGGCCATGTTGGTCTCAAACTCCTGACCTCAAGTGATCCACCAGCCTCAGCCTCCCAAAGTGCTGGGATTACAGGCGTGAGCCACCGTGCCTGGCCCACTAATTTATTTTTTATAGAGATGGGGTCTTGCTTTGTTGCCCAGGCTGCTCTTGAACTCCTGGTCTCAAGCTATCCCCTCATCTTGGCCTCCCAAAATGTTAGGATTACAGGTGTGAGCCAGCACATCCAGCTTATTTCTTAAATGAGTCATTAAATGTATGTCTCTTTCGCTATACTAAATGTCAGTAGGGACAATTTTGATTTTGTTTATTTTATTTTGTTGTATTGTATTGCATTGTATTGTATTGTATGACGGTGTCTCACTCTGTCGCCTCGGCTGGAGTGCAGTGGTGTGATCTCAGCTCACTGCAATCTCCGCCTCCTTGATTCAAGTGATTCTCCTGCCTCAGCCTCCCGAGTAGCTAGGATTACAGGTGTGTGCCACCAAGCCCAGCTAATTTTTGTATTTTTAGTAGAGACGAGGTTTCTCCGTGTTGGCCAGGCTGGTCTCAAACTCCTGGCCTCAAGTGATCTGCCTGCCTTGGCCTCCCAAAGTGCTGGGATTATAGGTGTGAGCCATTACACCCAGCCTATTTTATTTTATTTTTTAAACTCATTTATTTTGTTTTGTTTTGTTTTGTTTTGTTTTATTATTTTATTTTATTTTTTTGAGACAGAGTCTTGCTCTGTCGCCCAGGCTGGAATGCAATGGTGCGATCTCAGCTCACTGCAACCTCCACCTCCTGGGTTCAAGCAATTCTCCCACCTCAGCCTCCCTAGTGGCTGGGATTACAGGCACCTACCATCATGCCCTGCAAATTTTTGTATTTTTGTAGAGACGGCGTTTCACTATGTTGGCCAGGCTGGTCTTGAACTCCTGAGCTCAGGTGATCCTCCTGCCTCAGCCTCCCAAAATGCTGGGATTAGAGGCCTGAGCCACCAAGCTCGGCTTTACTTTTATTTTTATGTTTTTGAGACAGAGTCTCACTTTGTCACCCAGGCTGGAGTGCAGTGGTGTGATTTTGGCTCACTCTAACCTCTGCCTCCTGGGCTCAGGAGATTCTCCTGTCTCAGCTTCCCAAGTAGCTGGGATTACGGGCATGCACCACCACTCCTGGCTAAATTTTGTATTTTTAGTAGAGATGGGCTTTTGTTGGTCAGGCTGGTCTCAACTCCTAATGTCACGTGATGTGCCCACCTCAGTCTCCCAAAGTGCTAGGATTACAGGCATGAGCCACTGCGCCCGGCCTGGCTCTGTTTATTACTGTGTCTAATGCCTAATACAGTTCTTGGCATCTACTAAGCGGCCAATAAATATTTATGGAATAAATGAATGAATGGACACTTTTCAAACCTCATCCTGCTTGACATTTTTGCAGCATTCTACACTATAGGTTGTTCCCACCTCCTGGAATCTTTCTTCCCTAAACTTTCATATTCTACTGATTTCCCCACTTCTGTAGACTTTCCTTACAGGCAAGCTGCTGCTTCTTTATGAATCTTACAGCTTCAGATATTGCTGTGAAAATGGCGACACCTACATAGTCACTCACATAGGCACAAGTACAAACTTAGAGAATAATAAATGCTCAGTCACCATTTCCTCATCCGAGAAGAGAGTGGATATGTCATCCCTCAGTATCTCTAGGGAATTGGTTCCAGGACCCCATGTGGACACCAAAATCCACAGATGCTCAGGTCCCTTATATACAATGATGCAGTATTTGCATGTAATCTATACATATCCATATGCTTTAAATCAGATTATTTAAAATACTTAATACAATGCAATTGCTATATAAATAGTAATTATACTATTATTACTTAGGGAATAATAAGGAAAAAAGTCTATACATGTTTAATTCAGACACACCCATCCTTTATTTCCCCCCCAATTTTTTTTTTGAGGTGGATTTTCACTCTGTCATGCAAAGTGTGACCGGGTTCAAGGGATTCTCTTGCCTTAGCCTCCCAAGTAGCTGCGATTACAGGTGTGTGCCACCATGCCTAGCTGATTTTTATATTTTTAGTAGAGATGGGGTTTCACCATATTGGCCAGGCTGGTCTCCAACTCCTGACAAATGATCCGCTCACCTCAGCCTCCCACAGTGAGCCACCATGCCCGGCCTGCCCCTACATATTTTCAGTCTTTGGTCGGCTGAATCCATGGATACAGAAACCACAGAGGTGGAACACATGGATACAAAGGGCTATTTGTGGCCAGGTGTGGTGGGCTCACACCTGTAATTCCAACACTTTGGGAGGCCACGGTGGGAGGATCAGTTGAGCTCAGGAGTTTGAGAATAGTCTGGGCAACATGGTAAAAGCCCATCTCTACTAAAAATACAAAAATTAGCCAGGCATGGTGGCGCACACCTGTGGTCCCAGCTACTCAGGAGGCTGAGGCATGAGAATCACTTGAATCCAGGAGGTAGAGGTTGCAGTGAGCCAAGATTGCATCACTGCACTCCAGCCTGAGCAACAGAGTGAGCCCCTGTCTCAAACAAAATAAAACACCAACAGTCTGAGCACAGGGGCTCACACCTGTAATCCCAACACTTTGGGAGGGCGAGGCAGGCAGACCACTTGAGCCTAGGAGTTTGAGACCAGCCTGGCCAACATGTTGAAACCCCATCTCTACTAAAAAAAAAAAAAAAAAAAAAAAAAAAACCGAAATTATCCAGGTATGGTGGCAGGCGCCTGTAATCCCAGTTACACGGGAGGCTGAGGCAGGAGAATTGCTTGAATCAGGGAGGTGGAGGTTGCAGTGAGCCGAGGCTGTGCCACTGCACTCCAACCTGGGTGACAGAGCAAGACTCTGTCTCAAAATAAACAAACAAACAAAAACAAAAACAAGCCAAAACACCAATGGGCTCTTTGCTAACTGCATGGTGGCTCTCCTTTGTTGTTCGCCTGTTGCCTATTGTTATTGAATCCAAAGTCTTCTAGGTCCTCTTTTTACCTGCTTCTTAGCTAATCATTATATTCCTATACAAATTCTTGTTAAGATAAAAATGTTCATAAGTTAAAAACTTGTCTCTTACGCAAATATAAACAGAAAATAAGTCAGGTCAAGTGCGATGACTCACGTCTGTAATCCCAGCACTTTGGGAGCCCAAGGCCAGAGGATCTGTTGAGTTCAGGAGTTTGAGACCACCCTGGCCAACACGGTTAAACTCCCATCTCTACTAAAAATACAAAAATTAGCCGGGCATGGTGGTGCACACCTGTAATCCCAGCTACTTGGAAAGCTGAAGTAGGAGGATCACTTGAACCGGGGAGGTGGAGGTTGCAGTGACATAAGATCACACCACTACACTTCAACCTGGGTGACAGAGTGAGACTCCCTCTCAAAAAAAGAAAAAGAGAAAAAGAAAGAAAATCCGATTACTATGCACACACCTAAATAATCAGAAAACTCCCAGAGTCTAAACAACATCCTGCATTCTGTGGAAAAGACTTAGTCATCTCTTCTGCTCATTTCCACATTTTGGATATTATTTTCTTAATATTATTTTAAACTTTTATTGTTGTTATTATTATTGTTTTGAGACAGGGTCTCACTCTGTTGCCCAGGCTGCAGTGCAGTGGCATATCATGGCTCACTGCAGACTCAAACTGCAGGGCTCAAGTGATCCTCCCACCTCAGCCTCCCAAGTAGCTGGGACCACAGGCGTGCACCACCACGCCTGGCTAACGTTTGGATTTTTGTAGCTCAAGGTCTCCCTGTATTTGCCCAGGCTGGTGTCAAACTCCTGGGCTCATGTGATCCTCCTGCCTAGGCCTCCCAAAGTTCTAGGACTGCAGGTGGGAACCACAGCACCTGGCCAGTTTTCGTAATATTCTTCACCCAGATAGGAAAATTTTACTTTCTCTTTTTCTTTGTATGGGTCTCTGTTTCCTCAGAGAATGTTTCTTCCTCTCTTCCTGCCCAGATGTGTACTTTATTTTCTTTACATCTGGCCCCAGCTTCCTTCCTTTTAACACAAATTTCTGTTTCTCTCCTCTTTTATCCTTACATGAAACAGCTGATGGCCCAGGTATTCATTCCTGAAACATTCCAGGAGTAACTTGGAGTGTTAATTTTTCTTTTCTTTTCTTCTTTTCTTTTCTTTTGTTTTCTTTTCTTTTGAGATGGAGTCTCGCTCTGTCACCCAGATTGGAGTGCAGTGGCGTGATCTCGGCTCACTGCAACTTCTGCCTCCTGGGTTCAAGTAATTCTCCTGCCTCAGCATCCCCAGTAGCTAGGATTATAGGCATGTGCCACCACACCTGGCTAATTTTTCTATTTTTAGTAGAGATGGGATTTCACCCTGTTGGCCAGGCTGGCTGGTCTCAAACTCCTGAACTTGTGATCTGCCTGCTTTGGCCTCCCAAAGTGCTGGAATTACAGGCATGAGCCCCGCGCCCAGCCACGCCTGAGTTTTTAAAAAGATCTGGGTGTTTATCTGGGATGTCAGCCCCTGTTTCCTTTTACTGTTTTTAACGTGACTGCTAAAAATTGTAAACTACACATATGGCTCACGTTATATTTCCATTGGACCTTGCTGCTCTGAACTAACAGATGAGGACCATAACTCTGGCTTTAAAAATTGTGTAATATGGCCCGGCACAAGCCTGTAAACCCAGGAATTTAGGGGAACTTGGCCGGGCACTGTGGCTCATGCCTGTAATCCCAGTACTTTGGAAGGCCGAGGCAGGCAGATCACTAGAGGTCAGGAGTTTGAAACCAGCCTGGCCAACATAGTGAAACCCCGTCTCTACTAAAAATGCAAGACGATTATCTGGGCCTGGTGGTGGACGCCTGTAATCCCAGCTACTCGGGAGGCTGAGGCAGGAGAATCACTTGAACCCGGCGGGTGGAGGTTGCAGTGAGCCAAGATCACACCCCTTCACTCCAGCCGGGGCAAAAGAACAAGACTCCATCTCAAAAAAAAAAAAAAGAAAAGAAAAGAAAAGAAAAAAAAAAAAAGGAATGCATTGGCCAGATTAATGGCTAATAATAGCTTCACACCTAAAGCCATGTTAATCTGCTCTAACAAAAATACCATCGGTTGAAACTGGAAGGTGGAGGTTGCAGTGAGCCAAGATCGCACCACTGCACTCCAATCTGGGTAACAAGAGCAAAACTCTGTCTTAAAAAAAAAAAAAAAAAATTAGCCAGACATGGTGGCACACACCTGTAGTCCCAGCTACTCGGGAGGCTGAGGTGGATCACTTGAGCTTGGGAAGCAGAGGTTGCAGTGAGCCGAGATGGTGACACTGTACTCCAGCCTGGACAACAGAGCAAGACTGTCTCAAAGAAACAAGAAAACCAAACCAAACCAAAACAACAACAACAAACCTCCTAGCAGCAGGGAACTGGAATGGGAAACTGATGGGAGAGAATAGACTGGAGAGGAATTTGAGAGTTTCAAAGGCAATAGTAATTATATTAATATAAGGACTTGAGAATTGGATGGCTGTTTCTTCTGGCTCTTGCTGCATTGGAGGAAGACATGAAAGGCTGAGGGTGATTAATCGCCTGTAAGTTGAAGTGTGAAAACCAGAGGCCCTCCTTGGCAGCATATAAAGAGACTCATCGCCTGCAACGGGAGAGCAGAAAAGGCTGAGGAACAGGACCAGGCCTTCATTATAAGAGCAGCAAAGTTCCAAAGAAGGCTGTGTTCTCTATCACGTTCAGGTCCAGTATACACCAAAGGAGCTGCAGGACCCCGATCACAGATTCCAGCAGGCGTCAGGAAAGTACATCTGGCATTGTATCTTGAGGGTGGTGGATCAAGGAGCACTGAATAAATTTGGATAACAGAGTTTATCAATGTGGGACCAATAGCCCATGACACAAAATGTAACAACTATTGAAGATCCCAGGAGATGGTGCTATTCAGCTGCTCGGTTGCCTCCCAAAGTTTGGGAAAAGCAACCGTCCATTGTAAGTGAAGTAGAAACGCTAGAACTATCATGGACCATGGTGGAGGAAGGGATCAAAAGGTTGAGTGCGGTGGGCACATTAGAGTGGATATTCTGCATAATGCCAGCCTACCATGGCATGGGAGGGTCTAGAGGGTACTCTATTTACAAAGTAATAAGGAATGCGCTGACTGAGGGGCACTGGCATTGTTGGGAAACTCACTGAGGCTGTTACATATGGGTCAGTGTTCATGGTAGCAAATGCTGCCACAGAACGGGCAGGATCCTGTCAGGGACTAGCATTTAACCCTCAGATGCAAGCTGGGCACACTTAGCACAATGAGTGACACCAGGGAGGATCAGATTCAAGGAGAGCTATGGAGAAAATTAACAAGAATATGAATTTTTGGCTGGGCATGGTGGCTCACGCCTGTAATCTCAGCACTCTGGGAGACCGAAGTGGGCAGATCATGAGGTCAGGAGATCGAGACCATCCAGGCCAACATGGTGAAACCCTGTCTCTACTAAAAATACAGAAATGAGCTGGGTATGGTGGCGCCTGCTTGTAATCCAGCTACTCAAGAGGCTACGGTAGGAGAATCACTTGAACCTGGGAGGCAGAGGCTGCAGTGAGTCGAGATTGCGTCACTGCACTCCATCCTGGCAACAGAGTGAGAATCCATCTCAAAAAAAAAAAATTAATTAATTTAATTGTAGCATTTAACAAAAATGCCATCTCACATCAGTGGGGAAAAGATGTACTATTCAATAAAAGAATAAATCCAGTGATGGAATCAGGTGATGGTGGAGCAATTGGAACGCCATCAGGATGTAAACTGGAGCCATGGTTCGTATCACACTCCCAAATCACTCCAATGAATCAAACAGAAAAAGTGAAAGAATAAAAGTGCCAGACGGAAACAAAAAGAACATTATGTTCCCATGGTAAGATCGATGGAGCAGCCAAAAAGCCAATTGTTCAATCTGCACAACCAGAAGAAATCAAAGATGGGTGATGAGGAGTTTGAGGGTAGTCACCCCAATAACCCAGAACCCAGAACCTGACTGAAGGAGAGAGTCGGTTTCCAGGAAGAAGTGCCACAGCAAATGTATATGATCGTGATTCCCCCAGTCCTTCTCCAAAGAAACCGATGGCCATCTCCTCAGGAAAGGGTAATTCCCAGCCTTTTTGAGGGCTATTGGATATAAGGCCTGAGTTCACACTGATGCCTGGAGACCCAAAGCTTCATTGTGGTCTCCCTGTTAAAGTGGGAGTATATTGGGGCTAGGTAATAAATGGAGCCTTTGACCCAGGTCTAGTTCGCAGGGGGTCCAAAGACCCACCTGATATTCCAACTCCAGATGTATAATGACAATGTAATATGACATGGAAATACTTGGGTGTTGGAATAACCACCTCTGCTCCCCATCATTGCTGTCAGGGACTAGGATTTTGCCCTCCTTAAAAGCCATTAGTCTGTTATTGTTTCATGTTTGCTGGTTGAATACAAGACTCTTGCGTCAGAGAGAAAGGAGTTTATCAGACCACAGCAAGCAGTATCAGGGTCATGTCTGCATCCGTTCACCTTGCCCCCAGTTCCCACAGAGGCGATGCAGAAGATCCAGATTGATGCCTATACATAAAGTGGGTTGTGTTACAGGGGAAAAATCACTGAGTTTAGGGAATCCACCATTTTTTTTCCTTCAACTTTTGTTTTAAGTTCCAGGGTACATGTGCAGGATGTGCAGGTTTGTTACAAAGGGAAACGCATGCCATGGTGGTTTGCTGCCCAGATCAACCTATCACCTGGGTATGAAACCCAACATCCATTAGTTGTTTTTCCTGATACTCTCCCTCCCCAAAACCTCTCCAACAGGCCCCAGTGTGTGTTGTTCCCCACCATGTTTCCTGTGTTCTCATTCTTCAACTCCCACTTAGAAATGAGAGCATGCTATGTTTGGTTTTCTGTTCCCGTGTTAGTTTTCTGAGGACGACGGTTTCCAGCTCCATCTATGTCCCTGCAAAGGACATGATTGCATTCCTTTTTATGGGAATCCACTGTTTCTTTTTCTTTCCCCTCCCTCCCTCCCTCACTTCCTTCTCTCTCTCTCTTTTTTTCTTTTCTTTCTTTCTTTTGAGACAGAGTCTCACTCTGTCACCCAGGCTGGAGTCCAGTGGCTCAATCTCAGCTCGCTGCAACCTCTGCCTCCCTGGTTCAAGCAATTCTCCTGCCCCAGCCTCCTGAGTAGCTGGGATTACAGACACCCACCACCACACCCAGCTAATTTTTGTATTTTCGGTAGAGACGGGGTTTCACCATGTTGGTCAGGCTGGTCTCAAATTGCTAACCTCATGATCCGCCTGCCTCGGCCTCCCAAAGTGCTGAGATTACAGGCATGAGCCACCGTGCCTGGCCGGAAATCTACTATTTTTATAAGCAGTATGCAAGTCTACTCTTTGTCCTGGAAGGAGATGTTAGCTCATCTCTCAAGGTTCATTGCTGTGTGTACAACACTGAGAAATCTCCTAAGTAGAGAGAAGTCAAGGTCTTGTCTTCCCAGCATATTAGTAAGAATGTGCAGGGATACTCAGAATCCAGGGTAGATGGCTTCTCCCAATAATTTCTTTAGACTGTAAAATTACGGCCATCATAGTGGAGAAGGCCAAGTAGAAACCTCTGAAACTACTCCCTCCTTCTCCATCCAAGAGAGTAAATAAAAGACAGTATGACACTCCAGGGAACACAGCAGAGATTAAAGCCATCTTTGAAGACTTCATGAATGCAGGAGTCATGTTTTCCCCACTTAATTCTGACCTTAACCAGAATGCAATGGTCCATTGTAAGTGGAGTAGAAATGGTAGAAATGCAGGAACTTCAGTTCCTGAAGGATGTGGCAAACTCATCCAAGGAATAGCCCCAGTTGTGCTTGCTGGGTTACAAATGGTATTTTTGTTACAGCAGATTAACATGGCTTTAGGTGTGTGCTATCGTTAGCCATTAATCTGGCCGATGCATTTTTTTTTTTTTTTTTTTTTTTGAGATGGAGTCTTGCTCTTTTGCCCAGACTGGAGTGAAGGGGTGTGATCTTGGCTCACTGCAACCTCTACCCCCCAGGTTCAAGTGATTCTCCTGCCTCAGCCTCCTGAGTAGGTGGGATTATAGGTGCCTGCTACCATGCCTGGTCAATTTCTGTATTTTTACTAGAGACAGGGTGTTGCAGGAAGTCAAAGACCCTGAACAGAGGGACCTGCTGAAGCCGTGACAGTAGGACATAAATTGTGATGATTTCATGGACATTTATCACTTTCCGGATCAATACTCTTATAATGTCCTATGCCTGTCTTTAATCTCTTAATCCCATCATCTTCATAAGCTGAGGATGTACGTCACTTCAGGACCCTGTGACGATTGTGTTAACTGCACAAATTGTTCATAAAGCACGTGTGTTTGAACAATATGAAATCTGGGCCCCTTGCAAAAAGAACAGGGAACAAGGGAGATAACCATTAGGTCTGACTGCCTGGGAGCCGGACGGAACAGAGCCATATTTCTGTTATTACCGAAAACGGGTAAGAGAAATATTGCTGAATTCTTTTCCCAGTAAGGAATATTAATAATTAGCAGCCCTGGGAAAAGAATGCATTCCCAGGGCAGGTCTCTAAAATGGCCACCCTAGGAGTGTCTGCCTTACGCAGCTGTAGATAGGGAGGAAACACGCCCTAGTCTCCTGCAGCGCCCCCAGGCTTGCTAGGATTAGGAAATTCCAGCCTGGCGAATTCTATTCAGACCGGTTCTCTGCTCTTGAACCCTGTTAAGATGTTTATCAATGACAATGCGTGCACAGCGGGATATGGAAGTTCATTAGTGATTCTAGTTTCACCTTCACCTTGCAATCTCGCCCTGACCTTCTGCCTTGTGATCTTTTGTTGCCCTTGAAGCGTGTGATCTCTGTGACCCACACCCTATTCGTACACTCCCTCCCCTTTGAAAATTGCTAATAAAAACTTGATGGTGTTACAGTTCAGGGGGCAACACAGAATCTGCCGACGTGATGTCTCCCCGGGACAGCCAGCTTTAAAATTTCTCTCTTTTGTACTCTTTCCCTTTATTTCTCAGACTAGCTGGCACTTAGGGAAAATAGAAAGGAACTTACATTGAAATATTGGAGGCTGGTTTCCCCTGATAATGGGTTTTTGTCATGTTGGCCAGGTTGGTCTTGAACTCCTGACCTCAGGCGATCGACCCACCTCAGCCTCCCAAAATGCTAGGATTACAGGCATGAGCCACGGCACCTGGCTGCATTCTTATCCATTCCTAACTGGAAGAAGTTTACATTCATGTGGGATGCACAACAGTACAGATTTCCAGTCCTGCCCTGGGGTTGTGTTAACTCTCTTGCATTCTGTAGAAACACATTCTGAAAGGACCTTGACCATCTGAACACCCCGGAATATGACACTGGCCCACTATATCAATGACATGATGTTATTTGGACCAGATGAGCAAGAAATACAAATACTTGTTGGAGGCCTGGGTAAGACATGTGTTCCAGAGGCTTCTACAAAGATCCAGGGGCCTGCCACACTAGTGAAGTTTTAGTGGCTTCAGGCATAGTGGGATATCTCCTTCCAAAGGAAAGGTCAAATTATTCCATCTTGCACTTCCCACCACTAAGAAGCAAGCATAATGCCTACCAGGCCTCTTTGGGCTCTGGTGACAGCATATTCCCCACTTAGGAACACTGCTTTAAACCTTACCAAGTGACAAGGAACTCTACCAGCATTATGTGAGGCCTAGGACAGGAAACGGCTACATAGTGGTTTCTGGTTACAGGAGAAGCAGTCCTGCTTCTTGGGCTATGCGACCCATTCTATCATATGGTTTTAGAGGCGAGATCAGCCTGGCCAACATAGCAAAACCTCGTCTGTACTGAAAATACAAAAATTAGCCAGATGTGGTGGCACACACCTGTAATCTTAGCTACTTGGGAGGCTGAGACAGAATGGTTTGAACCCTGGAGGCGGCGGTTGCAGTGAGCTGAGATGGTGCCACTGCACTCCAGCCTGGGTGACAGAGCAAGACTCTGTCTCCAAAAAAAAAAAAAAAAGAAAATGCATTGACCAGGCACAGTGGCTCACACCTGTAATCCCAGCACTTTGGGAGGCTGAGGCAGGCGGATCACAAGGTCAGGAGGTCGAGACCATCCTTGCTAACATAGTGAAACCCCGTCTCTACTAAATATGCAAAAAAATGAGCCAGGCTTGGTGGTGGGTGCCTGTAGTCCCAGCTGCTTGGGAAGCTGAGGCAGGAGAATGCCATGAACCCAGGAGGACGAGCTTGCAGTGAGCCAAGATCGTGCCACTGCACTCCAGCCTAGGCAACAGAGCGAGACTCCATCTCAAAACAAACAAAAAAAGGAAGCAAACTGGGTATGTGCCGTTAGAGGTGGTGTATGTTTTCAGCATTATAAATGAATAGAAATGAGTGGCAAAAGTTTCTTTGGTCCATAGATTTGTGGTATCTTACCTAGCTTTGGATCTCTTCCACTAAAGGGATTGCCTGTTGAACGTTGTTAGGAATGAAAGCACTGAAGGCAAACTGCCTGGGTTTGAATTTTGTTCTGTCCCTTGCACCCTGCCTGAGTTCAAATCCTACCTGGTAGTAAGTTCTTTTAAGGGGATGATCTTTGAGAAAATGTTTTAGCTCCTGTTTTCCCAAGTAAATGGACACAATAGTTGCTACCTTGTGAAGGATTCATGTAATTGACCAGCGCTTACCCAGTAGCATCAGTGTTCAGTTTTAGTCATTGGTGATTCTGTATTTGGACTGTGAGGGGGTGTTGGGGTGGGGGGTGGTGTGTGTGTCTGTGTGTTTAGCAGATAATTGCATGCAGAAGGGAAAAATACTTTTGATAACCGAGAGGCAGCTTTTCTCTGCTTTTGTGTCAAAAGGGAAGAAGGGAGTTGGGAGAGGGAAAGGAATTCTGTTCAATACTAAGCTCCCTTCCTCAAAATCAGAGGTAGATAGAATGTGTAATAATTTACAGAATTTCTAGACTTCAATTATCTGATTTTTTAAATTTTATTTTTTATGTTTTCAGGTTGAGACTGAGGTAAAGTTAATCTGAGGCGACGTTCTGGATGTACTGAACAGACACCTCACTCCAGCAGCTACCACTGGCAAGTCCAAGGTTTTCTATTATGAAATGTAGGTTCTACACTAACAATTAACAAGTGTACTTCAATAATTTTAGAAACTCTCAGGAATAATTGACTTTGTTTCTTTTTTATTTCTGAGACATTTCATACTATTTTCCTTATTAAATGTAACCAAAAATCCCACTGAAATTAAGTGAGGAGCCTCTAAATATCGACAAAATTATCACTTGATAGACTAGAATTAAACAAGCAGGTGGTTCCAAGAAATGGCACAAGAGTATTAATCGTAAAATAAACTTTCTACATGAAACATTCAGCCAGCACTGTGCAATGTGTGGCCGTTTGAGGGAGGGGAATGAGATAGGTCCCATGAAAGCAAAAGAATATAAGTAAAGCAAAACCTAATGCAGTTTTTATAACAGCCTGACCATCTTTTTTATTCCAACATCAACTATCCTTCTAACATTAAACAATTATTTTTAAATAAAAGTTGGAAACCTACATAGAAGAAAGTCATGATTCTAAAAAGGCCAACTTTTAATCTTACATTTTCCTTTCTACTGTAGAACCTACATTTCACAATAGAAAACCTTGCTGCTGGAATGAGGTGTCTGGCCAGTGCATCCAAAACGTCGCCACAGATTAACTTTAGCTGTCTCAACCTGAAAAAATAAAAAATAAATTGTAAAAAATCAGAGTGTTTCAGTCTAGAAACTCTGTGAATTATTACACATTCTATGTACCTCTGGTTTTGTGGAAGAGAGCTTGTATTAAAGAGAATTCCTATCCCTGTCCAAACTCCCTTCTTCTCTTTTGACACAAAAGCAGAGAAAAGCTGCCTCTGGGTTATCAAAAGTATCTTTTTCTTTTCTGCCTGCAATTAAGTGCTACAGGCACACACCACCTCCCACCCCAAAACCGCCTCACAGTCCAACTACAGAACCACCAATGACTAAAACTGAACACTGATGCTACTTGGTAAATGCTGGTCAATTACATGAATCCTTCACAAGGTAGCAGCTATTGTGTACAATGACTTGGGAAAACAGGAGCTCCACATTTGCTCAAAGATCATCCCCTTAAAAGAACTTAATAAGCAGAGCTAGGATTAGAACTCAGGCAGGCTCAGAAGGCTAAAAATTTCCCAAAGTTTTAAGTTCTGTCTCTAAGTCATTCCTCTTTTCTTTCATTTTCCTAGAAACATTCAAGAGAATGAAGGTACTCCTTCAATACTTTGCTTAGATATTTCTTCTGCTAAATTTCAGGTTCATTGCTCACAAGCTCAGTCTTCCAGAAAACACTAGGAGCACAATGCAGCCAAGTTCTTTGTCACTTTATGGCAAGCATCACCTTTCCTCCAGTTTCCAATAACTTGTTCTTCATTGCCATCTGAGTCTTCATCTGAATGATTTTTCCCTTCCATATTTTTATTTATTTAAGAGACTGAGTCTCCCTATGTTGGCCAGGTTGGTCTTGAAGTCTCATCCTCAAGCGATCCTCCTGTCTTGGCATCCCAAAGGGCTAAGATTCCAGGCATGAGACACCAGGCCCGACCCCCTCCATAGGCTACCGACATTCTTTCCGGCTCTCGTCTTCTGAGCCCTCACCAGAGTCACCCTTAACCAAGAGTCACAGGGAGAAGACGGCCACCCACACAGCAAGAGACAGGCCTGGAACAGAGCCTTCCTGCACCGCCTCAGAGGGACCCACCCTGCTGACACCTTGATGGTGGACTCATGGCCTCCACGATTGGGAGACAGTAACATTCTGTTGTTGAGGGTGCCCAGTCTGTGGTCCCGTAAAGTAGCCCTAGGAAACTAGCGCAGCCTGTTAGCCCACAGATGGTGGAGAGATGGAATGAAATAATAATAGAAATAAAGCACACAATAAATGTAATGGGCTTGAATCATCTCCGCATCATTCCTTCCCCTTCTCCCGGGTCCATGGAAGAGTTGTCTTCAAGAAACCTGGTCTCTGGTGCCAAAAAGTTTGGGGAACGCTGGTGTAGATGTTTCTAAAAATAGTTAAGCAACATAGGTTTACCTGCTACAAATAATGCAGGTTTAAATGCTAATAAAAATGGGTGCAAATGAAAACACTCTTTCTGTGGTCCAGGGAATCTTTACCATTCTATCAGAAGGACTTGCAGCTTGGAGCTGCAGCTGCCTTCCCACATCCTGTCCACTGTAAAGCCCTGCAACACACACACATGCACACACGCACACACACACATGCACACACGCACACACATGCACACACACACATGCACATATGCACACACAGATACACGCACACAGATACACATACATAAATACATTCACATGCACAAACCTGTGCACACACATGCACATACATACATACGCATGCATATACCTACACACACACACAGACACACACACACCCTGTGCTTCATGCCCTCACTAGAGTGGCCAGGGAGGGAATGCGTGTTTTTAGGAGAAATGAAGACAACTCAGGCCCCTCATTCTCCTGGTGATTGCACAAGTGCCTTCTCTGCAGACCATGCTTCAGTGCCTTTCTTGGTTCTCCCTCTTACTGAAAGAGAGAAGTAGAGACCCCTACCCCATCAGCCACCACCTCCACCCCTAGGCTGCCCCAGGCCCAGGTTCCAGAAGTCTCCCAGGATCCAGGAACTAAGGGCAACCACTGGGTTCCACAGCCGCTAGTCCAGGGGTCAGGCGCCTCTCTGCGAGCTGACAAACCTTGGCTCTCATGCCCCACACCAAGCCAGCCACACTGCCGTCCCCCCACCAGCATTATTACTGCCTCCTGATGTTAGCCCTGACAACCCTACTTGCTGATAATCTTGCCCCTCACACGCTGGTTCAGGCAAGCCCAAAGGCCAGCACCCTCCACCCACCCTTCCTGGGGGCCACTCTACTTTCTGCTTGCCCAGATGTCTTCACCTGGCTTTACCAAGCTAGAACAAATAACAGGGATGAGCCCCCGGCCTCTACCGGGAAGATTTGCCAAAATGCTCTCCATTTAGAAGGAGGAGCAGTGATGGGGCCTACGAATGACCCCAGGATTGTCACCCAAGCAACAAGAAGGGCAAGGAGCCCAGTTTCCTGCCCTTACCCTGGGAGGATGTGGCCAGGGCACCACAAGGCCCTGGAGAGGCGTGGGTAGGAGAGCAGATCCAATCTCTTCTTGAGGAAGCAGCCACCACCCCAGGAAGCAGCAGATGGGGGCGCACAGGCAGAGCCCCCGGTGCTGCAGGGCAGGCCCAGCAGATCTGTACTCAGCCTCAGCCCCGGGGAGCTGCAAGACAGGCTGAGACCCGGATAGGTTTGGATCTGTGTCCCCACCCAAAACTCATCCCTCCTGTGTCAAGGGAGGAACCTGGTGGGAGGGGATTGGATCTGGGGACAGTTTCCCCCGTGCTGCACCCTGAGAGTGAGGGAGTCCTCAGGAGAGCTGATGGTTTCAAAATGTGGCACTTCCTCGTTCTCCACTCACTCCCTCCTGCCGCCTTGTGAAGAAGGTGTCGCTTCCCCTTCGCCTTCTGCCATAATTGTAAGTTCTCTGAACTGTGAGTCAATTAAACCTCTTTCCTTTATAAACTACTCAGTCTCAAGTATTTCTTTTTTTTTTTTTTTAACAGAGTTTGAATCTGGTCACCGAGGCTGGAGTGCAATGGCACCATCTAGACTCACTGCAACCTCTGCCTTCCAGGTTCAAGGGATTCTCCTGCCTCAGCCTCCTGAAGTAGGTGGGATTACAGGCGCCCGCCACCACGCCCAGCTAGCTTTTTTTGTATTTTTAGTTGAGACGGAGTTTCACCATGTTGGCCAGGCTGGTCTTGAACTCCTGACCTCAGGTGATCCACCTCTCGGCCTCCCAAAGTACTGAGATTACGGGTGTGAACCACCACGCCCGGCCTCAAGTATTTCTTTACAGCAGTGTAAATACAAACTAAAACCCCTTCCCTGAGGTGCCTTCTGCTTAGGCAAACAGCTGCCCCATGCTCCTCCTCTGCCCCCTGGTCTTTCTGTTCCCCTCATGAGGGCCAAGTGATAAACAGGGCCAGCCCCAGCCCCATCCTACTGCAGCCCATGTGGCTGCTGGAGAGGCCGCGCTCCTTTCCTCACCCCAAGGGGCCCTGATATGCTCTTTGGATCCTGGAGGAAACTGACCCCTTATTCTCACAGTGGTGCCACTTCTTCCAAGACCTCAAACCTGGACAACGTGAGCCGGTCTTTTTAAATGTCTCCACTTGCTAGGGCTGTCACTCGGACAGCACTAGAGGGTGGTGCCAATGGATGAATGGATGGATGGATGGATGGATGGATGGACAGTAGTCCAGGGATGATGTCCCTGTCTGTACTGAACTGGGCCCTTCCTCCAATGAGCAGCCTTCCTGAGTGAGTTTATACAATTGTCCCTTGGTATCCATGGAGGATTAGTTCTAGGGTCCCGGGGATGCCAAAATCCATGGATGCTCAAGTCCCTGATATAACATGGCCTAGTATTTACATAAAAGCTGTGCACATCCTCCAATAGACATAGACCATTACTAGATTATTTATGACATGTAATACAATGCAGATGCTACATAAATGGTTGGGATACTGTATTCTTTAGGGAATGATGACAAGAACAAAGTCTGCACATGTTCAGTAGAGACATAATCATCCAATTTATTTTCTGAATATTTTCCATCTGCTGTTGCTGAACCCACAGATGCACAGCTCCCGGATATGAGGGCCAAGTGTGCTTTGAGAGTAGGATGAGTGAGGTTGCTAATGAGTACAGGGGAGGAGGTGTCGATCAGAGGTCCCTGCATTGGGGCATCTGGACGCCCTATCTCCGGACTTGAAACTCCGTTTGAATAACACAGGCAGACTCAGCCCCGGTCAAAGTTCACCCCTTGGAGCTTCATTTTATCCCAAACTCTTTCTGGACCCTGGAATTTGGCATCCCCTAGGCCCTGGCAGGAAGGACAGATGAACCAGATTTTAGATAACGTGTCTGGAATAGAGTGAGGCCCTACTGTGTGCCTGGCACTTTCCCCATAGGATCCTCTAGCTAGAACATTCAAGGGTCATGGAGAGAAATACCCAGTTAAAATATCAGAAATTTAAAAAAAGATACCATTAGAGACACGAAAAAACCATTAAGTAATAGTATTAGCATTTGTGTTCTGAGATTCAACAGCACTGGTCACTTCCCTCCACCCTTATGTCTATCCCAGACCACCCTGGGCGAGGAGGGCTGAGGTTAGGGAACACCCGTGGATGCTCTGATACTGGTCCTTGGCCTTGGGGGTGACAGTGATGAGGAACTGGGTGCACACATGAGTGGGGCAGCCAGGCCTGGCCAGAGAAGGCACACACACGTGCACAGATGTGTTTACCCATGTACAGGTGTGCATGCACGCACACAAACACATTGCAGGCAGGCATGTGGCCACCTCAGTCAGCGGAGGACCCCATCTCTGGGCCCTGCTGACCCGGGCAAGGCCCCACTGTGATGCGTGCCATGACCTCACAATGTCACTGGTGCTTAGCACCAATCCGCTCTCCGGCCTGCCTCTGTGTTCTACGGCAGTTACACGTGCACAGTGGTATCAGCTACACACGCACAGTGGTATCTGGGAACAGTTTTGTGGTCTCAAAGGTTTTCTACCTGAGAGGCATAACGCAGGCCAACTGATTCATCAGAATCAGGTGAGTGCGACCTGCTGTCTTCCCTCCAGGCTGACTTGGGGACAGTGGCTATGCTGTGGGTGGTGTTGGCCTCTGGGCAGCTACCTAGGAGGGTCATCCCTGAGCACTCACCGGTCGCCCGTTCTACACTGCCAGTGTAGACGATTGGCTCTTTCGTCCTCATGGTGGCTTCATAGAGTAAGTGCCATTCCCTAGTGTAGCCATTCGACAGGTGAGACGTCTGGGGTCAGAGAGGCGGTAACCGGCCTGGGAATCCAGACAGGACCGTGGGTTTTGCTCTCAGCCCTGCCGTACGCTGTGCTGGAATTCAGGCCTGAACCCTGTGACTTCCCTGCCCTAGATCCCAAGTCTTCCCAGGTTTCCCATCCTGATGGGGCAGAACCTGGCCCTGGCAGAGCAACTGGGATAGATCCACTGTGGGTGGGGGGGATAGGAGGGTCCTCAGAACACCTCTGTGCCCTAAACTGGGTCCTGATGGTGGCTGTGGGCCTCACTGAACACACATGGTCCCTTGTCCTGGGGAACCTTCTGCCTTGGGTAACTGTGGAAAATGAAGGAGCCCTGGAGGGCTGGCTGGGGGAAGACCATCTTCCTTTCTGTTCAAAGGGGTCCAGGCACTGGGGTTCTCTCCACGTATTTCTTGCTCTGTCTGGTCCTCTCGAGGTCTCGCCCTCCTTTTGCCCCAAGTGTTCCCAGGAGGGACGGTCCATCCAGGTGTTCTCCAGGACCAAGGACCCACTGTCCTTCCTCAGTGACATGGGAAAATGATGCCCCCTCCTGTAGGGACAGCTCAGAATGGTGGAGTCCAGTCCCTCCCCGAGTGAGGGTTTCCCCTAGCACAATAGATCATTTTCATCCCCCAAACCGAACACCCTCCTGCTCAACTGGCATTATTCCTAAAGTGGCTTCTCTGTTCAGACTGAAGGGCCACGGGAGCCAATGTGATGAGTGGAGAAGAACAGAGCAGCCAGGAGAGATCTTGTTCCCTGTAGAAAACTGGGCATCTCTGTGGTCCCTGAGCATCCCAGGAGGCCGATTGTACAGCGACCTCTGGTCGCTGACCTCAGTCTCCCTCCACATCCCTGGAATAGCCCATCATGGGCCTTTCACCCTTGGCAGGTGGACACTATTCAACCTGCTGGGGCAGGTGTGTCCCCATTTCATGGCAATTGGGGATGACGGGATTCTCTGTCCAGGTCCCACTGTCCTCAAGTCCTTGGGATGATGCCCACCCTGCTTGGGACTGGAGACTCCAGACACTCATGCAGGTGTGGGACACTAGGTCTGGCACCTTTTTACCTGGGGAAGGTGATGGAATCGGGGTTACATGGCCAGCCAGCATCTGGGAGCCTGGCGAGAACGGTTCAGGTGTTCTCCGAAACTCTCAAGTACAATGTAACTTTTAGATGATTTTGTCTCACAGGATGATAATCATAGAGGATGCAGATAGTTTGCGGGCACAGGAGCGAGAGAATATCATCATGAACTATGAGAAGGTACAGGTCGGTCTGCTCCTTGGAGGGAGGCCTCTTCCAGTGTGCCCTGGTCAAAGGGTCCTGGGCTCCCTAGGAGCACAGAGTGGGCACAAGTGGCTACTACCCCCAGGCCCTTGCACCCTTTGCCTTGGACCCCTCACCAAGCCTCCCTCTGGGTTGCAGGGACACCGAGCTGGGCTGCCAGACGACATGGGGCCTGAGCCTGCTGGAATCTACAACAACATTGATCGCTTTGGGATGGTGCAGTGAGTCCTCTGTGCTCCCCTCACCCCTGAAGCACCTGTCTCAGCTCAGGGATGGGTTTGCTTTTAGAAAGGCCTTTCCGAGGCAGGAATGTCTCGCCGGGTCAGGCCAACCTGCTTTCCAGGGTCAGAACTCCTCTCTGGCTCCCCTGCAGGTCCAGCCCCAGGTTGCTGTTAGGCCAGAGGTGCGGGGCCCATCTAGGGAGCGGGTGGGAATGGAGACTGGGCTAGGTCAGGCCCCTGGACTCTCAGCAGTTCTGTCCCCAAGTCAGCACAAGAGGAGCAGGGCAACCTGAGGGTCTGGCCATGTCTACTTGGAAACAACCCCAGTGAAATCCAAGGGTTCTGGCTACAGGGTGAGGGGACGCCTGGCCTAGCCTCAGGGCTGTTGTCCAGCAGGTCTCCGAGGGCCCACCGGCCCCTGTCCTCCCTCATTTCCCTAGAGCTACAGCCCTCACTGTCCCCATGGAGAAGGGGGAACGGCATGAGAACAATGGGATCGGTGGCCCTAGGAGAATGGAGGAGAAGATGGGCAGGGACCTGTTATGGGCATCTCACCGTGGGGCCAGGGAGGCAGCCGGGCTTGTGGCTACAGACCCTGGGTCTGGTGCTGGGAAAGGAGCTGGGGCCACGTAAGAGGAGCCCAGCCAGGAGTCCATCCCTTAGGGATCATAGGATGGAGAGACAGAGGATGCCGGGGGAGGTAGGGTGGGAGGGAGCTGATGAGCTGTGCCACTTCTGAAACGCAGGGTGTATGGGTCAGGTGCAGGGAGAGGCAGGTGGAAGCTGGGAGTCAGAACCTGCAAGGGCCTTGGGGCTGTCAAGTGGGATGGGCCCCTGGTACACCAGGAGTACACCGGGCAGGTCTCAGGGCAGGCTCCCTTGACCCTGGTGGTGTGATGTGGTCACTCCCTGAGGGACTCCTGTGAGGGCCCTGTCGCCCACCCTGGACGGCCCCCATCCCGTCTCAGGCCTGACCTTGCTCAGCTCCAGCAGAAAGCACCACCTCCAGTCCAGGACAAGCAGCCCCATTGTGCGGCCTGACCGCCCCCCACGCCAGGGGCCCCAGTTACTCTGGCCAGGCTGGCCCCGCACTCCTTCTTCTCCCAGGTCCTGCCCCTCCTGGGAGTCAGCCCCACAGGAAGCTCCTTGTCCTCCCTTCCCTGTGTTTTTTCCTGGACTGAGCCCTGAGCTAGATAAGGACAGAGCCTGTCCTTTCTGGGGGTTGGCTCCCAGTCTAGGGCAGCTCCAGGCCCTGTGCAGGTCGTCAGTTCTGCCTGGGTTTTCTTACAGTGAGACAGAGCTGCCTCCTGCCACTGCTCGGGAGGCTAAGGTAAGAGCCTGATGCATGGAGAGGGGGCTGGACCAGGGATGTGGGGACTGGGCGGGTGGTCGTTGAGGCAGAGGAGGCAGCTGGCCTGGGCGGTGGCAGGTGAGGACAACACGATGTCCCTGGGAGGGGCAGCACTCCCTGCTGGACCTGACCCCAGGTTGCTGTAACTTTGGCAGCTTGATAAGATTCCAAAGTGAGAACCACAGTTGTGGCTTGGGGGTGGCTGCCTGCCTGTGTCAGGACCCCACCTAGAGGCTGGGACCTGACCTAAGACTGCTGTGTCTGTGGCCTGAGGATGGCACGTCCCGGGGTCCCAAAGCCAGCCCACTGGTGCTCATTTGCTCAAAGACTCTCAGCCCTTAGGGTCTGCCCTTCCCTGACTCCCTCCAGCTGGGTCCACCAGGGCTCCAGAGCCCAAGATCCAGCATCCACGGGCGGCTCTGGGAAGCCTGGCAGCTCCCCTAACGCCAACATTCCTCATTTGACAGCAAATGCGGCGGGAGATAACACAAAAGAGCAAGTGGATGGAAATGCTGCGACAATGGGAGACATATAAGAACAGTAAAAAGGTAATGTGTGGAGGGAGAGGCCCCCAGAACCACTTTCTGCAGAGACAGGGGACAGGCACCCCTGGCTATGGCCTGGCGCCATCAGCCTCTCAGAGGGCAGGTGGCACACTGTCCTCACCCAGAGGACTGCAGGCCTGGTCGGTGGTTTGCCTGCCTATTTGTGCAAGCGTCACCTTGCTGGGAGGGAATCTGAATCTAGGACTGGAAAC
The DNA here is from genome assembly GCF_049350105.2 of Macaca mulatta. Lineage (NCBI taxonomy): Eukaryota > Metazoa > Chordata > Mammalia > Primates > Cercopithecidae > Macaca > Macaca mulatta. Next base: position 46,327,968 of record NC_133421.1, read on the forward strand.
ACCCAGAGCTCAAGGCTAGGGATGCCCTGGTGACCTAAAGGAAGGAAAAGGTTCAGATCAGAGTCCCGACTCTGAGTGCCCATCCACTCTTTCAATCCTGGGAAGGGAGACTGTGTCCCAGCTTAATGTCACTTCTAATGAGGAATCATGGGGCCAAAACCAACCATTTCCAGAATCCTCGGGCTCTGCTCCTCACTGGGGTCGCCCCGTGGCCTGTGACACCAGGTTGTTTTCTGCCCACAGCTGATAGATCGAGTATACAAGGGCATTCCCATGAACTTCAGGGGCCAAGTGTGGTCGGTCCTGCTGAACATACAGGAAGTCAAGTGGAAAAACCCCAGAACATACAAGGTACGCTCAGCCAGAGCACAACAAACAGGATAGGCCGTGTCAGGAGCCCAGGTCTCCAGCTGGAGGGAGCATTAAGCCCAGCCTGGGGGGTGGGTGGGATGGTCAGATGCACATCCTGGGCACGGACGGTGACATAGTCACCACAGACAAACTCGGCTCTGGTGACCCTCTCCAGCTTCAGTAACAAGCCAAAAAGCAGCTTTGTGCACAAGGAAACCTTCCTGCTTCCCTTCCTTCCGGAGTGCTGACTGTGGGCCGACTGCCATTTGGGGCAGGGAGTCTTCCATCTGTTCTGAGGCTGCTTCCTCCTGTTGGCCCTGCCCTACAGGTCATGAAGGAGAAGGGCAAGAGGTCATCTAAACACATCCACCAGATCGATGTGGACGTGAGCAGGACATTAAGGACTCACATCTTCTTCAGGGATCGCTACGGAGCCAAGTAAGCCTATGGGAACCACAGGGTCTCAGCAGAGATGGAGTGAACGAAAGGGATGGGGGCTTCCCCGGAGAAGAGGCCAGGGTCACCTAGGAGGGATGACAGAGCTGCCAAGACCTCCCCTGACCCAGGGAGCAGCTGGCACCATGAACTGAGCACCTGGTTTCAAGCCCTGGGCCAGACTGGAGCATGTGGGGCCAGAAACGAGGAGGACCCTGTGGAGACAGAAGTCAGCAAACAAAATCATGCACAATGGTGAAAGGTGCTCTCCCTGACCCACGGGGACCCATGGTAGGACCCACGGGAGGGTGGCAGGATGGAGGGCCCATGAGCCTCTCCAGGCAACACTGACAGCACCAAATGCTGGGGCAACTAGGGGTCCTGGAAACTGTCATCCTTGTCTGCTGGGAACATGACATGGCACAGCCACTTTGGCAGCCAGTTTGGCAGCGACTCACAAAGCTCAATGGACTTGAACCACGTGTCCCCAAAGTATCAGAAATATTGAACCCACTGATTTGAAAACTGATGTCCACATGAAACCTGCATGCCACGTCCACTGCTTGATTCCTCGTCACTCACACAAGGAGCCTTCGGGGACAGTCTTCAACATGGGAATGGGGAGAGCAAGGCTGGTTCTCTCTCCAAACGGAAGACTCAGTGAGAAAAGGGAAGGAGCCAGTGATGCCCGCACGAACGTGGGTGGATCCTAGATGCATTTTGCTGAGGGAAAGAAGCCAGACCCAATAAGCTATCACGTAGGATTCCCATTCCTGGGCCATTCTGGAAAAGGCCAAACCATAAGGACTGACAAGCAGTCTGGGTGGCCGGGGGCTGAGGGATCAGGGAGAGGCCGGGTGCATAGGGGACACCCTGGAGACTTGGAAGATGAAGGAGTTGCTTCACGAGGGGCTGGAGCAGTAGCCAGGATACTGCCCATTGGTTTAGAACCACGGAGGAACTGTACATCCAAAGACTGAGCTGGCGTGTGTGCAAATTGAAAAAAAAAAATTATTCAGAGTGAAAAGGATCAGACAAGTCACTGTACAACTGGCTATCTGCATGTCACAGATGTGGATTTTCCTGAAACATTCCTCAAAGTCAAAGACCCTGAAGAGCTCACTGCTTATCTGGTGAATCATCTGAACCTGAAATGGGATTTGTTGTTAGGCTTTGTGGACAAACTGAAACTAACGGCATCTGCACAAAACAAACAAAAGCCACCTTTCTCTGTTTCCTAGGCAGCGGGAACTATTCTACATTCTCCTGGCATATTCGGAGTATAACCCGGTGAGTATTCCCAGCAGTGATGTTTCCAGGCAGTATTTCCCTGTTCACAGGAGTGGGTGTCTGGTGGGGTGCTCTCGCTTCTTTTAAAGTTAGTATTTGTGAGCCACCAGGATATAGGAGGTAGAACTCCAGCTCACTGCTGGCATAAACCTCCAAGCAAGGGGATGGTCTCAAGGAGTCAAGCTGAGACACAAAGGAGTCGGGGCCTGGACTCCTGGTGTCACCTGGGTCTGACCACCACTTCAAAGAACAAGAAATGATGCCCTCCTCCTGGGGCTGCCCCAAAGCCCAGGAGCTTGGCAGGGTCACACGCAGGACGGTGCCATCAGGAGACATTTTGGACAAAGTGCCGAAGTGCCTGATGGACTTGGCTCTTGTCATGAAATGAATTTGCACCCTGAGGAAGCCTCTTCTTCAGAGGAAGCCTCCCCAGTCACCTCTCCCGTCTCCAATGACATGAGTCCTCCCAAGAGACCTCAGTCCTCCCAGGTGATGTCCTTTCACGGTGACTCTGGCTCTTGCAGGAGGTGGGCTACTGCAGGGACCTGAGCCACATCGCGGCCTTGTTTCTCCTTTATCTGCCTGAGGAGGATGCATTCTGGGCACTGGTGCAGCTGCTGGCCAGTGAGAGGCAATCCCTGCAAGGTAGGTGGACAGCTGCCCATGGGACCTCATACAGCCAGACCCAGGGATGGCCACCCTGGCCAGGTGATCTCAGCTTTCAGCCAAGACACCTTCCTTGTGTAGCCAGCTCCTTGGGAGTCTTCAGGGTGTCTTTGCTGAGGGTCCCACAGCAGTCTGCGGCTGACCCCCAAAGCCCAAGTCAGACGCCTTTCATCCCCATCAGCGGAGGGCATCTCATTCTCCCCGTGGCAACCCTCTGTGTCCTGCTGCCACGCCCTCCAGATCTGATTCTGTGTAGCTGACTCTCCCCCCCCAGAGTCCTCCTGCCCTCCAGCTGCCCAGGCTCGTGCTGCCCTTGGTGCCCACAAATGGGCCGACCAAGCCCAGGTGGCAGCATCTCCCCATCCCGTGTCCCCTGGCCCGACCCCACTTCCAGGAGACGACCAGGAAGCCCAGCACCCGCCCTGTTCTGGCCGCCATGTGGTGGCCTTAAGTCAGGCTTGCCCTTTTTGCACCCTGGTCCAGGAGGCCTCTAGGGAAACCTGCAGCCAGACTCCAGGGGATGTTCCTGACCCACCTCCCCAGGGTAAAGGCTGCATGGTGAGGTCACCAGATGGGAGGGTGAAAGGCCTTGCGGTTTGGGGGCCTCTCCAGCTGCCCAGCTCTTCCAGCTGATGACTCCATATCTTGGGGAAAGGGTCTGATTTCATGACGGGCTGGGGGTTTCTCAGGATTCCACAGCCCAAATGGCGGGACAGTCCAGGGGCTCCAAGACCATCAGGAGCATGTGGTCCCCGCGTCACAACCCAAGACCATGTGGCGTCTGGTGAGTTTATGGCGTCTGGTGAGCAAGCTTGGGCTCTTCTCCAGAGGCCCTGCATCCCGTGGCGCTGGTGACTGGCTGAGTCCCAGCCACTGGCTGACCTGGGATGTCGGGTTCTCCATGGGCCGGGAGTTGGTCTATAGGACAGAGGCACAGGGATGGGGGCCCAGCTCCCGCAGAGCAGGGCAAAGGGCAGTGTGTCCACCGGGAGTGTGGGAAGGGGACGGTGTTGTGGGGAGCCCTGGACACCGCCCAGTGTTCTGCACTAGGGGAAGGGTCTTCAGAGGCCCTGGAAGAGGGAAGTTTTTAGGGCAGCCCAGGGGGCCCTGAGCACCTCTGTTCCTCCCGTCAGGACAAGGAAGGTCTTTTCACGCAGAGTTCCTCATTAGGCTGGCTTCTCCAGATGTTGAATGACGGGGTAAGAAGGCACAGGGAGACCCTGGCTCAGGGACCCTCCTTGCCCTGCAGTGCCCTGCTTCCCCAGCCCAGGGCTCTGGCTCACCCACAGCCCACAGGAGGATCCGCCCACAGGGGGGCCCTCACAGGACACCCAAGCAAAACCCTCTGCCCAAGAGGGGTCATCCCAGGGCAATGACTGGCGCTCAGGACCAGCCTTACAGGCAGACTGGGCCAAGACCTGATTTGGGAGGGATCAGGGAAGCCTCAAGCCCTGGGCAAGCCCCTCTCTCCAGGAGCCACACCCCCACTCCAATGAGTGCCCCCCATGAGGAGCTGCAAGACCTTGTCTGACCCAGCGCCCTGGAGGGCTCAGGAAACCCTCATGGGGAAGGTCACTGACTCTGGGGACTGAAGCCCCAGTGGGCTCAGTTCGAGCCACCAGTCCCAGCCTGGAAGGGCTACAGTCTCCCACACCTGCTATCCCCACAGATCTCTCTTGGGCTCATCCTGCGCCTATGGGACGTGTATTTGCTGGAAGGAGAACAGGTGTTGATGCCGATGACAAGCATTGTCTTTAAAGTTCGGAGGAGTAAGTCTACATGTGCCCAGTGGGGCCTGGGGAGCCCTGAGGTCAGACCCCGACTTACCCGAGGGCAAATTCCTCACACTGTCCTCATGATCCTCTGTTCTGGCCCAGAGGGAGGTCTGGCCAGGTGGGCTGGGCAGGGCACAGTGACACCGAGCCCGTCCCCCACATGGCCCAGATGAAAGTCAGGAGTGTTGTGAGCACTTCCCTACCCACTTCCCCCGGCCACAGTCTCCTGTGCACATCTGAACCCCTGGGGTGGCCACAAAAGATTCCTGCATCGCCTAGTGGGAGACTGAAGTGGCCATGGGGTATCAGCTGTGCCCCCTCCCAGGGAACTCTCCTGGCCTGATGTCCACCCTGTCCCTAGAGCGCCTCACGAAGACGTCCAGGTGTGGCCTGTGGGCACGGTTTCGGAACCAGTTCTTCCATACCTGGGAGTTGGATGATGACTCTGTACTCAAGCGTCTTAGGGCCTCTATGAAGAAACTAACAAGGAAGCAAGGGGACCTGCCACCCCCAGGTGGGCTCCAGTGCCATGTCCCCTCCCATGTCACCCTCTGGGGCAGTCAATAGTGGGGGAGTGCCCGAGACCCGCAACCCTACTACCTGCGCCTTCCTCTTCACCTTTTCTTCCTCCTCTTCCTCCTGGACTCTAAGAAAGCACAGGAGGCCCACCGGTCCTCAGGGCAGGCGCTCAGTGCGTGTGTACTGGATGTGTTGTGCTGGCAGGAGGAGGATGTGGGCATGACCGTCCAACAAGCCCCCTCCCACATTCCACAGTGTCTCTGTCTCCCCATCACAAGGCTGTCAAGGGCACTAAAGAAGCCAGACCCATTTGTGGATAACCCCAGGCCTCCCTGCAAGCACCTACAGCCTCAGACAGCAGCAGAGGCCCCTCACTGCTGCACGCTCCTCCAAGGTTGCCAGGACAACCAGCCTTGAGCCAGGGAGACAAGGGAATCGGGTGTCCCTGACCCCAGAGCATTCAGGGAGAGGGCACAGGCAGGACCCCAGGCGAGAGCCAGAGCCCAGAATTCAGGCAGATGTAGGAACGGTCAGTCCTGGCATGGACTGGGCAGCCCAGGAAGGCAGAGGGTGACCCACCTCCAGGTCCCGTCACCCACTGTGGAGATGGGCCCCCATGTGAGGTGACAAGGGGCTGGGTGACATCCAAGTTCCCTCCCACCTGAGTTCTCACTGGGGGCTGTATCCTTGGTCCAACAGCCCTGGGACAAGGGTGTGTGTGGTAGGAATCCCCCAGCCAGTCCGAACCCTGGGAGCAGTCCTAGGAGCTACCTGTCATGCCCTGACAGCTTCCCCATGCCAGGTGGCACACACCCCTCCCTCAGGGATCAGCAGACTACAGGCGTGTCCTCAGTGTCAGGCCCCGGGGGCCCCACAGAGACCCCGAGGACTCCAGAGACCCAGGCAGGTGGGGCCCAGCCGGGAAAGGCCTGCATAGGCTCATTAGAGACGCTGACCATGTCTGTTTTCCTTTCAGACAAACCCGAGCAAGGGTCCTCAACACCCAGGCCTGTGCTGGCTTCACATGGCAGGATGATCCTCTGCAAGGGGGACAGACAGGCACCTCCAGGCCCACCAGCCCGGTTCCAGCGGCCCATTTGGCTAGTTTCCCCACCATGGGCACCTCGTTCTTCCACATCCTGTCCTGGTGGGGCTGTCCGGGAAGACACCTACCCTGTGGGCACTCAGGGTGTGCCCAGCCCGGCCCCGGCTCAGAGAAGACCTCAGGGTTCCTGGAGATTCCTGGAGTGGAACTCGATGCCCCGGCTCCCGACGGACCTGGATGTAGGGGGCCCTTGGTTCCCCCATTATGATTTCGAACAGAGCTGTTGGGTGCGTGTCCCTTCTGAATGTGTCCTGGACAGCCCCGGGACTGTGGGACAGGGCCAGCTCGAGAAGCCCACGGGGACCCTGACACCAGGCCCTGCCCAGGCCCATCAGGACTGAGGGAGGCAAGGAGATAAACCACTACAACAGGGCACCCCATCTGCGGACAAGAGACTTGCACCCAATTTCTAGAATGGCACCGTATCCCAGGAAGACCAGCTGGCCACCTGCTGGCAGGCGGAACACCCTGCGGAGGGGGTGAGATTGATTTTCACTGCACTGAGCCACAGTGTGGACATGGACTTCCAGCCCTGCACTGCACCCAGCACTGATTCCAACCAGGACACCCCCGTCGCAGCTAGGGACGAGCAGCAGTGCGCTCCCACCTCAGGGCCTTGCCTCTGCCGCCTCTACTTGGAAAATTCTCAGTTCCCTCCAGGCTTCTAGAAGCATCTAGGGCAGGGCTCATGGCTGGATAACTTCCTGAGGCTTAACAACCCAAGCAAACTTCACGTCCTCATTTTATTTTTTGTTAAACTTATGAAAATTGATTAAGAAAGTGTGCAGCTCGAAAGACCTTCACAGATGGGACACACCAGCCCCCAGATCACAAAGCCAACCATGCCCAGCCCCTCCCAGCACCCCCAGCCATGTGACCAGCTTTCTGAATTCCCACAACACCGTGTGCCTGCCTTTGTATTTTCAACTCATAGACGGTTAACCCCTTCATGTTTTAAAATAAATGTTTTCTGTTGAAATTATTTTAGCTATAAAAGATTGAAAAGGCACTACAGTGGCCTCCTATACCTTCCATCCAGCTGCCCCTAATAATGACATTTTGCAGCACCATGGCACATAGCAAATTTAGACTGGGTGTGGTGGCTCACACCTGTAATCCCAGCAATTTGAGAGGTGGAGGCAGGACGTTCAGGTTCACTTGAGTCTAGAAGTCTGGGACCAGCCTGGGAAACACAGGTGGACCCTGTCTCTAGAGAAAAGTCAAAGAAATTAGCCAGTCATGGTGGCGTGTGCCTATAGTCCCACCTAGTCAGGAGGCTGAGGCAGAACTGCTGGAGCCCATGAGTTCCAGAACGCAGTGAGCCATGACTGCACCACTGCACTCCAGCCTGGGTGACCGAGTGAGACTTTCCCTCTTAAAAAAAATTAGTAATTTAACGTGGGTACAATCCTATTAACTAAATAATAATGTGAACTATTATCTAAGGTTATTAAGGCTGGAATCATCTCATTTTTGCCTAACTTCTCATACCTGTCCCAAGATCCCACTTCAGACTCACCCTCTGCCTTCAGCTCATGTCTCCTCAGCTTCCTCCAGATGGTTCAGCAAACACAAACCTGGGCTGAATGGTAGAGCTGATTGCTCGTACACAAGGGGAGACCTGTGGGCAGGGGTTTTCAAACTTATACAGCAAATGAGTTTTCCATGGTGTTCTGGAAAGCGCCCTTTGAGAAACACTTTGACAGTGAATCCAGGCCCCAGTATCCATCAGCTGCTCTAGTGAATTTTGTGGAAGCTCAGTGAACACCTGCTCTGCAGGGTGCATGTGAAAGGGGTGAGGATGAGTAAGGTGCAGATAAAGAAGACAGGACACAGGGGGTCTGTCGAAGCTCTATCCTCTGCCTTCAGCACTGACGGATCAAATCCAACTCTTAGGGAATGGTGGCCACCTGCTGGGCCAGCTCCAGGCTCTGAGGATCTGAGAGTGAGTGACCCAGAGCCAGGCTTTGCCCTTGGGGAACTCTCCAGCATACACCTCCCTCTACCCTCCCAGCGCCCTGCAAAGCTGGCGTCAATGTCATTGTTAATGCACAGAGGAGGAACCTGACTGTTAGGTTGATGGGTTTTCCAGGGTTGCACGGCTTCTGGGAGACAGGTGTGACCCTGAGGACAGAGCACAGAGCAGTGTAATGCCAGGTCGGAATGAGCTGTGATCTGTGCATGTAGAGGCCTAGGCCAAGGTGGGAGTGACTGATGACCAGGTCAGCCAGGTCACTGAAAACACTCTTGGGTCCTCACCTGCTGGCTCCCAGGAATACGGAACTGCCAGGAGAGTGGTGGCAGGTCCCCCATCCTCAGCTGGGTGTGCCCGGATAGAACAGCAAGGCGATGGCAGATTTCCCCGGCCATTCCCTCCAGGCGCCGCTGTGACCTACTCATTCCAATCTTGTGGGAATATTTCCACACACAATTGCAAGTAGCAGTGGACGTGGTGAGAGGCGTTTGGACATGGGATAGGCAGTATTTTGGAGGCAGAGCCTCCAGGACTCGCGGACGGGTTAGCTGCGGGGCTTGAGCGGGGAAGGAGAATCGAGGATGATGTGTTCAAATCGGTGCATTCACTTCCGCTGTGCCACGCCTGTGCTGGGCACTGGGAGAGACAGATGAGCACAGGAGTCCCGGCCGGGGGGAGGTGTGGGAGGAAGCCCAGAGTGTCTACTGGGAGCTGAGGGCTTGTGTCCACCTCAGCGCCATCCAGGTTCTCTGTATGGACAAGTATAAGCTGAGCTGCTTGGAGGAGGAGCAGCTGCTGTTGGTGGTGACCAGCACGTTCCGGAATGGAGACTGCTCTGGCAACGGAGAGGTGGGTGGCCTGAGGTCTGGATAGTCTAGAGGGTTTTAGGGCCCAGGAGGACCCAGGAAAGGGTCTGGGGGATGCAGGACATCCTACGGACGGCATTTGGGAGTCAGTGCTCAGGTCACTCCGGGTCACTCAGGTCATTTGCCGGCCTCTGTCATAATTATTGCCATATGAGAGTGCCACCTCTCCTATGACATATTTTATGTATTTCTGTGAATGGCCTACTTGTTCGTATGTACAAATTCATGTTTAAAGGAAACTTCTATCACTCTCACAAATGGAAAGCCAGCAAAATATAAATTCAATGAACACAAAATGGAGTCAATGAATTTTAGCTAGATACTATTCCCTGACCAAGGCCTGCTGGAGGTGGTACAACCAGGGTTTGAATTGAGATCTGCCAAGCTTTTGAGTTTCTTCTCTTTCCCCCACGCCAGGGCTCCTAAGTACTGCATTACTGACATCAGGGGCCAGACAGTTCTTTGTGATGGGGCTGTCCTGCGCCTGGCAGGATGTTTAGCAGCTTCTCTGGCCTCTACCTACTGGAAGCCAGGGGAATGCAGAAGGGCTCCTCCTTCTCCCATTTAGTCCTCAGGACAATATAGGACATAAATGTTGTGTCTTTTATTTTATAAATGAACAAAATTAGACTCAGAAAGGTTTAAGTGAGTTACCTGAGAACACACCGACAGCAAGAGGTAGAACTAGAAAGTGAACACAGGTGTCCACATGGGACAACAACAAAGTTCAGGTTCCAGCTTCCTTTGAGTCTCTCATTCCAACAATTACCATCGTCTGGATACGAGCTGAAGTACAGGAAACCTGGGGCTGAACTCTCCTCCCATCAGGCCTAGGAGCCTCAGACCAGAGCCCCAGCCCATGGTCTCCCAGTCCTCAGGCCACTGGAGTGAGCTGGCATCCACACTAGCCTGGTTTCCCAAAGCCACAGGGATGCCAGTCTCGCTGCGGATGAACAAAATGAAGGGCATTTGCTTCTCCTGCAGGCTGTCGGGACTGAACACAGATTCCTTTTCTTGCTCTCTTCTCCTGCAGCACCAAACAGAGTGGTCCACCCCCCTCCCGGTGTCCCAAGGCTTTGTTGCCAGTTCTCTTTAATTTCTCCCAGTCTCCCAGTGCACCCCACCCTCATCTCCGTGGCAACCTTTCTGCTCTATCCTCTCAACAGCTGGATCACAAGAACTCTTGGAAAGCCCCTTAACAAGCTGCATCCCAAATTGTCATTCCCCCGTGTCCTCAGCCAGTGCCCAGGCCTAACTTGCTCTCCTGGGGTGACTTACTTTCCTGCCCAATATGGTTTCATCATCTGTAAATTGGGGATAATGAAAGTCTTGATCCTGATATTTGACTCTTAAAGCAGAAGTAGCAAGCTCAGCGAAGTCACTTAAACAAGAGGAGACGTTCCTTGTGAACCGAAAGGGCACTGGTCACAAGGGCCACTCCTGTTTCCCTCAGGCCTCTCCAGCACACCCTTGGCTCAGCCAAAGAAGAGACTCAGGCTGTGCTTCTGTGCTGTCAGGATAACATAGGTACCTAGTCCTCGACCCTGCGACTTTAACAGTTTCCTTCTGTGGCTCAGTTCTACAGCTTCAGTGACACAAGGTGGCTTTTGCTCAAAATAACCTTTGATAAGTTAAGTTACTCCTCTGCCACTCTAAGTCTGTGTGGAACAGTTCTAAGTAAGAGATGTTTATTCCTCTGATCCCGAGGAAGGGAAGAAAAGGCAATGACATTAACCGTGTGTTGGACTTCAGCCTCTGGAAAACCCTGGTATTGGCTGCTGCCAGTGCAACCTGGGATAGCTTCACAAACATCAAGCGATGCCAGGAGGCCCTGCTTCATTCAGGGAGCAGGGAGTCGGGACAGGCATGCATATCCGTTCTTATTCAGCAGAGACACTTCCTCTTTATCTATTTCTGGGTGAGAACCAGCACCATTTCCCTGGTGACAGGGGCCCCAGCTAGGAACCCTACAGGGTAGGATGCTACCCTACCCTAGACATCCAGCAGGGAAAATGCCATTTTGCAGATGCAGGAGTGGTTAGAGTTTGAAATGTTCATGCTGGACTACAACACCACGTGGGTTCTCAACTGTTTATGAGTTTCTGCGCTCAGGCACATAAGGCCCCAGCAGAAGCAACCTGAGAGTGGACCTGAAACGGCATGGCTATGTGTGTCTGCTGGGGAATCATAGAGAAGGTTTCTGTTCAATATGGACCTCAGGGCCAATTTAGCCTGGCCCCAATCCCAGCACTGCCACTCACCAGCCTTGACTGTCAGCAAATCACTTTGTTCTCTGAGTTCCAGCTCCCTTGTTTCTCTAATGGGAATTGGATATCTCACTATAACCCTGCTTTTGTGCAACTGGCACACATGAGTCGCTTGCTAAGTGTGAAAATCCCTCTTCTCCTTCTGTTTCCCTGTTGATCAACAGATGTGGCCAAAAGCTGACTTTAGCCAAAAGTTAAATTTTTGCAAAAATTTAATATAAATTTATATTAAATATAGAAATAAGAACAAAAGGGCTAAATCTGCCTATGTTACAGGATCTTAGCTGATGCGAAGAGCTCAAAAGACCTGGGTCAATTACATAGTCTCTTTCTCTGCCAAGCCTATTAAACAGTCCCTAAAATAAAGGCTATGGGTCTTGGGTTCTCCCAGAACTTTGAGAAATGAAGAGGGGGCCTCTGTGCTGGGTTGTGTGAATTGCACCTCTCACCTGACAGCGGCTTGTGGTGTCCCTGGAGTCTAAAAGCTACATGATGCTCCCTGGGAAGTGGCTGCTTTCTGACTGGTATGCTTGGATCTGTGCCATGGACACTCACTGGTGGCCCAGAAATCTGTACTTATTTAAGGCTGATCCAACTTTAAAAACTAATGTGTCTGCTGTACCACTGTTCTCCTCTTCACTGAGCTTTCCTTTCTCAGTTTCATGCTGAAACCCCAAGAATCACAAATATTACCTTTCTACAAAATGCACCATGATGTCACCCCAAAGTCTTCCGGCCTCACCAGCCTATAGGAAGGAATGAAATTACATCTGAAATACAGCATGAACTGCCACTCCCTGAATGTAATATGACTATAGTATTCCACAAATATAACACCACCATTCTTTCAGAAAAAATTCATAGTTGTTCCATGGCGGGCAAATCTATGCAAACCTACCCCCAAAATACAATGAATCTGAGCAGCGGAAGAAAGCGGCTGACAAATCCTACCTCTTAGAAAGTGGCTGGGCGTGGTGGCTCATGCCTGTAATCCCAGCACTTTGGGAGGCCGAGGTGGGCAGATCACCTGAGCTTGGGAGTTCGAGACCAGCCTGACCGACATGGAGAAATCCCGTCTCTACTAAAAATACAAAAAATTAGCACATACCTGTGGTCCCAGCTACTCGGGAGGCTAAGGCAGGAGAATCGTTTGAACCCGGGAAGCGGAGGTTGCAGTGAGCCAAGATCGCACCATTGCACTCCAGCTTGGGCAACAAGAGAAAAACTCCGTCTGAAAAAAACAAAACAAAATAAACAAACAACAAAAGCATAAAGTAATATTTAATAGGAACTTACAAACAGAAGCCATGTCAGTGTCTGGTGGTGGAGAGATGAGATGGTAGATCCCCGCACCGTTACCCTGCAGACCCAGGGCTGATATCCCACAGGTAGAGAGTATACATGATTCAGAAGTGATGTGTAGGACAATTAAAGTATGATAACAGCAAAGCTGTTTTGACCTAAGGGCAGGATTTACAATAAGTATGTGATCTTACACACGGAATACTAGACAAACTGGAAATCTTAATGGTCTTCCCAGAGCAGAGGTTAATCTGAAGTCAACGTGGCAGATTAGCATCCAACGTGGAGTTGCTTTGGCCTCCACACAGCGACTTCAAGAAATTAAGAATCCCCAAAAGTAGCCACTGTCTTTAGGAGTACAGTGGAGGGCGGCGGCAGTGGTGGTCGTGGTGGTGTTGGTAGAAGAAGGAGGTTAGACTGACTTGTCAAAGTGATGCAACTAATGAGAATTTGCAATGTCTTAATCAGCTGCTGCAACAAAAGTCAATTGTCCCAGAGCTCAGTGACTTGAAATAACAATCGTTCCCATGAATCTGTCAGTCAGCTAGAGGATCAGAAGGGGGTCATCTGATCTGTCAGTCAGCTAGGGGGTCAGAAATCCAAGTCTTACTGGTTTAACTGGTTATTCTTTACTGGTTATGCCTCTCTGTGTGAAATCCAAAACTGGTGTATGTGAACAGCAAGCAGCTTTCCTCCAAGTGGTGATTCCGGGACCAGGCTCCTTCCATCTTGTAGTCTTCACCAGCTTCAACACGTGGCTTCCAAGACAGCTTGCTTATGTGCTTCATGCCAGCAATAGGAAGGAGAGCGTGGAAGGCTGTGCATGGGCAGCAGGGGAGTTCGGGGGCTCACCCTGGAAGTGGGGTGCATCACTTCTGCTTATATTCCATTAGCTAGAACTCAATTGCATGGCCGTAGCAAACCAATGGCAAAGAAAGCTAGGAAATGTAAGCTACTGTGTCCTCAGAAAGAAGAAATGAGTCTGCTAAACAGCCAGCCAGCCTCTGCCACTCATATAGAGGCTTGCCTCCCCAGCTGTGGCTAAAGTGAAAAAGACTGACCAGTTGTTTATCAAACTTAGCGGTCAAGCAATCCATAAAGTCATCCTTCTAACGAGAATGTTCTTCTGAACATTCAGAGCCTGCGGAGCAGCACAGCTGGTATTTGGAGCAGCTTTTGCAAAAGGAGAAATAAAAACTTAGATATAAAAGATGGATCAACGTTTCTGAGAACCTATAATACAAGAAGACTTAAGTTTTTTTCAAGTTGGAAAGAGGAGGTAAAATGTTATTATAATCAAATACGGGATTCTCCCTACATCTGAACATGCCAGGAGGCTTTTTAACCTAGGAAGTCTCTACTTGTTAACATTTCAGATACTGTGATTGAATGAGGAATTCTAGATAGTTCTGTGAAGATTGGGAGAAGAAGAAAACAGGATGCCAGTCCTTGTTCCTAGGCCAAGACCTGAGCCCTGTACAATTTTTTTTTTTTTTTTTTTTTTTTTTTTTTTGATATGGAGTCTCGCTCTGTCGCCCAGGCTGGAGTGCAATGGCAGGATCTAGGCTCGCTGAAAGCGCCGCCTCCCAGGTTCACGCCATTCTCCTGCCTCAGCCTCCCGAGTAGCTAAGACTACAGGTGCCCACCACCACGCCTGGTTAATTTTTTGTATTTTTTAATAGAGACAGGGTTTCACTGTGTTAGCCACGATGGTCTCGATCTCCTGACCTTGTCATCCACCCGCCTCGGGCTCCCAAAGTGCTAGGATTACAGGCGTGAGCCACCGTGTCCATCCGAGCCCTGTAATATTAATATTTGCATCTAAAATCAGGTAAACGGCAGTGTGTAAGGAAAAGTAATAAACAGTGTCATGTGAAGGAGAGAAGTTGGGATTTGAAATCGAAAGAATTGGGGAACTAAGTTGTGTAAACCTGGGCAAACTATTGTCTCTTCATGTGTGAAATGAAGACAACCTCTGATAATGTTTTTGATGTTTAAAGGGGGTGGAGATAGGAGATGTGGGGGAGAGGGATAAAATCTGGCATAGAGACGTGTCCAGTATATACCAGTTGCTTTCTCCCTGTCCCATTTCTCTGTCATTCAATGTGGCCACCATCTTTAGTTGTCTTTATTATTAGGCGGAAGAAGCTGTTTCCCTTGGCTTAGAAAGCTTGTTTGAAAATACTTAATGCTAAACACATGTCTATAGAATCCAGAAAGGTCAGCTTCCTATTGGGACTTAAGCTTCCAAATACCTGTGTCATGAGCCAGGACGCACATGCTGGGAGGGAACATGTAAATCTCAGCCCATCTCTGCCCATCTGTGTTGTCATCAGAGGAAACTTCCCCTAGCAACATGATGCTGGGGTTAAATAACGTGTCCTCGGTCACGCAGCTGCTAAGTTGGAGTCAGGATCTGAGTCCAGGTGATCTGGTCGTGAGCTCAGATTCTTAGGCTGACTCGCTACACTCTCTAGGTCTGGTACAAGCTGAAGAGGTGTAGGTGGAAGGACGCATGCTTATTGTGGGGTCCAGCTGTCTCCTGCAGGCCCCTCACAGCAACCCAGGCCTTGGTCTCATGCTCTAGTTTTGGAGCATGGGGAGCAGTGGAGCTGATATTTGGAAGAGCTGGGTACTCACAAGCCATTGCTGATAATGACCCTCTTATGTTGTAAAGGCTCTCACTGGGAGCAGGAGCCCTTTGGGTGTCGACTGTCCGCTCTAGACAATCGTGATGCTCTTTGTCACCTTCTGAGGAACTTATTTAAGAGAGTGATTTTATTGCCCCTCCCCTGGCTAATGACTCTTGAGGCAGAATTGGTCACATACGAAGCTTCCTGATCTCCATACGGGAATCGTGAGCCCACATAGAGCTATGGAAGTGACAGTAATACTAGCTTCAGCCTTGGAGTCTCTTCATGGTTCAGTTTACAATATCCAGCAGAATAAAATAGGGACAGTTTCTGAATTTTCTTTATCTTGAAATATTTCCTTAATGAAATGATACAGTTTGCATGAGCTGTCTGTAGGTGCCCCGCTCTAGGGAATAGAAAGACACGCATCCCCTTTCACAGAAATCCACAAGAATAGTAGCTGCCAGTGTTGAGGGCTCTGTGCCAGGAGTACGTACGTGTATATATATTGTAATTTGGTCTGTCCAACACTGAAGTAGGAATTATACTCCCCACTTTACAGAAAAGAGAAGTGAGGCTCAGAAAGGGAAGTTAATTTTCCCAAGGTCACACAGCTAGCAAGTAGTGGAGCCAGATGCAAACCAGACCTGTCACACTCCGGGGTCCTCACTCTCAGCCACTGTGCTATACTTGGATCAGGCTTCTTTTCACAAGCTCGAAACGGCTTTAGCAAACAGCCAGCAATAAAGGCCACATGCTGTTCCTCAACTCACTGAAATCCAAAGTAACAGTTTTGGGTGGATGGCACCTATTTTTAATCGGATTGAGCACTCAGAAGCCTCTAGAGTGAGTTGCTTTGCTCAAAGCAGTTACTCTGCGCTAATGAAATCGTGATGATGAGTGCCACACTCGATAAAGCAGAATTCTCTGACCTCGAAAGCTCATTTATCTGTACCCAGACATGAGTCCAAATTATTTTCTCAGAATTTGGATGTAGCCTGACAGTCATATGTACTAGTTTAGACCACTGTCTTTGGAGTTTGATTGTGGTTCTGCATTTAACTATTATTTCGGGCTACTAAAACTCTCCGTGGCTTAGTCTCCTCAAGTGTAACATGGCAATAATAATGCCTATCTGTATGGAAAGCCATGTGAGTGTCTTCCTAATTACAACGGCTCTCTGAATTCTCCTCATCCTCCCAAAACACACATTACTGAGGACAATAAGTGCCCATGATTGAGCGCTGAGGACGAAAGATCAGTAAGACCCCATGCTAGCCATCAAGATACAGGGGAGAAATGTAAAATCATCACAATAATTAATTACAATAGAGTCTGATAAGCCCTATGACAAGATAAGTACCAAGAGAATGTTACTTTCCTGGGGTGGAGGTTGAGGAAAGTTTTGGAGGTGACATTTAGGCTGGGTCTTGTTAGATAAGAAGGATTTGCAGAAAAGGTCAGCTGTTTGCCCAAAGGACCTCTAACTAGTAGCGTTTCAGGAACTGTGATACATGAAGTAGGACAGAGGGGGTCTCTCCCTGTAGACCCAGAATTAGGAACCAGAAGTGAAACATCAAGTATTCTACTTTCTAAAGTGAAGTCAACTTTATCTCAGAGATGGCAATAGCCATCTCTGTCCTTCCTGCTGAGAGGGCAGGCCACCAAAGCTTACGTGAAAGCAGCTGTGGAAACAGTCCCAGTCCATAGGCTTAGCTCCCTGGCCTTAGTTTACCCAGTGATAATGACACCGCCAGTATATCCCCCTCAATGCAGTGGCCATAGTCAGAAAGTGGGTTCAGCTGTGCGCAGTGGCTCACACCTGTAAACCCAGCAGTTTAAGAGGCCAAGGCGGGTGGATCACCTGAGGTCAAGAGCTTGAGAACAGCTTGGCCAACATGGTGAAACTCTGTCTCTACTAAAATTGCAAAACAAATTAATTGGGCATGGTGGCACACGCCTGTAATCTCAGTCACTCAAGAGGCTGAGGCACAGGATTACAGCCACGGACATGCCCGGCTAAGTTTTGTATTTTCAGTAGAGATGGGGTTTCAGCATGTTGGCCAGGCTGGTCTTGAACTCCTGACCTCAAGTGACCACGCACCTCGGCCTCCCAAAGTGCTGGGATTATAGGCCTGGGCCTCTGCATCCGGCCATCTCTGCGTATTTAAAAAGTAATTAATATCCTTAATATCTTTTAAAAATACAATGGTACAAAAATAAGGGAAAATGTTTAAAGATTATTTTGTTCTTTACGATTCTCTTGCTCTTTTTGATTAGTTTAGGAATCAAATTTTTGGGGAGAGTCCAAAATGATGAAATTGGAAAATAAGCTCTATTAGGTGCACTATTAAGTAGAAAGAGCCTCTCAAGTTTTCTCCTAGGCTATTTGAAGTTATTTTATTTGGGAATTTTTTCTTCCTAATTCTGCCTCATAAGACAAAGTACTAGGAAGTACAAAGGATAGTGATGTAATGGCTCTGTTTCCCTAACACTGAATTATTTTCATTTGGAAGAAGTTGGTCAGTTTTCAGAAAAGTAATTATAAAGTTATTTTTACCTTTGGTTAATTTGATTTCTTAAATAGCACTTTCCTTGACAGAAATTTACAGTGTAAAGACAATACGTAACTGGTTCAGTCAGATGAAAATCCAATAATTAGCTTATGTTGAAACTAGATGTTGATTTATTACAGGATTATACACGTGGATTCCATAAAACCCAAGCAAACTTTATGGCAATACGGGAAAGGCAGAATCTCATGGGATCAGTATGAAAAGATATTGAGTAAGTTACCCTTTATATTATTTTGTAGAATATTTATTCAAATTTGGCTTTAGGATATGTTCACGGTTAATTGCAAATTGAGTGGCAGAACCATGGTGGCGATTTCACAGTTTCCAATTCCCATTTCACTGTCTTTGAGCATTGCTGCTACAGCGTCATCCTAATCTACTTTTCCGTTTTTATCTCATGCTTCCTCTTATTTTACCATTGGCTGCTGCCAACCTTGACTTTCCTGTCTTAGTTCAAAGTGCAGCTTAGATGGTATCTTCACGGTATTTTGATCTCTTACCACCCACCCTAAGAATTACAACATTATTTTTATGATCCTCTGCAGATGTGCTAAAGAAAATAAAATTGTTAAAATTATAGCATTATCAGTTACTGAAGTTCTCCATGTTTGTCTTCCTGTTTATCCACTATCTCAGCCCCCTCCCTTGTCCCAACAATTGTATATTACATTTGTATGTATTACAACAATAATACATAGAATCTCATAGCCTTAATGTTACATTATTTAAGGACTCCCAATGTTTTTATGCTGATCTCAATCTATCATTTTAAATATTTTTTAAGGTGAAGTCATTTCGTCTCTCCTTTAATGATCTATTCTAGCATTTGATACACAATTTGGGAAATTTTTTCACAACTGAACACTACTGACAGTGTTAAGTCCCGTGGGCATCTCATTGAAGCTGAAGACTTGCCAATCTGGAGCCATCGAATGATTCCTGTCATCGTGTCACTGTTGAGAGATTATGTGATAAGTTTCATAAACTGTGATATACACGATTATCAACTGTACATTATGTGTACTCTCAGAAACACTTTCCTAGAGATCCTTTATTTTGTTGTGACAGTTTCAACAGTAAGACAGTTGTCAGATTTCTAGTCCTTCAGGACATGTAAGCCTTTTGTTTAATTTCCGTTCAGTGTATTTACATACACATTTTGAGGAATACACTGGAACCTGTGTACGGGATGCCTTTAATGTACAGACACCGAGCACCCCTCACACACAATGTGTGGGAATCACTAGAATGCAACCCATTGTAATCACTTGGTTTTTGAGAAATGGGCAGAAAAGATATATTCATCCATTCCTTCAACTAGCTCCTGAGGACCAACTCTGAGTTAGTCACAGTAGCAGGTAGAAATGTAAAGACCAACGTGGCCCTGCAGGAGTTTATAATCCAGGTGCTGGAGGAAAGTAAGGCAGGTACTCAAGTTAGTATGATCCAAGGCAGAATATGATTAGTGAGATGTGATATAGTAATGATACCTGACATTGTGTGTGCGTGTGTGGGTGGGTGTGTGTGTGTAGTAACTTACACAGTATTTTTTCATGTATTTTTTTTTTGGCTCCATAATGATCTTTCCGTTAAGATAGAAATAATCAGTCTCATTTTACAAATGTAGACATTGACACACTTGTCTAAGGTGAAGCCGCTATGAAAGGATGGAGTATAGATTTAAATCCAAGTCATCAGTCTCCCGAGTCCAGTGTGTTCTTGGTTATATCATTCTGCCTTCCTCGGTGGTGTTTTCTCCTGTGTTTTGCACGGTAGCCCTGCGTCTCAGCCAGTATTTCCATTTTAACAGCATGACTCTCTTTGGTCTTACTGTAGTATTCGTACAGTTAACTTGAATTTTAAAAATTTGGAGCCAGGCATGGTGGTTCACACCTGTAATCCTAGTACTCTGGGAGGCCGAGGCGAGCAGATTGCTTGATCTCAGGAGCTCGAGACCAGACTGGGGAACATGGCGAAACCCCATGTCTACCAAAAATACAAAAATTAGCTGGGCATGGTGGCGTGCTCCTGTACTCCCAGCTACTTGCGGGCCTGAGGCAGGAGGATCACATGAACCTGGGAGGTTGAGAAGGCTGCAGTGAGCTGAGACTGTGCCACTGCACTCTAGCCTAAGTGACAAAGAGACCCTGTCTCAAAAAAAAAAAAAAAAATTGTTGGCTTCCTTAAGTTTCCGTTGGTGGACCACACGTATTACTGTTATGGAAAACATTCCATTTCAACGGCTTTCCCTCCCCATATGCTACATACTAAATCAGTGCTATGGTGTACTTCCTCTTGGACAAAATGAAGATAGCAGAGAAGGAAAGGAAAGTAAAAGTAAGATATTTTGTTTGTTTGTTTCTGAATGTTGAGTTATTTTTGTGAAAAACATAGTAAACTGTTAGGCCTAAAATAGAGAGGCATTAATACTTATCTGTTTATACTAGATATCATTTTTGGGGGTGAAAGGGAAAGGATGACGCACTTTTGTTGTTCATTCAAAACTATGAAGAGACTCCATGCATCTACTTTCAAGATCACTGGGGTCACTCAGTTCCTCAGATTTTGTATCCTCTGCCAAAAATGTTTATAAATGTTCTCTTTTGTCCCAGGTCATATAAAAGTGGGTCTGGAGTAAACAACAGACGAACTGAGCTATTTTTGAAAGAACATGACCACCTTCAAAAGTAGGTATTATTGAATGTACGTGCATGATGCGATTTTACGTGTTTATTGATTCATTGACTTATGTAACAAACATTTTATGATGTTTATTATAGTAAGTGCTTTATCCATGCTAATTCATTCTATTCTCCTAATGACTCTTTTCCATAGAAAAGGAATTGCAACTCTTCCGACCATAATGAGAAAAGATCCTGTGCTAATCACTTAATTGTTACCTTAACGTGTTTTTTATTGCCTTAATGTGCTCTTTTCCTTAGCAAGTCTTGCTCTAAAGCTTTTGTCCAATACTACAGGTTATTAGTTAAAAAATCATGCTGATAATGACTTATGTTTGAATGGCCTGTTACCACTTATATATGAAGAAGCCATATAAAGAGACATTAGGTCATATATCAAATTCTAAAAAGGTTTTATTTTTCAAGATTTCAGAAGAAAGTACTTAAATACTTGGATGAAGTAGATATAGTTTTAAAAATAAGCCACCATAGTCTGTTTCTTTGTTTTTCTACTTTTCTCTGAAATGTACAGGTTTCTTTGCTCTTGACTTTGTGTTTTGTTGTAGAAACTAAGGATCAGAAAATGACTTATCTCTGTGGACTTAGCCTATAAGCACTTGAGCAGCTTGTATTCCGTGAGAGTTAAGTGTTAGGAATTATGTTGATATTTGCTACTGAATGTCATAAATTAGTCATGTCTTACGGGCTTAACATACCTTTCAATTTACTTTTCTTTAAAAGTCACCACTTTAAATATAAGCTGTTGAAATCAAAACACAGAAGGATCCAGAGCTTTTTAGAAGCCTGGGTGCTCCTAGCGTTGAAACTAGTTTTCTGAATCTGTTGGACATTATTGGTTCGAACATGGGGGCAGTCTCTTCTAGAGCATGTTTAGTTTGTGGTATTCATAGCTTTGGTAGTTCTCTTTGTATTTGACAAAGACCACTGTGAAAAGAATTTTGTGTTGCATCCAAAATTATATTAATCTATTCTTGGGGAACACAGTAATTTAGAGGATAGAATATTCTAGTAGCACAAAATACAGATTAGGTTGCATCAGTATCTCTATATTTATTGCTTCAAAAGACGCAGTTAGAAATGCAGTAGTTGACTTTGACAAGAATGATTCGATGCTGAGAAGCGTCTACCAGTTATATTATACACACAAATATTATTTATTTCATGACTTCAGAACACATCCCATATTAAAACTTCTGTATGAATTTTGCAGAAAGTTTTGCCTTTGCTTTAATTATTCAAAGTAAATCCTTGAGGAGTTTAATATCATTCATTTTACAGGAGAATGAAGCAATTCAAGTATACACATCTTTAATAATTTGTTTAGGCTATAAACATGCTGAGAAGACAGAAATCAAAAGGTATTTTTCCATCTTAGATCAAAGTATAAAGTCTCAGACAATTTTACATACAATATTCTTTATATGTATTATATACTTTATATACATTTCTTTCAACATTCTTGTGAAGAAGTTTGTGTGTGCCAAACCTATACAGTGAGAAACTGAGATAGGATGAAACTGAATGGAATGAGAGCTTCAATATATATATACTTCCAATATATACACTTTACATATATTATATATTTTATATACATTTCTTTCAACATTCTTGTGAAGAAGTTTGTGTGTGCCAAATCTATACAGAGAGAAACTGAGATAGGATGAAACTGAATGGAATGAGAGCGTCTGATGAATTAGAGGAGTTGTTGATTGTGAAAACCAGGGCTCAGTCATTGCTCTCAATATTGAGTACACGAGCTTCCAAATACATTTTTTTCTTTTTCCTTTTCTTTTTTTTTTTTTTTGGAGACAGTCTTGCTCTGTTGCCCAGGTTGGAGTGCAGTGGTGCGATATAGGCTTACTGCAACCTCCGCCTCCCAGGTTCAAGCAATTCTCCTGCCTCAGCTTCCCGAGTAGCTGGGACTACAGGCGCCTGCCACCATACCCAGCTAATTTTTGTATTTTTGGTAGAGATGGGGTTTCACCATATTATCAAGGCTGGTCTTAAACTACTGACCTTGTGATCCACCCACCTCAGCATCCCAAAGTGATGGGATTACAGGCGTGAGCCACCAGCCCAGCCTCCAAATACTTTTTGTAGTCAATTTTTTTGAAATTAAAAATACTTGCTAGGTAGCAAGATAATATTAAAATTATTAGTAAAATATGGTTACAAAGTTATGTGAAAAACTAGTTTTTCAATGTTACTGTATTTCATTTGCTAAGTGCTTTGAGGAAGAAGTGGGAAGATTTTTTTGAAATAACTTTTTTGAAATAACAAAAGCTCTAAATGTGCTTTTGTCCTAGTGCTCATTTTAAAAAGCATAGATAGTTCAACAACACAAAAAGAAAAATTTAAATCACACATTACTACAAATTCTCTAACGTCTTTTACTCTTCAGTAGATTGCAAGCCTTTTCCCAGGTAATCTGATTTTTGTTGTTGTTGTTTTTAAACATATGGTGTGGCCGGGCACGGTGGCTCATGCCTGTAATCCCAGCACTTTGGGAGGCCAAGGGGGAAGATCATGAAGTCAAGAAATCCAGACCGGCCGGGCGCAGTGGCTGACACCTGTAATCCCAGCACTTTGGGAGGCCGACACGGGCAGATCACGAGGTCAGGAGATCGAGACCATCCTGGCTAACACGGTGAAATCCCATCTCTACTAAAAAATACAAAAAATTAGCCGGGCGAGGTGGCGGGTGCCTGTAGTCCCAGCTACTGGGAAGGCTGAGGCAGGACAATGGGGTAAACCTGGGAGGCGGAGGTTGCAGTGAGCTGAGATCCGGCCACTGCACTCCAGCCTGGGTGACAGAGCAAGACTCCGTCTCAAAAAACATAAATGTGTATATATATATGCATATATATATATACACACGTATACACATATATATGGTGCATATATTGCATAATACAGAGAAACTATAAATTATGTAACCACTTCCCTAATGCTGGCCTTTTGTATTATTTTCTGTTTTTATTATTATACACAGTAAAGCCTTTGTGTGTATCCATCATTATTTTGATAAGTTCCTAAATTAGAATTGCAGGATCAAAAAACACACTCATTCGCAGTTTTTTCTATAATATTGCCAAATTTCCAAGTTTGATATTTTGCAGTAGGATCAGACTGTTTATGGCAAGAACTATGTTTAAGCTTATGCTTCTTCATAAATCTTCTTTCATGATAATGTAAATTTTTACTTGTTCCAAAAGTACATATTTTCGCTTGGAAAAAGAGTAGATCAATTATTGTAAATGAATGCCAGACTTTAACACACACACACACACACACACACACACACACAGACACACACACACACACACAGAGAGAGAGAGACAAAGAGAGAGAGAGAGAGATAATTAACTTTGTAATGAATTGTTTTTACCAGTTCTCCTTAATACTCTTTTTATCTGAAAATGGATGTTTGTAGGTTTTAGCAGGTTGTGTTATGGAAGACAGAAATTTCTTTTCCTACAAGGTGAATGAGATAACTTTCATTTTTGGCTTGCTTTCCCTGAGTCTCAGTCAGAAGAAAATACTGACTTTGAATTAGTGTCAAGCTTGCAGCTATTTGTTTTTCACGGGCTTGTTGATACATTTTTAGAAAGTTTTTGGTTGCTGTTTCGATTAATTTCTCTTCCTTTCTACAATTGTTGTCTTTCAGTACTCCCTGATATTTTTCTTCTTGAAGAAGTAGCTAGTTAATTTTTTTTTTTTTTTTTTTTTTTTTTTTTGAGACGGAGTCTCGCTCTGTCACCCAGGCTGGAGTGCAGTGGCCGGATCTCAGCTCACTGCAAGCTCCGCCTCCCGGGTTCATGCCATTCTCCTGTCTCAGCCTCCCGAGTAGCTGGAACTACAGGCGCCCGCCACCTCGCCCGGCTAGTTTTTTGTATTTTTTAGTAGAGATGGGGTTTCACCATGTTAGCCAGGATGGTCTCGATCTCCTGACCTCGTGATCCGCCCGTCTCGGCCTCCCAAAGTGCTGGGATTACAGGCTTGAGCCACCGCGCCCGGCCGTAGCTAGTTAATTTTAAAGTTCTTCTCCTCACCCCAAGAACTTCTGCCTTTATAATTGTTTCTCTCTTCATATTTATTTTATACAAGATATGTGGCTGATTATATTGTTTCTGTCTGTACAGATGGAGAGTTAAGGAATAAAGAGGACAGACTAGATTACCTCAAACACTGAAATGCTATGATTTGTCCCAAGTCATACATGCATTATCTGACCAGACATAATATGCTTTTTCTCTAGAAGCATTTTATCATTTTGAATAAAATAGGTCTTCTGAATTTACCTTAATGAAGTTGACAACTTTCAGAGTTTTTCAGGGGTGAAGAGAAACTAGAATAAGGAGATAACTGACACAAACAGAAAAAGCCTCGTCTCTTCTGGATTCCTTTAATGCCGGTGGTCATCACCAGCTGTAGATCAGCCACCCTTTACCCGGGCTGGGACCTCCACCTTCTCATCTACAGGTGTATCACCTCAGAAATCTTCTGCATCTCACTGTCACCCAACACATTTTCTCCTTCCAGGCCTCTGCAGTCTCACAAGTTTGTCTGTATTTTTCTTCTTATAACCTACCCTGCTACCCTAGCCCGCCTGGATCTCACAGGAGATTAACTGAAATCCTCCCAACATTGGGCCTTTCCTGTGCCCGTCTTCCTGCTGTACCCTGGTAAAATGCCAGCCCAATCCAGTCTGTTGTTCTACTTCTGTATCTGAAGGCTAAAGAAAAAGCAACTAGTCATACAGATGAACCCTGTTTTAAAGTAACTACTAAATCTTTTCAAACTCATCTAAGTGCTCAGCTTTGCCTGATGCCTTTTCCTTGCCCAACCCTGTTTAGGTCTCTCATTCTCTTCAACATCTTTACCCAATCTCCTTCCCCATCTTGACCTTCCTGTCTCTTCACCTGATACTGAGGTTCTTAGCTCCTACTTCATTGAGAATGTTAAGGTTTTGCTGTCTTCCATAAATTGACCTATAGGAGTATCCTTCACCCCTTTCCTATGGTTTTTAGGGGATGGAATATTTGTCCTGAGAAGGCCAATACATCCATCAGACACTTGTCACTATCCCCATTTGCTACGTAAGTATTTGACTTCAGCCATCCGGTACGCTGGCTGTGTCTCTGGTTTACACCTGCTGTCTCTGTGTCAGCACTCACTTCCGCTTTAGCCCATTGACTTCTTCCCTCACAACACTACTGAACTTGTCAATAGGCACATCGGTGATCTCCTGCATGCCAAGTCTCACGGACATTTTTCTTTGTGTTGTTTGGCTGCTGCTCTGCCTGACTTGATATTATAATCTCCTTTCCTGAAACCCTAGGCTACTGTAGCACAACACTTTACTGGTTCTCCACTTACCTTCCTTACTTCTCTTTCATTTTTTTTTCTAGATCCCTCCAGATGTGGCCTAGGAATCCTTTCAAACACAGTGCTCCAGGCAGAAATTAGTTGGAGTTAGTTCACAAGATGCAATTTATTTGCCATCCACCCTTGCATTTCAGCTCCATGATTTGTCCTTGACATGCCTGTCTATAAAAACACTTTCTCTTTCCCAGAGATGGCAGCTAACAAGACCTAGCAAAGAGAAATGGGAATTTTCATTCACAATTTCATAGGGAAAGCAATTGATAAGATTATTTTACTGCTAAGGATAATAAAATGAATGAGAGAGTTGAAGAAAGAGGCACAAATTCTGAAACTGTCTAGAACCATCTAAGAGGTAAAGCTGAGGCGTTTTATCCATACTTGTAGGCTGTGATTTTTTTTTTTTTTTTTTTTTTGAGACGGAGTCTCGCTTTGTCGCCCAGGCTGGAGTGCAGTGGCAAGATCTCGGCTCACTGCAAGCTCCGCCTCCCGGGTTCCCACCATTCTCCTGCCTCAGCCTCCCGAGTAGCTGGGACTACAGGCGCCCGCCACCACGCCCGGCTAATTTTTTGTATTTTTAGTAGAGACGGGGTTTCACTGGATTAGCCAGGATGGTCTCGATCTCCTGACCTCGTGATCCGCCTGTCTCGCCCTCCCAAAGTGCTGGGATTACAGGCTTGAGCCACCGTGCCCGGCCTGTGATTGTTTCATAGAAGTACTCTCTGATTTATGGGCATGTCATTGATCACAACTAGAATTACAGATTGGGTACATTAAGCACATCAGCGTAAAAATCCTTGACATTTTGGCCGGGCGCGGTGGCTCACGCCTGTAATCCCAGCACTTGGGGATGCCAAGGCGGGTGGATCACGAGGTCAGGAGTTCGAGATCAGCCTGACCATCATGGTGAAACCCCGTCTCTATTAAAAATACAAAAATTAGCCGGGTTTGGTGGCACATGCCTGCAATCCCAGCTACTCGGGAAGCTGAGGTAGGAGAATGGCTTGAACCCGGGAGGCAGAGGTTGCAGTGAGCCAAGATCTGGCTGTTGCACTCTAGCCTGGCGACAGAGGGAGTCTCCGTCTTAAAAAAAAAAAAAAAAAAAAAAAAAAAGCCTTGACATTTAAAAAATACCTCTGGCAGGGTTTCAGTGTAGTCATAATATTTAAAATATTACCATGATTTTTCAGTTTCTTACACATAATTTTGTTTAGTCACATGAGTGATAAGAACATATAGACTTCTTGCTGGGGCATTGGCTCATGCCTGTAATGCCTGTAATCCCCTCTACTCAGGAGGCTGAGTCGGGAGGATTGCTTGAGGTCAGGACTTTGAGACTAGCCTGGACAATATAGCAAGACTCTGTCTCCTACAAAATACATAGCCATAAATAGATTTCTTGGTTTGCAGGGTTAACTTTTAATATTTTCCTCCCATTAATTGGCCCCCCCCTTTTTTTTTTTTTTTTTTTTTTGAGATGGAGTCTCGCTCTGTCACCCAGGCTGGAGTGCAGTGGCATGATCTCGGCTCACTGCAACCTTTGCCTCTCGGGTTCAAGTGATTCTCCTGACTCAGCCTCCTGAGTAGCTGGGACTACAGGCATGTGTCACCACGCTGACTAATTTTTTGTATTTTTTTAGTAGAGTTGGGGTTTCATCATGTTAGTCAGGATGGTCTCGATCTGTTGACCTCGTGATCTGCCCGCCTCGGCCTTCCTAAGTGCTGGGATCACAGGCCTGAGCCACCGCGCTCGGTCTAATTTGCCACTTTTATCTGACTAAGATACCTTAACTTTTTCCTTGGATTGGTGATATAGTGAAATGATTAGGGCAGGGTTTTGAAGCCAGAGAGATTTGGGTTCCTACCCTGCTGTGGGCTGTAGATTTTGGGGGCAGTGGACTT
Organism: Macaca mulatta; assembly: GCF_049350105.2. Taxonomy (NCBI): domain Eukaryota; kingdom Metazoa; phylum Chordata; class Mammalia; order Primates; family Cercopithecidae; genus Macaca; species Macaca mulatta. The sequence goes on from NC_133421.1 coordinate 46,355,717, forward strand.
AAATTCTCTGACTTTCCAGTTACTTTTATTTATTTTGTTTTTACTTTTTGAGATGGAGTCTCCCTCTGCCATTCGGGCTGGAGTGCAGCCGCGCGATCTCGGCTCCCTGCAAGCTCCGCCCCTCGGGTTCACGCCATTCTCCTGCCTCAGCCTCCCGAGTAGCTGGGACTACAGGCGCCCGCCACCATGCCTGGCTAATTCATTTTTGTATTTTTAGTAGAGATGGGGTTTCACCGTGTTAGCCAGGGTGATCTTGATCTCCTGACCTCGCGATCCGCCCGCCTCAGCCTCCCAAAGTGCTGGGATTACAGGCCTGAGCCACCGCCCCCGGCATCCAGTGACTTTTAAGTGGGTAAAATAACCCTTACTTTGTAGAATGTTGCAAAGATTAGAAAGGATGTATGTAAAATGTTTACCTATTCCAGTGCTTGGTATGTAGTAGACGAATTCTAAAATTACACTGAGCCATTTTGCCCACTGTGGCTTTAGAATAGAAAAGTATACTCATACATTAGAATTGTGCACCTAGAGCTAAGTGACTCCAGCCCTGGGGAACCCTTCAATGCCAAAATGGCATGTAGGACTAGATAGACGAATGTCACCTGTCCCTGTCTATTAAAACTCGCTGTATTGGGCCGAGGACATCGCTTGGCGGATGAGTAAGCCTCACCCATCTGGACAGCAGCATTTATACTTCAACGTTACTTTTATCTTCATATTTGCTGCTTGTTGTTATTTATGTGGTAACTAGCATGAATGATTCACATACACACATACATATTCTCTGTCTTGTTGTGAAATATTACACCAAGGAGAAAACACCATTGTGCAGTTAGTGACAGTAAAGTAGCCCCAGACACAGTGCTCTTCAGTGGAAACATGAGAAGTTTACGGAAGAAGCTCTGTGTCATAGTGATAGCCGTAAACTTTGGCATATGCAAAGATCTTGAAGTGTATCTCTCACCTATACCAGGGATTTTGGTACAGTAGACAATTGCATTTTGAGCTTATGAGAACTGGTAGCATTGGATTATTTCACTTTATGTCTATCACTCCGTTCATGGGGTATTTTCAGATTTCACGTCAAGGCTCCATTTGGCTCAGATGGTACAATTGTCTGGCATGTTGAAATAGGTGGCAATGCAAATTAATATTACCCTGAAACAAGACTTTATTTTTTTTATTTTTAAAATTTTTAAAAATTATAGTTTAAGTTCTGAGATACATGTGCAGAACATGCAGGTTTGTTACACAGGTATACATGTGCCATGGTGGTTTGCTGTACCTATCAACCTGCCATCTAGGTTTTAAGCCCTTGATGCATTAAGTATTTGTCCTAATGCTATCCCTCCCCTTGCCCGCCGTCCCCTGACAGGCCCTGGTATGTGATGTTTCCCTCCCTGTGTCCATGTGTTCTCATTGTTCAACTCCCACTCATGAGTGAGAACATGCGGTGTTTGGTTTTCTGTTCCTGTGTTAGTTTGCCGAGATGATGGTTTACAGCATCATCCATGTCCCTGAAAATGACATGAACTCATTCGTTTTTATGGCTGCCTAGTATTCCATGGGGTACATGTGCCATGTTTTCTTTATCCAGTCTATCCTTGATGGGCATTTGGGTTGGTTCCAAGTCTTTGCTGTTGTAAATAGTGCTGCAGTAAACATACGTGTACATGTGTCTTTAGAGTAGAATGATTTACAATCCTTTGGGTATATATCCAGTAATGGGATTGCTGGGTCTAATGGTATTTCTGGTTCTAAAAGTCTTAAAATATCCTCTAAAGCAGATTTCAAAATACAACATCCATGAGTCCACAAGAGACCTGCTCACAGACGGCATCTGTAATTTATAGGAAGATGACGCTGACACTGGCTTAACCATGCACTTAGCACACCACAGTTACAATGAAAATCCAATTTTGTGCCAAAAGTGGGAAATAAATGGAGGTGTAAGTGTTTGCTTTAGGAGACTTTGATCCATGTAAATAGAAAATGGTTTTATTACATGTAAAATAAGATTTAAAGTGGTCACTGTGAGGAATCGCCATACTGTCTTCCACAATGATTGAACTAATTTACACTCCCACCAACGGTGTAAAAGCGTGCCTGTATCTCCACATCCTTTCCAGCATCTGTTGTTTCCTGACTTTTTAATGATCGCCATTTTAACTGGCATGAGATGGAATCTCATTGTGGTTTTGATTTGCATTTCTCTAATGAACAGTGATGATGAGCTTTATTTCATATGTTTGTTGACCGCATAAATATCTTCTTTTGAGAAGTGTCTGTTCATATCTTTCACCCTCTTTTTGATGGGGTTTTCTTTCTTGTAAATTTGTTTAAATTCCTTGAGGATTCTGGATATTAAATCTTTGTCAGATGGATAGATTGCAAACATTTTCTCCCATTCTGTAGGTTGCCTGTTCACTCTGATGATAGTTTTTTTGCTGTGCAGAAGCCCTTTAGTTTAAGTGTTTATTTTAATATTTGTGTAATAATGTCCAGTTTTATCAAGCAGAATGATCTACATAGGAGCTTTTATACAGAACTCATTGTTCTTCACTTAGAGCTTGTTAGTCCCATAGTGAAGTCAAATCCATCTTCAGTTGCTACGTGCCTTTGTTACACAGTTAAACTTGAGTTGGAGATGCTCTGCCATAGGGAGGAATTTTCACTCCCCAGATGCGTTTGTGTAATATAATGTATTTTTCCCCTTTCCCCTGTGGAAACTTTGTGGAGGATTATTTCAGTGTTAACCCTGATGGATAGTTTAGTAATCGAACAAGTGTCTGTTACTCCTTTATTCGTTGATTTATCAAGCACTTAATGTGTGTCTTCTGGGTGCCAGACACTGCACTAGACTCTGGGGAGTCAAAGGTGAATCACACTTAGTCTCTACCCCCTGGGAATTCATTCTGGTGAGAGAAATTGCAAACAAACCATTATGATCCTATGGAATATTTTTTAAAGTATGAAATGAGATAATGTGTGTGAAAAACTTTGTAAGCTTTACACATTTAAGATTTTTTTCTCCAGTGCATAGCATGATGCCTGACATATTTTAATTGCTCTTTATACCCTTGAATGAACTGGTGAAGGGCCAAGAGTTATGAGAGTATAATACTAGAGTGGAGACGGATTCGTTCTGCTGGATGGACAGGTGGGATGCAGAGGCTTCCAAGAATATCACTTTTGAACCGGACTTCGAAATATAAGCTGTTTATTTTAAGAATCAAGAAAAGAGATTCTGGGGGGGCAGCTGTCAGTCGTTAAAGTGCCTGGATTAAGATGAACCACATATCTACAGGCTTATACAGTTTACAGGACGCTTTGTTTACCGTATCTCTTTTGAGCCTTATGACAGGTGCATGAGGTGAGTTCATACAACCAAGAGAAGCCTTGACCAGACCTGGGTTCTAGGGTGTAAGAGACAGCATCTGGCCAGTTTATTCTCTTCAGTTTCACGGATGCTATGATTGCTAATATTATTGTATTTCAATTTGTGAAAGCGTGGTTTTCTGAGTTACAAGTATATGAAAGACAAATGTATACATGTAATAAAATGTATAGTTTTCTTTTTCTTTTTCTTTCTTTTTCTTTTTTTTTTTTTTTTTTTTTTTTTGAGAGAGAGTCTCGCTCAGTCCCAGGCTAGAGTGCAGTGGTGCGATCTGGCGCACTGTAATCTCCGCCTCTGAGGTTCAAGCTATTTTCCTGCCTCAGCCACCCAAGGAGCTGGGATTGCAGGTGTGCACCACCATGCCTGCCTAATTTTTGTATTTTTAGTAGAGAGGGGGTTTCACCATGTTGGCCAGGCTGGCTTCGAACTGCTGACCTCATGATCTGCCTGCCTCGACCTCCAAAAGTGATGGGATTTTAGACCTGAGCCACCGCACCCATAGTTTTCTTTTTATTTCTGTGTAGCAGGTTAGCTTGTATTGATACATGAGGAGGTTTTTTTCAGAGGTTTCAAAAACAAGCTAGAAAATGCTTCCATAATATTTCATAGATTCTTTATGATTCAAGCAGTTTTTCAGGATTTTCAGTCCATTTAAAGCATTTCTCTAACGAACACTAAAAATTATGAGCTCTACATTCTCTTGTAAGCTTTCTTTTTCTGTTATAGTTGAGCAACTTTGTTGACATTTTTACTTTTATTTTTATTTTTTATTATTTTTTTGAGACGGAGTCTCCCTCTGTCACCCCGGCTGGAGTGCAGTGGTGCGATCTCAGCTCACTGCAAGCTCCACCTCCCGGGTTCACGCCATTCTCCTGCCTCAGCCTCCCAAGTAGCCGGGACTACAGGCGCCCGCCGCCACGCCTGGATAGTTTTTTTGTAGTTTTAGTAGAGAGGGTGTTTCACCGTGTTAGCCAGGATGGTCTCGATCACCTGACCTCATGTTCCACCTGCCTCAACCTCCAAAAGTGCTGGGATTACAGGTGTGACCCACCATGCCTGGCCCAGTTGTAGCTCTTATGTTTAGATCTTCGATCCATTTTGAGTCAATTTTTGTGTGTGGTGTAAAGTAAGTGTCCACCTACATTCTTTTGCATGTAGATAATCCAGTTTTCCCAGCATTATTTGTTGAAAAGACTCTTTCCCACGGAATGATCCTGGCACTTTGTTGCAAATCACTTCCCCATATAAGGGAGAGTTTATTGCTGAACTCTCTATTCTCTTTCAGTGCTCTGTTTTTATGCCAGTACAACACTGTTTTTTATTTTATTTATTTATCTTTTTGAGGTGAAGTTTCACTCTTGTTGCCCAGGCTGGAGTGTAGTGGCCTGATCTTTGCTCACTGCAACCTCTGCCTCCTGGGTGCAAGCGATTCTCCTTCCTCAGACTCCCGAGTAGCTAAGATTACAGGCATGCACCACCACGCCTGGCTAATTTTTGTAGTTTTAGCAGAGACAAGATTTCTCCATGTTGGTTAGGCTGGTCTGAAACTCCCGACCTCAGGTGATCCACCCACCTCGGCCTCCCAAAGTGCTGGGATTACAGGCATGAGCCACCACAGCTGGCAACACTATTTTGATTACCGTAGCTTTGTAGTAAGTTTTGAAATCAGGAAGTGTGATGTCTTCAAATTTATTCTTCCTTTTCAAGATTGTTTTGACTATTTGAGGTCCCTTGAGATTCTATGTGAGTTTTGGAATGTATTTTTTTTTTATTTCTGCAAAAAAGCATTCTTGGGATTTTGACAGGGATTTGATTAAATGCGTAGATTGCTTTGGAGTAGGAACTCTTAGCAACACTGAGGTGTTGCAGTCCAAGAACATGAAATGTCTTTCCATTTATTATGTTGTCTTCAGTTTATTTCAGAAAAGTTTTCTGATTTTTCTGTGTAGAAGTCCTGCATCGTCTTCATTGCTGACTTATATATACTTGTTTTGTTTGTTTTTTCTTTCTTTTTTCTTTTTTTTTGAGGTGGAGTTTCGCTCTTGTTGCCCAGACTGGAGTGCAATGGCAGAATCTTGGCGCACTGCAACCTCCGCCTCCTGGGTTCAAACAGTTCTCCCACCTCAGCCTCCCAAGTAATTGGGACCACACATGTGCACCATCACACCTGGCTAATTTTTTATTATTTGTAGGGACGAGGTCTTGTTATGTTGCCCAGCCTGGTCTCGAACTCCTGGGCTCAAGAGACCCTCCTGTGATGGCCTCTCAAAGCTCTGGCATTATAGGCGTGAGCCACCATGCTTGGCTTTAGGTTAGTTTTTAAAATCCAGTTTGTCAATCTGTCTTTTTTTTTGGGACGTAGTATCGCTCTGTCACCCAGGGTGGAGTGCAGTGGTATGACCTTGGCTCACTACAACCTCCACCTAGTGGGTTCAAATGATTCTCCTGCCTCAGCCTCCGGAGTAGCTATTACAAGTGCCTACCACTACGCCTGGCTAAATTTTTTTTTTTTTTTTTTTTTTGTATTTTTACTAGAGACGGGTTTTCACCATGTTGGCCAGGTTGGTCTCGAACACCAAACCTCAAGTGATCTGCTCTCCTCGGCCTCCCAAAGTGCTGGGATTACGGTCGTGAGCCACTGCACCTGGCCAGTTTTTGTCTTTTATTTGCTGTATTTAGGTATTTGGGGCATTTACATAGTTACAGATGTTGTCAGAGTCCCATTTATTTGGGGGGGACGTGGGGGGACGTGGGGGGACAAAGTCTTACTCTTGCCCAGGCCGGAGTGTAGTGGCTCAGTCTTGGCCTACTGCAACCTCTGCCTCCCAGGTTCAAGCAGTTCTTGTGCTTCAGTCTCCCAAGTAACTGGGATTACAGGCATGTGCCACCATGCCCAGCTAATTTTTGTATTTTTAGCTAGAATTACAGGCCTCAGCCACCATGCCTCTTTTAAGTTTTTGTTTTTTGATTGCTCTTTTTCCTGCTTTCTTTTGGGTTACTTGAACATTTTTGGAATTCCATTTTTCTTGTATTTTTTTTTCTACCCCAATTCACTATGCCAAAACCATTTTTCTTTATTGTGTTTTATATCTGTTTATTTTAGTTCGTTGATATTGTTTGGATATTTGTTCCATTGAATTATTTTTTCTTCTTTTTTGAGACAAAGTTTTGCTCTTGTTGCCCAGGCTGAAGTGCAGTGGCACGATCTCGGCTCATCGCAAACTCCGCCTCCCAGGTTCAAGCGATTCTCCTGCCTCAGCCTCCTAAGTAGCTGGGATTACAGGCATGTGCCACCACACCGGCTAATTTTAGTAGAGATGGAGTTTGTCCATGTTGGTCAGGCTGCTCTCGAACTCCCGACCTAAGGTAATCCACCCACCTCAGCCTCCCAAAGTGATGGGATTACAGGCATGAGCCACCGTGTCCGGCATTTTTTTGGGGAGGCCAAGACGGGTTAGTCACCTGGGGTCAGGGTTTGAAATCAGCCTGGCCAACATGGCAAAAGCCCGTCTCTACTAAAAACACAAACATTAGCCAGGCGAGATAGCGGCACCTGTAATCCCAGCTACTCAGGAGACTGTGGCAGGAAAATCGCTTGAATTTGGGAGGTGAGCTGAGATCATGCCAGTGCGCTCCCGCTTAGGCAACAGAACAAGACTCCATCTCCAAAAACAAACAAAAAACAACCACAAACAAACAAAAAAAGTTTTTTCAGTTAATTCTGATTCTTATTTCTAATATCTGTGAGCTATTAGAAATAAGATATATCGATGTTTGCATTTGTTTATTGCCTTTTTCCATTCAATTTGAAATCTTCCCAATTCTTAGTGTCTTTTTGGTATCACAAATAACTTTTGATTGAAACCTGCACATGTTTGTGTTGTCATGAGACTATGCAGCTTAACAACTGTTTTAACTCTTACACTGATCTAACAGGGGTAGAGTGTTGGTGCCACCTTGTTAAGCCACGTAGGGGATGAAGTTCAGGTTCTCTACCTTGTCTATGTTGACGTTTGAGGTAAACTCCCTTTTAGTTCCTTTTTTTTTTTTTTTTGAGACGGAGTCTCCCTCTGTCACCCAGCCTGGAGTACAGTGACCCGATCTCGGCTCACTGCAAGCTCCGCCTCCTGGGTTCACACCCTTCTCCTGCCTTAGCCTCCCGAGTAGCTGGGACTACAGGCCCGCCGCCACGCCCAGCTAATTTTTTTGTATTTTTCTTAGAGATGGGGTTTCACCGTGTTAGCCAGGATGGTCTCGATCTCCTGACCTCGTGATCCGCCCGCCTCGGCCTCCCAAGTGCTGGGATTACAGGCGTGAGCCACCGCGCCCGGCCTCCCTTTTAGTTCTTTGTAGAGGTGGAAGTCGTGGCTCCCCACCTGCCTGATCTCCGTGGTGGATGTGGCCTCATTTGTTACTGTGTGTGGGTGAAAGTTCTGACTGTCTCCTAGGTCTTCTCTGCTACCGCTCCAGTGGGAACAGGGAGGGATGCCCTATTACTGGCAGATGGTGGTGAAGGCCAGGCTTCCCCACGTTTCTCCACTGACACGGTGGGGAGAGGATGCTCATTAATTAGCATTTGGAATGAAAGTTCCAGTGCCCTGCTTAATTTGCTCTGACACCACCTGTGGGAATCTTGGATTGTTTTCATGACAGTCTCACGAGGGTGGATATCTAGGTTCCCCGTGTGATCATTGCTGGTATGGGTGGGGCTAGGTTTTCTGTGGTGTTATGCTGGATTAGAGCAGTTCTTCTTCAAAAGTTTTCTTTCTGGTGAACATACCACTTTACTGGTAATTTGGTCCGGAGAGAGAAGGTTTTCGTTGGGGCTTCTTTTTTTTTTTTTTTTTTTTTTTTTGGAAACAATCTCTTTCACCCAGACTGGAGTGCAGCGGCGCGATCTCTGCTCACTGCAACCTCCGCCTCCCGAGTTCAAGCGGTTCTCGTGCCTCAGCCTCCGGGGTAGCTGGGATTACAGGCGCCGGCCAACACGCCTGGCTAATTTTTATTTTTAGTGGAGACGGGATTTTGCCATGTTGGCCAGGCTGGTCTCCAACTCCTGACCTCAGGTGATCCACCCGCCTCGGCCTCCCGAAGTGCTGGGAGTATAGGCGTGAGCCACCGCGCCCGGCCCTGTTGGGGATTGTTTTGGTCTGTGCCCATCGGTGTTCCTGATGTACTCACTTCTTGCATTCCAGGAGTAGGATACATTAGTCAAGAAGAATACCCAGGGAATTTACTGCTATACTGTGCCTTGTGTCTTGTGATCCTGAACTAATTTGCCTTCTCTCCACCTTTCAGAGAATATTCGTTTCATTTATAATATTCACTTTTTAAATTTGTACTTAGTGGGAGGAATAGGGAAAAGTATGTCCGTTCCAACCTCCCAGAAGTGGGATTTCATTGAGTGTGCCCTATTTTTCTGTTTCTGTTTCATTGACTTCTGCTCGATCTTTCTTTTGCTCTTCTAGTTTCTTAAGGAAAAGATGAAGTCACTGATTTGTTTCTTTTCTAATATAGTCGTGTAATTGTATAAATTTCTCTCTCAATTACTGCTTTAACTGTCTTAAAAATACTTCATATTTTTGTCTTTTTTTTTTTACCCGTTGGTTATTTTATTTAATAAATTAATTTATTTATTTTTTATTTTGAGACAGATTCTTGCTCTGTCGCTCAGGCTGGAGTGCAGCGGCTGCGATGTTGGCTCACTGCAAACGCCACCTCCTGGGTTCAAGCAATTCTCTGCCTCAGCCTCCTGAGTAGGTACGGTTACAGGTGCCTGCTACCATGCCCGGCTAACTTTCGTATTTTTAGTAGAGACAGAGTTTCCCCATCTTGGCCACACTGGTCTTGAACTCCTGACCTTGTGATCCACCTGCCTCGATCTCCCAAAGTGATGGAATTACTGGCGTGAACCACCGCTCCCGGTCCCCATTGGTTATTTTAAAAGTATGTTTTGATTCCAAATATCGGGATTGTCTATTGATTTTTTTTTTCTGTCACTGATTGCTAAATTAATAACACAGTGGTAAGAAAAAAACTCGTGATAAGACCTGAAACCTTTTAAATTTACCAAGAGTTGTTTTTCTGGTTCTAATATAGTATATCTTGTAAGTGTTCCAAATGCACTTGAACAGAATTTTTATTCTGGTGGTTTGTGCAGAGTATTCTATAGTTAGGTCAGTTTGCTTAATGATGTTATTCAAGCTTCTGTATCCTTACTCATTCTCTGTCTACTGGTCCTGTTATTATGATTATCATTCCTTTGTTTTGAACATGATGTCGCTCTGTCACCTAGGCTGGAGTGCAGTGACATGCACAATCATAGCTCACTGAGCCTCCACCCCCTGGGCTCAAGTGATCCTCCCACCTCAGCCTCCCCAGTAGCTGGGTCTACAGGCGTGTGCTACCACACCTAGCAAAAATTTTTTTTTTTTTTTTTTTGAGATGGAATCTCGCTCTGTCGCCCAGGCTGGAGTGCAATGGCGCGATCTCTGCTCACTGCAACCTCCGCCTCCTGGGTTCAAGCGATTCTCCTACCTCAGCCTCCTGAGTAGCTAGGATTACTGTTGTACGCCACCACGCCCAGCTAATTTTTGTATTTTTAGTAGAGACGGGGTTTCACCATTTTGGCCATGCTGGACTCAAATTCTTGACCTCAGGTGATCCGCCTGCCTCAGGCTCCCAAAGTGCTGGGACTACAGGTGTGAGCCAACACGCCCGGCCCACCCACTTAGTTTTTTAAAATCTTTTTGTAGAGACAGGGTCTCCCTGTGTTGCTCAGGTGGGTCTTGAACTCCTGTGCTCAAGCAATCCTGTCTCGGGCTCCCAAAGTTCAGGGATAACAGGTGTGAATCGCCACGCCTGACCTGGTTCTATCACATAGAGAGGTTTGCTGAAATTTTAAAATATAATTGTAGACTCTGGCCGGGAGCGGTGGGTCAAGCCTGTAATCCCAGCACTCTGGGAGGCGGAGACGGGTGGATCACAAGGTCAGGAGATGAAGACCATCCTGGCTAACACGGTGAAACCCTGTCTCTACTAAAAAATACAAAAAACTAGCCGGGCGAGGTGGCGGGCGCCTGTAGTCCCAGCTACTCGGGAGGCTGAGGCAGGAGAATGGCGTAAACCCGGGAGGCAGAGCTTGCAGTGAGCTGAGATCCGGCCACTGCAATCCAGCCTGGGCGACACAGCGAGACTCCGTCTCAAAAAAATAAATAAATAAATAAATAAAAATAAATTGTAGATTCTTTCATTTCTTCTTACAGTTCGTACTTTCATTTTTGCTTTATTTATTTTGAAGCTCTGTTATTAATAGGTAAATAAATGTTTAGGATTTGCATGTGTTCTTGATGAATTAAACCCTTAATGTTTATAAAATGATGCTCTTTTTTCCTCATAAAATTTTTATTTTTGTCTACTTTACATGATAGTATTATAACGATTTCAACTTTCTTTTGATTTTTTAGTGTGTAATAAGATCTTTTTCTTTGGCTGCATTAGAATTTTAATTTCTGATTTTAGTCATTTTGGTCGTGGTTTACCTTATTTTTTGGAGATACACTTTTACTCTATCACCTGGGCTGGAGTGCAGGGTCACAATCATGGCTCACTATGGCCTCGACCTCCTCCTGCCTTAGCTGGAAGGACCACAAGTGTGTGCCACTACCCGTGGCTAATTTTTGTGTGTGTGGTTTTTGTTTTGTTTTGAGACGGAGTTTCCCTCTTGTTGCCCAGGTTGGAGTGCAGTGGCACAATCTCGGCTCACTGCAATCTCCGTCTCCGTGGTTCAAGCAATTCTCCTGCCTCAGTTTCCCAAGTAGCTGGGATTACTGGCATGCACCACGATGCCTATCTATATTTGTATTTTTAATAGAGACAGGGTTTGTCCATGTTGGTCAGGCTGGTCTCGAACTCCTGACCTCAGGTGACCTGCTGGCCTCGGCCTCCCAAAGTGCTGGGATTACAGGTGTGAGCCACAGGGCCAGGCCATGTTTCGTGTGTGTGTGTGTGTGTGTGTTTTGTTTTGTTTTGTTTTGTTTTGTTTTTTTAAGAGACGGTGTTCTGCAGTGTTGCCCACACTGGTCTCAAACTCCTGGCCTGAAGAGATTTTCCCATCTCGGCCTCCCAGAATGCTGGGATTACAGGCGTGAGCCACTGCACTCAGCCACTTTTCTTCATGTTTCTAATGACTGATAGTTGATTAATAGAGCGCTGTGTTATATATGCTTATGATTTCCATCAAACGTGAAAGTTTTTGGCCATGATTTCTAAAGTTTTTTTTTCTATATTATCTCCTGTTTTGTGGCTCTGGTTACAAGTATGTTTGGCCTCTTGAAGTTATTTCAATTATCACATATTACATTTTTTAGTGTTTTTTTTTTCTGTTTCATTTAGGTTAGTAAGTTTGGTTTCACGTGTTGTAAATTTTAAAGTGTATTTTTCATCTTAGACTTTGTAATTTTTCATCTTTAGAAGTTCAAATTTTAAAAATATTTCATATTTTTACTTGTTTGTTCTAACCTTCTGATCACATGAAATAGCATCATAATTGTTTTAAAGGACTTGTGTACTAATTCTATTTTCTGTTTCATTTCAAAATTGGTTTGTTTTTTTGTTTCATTGTGGGGTGTAATTTCCTGCTTCTATGTAAGTCTTATAAATTTTGATTGACTTTTTAACCAGTGGGAATTTTACCTTGTTTTCTCATTTCTCTAGTTTTGCTTGCCTTTTAAAAATATTTGTGGACTTTGTTCTGTAGTATTATTCAGTTGCTTGAAAACAGTTTCTTTCTGTTGGGTCTTTTATGTTTTCTTTGACTGGACCAGGGCTGTGTTTAGGGTTAATTTTTTCCTCCTTCTGAAGCCTTTTCTTTCCTAGTACTCCGATGTCATATCTCCAATGTGATATAAATTACATCACATCATTTCCTTTTGGATTTTGGGTACGGGTACTATTCACATCCTTATGTCAGTTCTGGATGCTATTACCTCTAATTCTTTTGGTGATTTCTCACCTTGCCCTTGGATAGTTCCTTTACATTGCAAGTGCTGATTTGTCATTCAACCAAAAGTTCTAGGGTGAGCCTTTGTAGATCTCTTCATTTCTCTCTGTCTCTCTCTCCAGCTGTCTACTCAGTGCTGGTCTCCCTTGTGAGCTCTAGGCACCTTGGTCTCCTTGGACTTCCAGCTTCATTTCCTCAACTTGGGGAGACCACATGCTCTGCCTGGGTTCCTCCTCCCTGTTCCACGACCTGGAAACTCTCGAGGCAGTAAGCTGGGCATGCCTGCAGCCCGTTTGTTTTTGTCTTCCAGGGATCACTGTCTTTTGTTACTTGTCCAATATCTTCAGTGTTGTTGTTTCATTCATTTTATTAGATTTTTATTATTTCATGCAAGGAGGCTAAATCTGGTCCCCTTATTCATGCCGTCTTGACCGGAAGTAGTATCATTGTGGTTTCAATCTACCTTTTCATGAGAACTGGTGATATTGAGCACATTTTAGCTTGTGTGTTGACGATTTGTGTGCTCTCATTGGTGATGAGTTTGTTCATTTAGCCTTTAGTGTTCTTTGTTTTCTTTTTTTCATCTGTTTGAGTTGCAGAAGGTGTTTTCTATGTCCTAAATACTCATCCTTTGTTAGATAAATGTTTTGTAAATACTTTCCTCAAGTCTATGTGGTTTACCTATTTATTTTAACTGTACCTTTTGATGAGCAGAAATACTTATATCTGATAAATTTAATTTATCAATGTTTTCTTTTGTAGTTATTGCTTACTGTGAGCTAAGACACTTTTGCCTAACCTCGAAGTCATGAAGGTAGTTTCCTTGATTTCCTCTAAAGGTTTTGCTTTTGCTAATTTGTATTAGGTCTGTGATGCATCTGCAGTTATTTTTGTAGGTTTGAGTTTTTTGCATATGGCTGTCCAGTTGTTTTTCACCATTGGTTGAAAAGAGTCTCCTTTTCTCGCTGGGTTGCTTTGGGAACATCCTGTGGCTGCATAAGTGGGATCTCTTTCAGAAATCTCCCTTCTGCTCGAAAAATCTGCTTCTCTAGCTCAGTTAGAGTATTCTGATTATTTTGTAACTTTATATTGTCTTGAAGTCAGAATTGCAAGTCCTTAAACCTTTTTCTTCTTTTTCGAAGTTCTGCATATTCTACGTCCTTCACATTTCCGTATCAATTTTAATAATCTCTTTTCTCTCTTCTCCAAAAAAGGCTGATGGGATCATGATTGTAATTGTCTTGAATCTGCTGATCAGTTTAAGGAGAACTGACATCTTGACAACCATTGAGTCTTAATCATTAGTATAGTATATCTCTCCATTTATTAGGTCTTTTTTGTTTTGCCTGAGCAGTTGTTTGTTGCTTTTAGCCTTTGGTCTGTTTTTAAAATTACTTATTTTTTTTCCTTTTGTTGAGACGGAGTCTCACTCTGTTGCCTAAATGGAGTGCAGTGGCACAGTCTTGGCTCACTCCATCTCCTGGGTTCAAATAATTCTCCTGCCTCAGCCTCCCAAGCAGCTGGGATTACAGGCATGTACCGCTAAGCCCAGCCAATTTTTATAATTTCAGTAGAGATGGGATTTCACCGTGTTGGCTAGGCTGGTCAACTCCTGACCTCAAATGATCTACCTGCTTCAGCCTCCCAAAGTGCTGGGATTACAGGCATGAGTCACCACGCCTGGCCTAAAATTATTTTTATTTTTAAGTATTTGGTCCTTTTTTGATGCTATTTGTATTTTAAAATATTAAATACATTTTTCAGCAATTATAAAGTATTATAACATTTTCTAATTTTTGGTTGGAAATTGAATTTTTGTATATTAACCTGTTTCTTACAACCTTACTTAAGTCCTATTAATTCTACTAGTTTTTTAGGTAGATTTCTTAGATTTTCTAATAGATGATTGTCATAAAACAGTTTTCTCTCTTTTTTCCCGTTGTAATTCCTTTTCTTCTCTTCCCTTAGAGAATGGACTTAATCTTGTTTTCATTCTTCAAGGATAGCATTCAGTGTTACACCATTAATTATAAGTCAGCTGTAGGGGTTTTATTGATGAACTTTATCAGATTGTTTTCAAATATAGGTTTTATTACTATTTAGATATGACAAGGCCAACAGAAGCCACTGTGACTCCCATTGAAAAGATAGTTATAGTCACAGACCCCAAGAGGAATAGTCATGCCATGCCATGGAGAATACAAAGTTGAGTAAGGTCTAGCCCTCGCTTCTTGAGGGTTTATGTCATGAATGCATATTGAGTTTTCTCAAAAGCTTTTTCTGTATCTATTGAGATAATGCTATATATTTAAAGATATTAATGTAAATTTCATTGTTTTATTTTCAAATGTTATATACTAAATGCCATTTGGTGTCATGGTGTATTATTATTATTATTATTATTTTTGGAGATGGGTACAGTGGTGCAATCTCTGCTCACTATAACCTCCGCCTCTTGGGTTCAAGTGATTCTCCTGCCTCAGCCTCCCAAGTAGCTGGGATTACAGGCACATGCCACCCTGCTCAGTTAGTTTTCTTTTTTGGAGACAGGGTTTCACCATGTTGGCCAGGCAGGTCTCCTGACCTCAAATGATCCTCCCTCCTTGGCCTCCCAAAGTGCTGGGATTACTTTCGTAATCCGTGTGGGCCTCCGCAACTGGCCTATTCTTCTTATATATTGTTGGATTTAAATTGCTAATAGTAAATACGTCCAGTGAATTTTTTGTATTTTTAGTAGAGATGGGGTTTTACCATGTTGCCTAGGCTGTTCTTGAACTCCTAACCTCAAGTGATCCACCCGCCTCAGCCTCCCAAAGTGCTGGGATTACAAGTGAGAGCCACTGCAGTGGCCAGACTTTTATAAAAGTTTTATGGTTATAAATGGTTATATAAAATATCTTTGTACATATATTTTCGTGTCTTGAAGATAAAGTATATAAATGTTAAAAGACACAAAGGTAATTTATAAATGCTGTATCTTATATTATTTGCTTTGGCTCTCTAGAAGTTTTTCTCAATTCTTATTGCTTAATTGCTGTCCAAAAGAATAGGATTATGGTGTCATCAAAATTATATAAAAATGAATGTTGAGTTTTTTTTTTTTTTTTTTTTGGACAGAGTCTCTCTTTGTCACCCAGGCTGGAGTGCAGTGGCGTGAGATCTCGCCTCACTGCAGCCTCCACCTCCCAGGTTGAAGTGATTCTCGTGGCTCAGCCTCCTGAGTAGCTGGGATTACAGGTGCCTGCCAGCATGCCTGGCTAAATTTTTTTTTTTTTTTTTTTTTTTGAGACGGAGTCTCGCTCTGTCGCCCAAGTTGGAGTGCAGTGGCCGGATCTCAGCTCACTGCAAGCTCCGCCGCCCGAGTTTACACCATTCTCCTGCCTCAGCCTCCCGAGTAGCTGGGACTACAGGCGCCTGCCACCTCGCCTGGCTAGCTTTTTTTTTTTTGTATTTTTTAGTAGAGACAGGGTTTCACCGTGTTAGCCAGGATGGTCTTGATCTCCTGACCTCGTGATCCGCATGTCTCGGCCTCCCAAAGTGCTGGGATTACAGGCTTCAGCCACCGTGCCCGGCCTTTTTTTTTTTTTTTTTTTTTTTGAGATGGAGTCTTGCACTGTCACCAGGCTGGAGTGCAGTGGTGTAATCTCAGCTCACTACAACCTCTGCCTCCTAGGTTCAAGTGATTCTCCTGCCTCAGCCTCCTAGTAGCTGGGACTACAGGCATGCACCACCATACCCAGCTAATTTTTGTATTTTTTATAGAGATGGAGTTTCACCATGTTGGCCAGGATGGTCTCGATCTCTTGACCTTGTGATCTGCCTGCCTTGGCCTCCCAAACTGCTGGGATTATAGGTATGAGCCACTGTGCCCAGCCTAGGTTTTGTATTTTTAGTAGTGATGGGGTTTCGCCACGTTCGCCAGGCTTGTTTTGAACTTCTGACCTTACGTCGCCCGCCCGCCTTGGCCTCTCAGAATGCTGGAATTACAGGCATGAGCCATCGAATCTGGCCTATTTTTGAAAATTAAAATTTTTCTTTCTTTTTTCTTTCTTTGTTATAGCAGCGATGGGATGTTTGTAGTTTTGTTCCTTTTATCCCTTCATCATGTAGTTTTTGAGTTACTGTGCCTGGAGACTGTGCCTGATGTTAGGGGCAGCTACAGCCATAAAATGGAGCTTATAATCTAGCAGAGGAGTTAACTTAATTGCATAAATAGTTAATTGTAATTGTAATATATCCCAAGAAGGAAGCATAGTTAAATCATCATATGGCACCTGACCTCATCTAGAGATTCAGAGACATTGTCTTTGATGAAGTGACTTTAAGCAAGGACCAGAGGGATGCACAGAAGTTATCCAGCTGCAAAAGAGGGTACAGTAAATAATAATATTCCGTTTAGAGTAAAAACAACCCGTTAAAAGCCTTTGAAGTGGGAATGAGCTCTGTAGAATTTATAGAATTGAAAGAAGAAAAAGCCAGTGTTGCCCATAAAGTCAAATGTTGGAAGGAGGGAAGGTTGTGGAGGTAAGAAAGGGTTATATGATATGGGGAAACTATTGAAGTGGTTTTCTTGTTTTGTTTTCTTTTTGTTTTTGTTTTTGAGACAGTGTCTCACTCTGTTGCCAGGCTGGAGTGCGGTGGTGTAATCTCGGCTCAGTGCAACGTCCTCCACCTGGGTTCACGCCATCCTCCTGCCACAGCCTCCCGAGTAGCTGGGACTACAGGTGCACACCACCACACCCAGATGATTTTGTATTTTTAGTAGAGATGGGTTTTCACCATGTCGGCCACGATGGTCTCGATCTCTTGACCTCGTGATCCGCCCGCCTCAGCCTCCAAAAATGCTGGGACTACAGGTTTGAGCCACAGTGCCCGGCCTATTGAAGTGTTTTTAAGTGGGCAGTGGTGCATTTGGATTTCCATTTCTGAAGTTCATTTTCTTGTGAAAATTTCATTCTGCAGATTGGTGATAGTTGGTTAAGAGTGAATATTAAGAGACTACAGTCATTTTCCATTATCTGTGGTTTTTCTTTCCTTGATTTTAGTTCCCCATGATCAACACCTCTGAAAATAGGTGAGTAGAGTACAGTGAGGTAGAATCATGTGTTGTGTCATGCAGGAAGGAGGTTATTTTCTTAGAAATACCTCATTAGGTGATTCTGTCATTGCACAATCATCTTAGAATGTTCTTAAACAAAGCTATATTGTATAGCCTACTACACACCTAGGCTACAAGGTATAGCCTATTTCTCCTAGGCTGCAAACTTGTATGCTTCATTACTGAATCCTGCAAGCAACTTAACATCATGGTAAGTATTTGTGTTTTTAAACATAGAAAAGGGACAGCTAAAATAATGGTATGAAAGAAAAAAAAAACGCACTTGTATAGGACTTTACCATGAATGAAGCTTGCAGGACTAGAAGTTGCTCTGGGTGAGTCAGTTAGTAAGTGGTGAGTGAATGTGAAAGCCTGGGACATTATTGTACATTACTGATAGGGTTTGGCTGTGTATCCCCACCCAAATCTCATCTGGAATTGTAATCCCAATGCGTTGAAGGAGGGAGGTGACTGGATAATGGGGGCAGTTTCCCCCATCCTGTTCTCGTGACAGTGAATGAATTCTCTTGAGATCTGATGGTTTTGAAAGTGGCAGTGTTTTCCTACGTACAGATTCTCTTTCTCTTGCTTGCTGCCATGTAAGACGTGCTTGCTTCCCCTCCCACCGTGATTGAAAGTTTTCTAAGGCCTTCTCAGCCATGTGGAACTGTGAGTCAATTAAACCTCTTATCTTTATAAATTGCCCAGTCTTGGGTAGTTCTTTATAGCAGTGAGAGAACGGACTGCTACAACTACCATAGACTTTATAAACATTGTGCACTTAATGTACACTACATTTAGTTTAAAATTTGCTCTGTCATGTTACTATGGCTATTACATCACTATGTCACTAGGCAATAGGAATTGTTCAGTTCCATTTAATCTCATGGGACCACCACTGTGTGTATGGTTGTTGTTATGCAGACTGTATTTTGAGAGAGACCACATTCACGTAACTTTTTCATAGTAAATTGTTATAATTTTTTTTTTAATTTTTAAATTTTTTTGAGGTGGAGTCTCTCTTTGTCGCCCAGACTGGAGTACAGTGGCACGATCTCAGCTCACTGCAACCTCCTGGGTTCAATTGATTTTTTGTGCCTTAGCCTCCTGCTTAGGTGGGACTGCAGGTGTGCACCACCACACTCAGCTAATTTTTTTGTCTTTTTAGTAGAAATGGAGTTTCACCATGTTGGCCAGGCTTGTCTCGATCTCCTGACCTGAGGTGATCTGTCCCCCTTGGCCTCCCAAAGTCCTGGGATTATAGGCGTGAGCCACTACAGCCGGCCTGTTCTATTTTATTATTGTTGTTAATCTGTTACTGTGCCTAATTTCTAAATTAAACTTTTTTATAGGTATGTATGTATAGCAAAAAACAGAATCAAGTGCTCAGTACCATTTGTCATTTCAGATATCCACTGGGGTTCTTAGAACGTTTCTCCCATGGATAACTGGGCAACTGCTGCATTTAGGAGGTGACTGAAGTGGTCCTGATGAAAGGCGATGCTGGCTTTAAGTAGGGTAATAGTGGAGATGGAGGGAGATAGGCAGATCTCACCAGTATTGAGGAAGAGGAAGGGCACAATATAGTTATGGATTAAAAGTGAGGTTAGGGCCGGGCGTGGTGGCTCACACCTGTAATCCCAGCACTTTGGGAGGCCAAGGCGGGCGGATCACAAGATCAGGAGATCGAGACCATCCTGGCTAACACGGTGAAACCCCGTCTCTACTAAAAATGCAAAAAATTAGCCGGGCATGGTGGCGGGTGCCTGTAGTCCCAGCTACTCGGGAGGCTGAGGCAGGAGAATGGTGTGAACCCGGGAGGCGGAGCTTGCAGTAAGCCACAATTTAAGCCAAGATCGTGCCACTGTACTCCAGCCTGGGCGATAGAGCAAGACTCCATCTCAAAAAAAAAAAAAAAAAAAAGGTTAGGGAGTAAGGTTTGAAGTGGTCAAAGATTGTTTAGTAGGTGTGTTGCATGAGCCATGTGTCATTGAAAATATCATTACCAATATATAGAAAGAGCAGGAAGAGCAGGTTTTGTCATAAATTGTGGAGCGTTTCAAGTGTCTATGTAGGCTGCGTGCAGTGGCTCACACTTGTAATCCTAGCACTTTAGGAGGCTGAGGTCGGTGGATCACTTGAGGCCAGGAGTTTGAGACCAACCTGGGCAACATGACGAAACCCCATCTCTACTAAAAATAGAAAAAGTTAGATGGAAGTGGTGGCACACACCTGTAATCCCAGCTCCTTGGGAGGCTGAGGCAGGAGAATTGCTTGAACCCTGGAGGTGGAGGTTGCAGTGAGCCGAGATTGAGCCACTGCACTCCAGCCTGGGCAACAGAGCGAGACTCTGTCTCAAAATAAAATAAAATAAAGTGTTTAAGTAGCATATAGAGTTTTATACCTGAACCTGAGGACCGATACAAATAGATAAAATTTGGGATTCTCTGTTTTATTTTTATAATTTACTTAGTAATGGAAATTTGGACAATGAATAAGATTGCCTAGTATTTCACGTGAAATAAGATGACATCTTAGGCCAGAGACTTGAAGAACTTCACCATTTAAAGGTTTGATAGGGTGATCAGAAAGGTGCTGCCAAAGAGGTAATAGGAAAATCAGGAGAGTGAAATACTGAAAGGCAAGAAATATAGCGGTATTAGTCTGTTTTGTGTTGGTATAAAGGAATACCTGAAACTGGGTAGATTATTAATATAAAGAAAAGAGATTTATTTGGTTCACAGTTCTGTCGGCTGTACAAGCATAACACCAACACTGTTGGGCTGAGGAAACTTTTACTCATGGGGGAGTGGGAATGGGGACCAGGAGTGTCACCTGGTGAGAGAAGGGAGCAAGATGGCCGGCTCCTTTTACCAATCAGATCTCACATGAACTAACACCAGCAAGAAACTCACTCATTACCACAAGGAAAACACCAAGACATTCATGAGGGATCTGCCCCCATTACCCAAACACCTTTTGCTAGACTCCACCTTCAACATTGGGAGTATATTTTTACACGAGATTTGGAGGCACAAATATCCAAACATTATCAATACGCTCTGTAATTTCTTTTTCTTTCTTTCTTTCTTTTTTTTTTTTTTTTTTGAGAAGTTTAGCTCTTGTTGCCTAGGCTGGAGTGCAGTGGCGCGATCTGGGCTCACTGCAACCTCTGTCTTCCAGTTCCAAGTGATTCTCCTGCCTCAGCCTCCCAAGAAGCTGGGACTAGAGGCACGTGCCACCACACCCAGCTAATTTTTTGTATTTTTAGTAGAGACGGGGTTTCACCATGTTGGCCAGGATGGTCTCGATCTCTTGACCTTGTGATCTGCTTGCCTCGACCTCTCAAAGTACTGGAATTCCAGGCATGAGCCACTGCACCTTACCAATAGACTCTATTTCTTAAAAAAATTATTTTTTGTAGAGATGAGGTCTCACTTTGTTGCTTAGGCTGATCTTGAACTCCTGACCTTAAGTGGTCCTTCCATTTTGGCCTCCCAAAGTGCTGTGATTATATGTGTGAGGCACTGCACCCGACCTCAGTAGGCTTTTATGGCTTATGCTTTCTGTCCTTTTAAAACTATTTCAACTTAATTTTCTACTCTAATTGTTTGTTGTAGTTCATATATGTATGTAAGTGTATATATATATATGTAGGGTGTGCAAATATAGTGTGTATATATATGTAGTATCTGTGTGTATGTGTGTATATATAGTGTGTGTGTGTGTATATATATACATTTTTTGTTTATTTCGAGATAGGGTCCACTCTCTTATCCAGGCTGGAGTGCAGTGGTGCAATCATGGCTCACTGGAGCCTTGACCTTCTGGGCTCAATTGATCTGCCCACCTCAGCCTGCTGAGCAGCTGGGACTACAGGTGCGCCACCACCACATCCAACTAATTTTTTTTTTTTTTTTTTTTGTAGAGGTGGGATTTTACCATATTGCCCAGGCTGGTCTCGAACCCCTGGGCTCAAGCGATCTGCCTACCTCAGCCTCCCAAGTGTTGGGATTACAGATGTGATCCGCTGTGCCCGGCCTATATTACTATGTCGTATGCTGCAGAACCTCTTTTGGAAACAAACTGGGATATAAAAAAATACTCAAGTGCGACTTTCAGGAACTTATTCTTCATAGTAAGACAATGCCATTGAAACTTACTGTGTTTCATAAGAAGCGGAAGTACTGGCTCTACATTTATTTTTGCTTTTCCATTCTGAGGATGGGAGGGAGAGGGATCTAAAATAAATTTTGAGTACCATTGCGTTTGAACAATAATAGCTGATTAGCCTAATTCCTTTCAGAAGGGAAATCAGCATGCATGAGATCATTTCTTGCCATGTAAATTAAAATTCTAAATTCGTGAGTTTGGCTCTTTAAGAGAAACCAGACCTACTTGACTGCAGTCGTCCTAGATGGCCATAAGACAGGAAGTAAAGGGCCAGGCGCGGTGACTCACACCTGTAATCCCAGCACTCTGGGAGGCTGAGGCGGGCGGATCACAAGGTCAGGAGAAGGAGACCATCCTGGCTAACACGGTGAAACCCCGTCTCTACTAAAAATACAAAAGACTTAGCCGGGCGTGGTGGCGGGCACCTGTAGTCCCAGCTACTCGGGAGGCTGAGGCAGGAGAATGAACCCGGGAGGCGGAGCTTGCAGTGAGCCGAGATCGCCCCACTGTGCTCCAGCCTGGGCAACAGAGCGAGACTCCGTCACAAAAAAAAAAAACAAAGAAAAGGACAGGAAGTAAACAGGTAACAGGCAAATGTTAAAAGCTTTGCTTCATTCTTGTGTCGAGAGGACCTTTTTGATTTTTTCTCCCTCTCCCTAGGTAAATAATCCCAGCATCCTTGTGTTTTCATTAATGTGAAATTTAAAAAATTGTGGCAGGAGTTTTTTGCTTTGTTTTGTTTCTTTTAGGTGGAGTTTCGCTCTTGTTGCCCAGACTGGAGTGCAATGACACGATCTTGGTTCACCGCAACCTCTGCCTCCCGGGTTCAAGCAATTCTCCTGCCTCAGCCTCCCCAGTAGCTGGGATTACAGGCATGCTCCGCCACTCCTGGCTAATTTTTTATTTTTAGTAGAGACGGGGTTTCTTCAGGTTGGTCAGGCTGGTCTCAAACTCCCGACCTCAGGTAATCCACCCGCCTCGGCCTCCCAGAGCTCTGGGATTGCAGGCATGAGCCACTGAGCCTGGCCTGTGGCAGGAGTTTAGAAGTTAAAATGTACTTTATTTATTTGTTTATTTTATTTTTTTTTGAGATGGAGTCTCACTCTGTTGCCCAATCTCAACTCACTGCAAGCTCCACCTCCCAGGTTGTTGCCCTTCTCCTGCCTCAGCCTACCGAGTAGCTGGGACTACAGTCGCCCGCCACCATGCCCGGCTAATTTTTTTATTATTTTAGTAGAGATGGGGTTTCACCATGTTAGCCAGGATGGTCTCGATCTCCTGACCTCGTGATCCGTCTGCCTCGGCCTCCCAAAGTGCTGGGATTACAGGCGTAAGCCACTGCGCCCTGCCTAAAATGTACTTTAAAAAAATAGCTTGTCCTCTGAAGAAGATCACATGTCGTCGGGAACAACTGTTTGTGAAGAAAGTTCTGAAATATTCTTGGGGGGCAGCTAGTACAAATGCTGCTCTCCCATGTTCAGGAGTTTTGAAGTTGTAGGGAAGATACTACGTTTTTGATCGTCTGAAATGTTTCTTCATTACCTGTTTCTTTTTTTTTCTTTTTCATAGAGATATGAACTGTGTCCCCATCAGGATGGAGCCTAAAAAAGAATAGATAATGGGGGTAAGTGCAGAGATTTCTTGAAAAAATTTTTATTGAAAACTGGGCCGGTGGAGTATCTTCAAATACCTGGCAGTTTATTTTATTTCATCAAATTAAACAGCGTTTTCTACTCATGTTTAACAGTAGTGGCTATAATTTATGAATCCTTATTGTATTGACTCACAATTTTTCTACTTGTGTACAAACAAGCATTGGATATTTTATGCAGAATGATCTATTAAATACATACTTCTAATTAAAATTCTTATTTTTTTGTCTGGGCGAGGTAGCTCACACCTGTAATCCTAGCACTTTGGAAGGCTGAGGGAGGCGGATCACCTGAGGTCAGGAGTTCGAATCCAGCCTGGCCAACATAGTGAAACCTGGTTTCTACTAAAAATAGAAAAATTAGCCGGGTGTGATGGTGCGTACCTGTAGTCCCAGCTACTTGGGAGGCTGAGGCGGGAGAGTCGCTTGAAGTCGGGGAGTGGAGGTTGCAGTGAGCCAAGATTGCGCCATTGCCCATTAGCCTGCTGTCTCAAAAAAAAAAAAAAAAAAAAAAAAAAAAAAGTCTATTTTTGAAAATGGATATAGCTTCTTGTGTTGGGAATTTTTTTTTGAAAAATGAGCCACATTTTGTTGTTGTTAGACCTAAAATCTGTTGTTTTAGATTCTTTTTTCTCTTTTGTACATCTCTAGACAGATGATGTTCCTAGTGAATATTAATTTTATTTAACTCTGAGGATCTTTGTTGCTTGAATATAAGGAAATGTTGACTTTTAGGCGGGGTGTGCTGCCCGACATCTGTAATCCCAGCTCTTTGAGAGGCCAAGGTAGGAGGCTCACTGGAGCATAGGAGTATGAGACCAGCCTGGGCAACATAGGGAGACCTTGGTCTCCGCAAAAGTAAATATAAAAAATAAAAATAAAAAGACTTAGTTACACATGGTGGCAAGCGCCTGTAGTTCCAGCTACTTGGGAAGCTGAGTCAGTAGGATGACTTGAGCCTGGGAGGTCGAGGCTGCAGTGAGCCATGGTCATACCACTGTACTTCAGTCCCTGGGACTGGTGAGAGTGACACTCTGTTTCAAGAAAACAAACAAAAAAAAAGAACGAAAGAAAGAAAGAAATGCTGACTTCTGTATCACGTTTTGGTGTGCTTTCCTATGGACTCTTGTGTATTCCTCATTTTCTTGTCCACTTTTAGTTATCTTTGTCAGATAAATCATATTTTTGTACAACTCAGTACTATTCTGAAATGTGTACATGTGAATTTATTAGACCCTGGCATATGTGATGAGGCAGCTAAAAAAAGGAGAGGTTTAGCTATTATTACTATACTCTTCTCCAGTTTGGGTAGCCACCTCTAAAGTAGTTTTGCCATTGACTAGAGTAATGGTGTGAGTAGATAAAAGGGAAAAATACAATGATTTTGGCTAGCTATATATATTTTATGGTTTAATTTTCAGACTATGTTATAGAGTCAGATTGTACAAAATTTGAAAATATATTCAAAATCCTTCCTGTTACTCCTCTTCCTCATCTGCCCAGTTTATCAATAGCATTCCTGCTACCATGTAATTATTACTTTCTTGCATGTCTTTCTAGGTTTCTTTTGCATATTCAAATGTGAATAGACAAATGTTTACTCCCTCCATCTTTATACAAATGGGTTAATATTATATACTCTTCTGCATCTTAACTTATTTCACTGAACAATTTACCTTGTTTTGTTTTGTTTTTGGAGATTTTTCTTTTCTTTTTTCTTGAATTTTCTTTTTTTATTTGAAGCTTCGCTCATTCGCCCAGGCTGGAATGCAGTAGTGCAGTCTCAGCTCACTGCAACCACCACCTTCTGGGCTCAAGCGATTCTCCTGCCTCAGCCTCCCAAGTTGCTGGGATTACAGGTATGCGCCACCACGCCCAGCCAATTTTTATATTTGTAGTAGAGATGGGGTTTCATGATGTTGGCCAGGCTGGTGTTGAACTCCTGACCTCAGATGATCCTACTGCCTCGGCCTTCCAAAGTACTGAGATTACAGGCGTCAGCCTCCGCACCCGGCATGAACAATTTATCCTGTTATCAGTACAGAGCTTTCTTTTCCTTTTTAACCATGTTATCTAATTGATCAGTTGTTGATTCACTTTCTGATCTTCTACTTTGATGACTAACTCTTGTATATGTTTCATTTGCTTGTATACAAGCATATCTATAGGATTATTAATTTCCATAGGTGGAAACATTGGGTCAAAGGAGTGTTGCAATTAATTTTGATAGATAGTGCCAAATTATTCTCCCTATAGTTTTACGAATATGTCTTCCCAGTTTTACCAATATATGAATAAAAAAGCTGTTCTTCATACCTTTGGTAATCTAACAACAGGTAAAAGTTTGTATATCCAACAGTAGTTTTGCATTTCTGTTAGTATTAGTGAAGGTGACATTTTTTAATAGTTTGAAGAGCAATTTGTTCTTTTCTGTGGTCTGCTTTTTGACTTGGTTGTTGATTTTTTTTTTTTTTTTTTTTTTTGAGACAAGGTCTCCCTCTGTCACGTAGGCTGGAGTGTAGTGGCTTGATCTTGGCTCACTGCAGCCTCTGCCTCCCCCGTTCAAGGGACTGCCCTGTCTCACTCACCCGAATAGCTGGGATTATAGGCGCACGCCACCATGCCCGGCTGATTTTTTTATTTTTAGTAGAGACGGGATCCACCCACCTCAGCCTCCCAAAGTGGTGGGACTACAGGTGTGAGCACCGTGCCCAGCCACAGTTGTTGATTTTTTTAGTGTGATTTACTGGAGCTTTCATAAGGAGCCCCTCATATATTATTATGCTGTTTTCATATGAGTTGGACTAATTTTTGCCCATCTGGCTAGTCTTTATTTATATTGTGCTTTTGAAAAAAACTTTTTTTTTTTTTTTTTTTTTACTATGCATGGGTTTTTTACTTCATTTTGTTCAATTTATTAATCTTTCACGGTGTCTGTATTTTGAGTTATTAGTTAGAAAGGCCTTCACTATTCCAAACTTCTGTTTTGTTTTGTTTTGTTTTGTTTTTAAATGACAGGTTTTCATTCTGTTGTTCGGGCTGGAGTGCAAGTAGCAGGATCCTAGCTCACTGTAGCTTTGTAGTCCCGGGCTCAAGTGATCTTCCTGCCTCAGCTTTGAGAGTGTTGGGATGACAGGAATGAGCCACTGCACCTGGTGTAAACCTTCCATCTTATTACATGTTTTGCATTTGTCTTTCCTATTCTGGTTTGTTTCACTCATTCCATTCTACCCTCTCTATTAGCTTAAAAAAAAGTTAATGTTACTATATACTTTTTTCCTCCTTCTGAATCCTCTGAAACTCTTAGGATACTGTAAATTCACTTGTCCATCTCCTGACATGTATTTTATTTTTGTCATGTACTTTCATTCTCTGTTTCTTTAAGAATTATAGTGGTTTTGTCAGGTGTTTGTTGAGGATTATGCTTGTCACTTAAAATGAAACAGTTTGTGTAAATTTGATGTCATTTTTCTTTGAATTCTATATAGAACTTCGTGAGAAACTGAAACTTTTCTGGGAAAATTTCTGATAAATTTGTTTTCTGGCAAAATTATAGGGACATTCCTTTTTCTCTCCTCTCTCTTTTCTGTCTTCCCTCCCTCCCTTCCTCTCTTTCTCTCTTTCTTTCTTTCTTTTTTTTTTTAGCAGTGTATCACTTTGTTGCCCAGTGAGCCAAGATCAATATGCGAGAGTGCAGTGATGCAGTCATAGCTCACTGCAGCTTGAAACGCCGGGTTCAAATGCTCCTCCTGCCTCAGCCTCCTGAACAGGTGGGACCACAGGCACACCATGCCTGGATAATATTTTTTCTTTTTCTATTTTTTGTAGAGACAAGCGGTCTCGCTTTGTTGCCGAGGCTGGTCTTGAACATCTGGGCTCAAGCTATCCTCCTGTCTTATCCTCCCAAAGTATTGGGATTATAGGCCTGAGCCCTTGGGCCCAGCCTATTTTTATATACTTAAGTCAATTTTGGTGCGCTCTATTTTTCCAAGACTACTTTGTACAAGTTGCTGAAACTGTTGGACTAACATTGCCAATAGTATTTATTTATTTATTTATTTATTTATTTATTTATTTATTTATTTTTGAGATGAAGTCTTGCTCTGTCACCCAAGCTGGAGGGCAGTGGCACGATCTCGGCTCACTGCAGACTCCACCTCACAGGTTCAAGTGATTCTCTGCCTCAGCCTCCCAAGTAGCTGGGATTACAGGCAGGCACCACCACGCCCAGCTAATTTTTTTATTTTTAGTAGAGAGAGGATCTTGCCATGTTGGCCAGTCTGGTCTTGAACTCCTGTCCTCGGGTGAACCACCCGCCTTGGCCTCCCAGAGTGCTGGGATTACAGGCGCACACCACTGCACACGGCCGCCAATAGTATTTTATTATTATTTTGTTAATTTTGCTGGCATTGGTGGTTGTTACCCCATTGTTATTCCTGATGTTGGTGAATTTTTTTTTAACTTAATTTTTTTTTTTTTTTTTTTTTTTTTGGAGATGGAGCCTTGCTCTTGTTACCCAGGCTGGAGTGCAGTGGCAGGATGTCAGCTCACTGCAACCTCCGCCTCCCTGGTTCAAGTGATTCTCCTGCCTCAGCCTCCTGAGTAACTGGGATTACAGGTGCACACCACCACACATAGCTAATTTTTTGTATTTTTAGTAGAGACGGGGTTTCACCATGTTGGCCAAGCTGGTCATGAACTCTGGACCTCACGTGATCCACCCGCCTCGGCCTCCCAAAGTGCTGAGATTACAGGCGTGAGCCACCACACCCGGCCAGATGTTGGTGATTTGTGTTCTGGATTTTTCTGTTTTAATTTTAATTTTTATTTTTTTGACCAGTCCAAATAGAATTGCTCAGTTTTGTTGACCTTTTTAAAGAAAGTTTTGGGCTTGTTAATTTTTTATGCCATCTCCCTGTTTTCTATTTTGTTAAACTTCTGCTCTTTATTATTTCCTTCCTACTACTTACTATGTGTTATATTTTCCTCTTCTTTTCTAACTTATAAAGGTGGAAACTTAAGTCTTTTCTTTTAGATATTCTTTTCTAATGAAAATATATATGCTGGAAGTTCCTCTCTGTTGCTTTTATTGAATCCCACAAGTTGTGTTTTTTTGTTTTTGTTTTTGCCACTGTTGTTGTTGTTTTGAGACGGGGTCTCAATTTGTCACCCAGGCTGGAGGGCAGTGGTGTGATCTCGGCTCACTGAAGCCCCAACCTCCTGGGTTCAAGCGATCCTCCTGTCTTAGCCCCTCAGGTAGCTGGGACTACGGGTGCACGCCACCTTATCTGGCTAATGTTTTGTATTTCTCGTAGAGTCAGGGTTGCACCATGTTGCCCAGGCTGGTCTCAAGCTCCTGAGCTCAAGCCATTAACAGGCGTCAGCCACCACTGCCCCAGCCTACATCTCAAGTTTTGATAAATTTCATATTTGTTGCCATTCCGTTCAAGACATTTTCCACTTTCCCTTGTGCCTTTCTCTTCACTATCTTGGTCTGTCTTGGACAGAAGTAGAAGTCTTCTGCTGTTTGTTCTTAACATTGATTTTCCCTCTTACTTCTCTTCTGTTTTTTTGTGATTATTTTTTAGTGCTGTATTTTAATCAGTTTAACAATGCAGCAGTTAGTATTGCATTTAAATTTAATTAATTACATTAAATTGCCTTAAATTGCCTTTTGGCCATATCTCTTCCTATATAGATAAGTATTTATATTTATATAGTGGTTGCTGTAGGGATTGTAATTTTCTTATCAGTAAATTGAGTCTACTGAGTGTGTCCCTTTTTTGTTTTTTTTCTTTTTGAGACAGAGTCTTGCTGTGTTGCCCAGGCTGGACTGCAGTGGCAGTATCTTGGCTCACTGCAAGCTCCACCTCCCAGGTTCAAGCAGTCCTCCTGCCTCAGCCTCCTGCGTGGCTGGGACTACAGGCACACACAACTGCACTCAGCTAATTTTTGTATTTTTAGTGGAGACATGGTTTTGCTGTATTGGCCAGGCTGCTCTGAAACTCCTGACCTCAAGTGATCTGCCCGCCTTGGCTATCCAAAGTGTTGGGATCACAGGCGTGAGCCGCCGCACCCGGCCTGTGTGTACCACTGAACACGAAATGTAGAATGAAACCCTAGAGACTTCTTTCACCTGTTGCGTTTCCAGTCTTTGTTATAGTTTTATCAGAAAGCTACACACATTCACAAACCAACCAGTGTTTTAATCTTTAATGTAAATGGTCATTTGCGTTGTAAATGAGTGGGAAGGGATTAACGTTTTATATGTTCATTATGTATTCAGTGTGCCTACGTGTTTATCGCTCTTCATGTTTTTCTTCAGTCCTGAGCTTCCTTCTGGAATCATTTTCCTATTACCGAAGGAAAATTGTTTGGTGTTCCCTTTAATGGAAATCTTTTAAAAAATGTTTTCTATCTTTATTTAGTTATCTACTTTTTCGTTTGATAACTTGCCTTTTGTTTTTAAAATTTTCATTTCTTTCCCTTAGTTTTCTGTAGTTTTATTAATGTCCCTTGGTGTATATCTTTCTTTACTTTGATTTATAGTGGTTCTTCAGTCAGTGGCTTTGGGTTTTCTGTTCTGGAAAATTTTTAGGTATTATCAATATATAAAAGAATATTAATATTGATAGTGAATCTTGGTATACATTTAGTGAATAAAATTAATCTGTAGGAAACTCTTTATATTTTTAACACCTTTAGTTAGTTGGAT
Source organism: Macaca mulatta (assembly GCF_049350105.2). Taxonomy (NCBI): domain Eukaryota; kingdom Metazoa; phylum Chordata; class Mammalia; order Primates; family Cercopithecidae; genus Macaca; species Macaca mulatta. The sequence continues at coordinate 46,385,752 of NC_133421.1, forward strand.
TTTGGCCCCAATTATACATTTTGTGATGATGACTTTGTTTCTCATATTCTGTTGAATTCCTATCACCCATTTATTTATTTTCATTTTTATTTACTGGGAAACAGTAAAATTGAAGTAAGGCTGTTTTGTAACTCGCTTAAAAACCTTCAGAAAAATATATTTCAATACAACTTTGGGAATTCTTTAGATTTGGTCACTATTTGCTGTCACACAGGATCCTGGTGTTGGTACCATTTGATTGGGTGTTACATATTTGTATCCATGTTCCTTTGAAGGGTCAGTATGTCTGATGTCCCGAGTGTCTATTTCTCATTCTGTTTAATGGTAGATATTCATACACTGAAGCTTTAAGGCTTATTTTTCTTTTAGTTTCTAATTTTAAATTATGATCTTTCCCTTGTTGAATGGGGCTATTTCTTTTTAAAATAAATACTACAAGGGTCCCCTGTCTTACAAAATGAGCAGCTTAGGCCTCTAATACTCTGGTCCTTGTATATGAATTACTTAAGAGTGTGTATCTGTATATCCTTTGATGCTGAATGCTTTGATTTATTTTAATGACTAGCAAAAATTTTGAGATTATAAAATTGAACATTTTTCTTCCTAGGTGTAATAAGCATATTGAAATGTTCATTTTCTAAATGAGAGATGATGTGTATAAAATTTTAAAAATGGACTTTGGAGAGTGTGCAAATAGAATTTTCTTATTGCTAATTATAGACATGATGTTATCCCATTTGGTAGTTGAGAAAAAATGTCTAACAATTTAATAAGATTGTATAATCTTTACATTTGCATGGAATTTGAACTTTTTTATAGTGATTTTTATCTAGTTTACACCAGTTAGATGTGGCACCACCAACTTTTAAACACCTCAAATAACTCTCATCTTCATACTTAATTATGCAATGGTACAAGTGTTTTAAACAGAAATGTGAGATGCTCTTTAGTAATGCTTTGAAAAGTGCATGAGTCTAATACTGACATTTCCTTTCATGTTTTTATTTTTTTCTTTGTTTGCTCTATCAAATATAATGTGCAGGAATTTTTTCTTATTGAACTGCAGAGATAAATTTTTAGAAAACTGTATACCTTAATACTGATGGTATAAAAGTCTTCTTGCTTTCCCTAGTGGCATAAAGTAACACTTCAAATATTTACCTTTCTATTCTTCACTGGTACAATCATGGCTCACTGCTTCCTGGAAGTCATGGGCTGCAGCAGTCCTCCTGCCTCAACTTCCTCACTAGGTGGGACCATAGACACATGCCACCAGGCCTGGCTAATTTCTTTGACTTTTCTCTAGAGACAGGGTTCACCTGTGTTTCCCAGCCTGGTCTCAGACTTCTAGACTCAAGTGAACCTGAACCTCCCGCTTTGACCTCTCAAACTGCTGAGATTACACGTATTAGTCACCACATCCGGCCTAAATTTCTTATGTGCCATGGTACTGCAAAACGCCATAATTAGGGGCAGCTGGATGGAAGGTGTAGGAGGACACTGTAGTGCCTTTTCAATATTTCTGTATATCTAAAATAATTTAAACAGAAAACATTTATTTTAAAACATGAAGGGGGTTATCCTTCCATAAGGGTAGAGTACAAAGGCAGGCTCACGGTGTTGTTGGAATTCAGAATGCTGGTGGCAGGACTGGGGGTGCTGGGAGGGGCTGGACATGGTTGACTTTGTGATCTGGGGACTAGTGTGTTCCATCCGTGAATGTCTTTCGAGGTGCACACTTTCTTAATAAATTTTCATAAGTTTAACAAAAAATAAAATGAGAATGTGAAGCTGGCTCGGGTTGTTCAGAAGGGACGCGGACCCAGCAGCTCTGTTCGAAATCATAATGGGGGAACCAAGGGCCCCCTACATCCAGGTCCGTCGGGAGCCGGGGCATCGAGTTCCACTCCAGGAATCTCCAGGAACCCTGAGGTCTTCCCTGAGCCGGGGCCGGGCTGGGCACACCCTGAGTGTCCACAGGGTAGGTGTCTTCCCAGACAGCTCCACCAGGACAGGATGTGGAAGAACGAGGTGCCCACGGTGGGGAAACTAACCAAATGGGCCGCTGGAACCGGGCTGGTGGGCCTGGAGGGGCCTGCCTGTCCCCCTTGCAGAGGGTCGTCCTGCCACTTGAAGCCAGCACAGGCCTAGGTACCGAGAACCCTTGCTCCAGTTTGGCTGAAAGGAAAACAGTCGTGGTCAGCGTCTCCACTGAGCCCATGCAGGCCTTTCCCGGCCAGGCCCCACCTGCCTGGGTCTCTGGAGTCCTCAGGGTCTCTGTGTGGCCCCGTGGTCTGACACTGAGGACACGCCTGTAGTCTGCTGATCCCAGGGGAGAGGTGTGTGCCACCTGGCATGGGGAAGCTGTGGGGGGATGGCAGGTGGCTCCTGGGACTGCCGCCAGGGTTCAGACTGGCTGGGGGCTTCCTACCACACACCCTCGTCCCAGGACTATTGGGCCAGGGATACAGCCCCCAGTGAGAACTCAGGTGGGAAGGGACTTGGATGTCACCCAGCCCTTTGCCACCTCACATGGGGACCCATCTCCACAGTGGGTGATTGGACCCGGACATGGGTCACCCTCTGCCCTCCTGGGCTGCCCAGTCCATGCCAGGACTGACCGTTCCCACATCTGGCTGAATTCTTGGCTCTAGCTCTCACCCGGGGTCCCGCTTGTGCCCTCTCCCTGAGTGCTCTGGGGTCAGGGACACCCAATTCCCTTGTCTCCCTGGCTCAAGGCTGGTTGTCCTGGCAACCTTGGAGGAGCGTGCAGGAGTGAGGGGCCTCTGCTGCTGTCTGAGGCTGTGGGTGCTTGCAGGGAGGGGTGGGGTTTCCCACAAATGGGTCTGGCTCATCTAGTGCCCTAGAGGGTCCTGTGATGGGGCGACAGAGACACTGTGGAATGTGGGAGGGGGCTTGTTGGAGGGTCATGCCCACATCCTCCTCCTGCGGGCACAACACATCCAGTACACACGCACTGAGCGCCTGCCCTGAGGACCGGTGGGCCTCCTGTACTTTCTTAGAGTCCAGGAGGAAGAGGAGGAGGAAAAGGTGAAGAGGAAGGCCCAGGTAGTAGGGTTGCGGGTCTCGGGCACTCCCCCACTATTGACTGCCCCAGAGGGTGACATGGGAGGGGACATGGCACTGGAGCCCACCTGGAGGTGGCAGGTCCCCTTGCTTCCTTGTTAGTTTCTTCATAGAGGCCCTAAGATGCTTGAGCACAGAGTCATCATCCAACTCCCAGGTATGGAAGAACTGGTTCCGAAACCGTGCCCACAGGCCACACCTGGACGTCTTCGTGAGGCGCTCTAGGGACAGGGTGGACATCAGGCCAGGAGAGTTCCCTGGGAGGGGGCACAGCTGATACCCTGTGACCACTTCAGTCTCCCACTGGGCCGTGCCAGAACCTTCTGTGGCCACCCCAGGGGTCCAGATGTGCACAGGAGACTGTGGCTGGGGGACAACCTGGGCAGGGAAGTGCTCAGGACACGCCTGACTTTCATCTGGGCCATGTGGGGGGCGGGCTCGGTGTCACTGTGCCTTGCCCAGCCCACCTGGTCAGGCCTCCCTCTGGGCCAGAACAGAGGATCATGAGGACAGTGTGAGGAATTTGCCCTCGGGTAAATCGGGGCCTGACCCCAGGGCTCCCCACGCCCCACTGGGCACACGGAGACTTACTCCTCTGAACTTTAAAGGCAATGCTTCTCATCGGCATCAACACCTGTTCTCCTTCCAGCAAATACACGTCCCACAGGCGCAGGATGAGCCCAAGAGAGATCTGTGGGGATAGCGGGTGTGGGAGACTGTAGCCCTTCCAGGCTGGGGCTGGTGGCTCGAGCTGAGCCCACTGGGGCTTCAGTCCCCAGAGTCAGTGATCTTCCCCATGAGGGTTTCCTGAGCCCTCCAGGATGCTGAGTCAGACAAGGTCTTGCAGCTCCTCATGGGGGGCACTCATTGGAGTGGGGCTCTGGCTCCTGGAGAGAGGGGCTTGCCCAGGGCTTGAGGCTTCCCTGATCCCTGCCAAGTTGGGTCCTGGCCAAGTCTGCCTGTAAGGTGGGGTCTGAGTCCCAGTTATTGCCCTGGGATGACCCCCCTTGGGCAGAGGGTTTTGTTTAGGTGTCCTGTGGGGACTCCCCTGTGGGCGGAGCCTCCTGTGGGCTGTGGGTGAGCCAGACCCCCGGGCTGGGGAAGCAGGGCACTGCAGGGCAAGGAGGGTCCCTGAGTCAGGGTCTCCCTATGCCTTCTTACCCCGTCATTCAACATCTGGAGAAGCCAGCCTAACGAGGAACCCTGCGCGCAAAGACCTTCCTTGTCCTGACGGGAGGAACAGAGGTGCTCAGGGCCCCCTGGGCTGCCCTAAAAACTTCCCTCTTCCAGGGCCTCTGAAGACCCTTCCCCTAGTGCAGAACAATGGGCGGTGTCCAGGGCTCCCCACAACACTGTCCCCTTCCCACACTCCCGGTGGACACACTGCCCTTTGCCCTGCTCTGCGGGAGCTGGGCCCCCATCCCTGTGCCTCTGTCCTATAGACCAACTCCCGGCCCATGGAGACCCCGACATCCCAGGTCAGCCAGTGGCTGGGACTCAGCCAGTCACCAGCGCCACGGGATGCAGGGCCTCTGGAGAAGAGCCCAAGCTTGCTCACCAGACGCCATAAACTCACCAGACGCCACATGGTCTTGGGTTGTGACGTGGGGACCACATGCTCCTGATGGTCTTGGAGTCCCTGGACTGTCCCGCCATTTGGGCTGTGGAATCCTGAGAAGCCCCCAGCCCATCAAGGAATCAGAGCCTTTCCCCAAGATGTGGAGCCATCAGCTGGAAGAGCTGGGCAGCTGGAAAGGCCCCCAAACCGCAAGGCCTTTCACCCTCCCATCTGGTGACCCACCATGCAGCCTTTGCCCTGGGGAGGTGGGTCAGGAACATCCCCTGGAGTCTGGCTGCAGGTTTCCCTAGAGGCCTCCTGGACCAGGGTGCAAAAAGGGCAAGCCTGACTTGAGGCCACCACATGGCGGCCAGAACACGGCGGGTTCTGGGTTTCCTGGTCATCTCCTGGAAGTGGGGTCGGGCCAGGGGACACAGGATGGGGAGATGCTGCCACCTGGGCTTGGTCAGCCCATTCGTGGGCACCAAGGGCAGCAGGAGCCTGGGCAGCTGGAGGGCAGGAGGACTCTCAGTGAGGGGAGAGTGAGCTGCACAGAATCAGAGCCAGAGGGCGTGGCAGCAGGACACAGAGGGTGGCCACGGGGAGGATGACATGCCCTCCGCTGATGGGGATGAAAGGCGTCTGACTTGGGCTTTGGGGGTCAGCCGCGGACTCCTGTGGGACCCTCAGCAGAGACACCCTGAAGACTCCCAAGGAGCTGGCTACACAAGGAAGGTGCCTTGGCTGAAAGCCGAGATCACCTGGCCAGGGTGGCCGTCTCTGGGTCTGGCTGCATGAGGTCCCTTGGGCAGCTGTCCACCTACCCTGCAGGGAGTGCCTCTCACTGGCCAGCAGCTGCACCAGTGCCCAGAATGCATCCTCCTCAGGCAGATATAGGAGAAACAAGGCCGCGATGGGGCTCAGGTCCCTGCAGTAGCCCACCTCCTGCAAGAGCCAGAGTCACCGTGAAAGGACATCACCTGGGAGGACTGAGGTCACCTGGGAGGACTCATGGCATTGGAGAGGGCAGAGGTGACTGGGGAGGCTTCCTCTGAAGAAGAGGCTTCCTCAGGGTGCAAATTCATTTCATGACAAGAGCCAAGTCCATCAGGCACTTCAGCACCTTGTCCATACTAACCTTAAAAGAAGCGATGGCACCCCACCAGACACCCACTCCTGTGAATAGGGAAATACTGCCCGGGAACGTCACTGCTGGGAATACTCACCGGGTTATACTCCGAATATGCCAGGAGGATGTAGAATAGTTCCCGCTGCCTAGGAGACAGAGAAAGGAGGCTTTTGTTTGTTTTGTGCAGATGCCGTTGGTTTCACTTTGTCCACAAAGCCTAACAACGAATCCCATTTCAGGTTCAGATGATTCACCAGATAAGCAGTGAGCTTCTCAGGGCCTTTGAAGAAATATTTCAGTAAAATCCACATCTGTGACATGCAGATAGCCCAGTTGTACAGTGACTTGCCTGATCCTTTTCACTCTGAATGATTTTCTTTATTTTTTTTTCAGTTTGCACACACACCAGTTCAGTCTTTGGATGTACAGTTCCTCCACGGTTCTAAACCAATGGGCAGAGTCTCCCGGCCACCGCTCCAGCCCCTCCTGGAGTGACTCCTTCATCTTCCAAGTCTCCAGGGTGGCCCCTATGCACCCAGCCTCTCCCCAGTCTGTCAACCCTTGGCCACCCAGACTACTTCTCAGTCCCTATGATTTGGTCTTTTCCAGAATGACCCAGGAAGGGGAATCCTACGTGGTAGCTTATTGGGGCTGGCTTCTTTCCCTCAGCAAAATGCATCTAGGATCCACCCACATTCATCCAGCCATCACTGGCTCGATCCCTTTTCTCACTGGGTCTTCCGTTTGGAGTGAGGACCGGTCTTGCTCTCCCCATTCCCATGTTGAAGGCCATCCCCGACGTCTCCGTGTATGAGTGACAATGAATTAATCAGTGAACATCTTATGTGGATGTCAGTTTTCAAATCAGTGGGTTCAATATCTGAGACACTTTGGGGACACGTGGTTGAAGTCCATTGAGCTTTGTGAGTCACTGCCCAACTGGCTGCCAAAGTGGCTGTGCCATGTCACGTTCCCAGCAGACAAGGATGACAGTTTCCAGGACCCCTTATTGCCCCAGCATTTGGTGATGTCAGTGTTACCTCGGGAGGCTCTAGGGCCCTCTGTCCTGCCACCCTCCCGTGAGTCCTACCGTGGGTCCCCGTGGGTCAGGGAGAGCACCTTTCACCATTGTGCATGATTTTGTTTGCTGCCTTCTGTCTCCTCAGGATCCTCCTGGGTTCTGGCCCCACGTGTTCCAGTCTGGCCCAGGGCTTGGAACCAGGGAGGTGCTTATTTCATGGTGCCAGCTGTTCCCTGGGCCAGGAGAGCTCTTGGCAGCTCTGTCATCCCTCCTAGGTGACCCTGGCTTCTGCTCTGGGGAAGGCCCCATCCCTTTCATTCACTCCATGTCTGCTGTGATCCTGTGGCTCTCATAGGCTTACTTGGCTCCGTATCGATCCCTGAAGAAGATGTGAGTCCTTAGTGTCTTGCTTATGTCCACGTTGATCTGGTGGATGTGTTCAGATGACCTCTTGCCCTTCTCCTTCATGACCTGTAGGGCAGGGCCAAAAGGAGGAAGCAGCCTCAGAACAGATGGAAGACTCCCGGCCCCAAATGGCAGTCCGCCCACAGTCAGCACTCCGGGAAGGAAGGAAAGCAGGAAGGTTTCCTTCTGCACAAAGCTGCTTTTTGGCTTGTTACTGAAGCCAGGGAGGGTCACCAGAGCTGAGTTTGTCTGTGGTGACTATGTCACCGTCCGTGCCCAGGATGTGCATCTGACCATCCCACTCACCCCCCAGGCTGGGCTTGATGCTCCCTCCAGCTGGAGACCTGGGCCCCTGACACGGCCTGTCCTGTTTGTTGTGCTCTGCCTGAGCGTACCTTGTATGTCCTGGGGTTTTTCAACTTGACTTCCTGTACGTTCAGCAGGACTGACCACACTTGGCCCCGGATGTTCATGGGAATGCCCTTATATACTCGATCTATCAGCTGTGGGCAGAAAACAACCTGGTGTCACAGGCCACGGGGCGACCCCAGTGAGGACCAGAGCCCGAGGATTCTGGAAATGGTTGGTTTTGACGCTGTGATTCCTCATTAGAGGTGACATTAAGCTGGGACACAGTCTCCCTTCCCAAGATTGAAAAAGTGGATGGACACTCAGAGTCAGGACTCTGATCTGAACATTTTCCTTCCTTTGGGTCACCAGGGCATCTCTAGCCTTGAGCTCCGGGTGGTCCCAGCCCTAGATTCAGATTCCCTCCCAGCAAGGTGATGCTTGCACAAATTGGCAGGCAAACCACCGACCAGGTCCACAGTCCTCTGGGTGAGGACAGTGTGCCACCCGCCCTCTGAGAGACTGATGGTGCCAGGCCACAGCCATGGGTGCCTGTCCCCTGTCTCTGCAGAGAGTGGTTCCCAGGGCCTCTCCCTCCACACATTACCTTTTTACTGTTCTTGTATGTCTCCCATTGTCCCAGCATTTCCATCCACTTGCTCTTTCGTGTTATCTCCCGTCGCATTTGCTGTCAAATGAGGAATGTTGGCGTTAGGGGAGCTGCCAGGCTTCCCAGAGCCGCCCATGAATGCTGGGTCTTGGGCTCTGGAGCCCTGGTGGACCCAGCTGGAGGGAACCAGAGGACAGACCCTAAGGGCTGAGAGCCTTTGTGCAAATGAGCGCCAGTGGGCTGGCTTTGGGACCCCGGGACGTGCCATCCTCAGGCCACAGACACACCAGTCTTAGGTCAGGTCCCAGCCTCTGTGTGGGGTCCTGGCACCCCCCAGGCCACAACTGTGGTTGTCACTTTGGAATGTTATCAAACTGCCCAAGTTACCGCAACTTGGGGTCAGATCCAGCAGGGACTGCTGCCCCTCCCAGTGAGAGCATGTTGCCCTCACCGGCCACCGCCCCGGCCAGCTGCCTCCTCTGCCTCACCGACCACCCGTCCAGTCCCCACCCCCCTGAACCAGCCCCTCCATGCATCAAGTTCTTACCTTCACCTCCCGAGCAGTGGCAGGAGGCAGCTCTGTCTCACTGTAAGGCAACCCAGGCAGAACTGAGGACCTGCACAGGGCCTGGAGCTGCCCCAGACTGGGAGCCAACCCCCAGAAAGGACAGGCTCTGTCCCTATCCAGCTCAGGGCTCAGCCCAGGAGAAGACACAGGGAAGGGAGGACAAGGGCCTTCCTGTGGGGCTGACTCCCAAGAGGGGCAGGAGCTGGGAGGAGAAGGAGTACGGGGCCAGTCTGGGCGGGGTTACTGGGGCCCCTGGCATGGGGGGCGGTCAGGCTGCACAATGGAGCTGCCTGTCCTGGACTGGAGGTGGTGCTTTCCGCTGGAGCTGAGAAAGGTCAGGCCTGAGATGGGATGGGGGCCGCCCAGGGTGGGCGACAGGGCCCTCACAGGAGTCCCTCAGGGAGTGACTGCATCACCCCACCGGGGTCAAGGGAGCCTGCCCTGAGACATGCCCGGTGTACTCCTGGTGTACCAGGGGCCCATCCCACTTGACAGCCCCAAGGCCCTTGCAAGTTCTGACCTCCCAGCCTCCACCTGCCTCTCTCTGCACCTGACCCACACACCCTGCGTTTTAGAAGTGGCACCGCTCATCAGCTCCCTCCCACCCTACCTCCCCCGGGATCCTCTGTCTCTTCATCCTGTGATCCCTAAGGGATGGTCTCCTGGCTGGGCTCCTCTTACCTGGCCCCAGATCCCTTCCCAGCACCAGACCCAGGGTCTGTAGCCACAAGCCCTGCTGCCTCCCTGGCCTTAACATGAGATGCCCAGAACGGGACCCTGCCCGTCTTCTCCCCCATTCCCGTAGGGCCACAGCCCCCACTGTCTCCATGCCTTTCCATCTTCCCGATGGGGGCAGTGAGGGCTGTAGCTCTAGGGAAATGAGGGAGGACAGGGGCAGGTGGTCCCTCAGAGACCTGCTGGACAACAGCCCTGAGGCTAGGCCAGGCGTCCCCTCACCCTGTGGCCACAACACATGGATCTCACTGGGGTTGTCTCCAAGTAGACATGGCCAGACCCTCAGGCTGCCCCGCTCCTCTTGTGCTGACTTGTGGACAGAACTGCTGAGAGTCCAGGGGCCTGACCTAGCCCAGTCTCCATTCCCACCCGCTCCCTAGATGGGCCCCGCACCTCTGGCCTAACAGCAACCTCAGGCTGGACCTGCAGGGGAGCCAGGGAGGAGTTCTGACCCTGGAAAGGAGGTTGACCTGACCTGGTGAGACAGTCCTGCCTCAGAAAGGCCTTTCTGAAAGCAAACCCATCCCTGAGCTGAGACAGGTGCTTCAGGGGTGAGGGGAGCACAGAGGACTCACTGCACAATCCCAAAGCCATCAGTGCTGCTGTAGATTCCAACAGGCTCAGGCCCCATGTCCTCGGGCAGCCCAGCTCGGTGTCCCTGCAACCCAGAGGGAGGCTTGGTGAGGGGTCCAAGGTAAAGAGTGCAAGGGCCTGGAGGTAGTGGCCACCCGTGCCCACCCTGTACTCCTAGGGAGCCCAGGAACCTTTGACCAGGGTGCACTGGAAGAAGCCTCCCTCCAAGGAGCAGACCGACCTGTACCTTCTCATAGTTCATAATGATGTTCTCTCGCTCCTGTGCCCGCAAACTATCTGCATCCTCTGCGATTTCCATCCTGTGAGCCAAAAATCATCTAAAAGTTACATTGTACCCGAGAGCTTCGGAGAACACCTGAACCGCTCTCATCGGGCTCCCAGATGCTGGCTGGCTGCGTAACCCCCATTCCACCACCATCCCCAGGTAAAAAGGGGCCAGACTCAGTGGCCCACACCTGCATGAGTCTCTGGAGTCTCAAGCCCCAAGCAGGGGTGGGCATCATCCCAAGGACTTGAGGACAGTGCGACCTGGACAGAGAGTCCAGTTGTCCCCAAATGCCATGAAATGGGGATACACCTGCCCCAGCAGGTTGAATAGTGTCCACCTGCCAAGGGTGAAGGGCCGATGGTGGGCTATTCCAGGGATGTGGAGGCAGACTGGGTGCAGCGATCAGAGGTCTCTGTACAATCGGCCTCCTGAGATGCTCAGGGACCACAGAGATGCCCAGTTTCCTACAGGGATCAAAATATCTACTGACTGCATCTGTTCTTCTCCGCTCATCACTTTGGCTCCCGTGGCCCTTCAGTCTGAACAGAGAAGCCACTTTAGGAATAATGCCAGTTGAGCAGGAGGGTGTTCGGTTTGGGGGATGAAAATGATCTATTGTGCTAGGGGAAACCCTCACTCGGGGAGGGACTGTGGACTCCAACATTCTGAGCTGTCCCTACAGGAGGGGGCTTCATTTTCCCATGTCACTGAGGAAGGACAGTGGGTCCTTGGTCCCGGAGAACACCTGGATGGACCGTCCCTCCTGGGAACACTTGGGGCAAAAGGAGGGCGAGGCCTCGAGAGGACCAGACAGAGCAAGAAATACATGGAGAGAACCCCAGTGCCTGGACCCCTTTGAACAGAAGGGAAGATGGTCTCCCCCCAGCCAGTCCTCCAGGGCTCCTTCATTTTCCACAGCTGCCCAAGGGCAGAAGATTCCCCAGGATAAGGGACCTTGTGTGTTCAGCGAGGCCCACAGCCACCATCAGGACCCAACATAGAGCACAGAGGTGTTCTGAGGACCCTCCTATCTACCACACCTACAGTGGATCCATCCCAGTGACTCTGCCAGGACCAGGCTCTGCCCCGTCGGGATGGGAAAACTGGGAAGACTTGGGATCTAGGGCAGGGAGGTCACAAGGTTCAGGCCTGAATTCCAGCACAGTACACAGCAAGGGTGAGAGCAAAACCCAGGTTCATGTCTGGATTCCCAGGCCGGTTACCGCCTCTCTGACCCCAGACATCTCACCTGTCGAATGGGTACACTAGGGAATGGCACTCACTCTATGAAGCCACCATGAGGACGAAAGAGCCAATCGTCTACACTGGCAGTGTAGAACGGGCGACCGGTGAGTGCTCAGGGATGACCCTCCTCGGTAGCTGCCCAGAGGCCAACACCACCCACAGCATAGCCACTGTCCCCAAGTCAGCCTGGAGGGAAGAGAGCAGGTCACACTCACCTGATTCCGATGAATCAGTTGGCCTGCGTTATGCCTCTCAGGTAGAAAACCTTCAAGTCCACAAAACTGTTCCCAGATACCACTGTGCGTGTGTAGCTGATACCACTGTGCACGTGTAACTGCTGTAGAACACAGAGGCAGGCCTGAGAGCGGATTGGTGCTAAGCACCAGTGACACTCTGAGGTCATGGCACGCATCACAGTGGGGCCTTGCCCGGGTCAGCAGGGCCCAGAGATGGGGTCCTCCGCTGCCTGAGGCGGCCACATGCCTGCCTGCAATGTGTTTGTGTGCACGCGTTCACAAGTGTACATGGGTAAACACATCTGTACAGGTGTGTGTGCCTTCTCTGGCCAGGCCTGGCTGCCCCACTCGTGTGCACCCAGTTCCTCATCACTGTCATCCTCGAGGTCCAGGACCAGTATCAGAGCATCCACGGGTGTTCACTAACCTCAGCCCTCCTCGCCCAGGGTTGTCCTGGATACACATAAGGGTGGAGGGAAGTGACCACTACTGTTGAATCTCAGAATACAAATGCTAATACTATTACCTAGTGGTCTTTTGCGTGTCTCTAATGGTATCTCTTTTTAAATTTCTGATATTTTAACTGAGTATTTCTCTCCATGACCCTTGAATGTTCTAGCTAGAGGATCCTGTGGGGAAAGTGCCAGGCACTAGAGTAGGGCCTCACTCTATTCTAGACATGTTATCTAAAATCTGGTTCATCTGTCCTTCCTGCCAGGGCCTAGGGGATGCCAAATTCCAGGGTCCAGAAAGAGCTTGGGATAAAATGAAGCTTCAAGGGGTGGACTTTGACCGGGGCTGAATCTGCCTGTGCCATACAAATGGAGTCTCAAGTCCCAAGATAGGGAGTCCAGATGCCTCAATGCAGGGACCTCTGATTGACACCTGCTGCCCTGTACTCATTAGCAACCTCACTCACCCTACTCTCAAAGCACACTTGGCCGTCATAACCGGGAGCTCTGCATCTGTGGATTCAGCAACAGCAGATGGAAAATATTCAGAAAATAAATTGGATGGTTATGTCTCTACTGAACATGTGCAGACTTTGTTCTTGTCATCATTCCCTAAAGAATACAGTATCACAACCGTTTATGTAGCATCTGCATTGTGTTACAGATCATAAATAATCTAGTAATGGTCTAACGTCTATGGGAGGATGTGCATAGCTTATATGTAAATACTAGGCCATGTTATATCAGAGATTTGAGCATCCATGGATTTTGGCATCCCCGGGACCCTAGAATTAATCCTCCATGGATACCAAAGGATGACTGTATAAACTCACTCAGGAAGGCTTCTTATTGGAGGAAGGACCCAGGTCAGTACAGACAGGGACATCGTCCTTGGACTACTGTCCATCCGTTCATCCATTTATCCAGTGGCACTACCCTCTAGGACTGTCCCAGTGACAGCCCTAGCAAGTGGAGACATTAAAAAAGACTGACTCACGTTGTGCAGCTTTGAGGTCATGGAAGAAGTTGCACCAGTGTGAGAATAGGGGGTCAGTTTCTTCCAGGATCCAAAGAGCATATCAGGGCCCCTTGGGCTGAGGAAAGGAGCGCAGCCTCTCCAGCAGCCACACGGGCTGCAGTAGGATGGGGCTGGAGCTGGCCATGTGGATCACCTGAGCCTCATGAGGGCAAAAGAAAGACCAGGGGGTAGAACAGGAGCATGGGGTAGCTGGATGCCTAAGGAGAAGGCACCTCAGGGAAGGGGTACTAGTTTGTTTTCACACTTCTGTAAATACTCGAGACTGGGTAATTTATAAAGGAAAGAGGTTTAATTGACCTGAACTTCAGGGAACTTACAATCATGGCAGAAGGTAAAGGGGAAACAGGCACCTTCTTCACAAGGTGGCAGGAGGGAGTGAGTGGAGAACGAGGATGTGCCACACTTTGAAACCATCAGCTCTCCTGAGAACTCCCTCACTCTCAGGGGAGCAGCACGGGGGAAACTGTCCCCAGATTCAATCCCCTCCCACCAGGTTCCTCCCTTGACACAGGAGGATTACAATTCCAGATAAGTGTTGGGTGGGGACACAGAGCCAAACCTATCCGGGTCTCAGCCTGTCTTGCAGCTCCCCGGGGCTGAGGCTGAGTACAGATCTGCTGGCCCTGCCCTGCAGCACTGGGGGCTCTGCCTGTGCGCCCCCATCTGCTGCTTCCTGGGGTGGTGGCTGCTTCCTCAAGAGGAGGTTGGATCTGCTCTCCTGCCCACCCCTTTCCAGGACCTTGTGGAGCCCTGGCCACGTCCTCCCAGGGTAAGGGCAGGAAACTGGGCTCCTTGCCCTTCTTGTTGCTTGGGTGACAATCCTGGGGTCTTTCTTAGGCCCCATCACTCTTCCTCCTTCTAAATGGAGAACATTTTGGCAAATCTTCCCGGCAGAGGCTGGGGGCTCATCCCTGTTATTTGCTGTAGCTTGGTAAAGCCAGGTGAAGACATCTGGACAAGCAGATAGTAGAGTGGCCCCCAGGAAGGGTGGGGCGAGGGTGCTGGCCTTTGGGCTTGCCTGGACCAGGCTGGGAGGGGGCAAGGTTACTAGGAAGCAGGGTTGTGAGGGCTAAAATCAGGAGGCGGGAATAATGCTGGTGGAGGATGGGGGTGTGTCCTGGCTTGGGGTGGGGCATGAGAGCCAAGGGTTGTCAGCACACAGAGGGGTGGCTGACTCATGGACTAGAGGCTGTGGAACCCAGTGGTTGCCCTTAGTTCCTGGATCCTGGGAGACCTCTGGAGCCTGGGGCTGGGGCAGCCTAGGGGTGGAGGTGGTGGGAGACAGGGGTAGGGGTGGGAGAGGCCTTGCATGGTAGGGTGAAGGGTAGGAAACCAGCCAGGGGCCAGTTTGCATTGGCGGTTCCCATCTCCACCCCCAACCCCAAGCCCACCCCTACCCCCACCCTGCTGCAGAGACCGGCCTGGGCTGGTGTCCTCTGCTTTGGCCTCAGCAGATGGCACGATGGAAGCTGGCAGCCCCATGGGTGCGCCACTCAAGCCAGCTGTGACTTGCAGTTTCTGCTTCCTGGAGTGTGGGGCGCCCACCCAGGAGAGCACGGGCACACCTCACACGCTCATTTTGAGGATGCTGGGAGGTGGAGGACCAAAGGCCTGCAGCCCTGTGCTTGCGCTGTGACGGGTAGCCTAGGAGTCCTGTGTCCGCCCATCCACGTGGGGCCCCAGGAGCCTGAACAGTGGCAGGCAGAGAGATGAGAAGGGAGAGAGAAGTGGAAAAGAAGGAGAGAGAAAGAGAGATGGGAAGAAGGGAGTGAGAGAGAGAGAGGAAGAGAGATAGGGAGAGAGACAGAGGAGGTTGAGAGGAAAAGGAACAAGAGAGATAGGGAGAGAGACACAAAAGGCAAAGAGAGAGACAGGGAGAGACGAGCATGAGTAGGGGGTCAGGTCACTGTTGATCTCAGTTCCCAGTGAAAACTGGAGCTCGCCGTCACCTCACTGCGCATGCAATGAAGTCTTCTGCCTGCTGCTTATAGCCCGAGAACCCCTTCTCCGGGAGAGTCAAATCTTTGACCCTTGCCCTTTCTCACTGGAGTTTGCTTGTGTCTTCTGATGAACTGCGATGTCTCACCTATCGCCTTCCTGGGCTCAAGGATCCATGAAAAGCCGACACCTCTTTTAGGGAGGCTGTGCAGTGCCTTCATCTCACGAGGCTCCCCAGGAAGCTTGCGATCTTGGCTTGAGCCCTAAGCAGCCGAGTATGTGCCAGGCCTCTGCTTCTGTCTTTCAGTAAGAGGGAGAACCAAGAAAGACACTGAAGCATGGTCTGCAGAGAAGGCACTTGTGCAAACACCAGGAGAATGAGGGGCCTGAGTTGTCTTCATTTCTCCTAAAAACACGCATTCCCTCCCTGGCCACCCTAGTGAGGGCATGAAGCACAGCGTGCGTGTGTTTCTGTGTGTGTGTGTGTCTGTGTGTGTATGTGCGTCGTGTGCATGCAGATATATGCATGTGTATGTATGTTCGTGTGTGTGTGCAGGTATGTACATGTGAATATACTTATGTATGTGCATCTGTGTCTGTGCGTGCATGTGTGTGCCTGTGTGTGCGTGTGTGTGTGCAGGTATGTACATGTGAATGTACTTATGTATGTACATCTGTGTGTGTGTGCATGTGTGTGTGCAGGTATGTACATGTGAATGTATTTATGTATGTGCATCTGTGTGCATGTGTGTGGGGGGGCACGTGTGTGTGTGTTGCAGGGCTTTACAGTGGACAGGATGTGGGAAGACAGCTGCAGCTCCAAGCAGCAAGTCTTTCTGATAGAATGGTTAAGATTCCCTGGACCACAGAAAGAGTGTTTTCATTTGCACCCATTTTTATTAGTATTTAAACCTGTATTTTTTGTAGCATGTAAAGCTTAAGTTGCTTAACTATTCTTACAAACATTTAAATCATTGGTCCCGAAACTTTTTGGCACCAGAGACCAGTTATCTTGAAGACAACTCTTCCACGGACCTGGGAGAAGGGGAAGGGATAATGCGGAGGTGATTCAAGCCCATTATATTTATTATGTGCTTTATTTCTATTATTATTTCACTGTAATATATAATGAAATAATTACACGACTCACCATAATATAGAATCAGTGGGAGCCCTGAGCTTGTTTTCCTTTAACTACATGGTCCCATCTGGAGGTGATGGGAGACAATCACAGATCATCAGGCATTAGGTTCTCATAAGGAGCACGCAGTCTAGATCTCTGGCATGAGCAGTTCACAGTAGGGTTCATGCTCCTATGAGAATATAACGGCACTGATCATCTCACACAAGGCAGAGCTCATGGGGTAATGCGAGGGATGGGAAGCAGCTGTTTCTACAGATGAAGCTTTGATCACTGGCTGACTGCTCACCTCCTGCTATGTAGCCTGGTTCCTAACAGGTCAGGACCCCTGATTTACCCAGCAAGATACACATGTTTTTATGTCAGTTGAAATTATTCATCCTGCACCACCCAAAATTATCTTGCATACCTATACCCACCCGAGGGTCCCATAGTGCACATTGGAAGCTGTAGACAGTAAGCCTGGAGCTCCGTTGCACGTTCCATCCCTTCACCATCTGTGGGCTAACAGGCTGTGTTAGTTTCCTAGGGCTATTTTACAGGACCACAGACTGGGCACTCTCAACAACAGAATCTTATTGTCTCACAGTCCTGGAGGCCATGAGTCCGAGATCAAGCAGGATGGGTCCCTCTGAGGTGGTGCAGGAAGGCTCTGTTCCAGGCCTGTCTCTTGGCGTGTGGGTGGCCGTCTTCTCCCTGTGACTCTTGGTTAAGGGTGACTCTGGTGAGGGCTCAGAAGAGGAGAGCTGGACAGAATGTCGGTAGCATATGAAGGGGTTCGTGTGTAGTGTCTCATGCCTGGAATCTTAGCACTTTGGGAGGCCAAGATGGGAGGATCGCTTGAGGATGAGGCTTCAAGACCAACCTGGCCAACATAGGGAGACTCAGTCTCTTAAATAAATAAAAATATGAAAGGGAAAAGTCATTCAGATGAAGTCTCAGATGGCAATGAAGAACATGTTATTGGAAACTGGAGGAAAGGTGATGCTTGTCATAAAGTGACAAAGAACTTGGCTGCATTGTGCTCCTAGTGTTTTCTGGAAGGCAGAGCTTGCGAACGGTGAACCTGAAATTTGGCAGAAGAAATATCTAAGCAAAGTATTGAAGGAGTACCTTCATTCTCTTGAATGTTTCTAGGAAAATGAAAGAAAAGAGGAATGATTTAGAGACAGAACTTATAATCAAAAGGGAAGCAGAACTTAAACATTTGGGAAATTTTTAGCCTTCTCAGCCTGTCCATATTGAACAGATAAGAAAGTGTGTTTCGGAGAGAACACGAGGGTGTGGGTCAGGAGGCCTGCATGGATCAGGGCTGTGCTCTTCACCAGGACAATGGAAGAGAAACCCTGCAGGCAGTTTGTAGATCGCTCAGGCTGCACTCTCATCACAGGCCCATGGTGCCAGGGCACTGACAGCAGTACGGTTTCCAAGAAAGGCCCTGGGGCACCCTGAGGACCTTGGGACTTGCTGCCCAGCACTCCCTGACATCACTGGTCCCCACGTTCTGGTGTGGCACTCCTTGACTCCTCCAAGTGTTGCTTAATGGGCTCCTGTCCGTGGGGAAGTGATGTCCCCCCTCCAGGGGACACAGGCAGAAAACCCTTTGGCAGCTTCCATGTGGTGCTAATTCTGCAGGTGTACAGATTTTGCTTTTCCCTTATAGAAATGGTGGAGTCAATGAAGAAAGTAGCAGGGATGGATGTGGAGCTGACAGCTGAAGAAAGAAACCTCCTCTCTGTTACATGTGAGAATGTGATTGGAGCTAGAAGAGCCTCCTGGAGAAGAATCAGCAGCCTTGAACAGAAAGAAGGAAACAAGGGAAGAGAAGACAAGCTAAAAATGATTCGGAAATACCGGCAAATGGTGAGACTGTTGTACAATAGTCCCCCCTTATCCGCAGTTTTAGTTACCAGTGGTACAGTACAATAAGATATTGTGAGAGAAAAAGAGACTACGTTCATATAACTTCTATTAGAGTACGTTATAATTGTTCTGGTATTCATCTTTCACTGTGCCTAATTTATAAATTAAACTTTACCATGAGTATGTATGTATAGAACAGAATATAGTATATATAAGGTTTGCTATTATCCATGGTTTCAGCATATTTACTCGGGGTCTCAGAATGGATCCCTCTCAGGTAAAAGGGAACTATTGTATTTTCAAGAAAAATGATGAGTGATTTTGGTTAAATTTGTCTTGTTCTTTTTTTATTGAAAGACTCAAGTTTCTTTAATCCAATGTCATAGTTTTTAATCTTTGGGTTTTATGCAACAGAAATTATCTGGGGGAAGGAGGTTGTTGTTTCCTGAATATGTCCTAATTTTTGCCTTTTATTTTTATGGTTCTAGAAAATGTCTCTGAAAAGGGAGGCTTGTTTGAGTGTCTGGCTTAGTTCTCAGGCTTATGTCTGTTAGTAATTTGGCCATAGTCGTTGGCATTTGAGGTCACAGTCTAGTACTCAGATGACTGTATATATAGTACACATTTTACATCTTGGTAGATTTTTGTCTTTTGCTCACGTGGATTAGGCTATAGAATATTTCAGGGCAGAGATGAGTAACTTTTTCTCCTGGAAGCTGCAGTAGTGGGCAAAAAAGTGAGACCCTGTCTCTAAAAGTAAAGTTGTAAGCTGGGATTGATGTTACCATTACCATGAAATATGTTGGGTGAAAGAATTTTGATGACCAATAGACAAGTTTTGTGTCCCAGTGGAATGAGGAAGTGAGAAAGTTGAAAAAGCTGAAGAAAGAAGTCCGTGAGGTACACTGTGGGACTTGGGCTAGCTAGGAAAGGGAAGCAGGAAGCAAAGACAGCAACTGATACATTGGGAGAAGATGTGAAAAGTTCGAGTCTGCATGTGTTACATGAGATACATGCATAAAGAAGGAAGGAAGGAAGGAAGGAAGGAAGCAAGGGAAAGGAAAAGATAAAGAAAAAGGAAGGAAGGGAGAAAGAAAAAGAAAGAGAGAAAGAAAGAAAAAAGCAAAAAAGAAAGAAAGAGTGTAGATGTCTTGATCAGTTCCTAAATAGAAACAACAAGAGAAAAGGAATTAAAAGAGGAAGCCATGGCCAAGAGTGGAGCATTACAATATAAGACTTCTAGTATGGAGCGGCACAGTTAGGGGTATGGACAAGTGCAAGTCTTGGAGTAGAAAGCAAAGAACTCTGTTGACGGGAACGTGGCCACATCATACTTTGGTGTGATCTCAGGTATAGGATAGTTTGCCTGTAGATAGTCAATGAATGTGGGAGAAGGGCCTAGAGATCTATTGATGACAGAAATGGAGAAATGGAATGTAGAATATCGGCTTTTGAGGAAGAAGGGTTTGGAGAAACAGGAGAGCAGTCATTGAGTATGTGAGGAGCTAGGAGAACATGGAAACCTTTGTCTCCTACAGCAGTCTCTATTTGAAAAGCTATCAGGGAGATAGTTGATTCAGAAAACAGTTTTGCTTAGCTAAGATAAGGATGCAATTACGGAAAAAAGACTGAGAGAATGTTTTACAGTGGAAATGAGGTTCCAGGGACATGAGAGGAACCTAGAAAGGTTCAACAGTGGTGCCATGAGTTCACAGAAAATAGAAAGCAAGTGGCCGGGGCATGGTGGCTCACGCCTGTAATCCCAGGACTTTGGGAGGCTGAGGCGGGTGGATCACAGGGACAGGAGATCGAGACAATCCTGGCTAACATGGTGAAACCCTGTCTCTACTAAAAATACAAAAAAAAAAAAAAAAAAAAAAAAAAACCAACGAAAAAAAAGCCGGGCATGCTGGTGGGCTCCTGTAGTCCTGGGTCCAGAATTGGTGGGTTCTTGGTCTCGCTGACTTCAAGAACGAAGCCGCAGACCCTCGCAGTGAGTGTTACGGTTCTTAAAGATGGTGTGCCCGGAGTTTGTGCCTTCCGATGTTTGGACGTGTTCGGAGTTTCTTCCTTCCGGTGGGTTCGTGGTCTCGCTGGCTTCAGGAGTGAAGCTAAGCTGCAGACCTTCGTGGTGACTGTTACAGCTCTTAAGGTGGCACATCTGGAGTTGTTCATTCCTCCTGGTGGGTTTGTGTTGTGATCTGGCTGGCCTCAGGAGTGAAGCTGCAGACCTTCAAGGTGAGTGTTACAGCTCACAGTGGACCCAGAATGAGCAGCAGCAAGATTTATTATAAAGAGCAAAATACAAAACTCCCACACTGCGAAACAGCACCCAAGAGGATTGCCACCGCTGGCGCCGGCGGCCTGCGTTTATTCTTGTATCTGGCCCCACCCACATCCTGCTGATTGGTCTATTTTACAGAGAGCTGATGGACCATTTTGACAGAGTGCTGATTGGTGCGTTCACAATCCTTTAGCTAGACACACAGTGCTTGACAGAAATGTTCTCCAGTACCGATTGGTGTATTTACAAACCTTGAGCTAGACACAGAGTGCTAAGAGTGCTAGACAGAAAAGTTCTCCAAGTCCCCACTAGGTTAGCTAGATACAGAGTACTGATTGGTGTATTTACAAACCTTGAGCTAGACAGAGTACTGATCAGTGTATTTACAAACCCTGAGCTAGACACAGAGTGCTAAGAGTGCTAGACAGAAAAGTTCTCCAAGTCCCCACTAGGTTAGCTAGATACAGAGTACTGATTGGTGTATTTACAAACCTTGAGCTAGACACAGAGTGCTAAGAGTGCTAGACAGAAAAGTTCTCCAAGTCCCCACTAGGTTAGCTAGATACAGAGTACTGATTGGTAGTATTTACAAACCTTGAGCTAAACACAGAGTACTGATTGGTGCATTTACAATCCCTCAGCTAGACAAAAAGGTTCTCCATGTCCCCACTAGACTCAGGAGCCCAGCTGGCTTCACCTAGTGGATCCCGCACTGGGGCTGCAAGCAGAGCGGCCTGCCAGTCCCGCCCTGAGCCTGCACGCCTCAGCCCTTGGGCGGTCCATGGGACCAAGCGCCACGGCGCAGCGGGCAGCGCTCGTCTGGGAGGCTCCGGTCGCGCAGAAGCCCACGGAGGGGTGCGGGGAGGCTCGGGCATGGCAGGATGCAGGTCCCGAGCCCCTGCCCCGTCGGGAGGCAGCTGAGGCCTGGCGATAATTCAAGGGCAGCGCCG
This sequence comes from Macaca mulatta, assembly GCF_049350105.2. Taxonomy (NCBI): domain Eukaryota; kingdom Metazoa; phylum Chordata; class Mammalia; order Primates; family Cercopithecidae; genus Macaca; species Macaca mulatta. Next base: position 46,407,223 of record NC_133421.1, read on the forward strand.
GCGGTCCCGCACTGCGGGGACCTGGCGCACCCTCTGCAGCTGTTGGCCCAGGTGCTAAGCCCCTCACTGCCTGGGGCCGAGTGCGGGGACCGCCGAGCCCACGCCCACAGGGAACTCGCGCTGGCCCGCGAGCGCCGGGCGCAGCCCCGGTTCCCACCCGCGCCTGTCCCTCCACACCTCCCGGCAAGCAGAGGGAGCCGGCTCTGGCCTCGACCAGCCCAGAGTGGCTCCCACAGTGCAGTGGCAGGCTGAAGGGCTCCTCAAGCACCACCAATGTGGACGCCGAGGCCCAGGAGGCGCAGAGAGCGAGGGCTGCTAGCAGGTTGTCACCTCTCAGTCCCAGCTACTTGGGAGGCTGAGGCAGGAGAATGGCGTGAACCCTGGAGGCGGAGGCTGCAGTGAGCTGAGATTGCGCCATTGCACTCCAGCCTGAGGGACAAAGTGAGGCTCTGTCTCAAAAAAAGAAAAAAAAAAGAAAACAGGCAGCACGCTGAGAATGTGCGTTTAGAGGTGGTGTACATTTTCAGCATTACAAATGAATTGAGATAAGTAGCAATAGTTTTTTTGGTCCATAGATTTTTGGTATCTTAACTAGTTTTGGATCTCTTCCACTAAAGAGATTGCCTGTGGAACCTTGTTAGTACTGAAGGCGTGCCTGGGTTTGAATTTTGTTCTGTCCCTTGCACCCTGCCTGGGTTCAAATCCTAGCTCTGCTTAGTAAGTTCTTTTAAGGGGGTGATCTTCGAGCAAATGTCTTAGCTCCTGTTTTCCCAAGTAAATGGACACAATAGTTGCTACCTTGTGGAAGATTCACGTAATTGACCAGCATTTACCAAGGAGCATCAGTGTTTAGTTTTAGTCATTGGTGATTGTGTAGTTGGACTGTGAGGCGGTGCTGGGGTAGGGGGTGGTGTGTGTGTGTGTGTGTAGCACTTAATTGCATGCGGAAAGGAAAAGATACTTTTAATGCCCCAGAGGCAGCTTTTCTCTGCTTTTGTATCAAAAGGGAAGAAGAGAGTTGGGAGAGGGAAAGGAATTCTGTTCAATACTAAGCTCTCTTCCTCAAAATCAGAGGTACATAGAATGTGTAATAATTTACAGAATTTCTAGACTTCAGCAATCTGATTTTTTAAAATTTATTTTTATTTTTTCAGGTCAAGACTGAGCTGAAAGTTAATCTGTGGCGACATGCTGGAGGTACTAGACAAACACCTCATTCCAGCAGCTACCACTGGCAAGGCCAAGGTTTTCTATTATGAAATATAGATTCTATACTAGAAAAGAAAATGTAAGATTAAAAGTTGGCCTTTTTAGAATCATGACTTTCTTTTATGTAGGTTTCCAATTTTTATTTAAAAATAATTGTTTAATGTTAGAAGAAGAGTTAATATTGGAATAAAAAGATGGTCAGGCTATTATAAAAACACATTAGCTTTTGTTTTACTTATTTATATTCTTTTGCTTCCATGAGACCTATCTCATTCTCCTCCCCAAACGGCCATACATTGCACAGTGCTGGCTGAATGTTTCATGTAGAAAGTTTATTTTATGATTCATACACTTGTGGCATTTCTTGGAACCACTTGCTTGTTTAATTCTAGTCTATCAAGTGATAATTTTGTTGATACTTAGAGGCTCCTCAGTTAATTTCTGTGGGATTTTTGGTTATATTTAATAAGGAAAATAATAGGAAATATCTAAGAAAAAAGAAACAAAGCCAATTATTCTTGAGAGTGTTTAAAATTATTGAAGTACACTTGTTAGTTCTTAGTATAGAACCTACATTTCATAATAGAAAACCTTGGACTTGCCAGTGGTAGCTGCTGGAATGAGGTGTTTGTCCAGTGCATCCAGAACGTCGCCACAGATTAACTGTAGCTCAGTCTAAACCTGAAAAAATAAAAATAAATTTTAAAAAATCAAATTGTTGAAGTCAAGAAATTCTGTAAATTATTACACATTCTATGTACCTCTGATTTTGAGGAAGAGAGCTTAGTATTGAACAGAATTCCTTTCCCTCTCCAAAACTCCCTTCTTCCCTTTTGACACAAAAGCAGAGAAAAGCTGCCTCTCCATTCAAAAGTATCTTTTCCTTTCTACATGCAATTAAGTGCTACACACACACACATACACCACCCCCCACCCCAACCCTCTCACAGTCCAAATACAGAATCACCAATGACTAAAACTGAACACTGATGCTACTTGGTAAAGGCTGGTCAATTACATGAATCCTTCACAAGGTAGCAACTATTGTGTCCATTTACTTGGGAAAACAGGAGCTAAGACATTTGCTCAAAGATCATCACCTTAAAAGAACTTACTAAGCAGAGCTAGGATTTGAACCCAGGCAGGGTGCAAGGGACAGAACAAAATTTAAACCCAGGCAGTTTGCCTTCAGTGCTTACATTCCTAACAACGTTCAATAGGCAATCTCTTCAGTGGAAGAGATCCAAAACTAGTTAAGATACCAAAAATCTATGGACCAAAGTAACTACTGCCACTCATTTCTATTCATTTATAATGCTGGAAATGTACACCACCTCTAAAGGCACATACCCAGTTTGCTGCTTTTTTTTTTTTTTTTTTTTTAAAGGGAGTCTCACTCTATTGCCCAGGCTGGAGTGCAGTGGCAGGACCTCGGCTCTCTGCAAGCTCCACCTCCCGGGTTCACACCATTCTCCTGCCTCAGCCTCCAGAATAGCTGGGACTACAGGCACCCGCCACCATGCCCTGCTCATTTTTTGTTTTTTTAGTAGAGATGGGGTTTCAACGTGTTAGCCAGGATCGTCTCGATATCCTGACCTCGTGATCTCGGCCTCCCAAAGTGATGGGATTACAGGCGTGAGCCACCGCGGCCTGCCTTTGGTTTGTTTTGTTTTTTGTTTTGTTTAGTTTCCCCGTTTTTTTGGGTTTTTGTTTTTTGGTTTTTGTTTTTTTTGAGACGGAGTCTTGCACTGTCGCCCAGGCTGGGGTGCAGTGGCACCATCCCCACTCACTGCAAGCTCCGCCTCCCGGGTTGAGGCTATTATCTTGCCTCAGCCTCTGTAGTAGTTGGGACTACAGGCGCCTGCCACCACGTCCGGCTAATTTTTTTTTTTTTTTTAATTGTATTTTTAGTACAGACAGGGTTTCACCGTGTTAGCCAGATGGTCTCAATCTCCTGACCTTGTGATCCGCCTCCCTCCACCTCCCAAACTGCTGGGATTACAGACGTGAGCCACCACGCCTGGCCTCCTCATTGTTTTTTAAAAAGAACAGAATGTATCAGAGTGGGACACTGTCAGGGAAAGATTGATTTAATGAAGTATTTTCATATATTGTGTGTATATACACATACAAAATGTTTCTTATTGTAGGTTTTGCTGGAAAAACTTTGGTAGCTGTTATTCTAGTGCAGCGGTTTTCAATTAGAGGTGATTTTGTCCTTCAGAGGACATTTGACAATGTTGAGAGTTACTTTTGACTGTCACAGCTTGGAGGGTGCTACTGACATCGAGTGGGGTGGAGACTAGGACGCTGTGACCATTCTACTACGCACAGGACAGTCCCCACAACGAAGGATGATTCTGCCCAAACTGTCAATAGCGCTGCTGTTGAGAAGCTGATTCTAGTGGAAGAGCCAGGCATGTTATACGGAAAGAGAACACGGAAGGGAATTACAGGGCAGGTGGAAAGGGAGCTTGGTAGGGAGAGGGCAAGGTGGGGGAACCACAGTTACTGACCCACCAGCTCTACTGGGCACTGTCCTGAGTGGGAAACTATTTGTATTATAAGTATTTGTGTGAAGTATTATGTGAAATTGTTAAAATGACACTGGAAGGGGTAGGTATTATCCCAACCTATGAATGCACAAGCCGCACCATGGCTAACACGGTGAAACACTGTCTGTACTAAAAATAGGAAAAAAGGCCAGCCTCGGGGGTTCACACCTGTAATCCCAGCACTTTGGGAGGCTGAGGCGGGCAGATCACAAGGTCAGGAGATCGAGACCCTCCTGGCTAATACGGTGAAACTCCATCTCTACTAAAAATACAAAAAACTTTGCCAGGCGTGGTGGTGGGCACCTGTAGTCCCAGCTACTTGGGAGGCTGAGTCAGGAGAATGGTGTGAACCCAGGAGGCAGAGCTTGCAGTGAGCCGACATCGTGCCACTGCACTCCAGCCTGGGCGACAGAGGGAGACTCTGTCTCAGAAAAAAAAACCAGGCCGGGTGCAGTGGCTCACGCCTGTAATCCCAACACTTTGAGAGGCTGATGTGGATGGATCTCTTGAGGTCAGGAGTTCGAGACCAGCCTGGCCAACATGGTGAAACCCTGTCTCTACTGAAAATACAAAATAGCTGGGCGTGGTGGCATGCACCTGTAATTCCAGCTACTCGGGAGGCTGAGTCAGGAGAATCACTTGAACCCAGGAGGCAGAGGTTATAGTGAGCCAAGATCACACCACTGCATTCCAGCCTGGGCGACAGAGCGAGACTCTGTCAAAAAAAAACAAAAACGAAACAAAGCCAAAAAAAAAAAAAAAAACAACTGTGATACTGGCATAAGGACAGACATATAGATCAATGGGGTGGAATAGAGGGCCCAGAAACAAACCCTCATGTCAGTGGTCAGTTGAGTTTTGAAAAGGGTGCGAAGACATGCCGGGCACAGTGGCTCACGCCAGTAATCCCAACACTCTGGGAGGCTGAGGCAGGAGGATCACTTGTGGTCAGGAGGTTGATCAGCCTGGCCAACATGGCAAAACCTTGTCTTTACCAAAAATACAAAAATTATCCAGGCATGGTGGTGCATGCCTATAATCCTAGCTACTCGAGAAGCTGAGGCACAAGAATCACTTGAACCCGGAAGACTGAGGTTGCAGTGAGCCGAGATCACTCCACTGTGATCCAGTCTGGGTGACAAAGTGAGACAAGAAAGAGAGAGAGAGAGAAAGAGAGAGAAGGAAGAAGGAAGGAAAGAAGGAAGGAAGGAAACAGAGACAGAGAAAAGAAAGGAAAGAGATGGGTGCCAAGACTATGTAATGGGGAAAAAACAATCTTTTCAATAAACAGGCTGAGTCAGGAGAAACAGAGACAGAGACAGAGAAAAGAAAAGAAAAGAAAGAAAGGAAAGAGATATTCCAAGACCATTTAATGGGGAAAAAACAATCTTTTCAATAAACAGTGCTGAGAAAACTGAGTATATATAAAAGAATGAAGTAGGATTCTTACCATATGCCATATACAAATTTAACTCAAAATGGATCAAAAACATAAACTTGAGCTAAAATTATGAAACTCTTAGAAGAAAACATAGGAGAAAACCTTGAAAACATGGGATTCAGCAGTGTTTTCTTGGATATAACATCCAAAGCACAGGCAACAAAAGAAAATAGATAAATTGGCCGGGCGCGGTGGCTCACGTGTGTAATCCCAGCACTTTGGGAGGCTGAGGCAGGTGGATCATGAGGGCAGGAGATTGAGACCATCCTGGCTAACATGGTGAAACCCCGTCTCTACTAAAAATACAAAAAGTTAGCCAGGGGTGGTGGTGGGCGCCTGTAGTACCAGCTACTCAGGAGGCTGAGGCAGGAGAATGGCATGAACCCGGGAGGCGGAGCTTGCAGTGAGCTGAGATTGCGCCCCTGCACTCCAGCCTGGGTGACAGAGCGAGACTCCTTCTGAAAAAAAAAAAAGATAAAAAGATAAATTGATCTTCATCAGTTTAAGAACTTTCATCAAAGAACACTATGAAGAGAGTGAAAAGAGGCCAGGTGTGGTGGCTCATGCCTGTAAATCCCAGCGTTTTGGGATGCCAAGGTGGGAAGATCACTTGTGCCCAGGAGTTTGAGACCAGTCTGGGCAAAACAGGGAGACCTCCATCTCTACAGAAAATTTAAAAATTAGCTGGACATGGTGGCATGTGCCTGTAGTCCCAGCTACTTGGGAGGCTGAGGTGGGAGGACCACTTGATCTCAAGAGGTCGAGGCTGCAGTGAGCCGTGATAACACCACTGCACTCCAACATGAGTGAGAGTGAGACCCTATCTCAAAAGAAAAGACCAAAAAAAGTGTGAAGAGACAACTCACAGAATGGGAGAAAATATTTGCAAATTATATGTCTGATAAGGGGTTAATATCCAGAACGTATTAAAAAAAAAAAACTCCTACAACTCAACAATTACAAAAACAAGGAAGCCAATTCAAAACTGGGCAAAAGGCTTAGACATTTCCCCAGAGAAGACAGGCACACATGAGAAGAAGCTCCACATCACTGATCACAGTGGGGCGGTGGCTCATTGTGGAGGGAGGGTGGCTTGAATCCAGGGATTTGAGACCAACTTGGGCAACATAGTGAGATCCCATCTTTACAAAAAGTAAAATAAAATTCAGCCAGGCATGGTGGTGCACACTTGTGGTCCCAGCTACTCTGGGTGGGGTGCTGAGGCAGGAGGGTTGCCTGAACCCAAGGAATTCAAGCTTGAAGTGAACTATGATTGCACTACTGCACTCCAGCCTGGGCAACAGAGCAAGATCTTGTCTCAAAGAGAAAAAGCATGCAGTCTAAACTCAGTTTTCATCTTTCTCTGTTCCCTACACATTTGCAAGATACCACACCATTATTCGCCATTAAACATGGCTATGGCTGCATCACTTTCTAGCCTTCAGATGGCCATAGTGGAATTTATTCACCCTTTCTTGGTCATGTAGATCATTTCTCTGTTTTTTTTTTAAGTGTCTTGCTATTGGCTGTTTATTCGTCTTTGCTTTCTGAATCATTTCTGCTTCGGGTCCCATGGCCCTGCTTTGGCTCCTGCCCCTTCTTTCCGTTGGCTGCCACCTCTCCCTCCTCCTTTCCCACGGGGCCAGGGACTTCCTGGGAAAGACACGTCTGGCTTTGTGTGCCTTGCCCATAGCCATGGTTTTACCATGTGATGTCACCACATCACTGACCTTTGACTTAAGCAGATGAGTCATAACTTGTGCTGTCATTTCTCTCCTGAGAAGCTAAACTAAGAGATACAGGAAATGTTCCTGAGCAGTCCTGGAGGGCCAAACTGAAAAGCCACTCACATCCGGGGCTGAGGCAACCATTTTTTTTTTTTTTTTTTTTTTTTGAGACAGGATCTCACTTTGTCACCCAGGATGGAGTACAGTGGTGCTATCTCGGCTCACTGCAGTCTCTGTCCCCCAGACTCAAGCGGTCCTCCTACCTCAGCCTCCTGAGTAGCTGGTACCACAGGTGGATGCCACCATGCCCAGCTAGTTTTTTGTATTTTTCGTAGAGATGGGTTTTTGCCATGTTGCCCAGGCTGGTCTTGAACTCCTGGGCTCAACTGATCCACCTGCCTCAGTCTCCCAAAGTGCTGGGATCAAAGGTGTCCGCCATGGTGCCTGGAGGTTACCATTTTGGATCACCCATGTACTAATGGATCAGCCTAGAAAGCGTGTTCTGACAGCCCAAGCGTCCGTTACAGATGACGCTTACAGACTACAGGCGCCCGCCACCACGCCCGGCTAATGTTTTGTATTTTTAGTGGAGAAGGGGTTTCACCGTGTTAGCCAGGATGGTCTTGATCACCTGACCTTGTGATCCGCCCACCTCAGCCTCCCAAAGTGCTGGGATTATAGATGTGAGCCACCGCGCCCAGCCATGGTTCTGTTTTTATGAGGTATCTACAAATGTGAAACTCACAGAGGCAGTGCATACAATAGTGGTTACCAGGGGCTGGAGGGTGGGCCAAACGGGGAGTTGTTCCATGGGTGAAAAGTTTCAGTTATGCTAGAGGAATACGTTCTAGAGATCTGCTGTACAACACACGGCCTGTGAATAACAATACTGTACATTTCAAAATCTGTTAAGTGGGTAGATCTCATGTTGTGTTGTTACCACACACATAAAAACCCAAAACAAAAACAAGACCAAAGGGACACAAGGAAACTTGGGGAGGTGTAGGGTATGTCTATTCCCTCCATGTAGTGACAGTACCATGGGTGTTTGCAAATGTTCAGACTTACCAAATTGTACACATTAACCATGTGCAGTTCTGTGCCTATCAATTATTCCTCAATAAGATTGTTTTTTTCTTTTCTTTTTTTTGAGACGGCATCTCGTTCTGTCTCCCAGGCTGGAGTGCAGTGGTGCCATCATAGCTCGCTGCAGCCTTGAATTCCTAGGCTCAAGTGATCCTCCCGCCTCAGCCTTCAGGGTACCTGGGACCACAGGCATATGCCATCATGTCCTGCTGATTTTTATTTTTTTAATATTTTGTAGAGATGCAACCTTGATATGTTGCCCAGGCTCTTCTTGAACTCCTGGGCTTAAATTATTCTTCTGTCTCGGCCTCTTAAAGTGCTGGGATTATAGACGTCAGCTACCGCACATGGCCCCTCTCCCTTTTTCTGTTCAGGATAAGCCAGTGGTCCCTGGGGTCCTTTGTCACCTGTGTCCCAGGAGTCTTCTGGAGCTGAACCGAGGCTCTTGCACACACATCTGGGCTTGGACCCGACATCATCAGAACTGACGCTCTAGGACACATGGCTTTGACTCCTTTCATAAAACGTCCACGTCAGCAGCTTTCACCCATTTATTCAACAAATACTCATTAGCTGCCTCCTGTTCCCTCAGCCTTGGTTTAGGCCCTGGGGTTACTGGGTGTAATGGTGGGTGTGGCCCCTACTCTCATGAAGGTTAGTGGTGAGAGAAAGGAAGAAATAACTACACGAGATGGTTTTGGTGATGAACGCCCTGAAGAACAGAAAGCAGGGAGATGTGGGAGTGCCTGGGGTTGGTGGGGCAGGCCTCACAGGGCAGTGGCACCTGGGTTGAGACCTGGAAGACAGATTGCATCAGAGCACCAAGCGGGGCTCTTTGTCACAAACAACAGGATCCCACTCTGGTTAACAAGCAGAAAAGGAATGCATGGGAAAGCGTGTCAGGTGGTTCAGAGAATGGGCTGGAGGCCTGGAGAGTTGGGCCAGCACACAGGGGCTTCCTAAGGGAGTTGGCAGCCAGAACCTTCAGCAGAGTCATGCCGCCACCCTGGATACTGGACGCCATTTGGGACTTGAAGGCTGGACCCTCTGGCAAGCCCCCAACAGAGGGACCTTCAACCTGGGCCTGCTGACCTGCCCCAGATTACAGGTTTGTCCTCTACTGGGCATCTTTTAGAACTGAAGATGGCTTCCCATCTCATGCACGGTGAAAGCCACAGTCTTTATAAAGTTCTACATGTAGCTGGTGCAGTGGTCCATGCCTGTAATCCCAGCACTCAGTACTTGGGGAGGCTGTGATGGGACTGCATGAGCCTAGGAATTCAAGACCAGCCTGGGCAATGTAGCAAAACCCCATCTCTGCAAAATAAAAAATTAAAAGATTAGCCAGGCATGATGGCACATGTCTAGTCTCAGCTACTCAGGAGGCTAAGGCAGGAGGTCGAGGCTGCAGTGAGCCATGATCACGCCACTGCACTCCAGCCCGGGAGATACAATGAGAACCTGTCTCAAAAAAAAAAAACTTTCTACATGACTTGGGTCCGATCCTCTGCCTTCATCCACTGTTCTTCCCTTGCCCCATCCTGCTCTGGCCACTTTGGCCACTTTGCTGTTCCTCAGTCATGCCAAGCATGGCTCTGCCTTCAGAACCTTTTCCCCAGGTGTCCCCATTGCTCCCTTCTGCCCCTCCTCCAAGTCTTAGCTCAACACTTACCTCGAGGCCTGCCTGACCTCCCTATTAAGCACAACCTCACCTGCCCACCTGGTTCCTTCATGCTCATATTTTTTCCTGCTGGTCACCTTCTAACATACCATTATTGTGTCTGCTATTCATGGATGATCTCACTGATGACTCTCTGTCGGGGGCCCAGGCGGGGGCTGAGATTAGAGTCAGTACTCCACAGCTGTTTGTTGAATGAGTCGGTAACAGCATGGCTGACTGGTCCTGGTGCAAAAAGTCTTGGGAGGCCTCAGTTTGAATCGTGCTTCTGTCATCGAATAGCTGTGTGATTCTGCACGTGTTTTAACCTCTCTGGGCCTCAGTTTCCCCATCTGTAACTTGGGGGCCTACCTCAAATGGGTTCCTGGTGAAGAGTAACAAGACCGTATCCTAAGTTCCAGTTGCCTTTTCCTCTGTCTTTCCACCTTCCCTTCCAGCCCCTCCAAATCTCTTTTGTTCAGACAGGGTCTCACTCTGTCGCCCAGGCTGGAATGCCATGATCTAGGTTCACTGCAGCCTCTACCTCCCAGGCTCAAATGAAACCCACCACAGCCTCCCAGAGTGCTGAGTGCTGGGATTACAGGCGTGAAACACTGTACCAGCTACATGTAGAACTTTATAAAGACTGTGGCTTTCACCGTGTGGGGAGCCATCTTCAGTTCTTCTGTAGCCGGGACTACGGGTGCATGCCACCACGCCTGGCCAACTGGTTTTGTGTTTTTTGTTTTTTTGTACAGATAGGGGTTTCTCATGTTGGCCAGGCTGGGCTCGAAATCCTGGTCTCCAGCTATCCTCCCACCTTGACTTCCCAAAGTGCTGGGGTTACAGGCGTGAGCCACCGCCCCCGCCCCCTCGAAATCTGTTAAGGCTAGAGTCTCGCCAAGGAAATGCAATCGCAATATGACGTTTCCATTTACTTTGGATTATATGTCATTATGAATATTAACAAGACTTAAAAAGGACACCTTCGGGTAGGTCAGACGAAAAGTATAAAAATTGCGTTGTGGGGCTGCAGTTTGAGGACGGTGTCTGCAGCCGTCACATGGTAGCAAAACGGTGTTAGGCAGTGCAGAAGAGTCTGCATCGACCACAGCCAGAGTTCATGCATCGGGAGGTTTATGCGGTTTGAGAAGGAACAGGCAGGGCCGGGGCTGGGGGGGAAAGTGGGGGGGGGGGCGGCAGGCGGGCCAGGGTGCGGTTCCTCGCGCTCGCCACTAGAGGTCAGGAGTTTACCGCTTCAGGGCTGGAAGATGGCCCCTCGGGGATTGGAAAGTGCTGGCCTGGGGTGGAAACCCGGGCGGGGTTGGATGCGGCGGCTCTGGCGGCCCGTGGTTACTGACACCCGACTTTGGCATGACTTTTTTTTTTCCATCAAATTTCCTGTCTTTGTGGGCTGATGGACTAGAGGAAAGATGCCCGTTGAGGGTCAAAGGCGGAGCCTCTTTTGCAGCTTCTCAAAGCGCCTTCTTTAACAAAGAGACAATCTGCACGGGGTCTAGAACGGTTCTGAAACCCTGGTGAAGGTTTCTAAACTTCCTGTGCGGGTCTCCTGCCCGAGTGCCCACGCTGCCCCCGGGGTGGCTGGCCAGTGAGCCCCGCCTCCCAGTCTGTCCCCGCGTCAGCCTGGATCATCTTTCGGGACCAGCTCCATTTGCACAGCCTGAGCTGTAGAGGGCGCTGGAGAGTTCGGGGTTCTTGTCCCAACTGTGCCCGTGCAGGCCCGTTCCACCCACTGGGGCTCAGTTTCCCCATGTGCCTAATAAGGAAGTCATGCGAGGTGGGGCTTCCAGCCTCTTGCAGCTTTGCCATTCATCACTTCCGCGTCTTCAGAGAGGCTGCCAAGTCTCCTCTGAATGAAGTTCCCCGAAAAGCAAAGGTAAGAAAATACACAGAGCTTACCCAGACACCAGGCCCTTTACAAATAGACCATTTCTTACCTTAGGCCGCCAGAAGGTCCTTATTCTAGCTTCGTGGAGAAAAGAGGAGCCTTCGCCTCAGTCCCCAGAGGCTGGGTGGAGTGGCTGAATTTTGGGGCCAGGTTTGGCACCTCTGGGGAAGCCCAAAGTGACACAGATGGTTTCAAAGCCACCTAGAGGATAAGGTGTCAGGACAGTGACAAGACCCCAGGTCCCTATCACACACCAAAGCTCACTGAGCCTCCGCCTGGGATCTCTGCTGAGTCTCTGACAGACCAGGAGAGAAGGGACTGGGGGTGCTGACCCCCAGAAAGTCAGAGAATGTGACAGTTGGAGGACCTGGGTTTGAGTCCTGGATCACCCCTTCCCCACCTTGGCAAACTACTCAGACTCTGGAAACCTGTTTCACTTGTAAGATGGGGATGACAATGAAACTCACCTTGCAGGGCTGTGAAGACGCCTTAAGACAAGTGCATGTAAAAATCTTCACACACACACACACAAAGCCTTCCTAAAGATGGGGCGACAAGGCCTCCTAAGCAGCAGGTGGCCAGGCACCATGTGGGGGCTGGGGTCCTGTTTTCCCTGCAACCTGGGAAAGGGCTGATGGGCACTTGGTGGGTTTCGAATCATGACCCTGGACCTCAGGTGGCGGTGTGCTTTGTGTCTGCCGCAGAAGGTCCCAGCCTGGTGCCTGTGAGTCCCACTATGGATGTTGAAGGGGTGGACAGCAGACGGGTGAGCCCCAGGCTGGCAGCTAGCAAGACCTCTCCCGTGTGAGCCCAGCACCCCCAATTCCCCTGAAATGTGATGTCTAGTGCTCCAGGCTGGGGGCTGTGGATCCTGGTTCCAGCTGTGTGAGGGCTAGAAGGCCCTGGGCAGGTCACCTGCCCTCTCTGGGCCTATTTCTGTCACATACTGAAGGGCTGAGCGCACTGGACTCTGTGGCTGTGCAACTCTTTGGTTCTGCATTTGTCCCTGAGGGCCCCTTAGTAGGCAGGGATAGTTTGAGGGCCTCAGGGCTGGGCCCCAAGACTCAGGTGCTCTCAACCCCTTCCTGGAGTGCCTAACTCAGGGGAGCAGACAGGCCCAGCAGGTAGGGCCACTCTCTTGCTCAGCTCCTGGAACTATATGTTTTTTGTAGCATAAAAGTCCATTGTATCAATATATAATCACTTAACCACTTCTCTATTGAAATGGTGGTCTATACATAAAAGAAAATACCATTCAGCCCTAAAAAAGAAGGGAATATTCCATTTGCAACCACATGGATGAACCTGGAGGACATTATGCTAAGTGAAATAAGTCAAGCACTTGTTTTCCAATTTCTGGTTGATTGACATGTAACTCTTTAGATGTTGAATCTTATCTGGACATATGATGTGAGGCACAGATGGAATTTATGCCTTTCGAAGCCCTTAGCCAATCGTCCCTGCACCATTTATTTAATAATCAAGACATCCGGCTGGGAGCGGTGGCTCATACCTGTAATCCCAGCACTTTGGGAGGCCGAGGCGGGCGGATCACGAGGTCAGGAGATCGAGACCACGGTGAAACCCCGTCTCTACTAAAAAATACAAAAAATGAGCCGGGCACGGTGGCGGGTGCCTGTAGTTCCAGCTACTCGGAAAACTGAAGCAGGAGAATGGTGTGAACCCGGGAGGCGGAGCTTGCAGTGAGCCGAGATCGCACCACTGCACTTCAGCCTGGGTGACAGAGCGAGACTCTGTCTCAAAATAATAATAATAATAATAAAATAATCAAGACATCCTCTCCCCACAGCTTTGAAATGCCTCGGTGCCCATGTACTTCATTCGTACATTCCTGCAGGTCTGTGTGTGGGCTCCCTTGTCTACGCATCCCACTGCTGTTCTATTCTCATGCTAGTCCCAAACCTCTGACTTTGTACCAGAAAGTTCAGTGACCGGATGACCAACCATGCAAGGCTGGTTCTCCTTTGGTTCCTCTACTAGATAGGGCTTGACACCCACTTTTGCTTAGGAATGTCAACTGCAGCCAGTTGTTACTGAACATTTAGTATTGACATTGAAAACCAGCACCTTCTATTCAAGAGGGAAACACTGTTGCAATGATTGTGGAACTAGCTCTTCTTACTAACTAGAGTCGCCATCCTTAAGAACACCCATCACCACAAACGTCCAAGACACTGGGAAATCTCAAGAACTCTGATGGCACCGACTTCCTGCAGTTCTGCAGAATGATCCCAAACTACTACTACTCTTTTGTTCTCGGAACTGCTTTTTGAGATTATTCTGTCTCCTCTCTCGGTGTCAAGTCATCCGCAGTCACTTCTTGCCTCTAGCAGCTCTCCTTGTCATACTCTGTTCTGATCACCCATGGGTTGCAAACTCCAATAATTAAGTTTGGTGACCGTATTGGTGGCTGATCCTTACCACAACTCTGTTACGTAGCTATCATGATCCTTACATTTTGAGATGAGAGTTTTTTTAGCAGTGAATGATGATAGACTGTTTCTGAAACAAGGTGGACAGACATGTATCGGAAACTTGAGGAAGGATCCTCTGGGAAAAGCATCTCAGTAAAGCCCACGAGTCAGTGCACGGGAGGGAGAAGGGGAAATGAGAGTCAGGTTGCAAAGCATTATCAAGGAGTGGGGACGAAGAGGGAGCGGGAGTAGAGAAAGACGGGGGGGTCTCTGGCGGAGCAAGATTTTGGAGGGGTAGAAAGGGAGTAGATGAAGAGTTGAAGTGGAGGCATTTGTTCAGAGGAAGGAGATATCTGTTCCTCTGAGTTATCATAAAAGGAGGAGAAGCTATATAAAGATGCAGAGAAATGTGGAGGTTGAGCAAAGCAGCTGGTCGCAGATGTTTGTGGGAAAATAGAGAGAAGTCATTGAATAGAGCTGTTGAGCTCCTTATTGGGATGAAGCTCAGCTGCCCACAGCAGTAGCTGGCTTGAAATTACACCCAGTATTGATTGCTTTCACTTCCCTACCTGACTTCTCTCTCTGCCAGTGTTCAAGCTGCCTCCCTCCCTCCCTCCCTCTCTCCCTTCCTTCCTTTCTTTCTTTTTCTTTCTTTTTTTGACATAGTCTCGTGCTGTTGCCTGGGCTGGAATGCAAAGGCACGATCTTAGCTCACTGCAACCTCCACCTCCCAGGTTCAAGCAATTCTCCTAAAGCAAAACCAAAATTAAAGAAAAAAAGTTAGACCAGCTCGGTGGGTCACGCCTGTAATCCCAGAACTTTGTGAAGCCAAGGCGGGCGGATCATGGGGTCAGGAGATTGAGACCATCCTGGCTAACATGGTGAAACCCCGTCTCTACTAAAAATACAAAAAACTAGCCAGGCGTGGTGGCGGGCGCCTGTAGTTCCAGCTACTCAGGAGGCGGAGGTGGGAGAATGGCATGAACCCGGGAGGCGGAGCTTGCAGTGAGCCGAGATCACCCCACTGCACTCCAGCCTGGGGGACAGAGCGAGACTCCGTCTCAAAAAAAAAAAGGGGGGGTCTGTCTTATTCACCTGTCTCCCTGCCTAGCACTGGACCAGGCACATGGCAAGCTCTCTGTAAGGCTCCGTTGAATGAATTGGGAAGGCATTAAATATCCCCATTTTACAGATCAGCAAACTGAGGCCTACAGAGGGAAAAATGACTCACCCCAATGACACTGCTAGTCAGGGACAGGGTGGAATGGAATTAAGGATTTGGAGACTCTGTGGTCCGGTGCTGTTCCCTGCACTGCTCTGTTACTGTACAGTTACAGAAGCCAGATTCAGGAGAAATCAAAACACAAAGAGTCATTATTTTCAAGTTTCTTATTTTTTACTATGCTTGACTCTGATCTTTCCAAACATGGTTTTCCTGATAATTCATGACCTGAGAGGAAAACCTTCACACAACTTTGCTCTCAAATGGGTCAGAAAGAGCAACTGGCACTTTGGGAGGCCAGGGCAGGTGGATTGCTTGAGGGCAGGAGTTCAAGACCAGCCTGGCCAACTTGGTGAAACCCCATCTCTACTAAAAATACAAAAAATTAGCTGGACATGGTGGTGGGTGCCTGTAATACCGGTTAGTCAGGAGGCTGAGGCGGGAGAGTCACTTGGACCCAGGAGGCAAAGGTTGCAGTGAGCCAAGATCGGCCCATTGCATTCCAGTCTGGCAACAGAGAGAGACTTTGTCTAAAAAAAAAAAAAACAGAAGGAGGCTGGGTGCAGTGGCTCACGCCAGTAATCCCAGCACTTTGGGAGGTCAAGGCAGGAGGATCACAAGGTCAGGAGATGGAGACTATCCTGGCTAACACGGTGAAACCCCATCTCTACTAAAAATACAAAAAATTAGCCGGGCGTGGTGGCGGGCGCCTGTAGTCCCAGCTACTCGGGCGGCTGAGGCAGGAGAATGGTGTGAACCCGGGAGGCGGAGCTTGCAGTGAGCTGAGATCGCACCACTGCACTCCAGCCTGGGCAACAGAGCAAGACTCTGTGTCAAAAAACAAAACAAAACAGGAGCAACCGGGGCATTGCAGCTGAAAGCAGCCTCCGGGATCACCTAGTCCACCCACCCCAGTGCCTCCTCAAGAGGGGAGGTGAGTCTTGCACAATCACATGGGGGGCAGCTGAGCTGGACTCCCTTTACAGTGCTCCATTTATTCACAGGAAGTCAGGTGGCATCGGTGCAGGCTGAGCAGCAGAACGGAGCCTGGATATTCATAGGACAAATGCTCACGGAAGCCTCTGGTACTGGCAGTCAAGCCCTGCAACCTCCAACAGGTCCCCACAGAGGCAGCGAAGCCCATGCGGGGAGGGAGGCAAAGCTCAGGGGGCAGGACAGGTGGGCCTTGCCCCACCAGAAGGACCTTTCTTGTGCATGCTCTTTCCCGACTGCTGCTATGCTGTGCTCTTGACAGCTTTGTCAAGAGGAGGACAGCTACCATCCAAGTCTAGAGATTTATGGCTGAAGAAGGAACCAGGGATGTCCCACCTTATTCAGCCCTTTGAAAGTGGATTTAGGCCGGGCGCGGTGGCTCAAGCCTGTAATCCCAGCACTTTGGGAGGCCGAGGCGGGCGGATCACAAGGTCAGGAGATCGAGACCACAGTGAAACCCCGTCTCTACTAAAAATACAAAAAATTAGCCGGGCGTGGTGGCGGGCGCCTGTAGTCCCAGCTACTCAGGAGGCTGAGGGAGGAGAATGGCGGGAACCTGGGAGGCGGAGCTTGCAGTGAGCCGAGATCGCGCCACTGCACTCCAGCCTGGGCAACAGCGTGAGACTCCGTCTCAAAAAAAAAAAAAAAAAAAAAAAAAGAAAGTGGATTTACAGGATTGATATCTGGGCTGGGACACTTTGCCTTATCTTCGGGAAGGACTGTCCCACCCAGTTCTCCTTTGCTGCTGACACCTGCTGGGCCCCATGGCTGGAGAAATGAAACACACTGAGCCTGAGACTGGGAAATGCAGGTAGATGTTCCCAATGCACGGGAGACGTGCACGGGTCTCGCTGGTCCAGGTCGGGGGTTGAGCAGGCCCTGCTGCCTGCCCCCAGGGTTATTGCTGGGACTCGGGAGAGCACATTTGGGCAGCTGGTAGGATTGCACCTGGTCATGGCTTCTACATAGGCCAGAGGGTGTTCATTCACTCACCCCTTCATTCATCACATCCCCGAACACACGTATGCCAAAAAAAGAAAGAACCCATCACCTACCACGAGTCAGGCAGCTACAGGCTGAGGATCCAGAGATGAGTGATATCCCAGTGCTGGCCTTGAGGCGCTCCTGGACTAGAGGCCAGTGAACACAGTTACGGTGCGGTGTGGTGAGGGTCTGGACAGAGGCTTGCTTGGGGCTCTGGACGAGGGTCCATCCCAGCCCGCTAAGGGAGAGCAGTCAGGGAAGACTTCCTAGAGGAGGATGAAAGATGCGAACAGGCACTCCAGGAAGAGGGAATAGCCTGTCCCAAGGCGTGGAGGTGTGGATGGGCAGGCACACATGTAGCTCAGCGTGGCATGTGCAGCGTGGGTCAGGGAGAGAAAGGAGGCAAGACGGGTGGCGGTGGACGCAGGTCACTGAGATGCATGTGCATCCTGAGGAGCTTGGATTTTACTGTGGAGGCCACGTAGAGCCACAGAGGGGTTTCAAGGAGAATCCAGATCACACAATCAGATTTTCTGTCGTGAAGGCACTTGGGTGGCAGGTGATGAAGTGTGGATCAGAAGGAAGCGGGTGCTTGGCTGTGCATTGTTATTGCCTGGGGAGCTCTGGGAAGCACTGATGCCTGGGTGCCACCTCCAGAGGCACCCCTGAATGGGCCGGGGTGTGGCCTCGGCGTCAGGAAGGGGAAACTCCCTCCCCTGTGCAGGTGAGGGTGAGCCAGTGGAGAGGGATCCCCGTTAGCAGGCACTGTAGCCTTCCAGGTATGAACTGAAGAGGTATGAACTTCCGTGCAGATGCAGGTGAGCAGATTCAGGAGGGAGAAACACAGCCCATACTTATGAGTTGGATGTGGATTCATAGAGAAAAGGGAAAAAAAAAAAAAAAACCGTGGCAGGTCCTCAAAAGTTTACACACAGAGTAACCACATGATCCAGCAGCCCCACTCCCAGGTTCATGCCCAGGAGAAATGAAAGCATATGTTCAAGAACATGGACACACATGTTCAGAGCAGCATTTCCTTTTCTTTTCTTTTCTTTTCTTTTTTCTTTTCTTTTTGAGGCAGAGGGACAGAGTCTGACTCTGTCACCCAGGCTGGAGTGCAGTGGTCTGATCACAGCTCACTGCAACCTCAAGTGATTCTCCTGCCTCAGCCTCCCTAGTAGCTGGGATTACAGGCATGCACCATCATGCCCAGCTAATTTTTGTGTTTCTAGTAGAGACGGGGTTTCACCATGTTGGCCAGGCTGGTCTCGAACTCCTGGCCTCAAGTGATCCGCCCACCTCAGACCCCTTCTGGGATTGCAGGTGTGAGCCAACTGCGCTCAACCCAGAGCAGCATTTTTATAGTAGCCCCAAACTGGAAGTAACCCAAATGCCCGTCAACTGATACCTGGATAAACAGAATGCAGTGCCTCTATTCAATGGAGTATTATTTGGCTATAAGAATAATGAAATACTAACACAGGCAACAACATGGGTGAACCTGGAACACAGTATGCTGAATCAAAGAAACCAGTGACAAATGTCGTATGATTCCATTGACATGAAATGTCCTGAAGAGGAGAACCCATGTCGTCAGCACATAGATCAGTGTTTGCCAGAGATGAGGAGAAATGGTGAAATCCTGTCTCTACTGAAAATACAAAAATTAGCTGGGTATAGTTGCATGTGCCTGTAATCCCAGCTACTCAGGAGGCTGAGGCAGGAGAATCGCTTGAGCCTGGGAGGCGGAGGTTGCAGTGAGCTGAGATTATGCCAGTGCACTCCAGCCTGGGTGACAGAGCGAGAAGTTGTCAAAAAGAAAGGAAAAAAGAAAGAAAGAGAGAGAAAGAAAGAAAGAAAATATTCGAAGACTGTTGCAGTGATGGTTGCATAACTGTATGATATACCAAAACCCATTGACTTGTACTCTTTAAATGGATGAATTCTATTTTATGTGAATTACATCTCAATAAAGCTGTGAAAGAGAGAGATAAGCTGGGTGCAGTGGTGCACACCTATAGTGCCAGCTACTTGGGAGGCTGAGGTGGGAAGATCGGCCAAGCCCAGGAGTTCAAGTCCAGCCTAGGCAACATAGTGAGAAGTGAGATTCCATCTCAAAAAATAAAAAAGACAGAGAAAGGGAAGACGCAAGCAAGTTTGGGTTCTGACACTTGGGTGTCAGCTAAATGTTGGTTACATAGATCAGTTACGAAATAGAGGTAAGATGAGCAAGTTGGGGACAGTATGATACTGACTTATTTACTCATTCAGCAAACATTTTTCGAGCACCAGGCAGTGGGAAATACCAGTGAACAAAACAAAAATATCCCTTTCCTGTGGCTCTCACGCTCTAGTGGAAAGAGAAAAATCATACAATAAATAAACCCATTTGTAAGGTGATCAGTGCAATGGAAAAACCTATAGCAAGCAAGAAGGATGGCATGCTGGGAAGGGCTGCGGCTTTAACAGGAGTGGGCAGGCATGGCCTTGCAGGGAAGCTGACATGTGAGCAGACACTTGAAGGCAGCAAAGGGTGAACTTGGGTGACTGAGGGAAGAGCATTCCAGGCAGAGGGAATGTTGGTGCAAGGCTCTGAGGCAGGCGTGTTGGAGACACAGCGAGAGGCAGGGCAGACAAGCAAGGTGGGGAAGAGGAGAAGGGGTGGAGGAAAGGGAGAGAAGGCGATAAGAAGTCGCGGCTCAGCAGGTGGGGAAGCGGAACCCTGCAGGCCGTGTCCTCCACCCAGAGGGTGTGCATCTTACTCTGAGGGACGTGGGAGCCATGGGGGATTGTGAGCAGAGCGGTGCCATGGCCTGACCTACCAGGTAGAGTCTCCCTCTAGATCAGGATTTCTCAACCCGGCACTAGTGACACTTGGAGCAGGATCATTCCTTGTTACAGAGCCTGTCCTATGCATTGTGGGATGTTCAGCAGCATCCCCGACCTCTGCCTACAAGACTCCACAAAGGACCCTCTGTCCTAGTTGTGACAAACAAAGATATCCCCAGACCCTACCACATGTAACCTGGGAGGCAAAAGCACCCACATTTGAGAACCATGGTTCTAGGATGTAAGAGTGTGTACACAGGCAGCTCAGGTTTCCACAGGCTGGATTTGAGGTGCCTGTGAGACCTGCGTGCTGAGATTCTTTTGAGCAGTCAGACAGGAGGGACTGGAGCCCAGGAGAGAAGTCTGGGCAGCTTTGCTGTCTTCAGGCTCGGCGGCTGTTAGAAGGAATGTTGCAGAAAAAAAGAAAGCGATACGCAGAGTCTATTTCATTTCATTTAATTTTTTGAGCAAGGATTATGCTAAAGTCACCAGGCAAGAAACCAAGATGAGTCCACCTCACAAATACAGAAACTTCAGATCCAAGGCAGCTTGTAAGGTACAGAACGTTCTGGACTGTAGAAAAGAGAGGGTTAATCCAACCTAATTAGGAGAGAAATGCCATTATCCACTGAAATATTTCTTGACTATCTCCTACATGCTAGTCAGTTTCACTCACATTGTCTCATTTAATCTTTGAAAAACTAAATAAAAGTGTGAAGTAAATATTTTCCCCTCCCTTCTTTTTAAAGATTAGAAAACAGGGGCTCAAAAGGACCCACATACTCAGACTCACCCTGTCAATGACAGAGCTGGAGTTTGAACACAGTTTGTTTAATGCCAAAACCCAATAGTGGCTTCTGGAAGCTTCTAGAAGGTGGGGCTGGAACTTTGCATTGAAGAGGTTGACAGGCAGTGTTGCAGGGAAATGGGAGAGGGAAACACACCAGGAAAAGGGAACTGCTTGGGCATGGCTTCGGCAGAGAATGAGGTACAGAGATTTGAGGACAGGATGATTTCTTGGAACACAGAGCTTGGTTCAGTAGAAAGAGCATAGGAAAGCCAGGATGTGGCCAGTTGAAAGGGAGGGGCTTTGACCATGTGGTGAGCCATTTTGCGTTTTACTCTGTTGGCATCAAGGAGACAAATAATGAGAACTCTGACTTGGGAAAAATGTTAAGGATCAATTTATCTTTTATCAAAATTGTAGCTCTTAAGTCTGGGGGCCTGCTATTCCCCATCTTACCTAAAAGGCACAAATGCACCTCTCCAAGCCAGGTATAAGACCCCCAACAATAGTTGCCTGGTCAAAAAATGCATCCTCAGAGTTGTCTACTACTACAGTAAATCTGGGGACAGTTTCTGAAAACTTGTTTCCCTAAAAGTTTTCATCAAACTATATTCACTGACATGTAACGATAATCATCAGCACTAAATCACATCCCAGGAGGTATCTGAGTGCAACCGTGAGGTGCTCCTTCATGTCTGAAGATGCATTTATAACAATCTGGAAAATAGTCTAGAAGATCTTCTTGGAAGTTAGACCTTCAACTTTATCTGAATTTTGATGATAAATCAAGAGCTCTTATTGTGCAGTTTCTGAGGTTCTTCAAAAGAGTGACTGTTTCTCTGTTTCCCCAGAAAAATACTACAATGTGGGGTGTGTGTGTGTGTGTGTGTGTAGGTGTACGTGCACATATGTGGGTGGGGGTGAATATGCCTATACGTGTGTGTGGATGGAGTAGGTATACATGCTGTGAGAGTGTGTGTGGATGGAGTAGGTATACATGCTGTGAGAGTGTGTGTGGATGGAGTAGGTATACATGCTGTGAGAGTGTGTGTGGATGCAGATGTGTGAGTGTGGGTGTGGGTGGGAGATTGTATGTGAGTGCATGTGAATGTGTGTGTAGATGGAGTGGGTATACATGCTGTGAGTGTGTGTGGATGGAGTAGATATACATGCTGTAAGTATGTGTGGATGGAGTGGGTATACATGCTGTGAGTGTGTGGATGTGCATGTGTGAGTGTGGGTGGGAGATTGTATGTGAGTGCATGTGAGTGTGTGTGTAGATGGAGTAGGTATACATGCTGTGAGTGTGTGTGGATGGAGTAGATATACATGCATGTGAGTGTGTGTGTGGATGGAGTAGGTATACATGCCTGTGTGTGGATGCAGATGTGTGTGTGAGTGGGAGTTCGTGTGTGAGTGCATGTGAGTGAGTGTGTGTGGTGAGTGTATGGAATGGGTTAGCCCATGCATAGAGCATCTCTTAGCCTACTTGACAGCTTAGGAGCCACCTCCTCCAGGAAGCCTTCCTTAATCTGTCCTTTGTCCTGCCCCTCAGGACCCAGGTGACACCAGGCATACAATTGCTTTATCCCTGGAGGTCTGCCCCCGACTCATCTCATCCCCAAACACAGACACATGCAAGAATGTGACCCTCCCTTCCCAATACAACACTAGGACATTTTATTCCCTTTGTATTCCTGGTGTCTGGTACATGGTAGGTCATCAATAAATAATTGAATTAAATATTGCAAAGGCCTCCAAATATCAGAATTGGTAAGCTCTAAAGTCTCTGTTTATTCTTGCAGATTCCTTCCCAGGTTTCAGCAGATCATAGAGAAACTCTCTCCCGCCAGTCCTAGTCTCAATGGGACAGTAAAGTGAAACAGGAACACCACCATCCCATACCCCTCCCCTTCAGTCAGTCCCTCCAAAATGAGCTGCTGCTGCTGGGGGAGCCAAAGCTAAACTCCATTTTTTTTTTTTTTTTTTTTTTTGAAACAGAGTCTCGCTCTGTCGTCCAGGCTGGAGTGCAGTGGCACCATCTCGGCTCCCTGCAAGCTCCACCTCCCGGGTTCATGCCATTCTCCTGCCTCAGCCTCCCGAGTAGCTGGGACTACAGGCGCCCACCACCACGCCCGGCTAATTTTTTGTGTTTTTTTTCAGTAGAGATGGGGTTTCACAGTGTTAGCCAGGATGGTCTCCATCTCCTGACCTCGTGATCCACCCGCCTCGGTCTCCCAAAGTGCTAGGATTACAGGTGTGAGCCACCGCGCCTGGCCAACCAGAGCTAAGCTTCTGCAGAGGCCTCTGCCCATGTCACCCCAGCTCCGCAGTCCTACCTGCCATGAGTCTTCCCATAACTATACCTAGGCTTGCTGACTGCTCTGTGAGGACGCCCAGCGTCACTGCACTATGGGATGGGGCAGTCAGAGCAGGGCTTCTTAGACTCTAACATGCACGTGATCACCTGTTTAGCATGCGGATCCTGATCCAGTAGGTCTGGGATGGGGCCTAAGATTCTGCACATCTAATACGCTCCCAGGTCATGCCCATGTTGCTGGCCTGTGGACCTTCCTCCCACCGGCAAGTGCTTCCTCGCAGCTATTCAAGAGAGTGGTGTGGTGCAAATCGGGTACTGAGTCATTTGGTCACTTTCCCTTCTTGTTAAGTCAACTTCTACCATTTCACATGCATAGAAGTTTTGACAAGCCCTTGAGTCTTTTGTTTCTTTCTGTACCCCAGTAAAAAAAAGAACAGGCCAGGCGTGGTGGCTCACACCTGCAATCCCAGCACATTGTGAGGCCGAGGCGGGCAGATCGCGAGGTCAGGAAATGGAGATCGAGACCATCCTGGCTAACACGGTGAAACCCCGTCTCTACTAAAAAGACAAAAAATTAGCTGGGCGTGGTGGCAGGCGCCTGTAGTCCCAGCTACTTAGGAGGCTGAGGCAGGAGAATCACTTGAACCTGGGAGGCAGAGCTTGCAGTGAGCCAAGATTGCACCACTGCACTCCAGCCTGGGTGACAGAGCAAGACTCCATCTCAAAACAAACAAACAAACAAAACAACAACAACAAAAGAAAACAAAACAGATTCTATATTCATTGCTTCCAGTCTGCTAAAGGAGAAAGAAAATTGGACTGGGCATTAGGTGACATTAACTCCAGTGCCAGCTCTGCAGGCCCTCAAGGTTTTTTGGCCTCTGTTTCCTTTCCTATAAAGTGGGCTAACATAGTGGCTGACCTGGTTATTTCAAGAAGAGAGTGTGAGATTGCAGAGAGAGTGTGGGCTTTCTGGTGTCAGAACCAGTTTCTTTTTTTTTTTTTTTTTTGAGACGGGGTCTCGCTCTGTTGCCCAGGCTGGAGTGCAGTGGCCCGATCTCAGCTCACTGCAAGCTCCCCCTCCCAGGTTCACGCCATTCTCCTGCCTCAGCCTCCTGAGTAGCTGGGACTACAGGCACCCACCATCACACCTGGCTAATTTTTTTTGTCTTTTTAGTAGAGACGGGGTTTCACCATGTTAGCCAGGATGGTCTCGATCTCCTGACCTTGTGATCCACTCGCCTCAGCCTCCCAAAGTGCTGGGATTACAGGCGTGAGCCACCGCGCCCGGCCTGAACCAGTTTCTAATGAAGAAAAATGACTCGCCTTCTCGGAGCCTCACTTTCTTCATCTGTTAAGTTAGAGAGGAAAAGAAAATGTGGGATATATAAGTGTGCAAGGCCTGTCAGCTGCCAGAAGTGCAACAAATGTTGAATCCCTTCTCTGCTCAAAGGGCTGTGATGGAAATTAAAAAGCCCCTTCTCAGTAAGGCCTCCCTGGGCACCCAATCTAAAATGTCAGGCCCCTCCCCCTTTTCTCTTTATTGCGGATCACTGTCTAACATTTGACTTCCTTATCCGGCTTATCATCTCTCCCTCGGCGAAGGGCCATGACATGAGGCCGAGAATCTGTGTCCGGATGGCTCGCTAATGTATCCGTGGTGCCTAGACCAGGCCCGGGACATGGATCTTTGTCGAGTGCATGGACCAGCAGTGCTTTAGATATTATACTATTGCTTTATCAGAATCCGTTTCTTCCACACCCCTGAAGCCAGAATCATGCACATGGAGAGTGTATAAAGCTGTTGAAAAGCGGAGCCCTAGCAGCAAACAGCCCAGGCTGAGGCTTTGAGGACAACAGGAGACAAAGGAATACTTGATGACTTCGTAGTGGGAGGCATGGAGAATTAACATAGTCAAGAACTGCGAGGCAATAAGAGGAGAGTCTTGGGCAGCCCTCAAATAGAATATTGTTCCTCTTCCTCTCTCCACCTCACCTAGCTACAAGAGATGAATCCTGTTCCCTCATAAGCCAGCTGATTCCATGACACAGCAGTTCATGCAGTCCCCGAGATTTATCCCAACCGCCTTCCTCATGTTCAGCTTCCAGGCTGCTCATTTCCTTGGCTTATTCACCCTGCGTCAATTTCCAGCGTGGCCCAGTCCCCAGGATCAACACACTCAGTTTGGGATTCTCTATTCAAGCTCTGATCTTGATTTCGTATTTGCCCTGTAGCGTCAGGCACTCAACACTTGGGTCAGGGGCACCCCACAGTCTGAGCCCCTTTCCAGGGGAGAGTGGAAGAGAACATGGGTTTAAGGTCAGGTGGCTCTGGGTTCCAACCCTGAGTCCTTGAGTCACTAGGTTTTGCCCTCTTGGTCAATTTACCTGACCTCAGCTTTCCTGTTTGTGAGATACAGAGAGAAATATTATACTGCAATCTTGTTGTGAGCAGTGACTCTCAAAGTTTGGTCTTTGGCACATCAATCCTATGAGATGGAAAGGGGTTTTATTGTCAAGTGAGTTTGGCAAATGCTCAATATCATATCCTTGTCTTGGGAATTCTCAAATAACAAAAGAATGGGTTCCACTTTCATTAACTCAGTTTTTTCCAAGCACCAGAATTGTTTTTGCAAGGAATACCTGTTAGCATCCTGCAGAACCAATGTTCTGTATAACCCACCGTGGGGAAAGCTGCTTGGGAAGATTAGAAATGCTCAACACCAGGCCCTCTGCTCGGCTCCTGGCACCAGGAAGCATGAGCCCCTGTTGCATTTCTTCCTAATGTCAGGGATGTTTAGTCAAACCTTTCCTACCTCTGCTACAAAAAAGCATTTTAGGCTGTTGAGACAAGTAGTTTTCCCAAATATTTTTGTTGAGCCCTTTTCATGAAAGAGAAATAACACAAACTGAAGTTAATGACATCTGCACTATGGAGCCTCGCTCTGTTGCCCAGGCTGGAGTGCAGTGGCATGATCTCGGCTCACTGAAAGCACTGCCTCCCGGGTTCAAGTGATTCTCCTGCCTCAGCCTCCCAAGTAGCTGAGACTGCAGGCACCCACCACCATGCCCAGCTAACATTTATATTTTCTTAGCAGATATGGGTTTTTACCATTGTTGGCCAGGCTGGTCTTGAACCCCTTACCTCAAGTGATCCACCTGCCTCAGCTTCCCAAAGTGCTGGGATTACAGTCATGAGCCACCATGCCCAGCCCACATCTGTACATTTAAAGCTAAAATATGAGCACTCATAAGCCTCGCTCTGTAGAACAGTCACTCTTGGATTTCTGGGAAGTGATTACTCAGACCTGCACCAATAGGAATTGGTGAAGTTGGGTAACTTGCCCAAAGTAGCAGAGTCAGCTCTTTCTAGTGACACCACCACCCTACACACACAAATTAGGGTATGTCCTATCATGTAGGTTCAGGGGATCTGAATACATTCATATCTCATCCTTCTAAAAAAAAGTCTAGGCCGGGCGTGGTGGCTCATACCTGTAATCCCAGCACTTTGGGGGGCCAAGGGGGGCGGATCACGAGGTCAGGAGATCGAGACAATCCAGGCTAACACCGTGAAACCCCGTCTCTACTAAAAGTACAAAAAATTAGCCGGGCACAGTGGCAGGCACCTGTAGTCCCATATACATAGGCAGGAGAATGGTGTGAACCCGGGAGGTGGAGTTTGCAGTGAGCCGAGATTGCGCCACTGCAGTCCATCCTGGGCGACAGAGCAAGACTCCGTCTCAAAAAAAAAAAAAAAGATACAGCAATATGTATCCCAAAAGCCTTAAAAATCTTCCCATTTGGGAATGCCACTTCTGAAATGACTGCAAGGAAACCATCTAAAATAAAGACAAAGAGATGTGCATAAAGATATTCAGGCCAGGTGCCGTGGCTCACACCTGTAATTCTGGAGCTCTGGGAGGACGAGACAAGAAGATTGCTTGAGCCCAGGAGTTCGAGGCCGCAGTGAGCTAGGATCACATCACTGCACTCCAGCCCAGGCAACAGAGTGAGACCCTGTCTGTTAAACAAACAAACAAAAATATATTCATCACAGCATGATAATAGGCAGAACCAGAAACAACCCAACATTTGGAGAATAGTAAAATGTCCAACAGCTAGGGAATGATTACATCCATTATGAGACCTCTCTACATTAAATATCTTACAGCCATTTAGACTGATGTTTATTAAGAATTTTGAATGATTCGGAACATGCTTACACTATAAGGTTAAGGAAATAAAACAGGCTACAAAAATAAAATGTATACACTATAATAACAGCTATGTTGGTGCACTCGTAGTAAATTTACTAATATATTAGGAGTGGTTATTTCTGAGTGGAGAGATGAGTGATTTTTCATTCTATTCTATATAATTTTATATATTTTCTCTCTTTATTCTACATGTTTTTCTGTATTTCCAAGTTTTATACAATAGTGATCAAGAAAAGGTAATTATTTATTTAAAAAGAAAAAAAGACCCATGAGTTATTGGAACCAGTAGATCTAAATGGCATTACAAACACGACTGTGGTCAGAGGTATCTCCCCTATCTAAGCAGTGCCAGGTTAGGGAACGCCGCCCATCAGCGTTTCCCAAACTCCAGGAACCATCTGTCCCACAGTGTCATATCTGTGTAGAACCTACACCATTTTTCATAGAAATCAACTCAGTTTTTTTAATTTGAATATCTGTATTTTAAGAAAAATTTTATATCACTCTAAATGAAAAAAAAAGTCACTTGCCATTAATGGAAAGTGATCACAAAAAGAAATGCAACAAAACAAAACAATATCATTAAACTCTATACTGGTAAACCTTCTGAGCTTGAGACCTGTTTCTGTTTAATAAAAGCAGGGGCCAAGGGACAGTGTTTTCAGGGAGGAAGGACATATTTACAAGGGTTTGGGAGTAAGCCTACCCTAGCAACAGACCCCTCAAAGGAATCGGGAAGATCGAAAGACAATGAAAAAGATTTTCTCACTAGAGATTTTGATTTATTTTTGACAATTTGCCCACCTACCACCCAAACTGCCTAGGATACGACACCTGGGGAAAGTGCCGTTCAGTGTCCCCAGCACCAGTGAGTCTCCCAGAGTTTGCCAGTCACTTACCCAGCTGGTTTCAAACTCAAGGACAGGTGTTTGGACCATCAGTGCCTTTCCACTCCTCTTACAATTCCAAAGTCCTGTCCTTGTTCAAGACCATGGTGTTTGCATGCAGTATTTTTAATGTCTTCATCATTTATTGCAAATCGTGCTTCAGGGTTTGTAAAACCATAAACTTGCCAATGCCGTGCCAGTCCTGAATCTGAAACAGGCCAGGCAAGTCAAAGTGGGCAAAAAGATGCCACCTGTGCAGGGAAACGGTAGAAGCCAGATTAGAGCTTAGTGAACTTAAATGTCACTCATTACACAGAGGAGGACGCTGAGGCCTGAAAGGAAGAAGGGACTGATGAACAGTGACAGAGCTGGCTTAGAATCCAGGTCCCCAACTGCCAGTCCAACGTCATCTTTCTGCTACACTCCATCTGAAATTTGCTCAGAACGAAAGATGACTGGTCGCTTTTAGTGTGAGAGGTTCGCCTGCTTTGGAATCCCTTTCTAGATGCAGGATCAGAAACTATTAATAACATCAGAGGCCAGGCTGGGCACAGTGGCTCACACCTGTAATCCCAGCACTTTGGGAGGCCAAGGAGGGTGGATCACTTGAGCCCAGGAGTTCAAGACCAGCCTGGGCAACGTGATGAAAACCCATCTCTACAAAATACACGAAAATTAGTCAGGAGTGGTGGCACGCACCTGTGGTCCCAGCTACTCAGGAGGCTGAGGTGGGAGGATCACCTGAGCCCAGGAGGTCAAGGCTGCAGTGAGCCATATTTCCGCTACTGCACTCTAGCCTGGATGACAGAGAGAGACCCTGTCTCAAAAACATAAAATAAAATTCACTTTTCAATCCCATAATTATTCATCTCCATCACTTCCTTCCATATCCTCAACTCTCTCTTCCTTCATTTCATGTTGCTTTTCCAAAACCACAGCCCTGGTTAAATCCAACTTTCTTGCTTCCTTAGCACCTGACCCTGTGTAGCTGAACCAAATTTGTGAAGAAAGCACAACCATACCAGTTGCTCTTGCATTTACATTCACCTTTAATGATGCCAGGGAGTCATACTACACATTCCCAGTCGATAGATATTGGCACATCCCACTCAATATTTGTTGAACGAATGAGTTGAATGCATGGATTTTAGTTAGGGTCCCATTCATGCTACAGTTCTGCTTGTCCAACTTTTAACATTTCACAAAATGAATTTTGCAACCAGGTTCAGGCTGAAATGGTAATATTGTCATCTTTGTTTGGAAGCTGTCTTAATGGTGTTTGCCTGGGCTGGTTCAACCTATAGGCAAAGGAGGCTCTTACTGGATTTAAGTTGTTGTTGGAGCCAGGGCTTGACCTGAGAACCTCAGGACTTTTCTTCCTCCAGAAAGAGCTTTTTGAAACAAGTCTAGGGGTCGGTCCAAAGCTCAGGAGCTGCAACTCAAATGCCTTCTTATAGTATTACTTGCATAAGTAAATAGTTGGCTTCCTATTGCGAGAAAAGATGTGTTTGTTCTCAAGGCTGTCTCCTGGCACCCACTAGGGATGCTGGAAAACACACTTCTGCCCTCCTGATGTTGTTTTGAAATAGCTGGCACAGTTTGGATTCTTCGACCACAAACACAATTGTACGCTGCAGCTGAAATATAAGCCACACTGCTTCCTCGGCTCTGTTTTGAAGCCCATCTGTCCCCTACCTCATCATAAAGCTTACTAAGAACCTGGCCTCCTTTCCACTCACCGTAGGTGCCCATGCCGACGATACGCATTGTTTGGTTTTCATTGATGTCAGCAGTGCTAATGATTAAGTGAAACACTCCACTCCATTCAAACGTCTTGCTTTCACCTGTTGATCCCATTGTGAAGAAAGGTGCAGCGTGCCTTCCAATATTTCTCCCAGAACTGGCTGCTACAGCGCAAGTGAGGTGAAACAGTGGAAGTCAGCCCTGTGGATTTGAATCATGCCGCCCCACCTTTACCAGCACCCTGAACGTTGGCCTTCTTCCCACTCAGATGTGGTTGGCCTTGAAAAGACCCAGAACAGATACCTCATCACCAAGGGGTACTAGACAAAAACGGAAGGTATAAGCAAAGCAGACATAAGTACTTATCAAGGTAGGTACTTCAGATGTGCACTCTTTATGTAACTGACAACCCAACCGAATATTTTTGAGACGACGTCTCGCTTGTCTCCCGGGCTGGAGTGCAATGGCACGATCTCGGCTCACTGCAACATCTGCCTCCCGGGTTCAAGCGATTCTCCAGCTTCAGCCTCCCAAGTAGCTGGGACTACAGGCGCCCGCCACCACACCTGGCTAGTTTTTGTATTTTTAATAGAGACGGGATTTCACTATGTCGGCCAGACTGGTCTCGAACTGCTGACCTCATGATCTACCCGCCTCGGCCAAATTTTTTTTAATGATGCCGAATTCTAGCTCATGTTCTGACTAAGGTAGGATTTAGGGGTGGGGGCAAAGCAAGAATGCTATTACTCTGAGGTCTGGGTTGCCTTTAACAAGAGAACACCAAAACAGTGAAGAAAATTTGCCAATTGTTGTTTCAAAAAAAGAACAATAAAAAGCAAGCTTCCCTGCCCCTGCCCCCTACTCTTGCCCCCTTAACGCTCTCAATCTCTCCGTGAGATTTAAAAAAGAAAAGCCCAGGAAATTCCAAGCATGAATGCCTCCCCAGATAAGACAGAAATCAAGAAAACCAAACTTTGAAAAGTAAGCATTTTGATCTTCATGCAAACATGGAGTTAATCTAGGGACAGCTAGGCACAATTACACAGATGAATTCATTGTGTGAAATGGTCGCTGAGCGTAGAGAATGTCAGTGCCAGTTCAGAGTCCAAGCTCTGTAGGGGTCATACCTGAATCTGCTGAGCTGAGCACATGGAAACCTCAGTGTGCATTCAGCCTTGACCATTCTTTTTAATTTATTTCATAGTGGCTCACTGGGGTGGCTTCAGGAAACACAAATCAAGTGTCGGTCGTGGTGTTTGAAAACATGCCGGGTTTTGATATGTGTTTGACTGAAAATAGAAATAAAAATCTTTGAGTCTCTATCTACACATGTTAAAGTTGTTCTTAAGGTAATGGTATGTTTTTTAGACTCTTTTACTTTTCAAATCAGCTTTTATTCATCTGGAGAGGAAGCCCTCTTGAGTGACACAGCCTTAGGCTGATGGCAGCCAGGTGCTGACTCTGGTTGTGTGAAATTCCCCAGGGGTCCTAGGGGACCATCATTCCTTGACTCTGGGTCTCCACATCTGTCAACTGAGGAGTCCCAGTACTGGTCTCTACAGTGCAAGTGAGGTGAAACAGTGGAAAGTTAGCCCTGTTTATCTGAATCATGCCACGCCACCCTTCCAGCACCCCGAATGTCGGCCTTCTCCCCATTTGGATGTGGTTGTCTTTGGAAAGACCCAGAACAGATATTTCACTAGCAAGTGGTACTAGACAAAAACGGAAGGTATAGCAAAGCGGAAGTATGTGCTGGACTAACTCCGTGATCCAGTTCTTTAGTTCTGAGGCTTCAACTCACTGGAGTTTGGAAATACCACTCCATCTTGTGGATTTGATTTTAAACAAATGGGAAGTATTTTTGCAGGGTAAACTGCTTGTGACTCTTCAACCTAATTGACTTACCAAACCCACAGACTCAGGGCCACAGGTGGAAAGGACTCAGGTCATTTGTTTTAAACACCCATCCCTGTTCCAATCAAGAGAAAATTCTAAACTCACCAGGTATCATAGGCCATGATGCATATGTGAAGTGTATCTTTACAAAGGAACTACATTATCGAGAAAATTTTCTCCGTGTTTATAATTATAAAATATTTGCACTGAAAGAGTCCTTAGCAAGCATGTAAACCCAGAATGATTAAAGCAACTTGCCCAAGAGCACACAGGCAGCAGGGAGGGAGTCAGGACCAAAATGCACGTCTCCTGGCTCCCAGCTGGGTTCAGGCTCCTGCATGTGCCCTTCAGAGATAGGAAAGTTCACCTTTGAAATTTGCCTTTTCATATTCACCTGCACCCTTAACAAACAGGGAATGGAAATGTTGAATTTTGCATGTTGGAGTTAGATCATGTTGCAACTCATTAGAGAAATCAGGATTGATGAAAAATTCACAGTTGCCTAGTCTGTAGGACAGTTTCACAAAAGATGACGGTCTTCATTTGACGCTGCCCCTGTTTTGTCACCGGAAGAGGAGCAGCCAGGAGAAAAGGGAAGGAAAGAGGCCCTGGTCTCCTCGGGAACTGTGTTACTGACAGAACAAGGAACAGCTTTGGCTGGAGATGTTTATGCTGACTTTGGAGTATGGATCAGAAGAGAGTCCTGGCTTGCTGATGGTGCTCAGGTCTATGGAAAACAGGATGGTCTTAGAGTTAAAAACAAACAACCAACCCTGGGTGTTGTCTCAGAATATCTCCTGATCTCACAGATTTGGAAAAAGGTTTTTTTTTTGAGACGGAGTCTCGCTCTGTCGCCGGGGCTGGAGCGCAGTGGCCGGATCTCAGCTCACTGCAAGCTCCGCCTCCCGGGTTCACGCCATTCTCCTGCCTCAGCCTCCTGTGTAGCTGGGACTACAGGCGCCCGCCACCTCGCCCGGCTAGTTTTTTGTATTTTTTTAGTAGAGACGGGGTTTCACCGTGTTCGCCAGGATGGTCTCGATCTCCTGACCTCGTGATCCGCCCGTCTTGGCCTCCCAAAGTGCTGGGATTACAGGCTTGAGCCACCGCGCCCGGCCTATTTCCAGCATTTTCAAATGCTTAAGCTACCAACACACTTGTCTCCCAAAGTCCGAGCGTAGAGGCAAGGCGCCACACTCCTATTCCATGCACCTGAATTCAGGGATCATGTCTGCCCCAGGTCCTCTGAGGAGGGAGGGCAGGGCCTGGGAGGAAAGGATGAGTCAGCTGAAACTAATGGAAATTAAAGGTAAGTCTAAGAGAAGCTAGCATGGCACTGCAAGGTAAAGTGTGGGGAATGGCCCAGAACCAGAAGAGCTGAGCTTCGTTGCATTTGGGCTATGTGACCTTGGGCAGGATATTTACCCTGTTTCCTTATCTGTGAGATAAGGAGAACCATACCTCCTGAAAGTATTAAAGGAGAAGACTTATATCTAGTTCCCTTCCTCCCCCACTTTCCTTAACAGAATCTCTCAAGAGATGCTGCCATTTCCTGAGCACCCATGAGCTCATCTTATCCTTACAACTGAAAGTGCTTTTTCAGATGTCAGACATGGAAAAATACGGCACGTAAAAGAGGATGTCACTTTGACAATCAATCCTCCCCCAGCCCAAAACCAATTATTATAATCACTGATGAGACTGTGATACGGCCTGTGATTCACTTATGTACTCTTCTGTGTCCATAAGATCAGCTTCTGTCTTCTGCTTCCACCATTCCCAGTTCTCACTCCATTCCTAGCGTCACCTCTTGAAGATGATGCCTGTCCCTAACCTGCTTAAGTAGCAGAAGCAGCTTTCTGTATCTGGAAGAGGAGAGGCCACACGGGGCTTGGGGAGACACCATGATTTCTGGTCCTAGATGGTGTCCCCTTCTCACCATTCCCACACACAGTCACCCTTTGAGCTTGCACCATCCTTATAGCAGACCCTGCTGGCACCACTCTGGGGGGGAACAGTAACTCTCAAGGTTCAGGTGCAGAACAAGCACCTGTCAGGTGTATCCTGGCTCTGCCACTCACTGTGGGACCTAAGCCAATCCACTTCCTCTCTCTGAGCCTCAGTTTTCCCAAGGATAAAAAGAAGGATCTAGATGAGGTACCTGTCAAAGGCCACTCCAGCTCAGATCGTCTGACTTGCTTACTGTCTGATGAGACTTATCTTCTCCCAGAAAAGGCTTCTTTTTCTAAAGCCAAGTGTAGCAAGGACTCCTCTACCCTTTCTAGGCATTTCAGACTTTCTTTAAAAAGATCTTATTTTGGCCCGGCATGATGGCTCAAGCCTGTAATCCCAACACTTTGGGAGGCCGAGGCGGGTGGATCAGGAGGTCAGGAGTTCGAGACCAGCCTGACCAACATGGTGAAATCCCGTCTCTACTAAAGATACAAAAAAAAAGAAAAAAGAAAAAAATAGCCAAGCATGGTGGTGTGCACCTGTAATCCCAGCTACTGAGAAGGCTGAGGCAGGAGAATCACTTGCACCCGGGAGGCAGAGGTTGCAGTGAGCCGAGATCACGCCATTGTACTCCAGCCTGGACGACAGGGCAAGACTCTGTCTCAAAAATTAAAAATAAAAAAAAGAAAAAGAAAAAAAGGATCTTACTTTACCAGGCTTTTTGGGGCCCACTGCCACTCAGAGGCCAAAATTCTCCCAATGTCAGCGGCTAGAAGAAAATCAGATCAAAAACATCCCTGCGCCTCATCTGAACCCAATTTCTGCTTTGAACCGTTTGCCAAGTCTAGGGCTTATCAGCCAGAGTGTGTGTGAATTACCATATGAAAGGACTCTCTTGGATCATATTTAAAAGAATCATCATTTCAATTTAGATCAGAAAAACACCCAGTCCTTCAGAAAATACATATAAATTCTTCTCTAAATGCCCAAACAGATTTATGCCCATAGAAGATGTAATTATCTCCTTCTGGGATAAAGGAATCTTCTAGCTGTGAGGGTGAGCCAAGAAGCCAGAACTTTCTGCCTAAGAGGAGACTGCAGCAGGGCCACTACAGAAGGTTGTCCAAGTTGTTCACTGCGCAAGGGCACTGGGCCAAGAGAGGGTAGCGGAGGCATGAGTAGCGGCTTGAATCCAGTCTGAGCTCCACTGGCCAAGTCATGTGCCCAGTGCAAGGTTACGTCAGTTCAAATGGAGGGGCACCTTTTGGTAATTGAGTAGAGGCACCGTATATGCTAGCAGGCAGCCACCTGGCATGGAAAAATGGGTTTTTCCTTTGTTAACAAACACATCAGCTCCCAAAGGCTCACAGCAAGAGCAGATGGCAGGAAAGCGGAAATGAAGGCTGGGTGGCGGGGCAGGCGTGAGGAGAAGCTTGGGAAACCGTCTTGGGTGTCTGTAGAGGAGCTTACACCCTAATGGCTCCCAGCTGGCCCTGCATGAACATAGTTCTGAGAAGACTCCAGTAAGAGACTGTTTCCAGCCCCTCCCCTCCTTTACTGCCCCTCCTTTGGGGCTCTGCTCAGCCTTCCCTGATCTCCCAGCCTACATTAGAGTCCCCGTTGCAGGTTCTCTGAGCACCTTTGTTTTTCCTTTTTAACACTCAAGCTGCACTTTGTAATTATGTGGGCGTTGGGAATTTGAGTCACCTCTATTCTCCCCCCCCACTTAGACTAGAAGCTGTGTGAAGGCAAACTATGTTAGGTTTTGCTCTTGTACCCCCAGAACCCAGCATAGTGTCTGGGGCATGAAGCAGGAACTATGAATGAATTAAAATGGTGTGAATTAAAGGGTGTGAGCCTTGCACTCTGCCTGCCTTTTTGCCAGGCCTAGGAGGTTGTCTGGGCACAGTGACATGTGGTCACCATGATATAAGTTCTGTGCCCACCCCCAGGAGACACAGTCCAGAAACGACATATCCAACCCTGGCCAAGCATTCAAAACACATATGAAGACCAATGAAAACAGCTTCCCAAAACCCACCCCAAGACATTGTGATTCAGGGCTACGATTTGTGTATTTAACAGGGTCCCCCAGGTGATACTAATCTGCCTATCAGAACCAACAGATACTGTTGCAATAGATACAAAGAAGCACAGGGATCAAAGAGAAGGATCCTGAGGTCCCATATAAAGATCTGTGGAAGGGTTTCCAGTGCAAGTGAAGTCTCAGCCAGGTCTTGATGGCTGGGAAGGGCATTCTGGGTCAAGGAAGGACACAAACAAAGACAGAGACATTGGTGCACGTGGTGTGAACAAATGGGGCCAGGGCAGCAGGGTTGAATCCAAATGACAAGAATCCACTCCTGGGGGACAATCAAGCGTAAGTCACCCACCACTCCACTGGGCTCCCAGAGCCCTTTTAGGCAGGAAGCCCACATTTTGGCAGCCCCCAGAGGAGTTCCTCTGCACCCCCATTTCTCATGCGGGCTTCCATCCTATTTTCAGTCCCATTTCCCTTCTCCCTCTTTCTCATGTTCTTCCTCTAGTTAGATTGTGGACTCCTGGGGTCCCATGGCCATCAAGGAAGTATTGCCAGGGACTTCTTTGATAAATAGGCCTGATTTAAGAACTCCAAACTGTCCTGGCTGAATACAGGAGACTGCTGAAGCTGGCAAAAACTGTAGCCCCTAAAGTCAGTATCTACAGCCACGCATCTCCAGTGTGGCAGAGAAGGGTCATTTTACTTGATATAAAAGCAGTATCTGGAGCATGAAGATCAGGCCCTAGAGAGGCCTACGCATCATGCCGCACTTCCATCTTTTTTTTTTTTTTTTTAACCCAGAATGAGGAGGCTTACATTGGAAACGACAATGTGGGATGGGAGGGCAGATCCTCAAAGACCTGCTTGAGCCCTGCCTAAGGTGGAGCGGGAGAATCCACAAGCTGGGTGACTCAGGCTGTAGGAATCCCAGGCTCCCATCCATCCTTCCATATCTTTCCATGACTTCCTCTCTCCCCACCCCTCTCCCTCTTCCTCCAACGGGCCTGGGCTGGGTTGGCATGCTGGTGCTCTCTCTTAACTGGACTTTTCTAACGGGCCTGTCTGTTGCCTGGACATGTTTTCTACAAGTAAATACGCTGGAGAGAGGAAGCGAAAGTCCTCAGCACATGGTTCCTCTCTTTGGACCAAGTGGCCTCTGGGGAGCCAGTGAGGATCTGAAGTTCCCAGCCTCTGCACCAAGCTGCAGACCCAGGTGTCTTCTGAGCAATGCCCGGCGCCACAGTTCAGTGCCACCCCGCCAAAGCCCGAACTATCTTGTCTGCTGTCCAGTTATAAATTAATCTCTTGTCATCAGTGATTAACTTATTCAAGCCACGGGAGCTGCTGAACCAAAACAGCCCCTTGGGGTGAAAGAGCCTCCAGCATGGTGTGGCGTGTAGGTCTGCCTGTGACCCTGGCCATGCCGGC
This sequence comes from Macaca mulatta, assembly GCF_049350105.2. Taxonomy (NCBI): domain Eukaryota; kingdom Metazoa; phylum Chordata; class Mammalia; order Primates; family Cercopithecidae; genus Macaca; species Macaca mulatta. The sequence continues at coordinate 46,444,542 of NC_133421.1, forward strand.
TCTTGTGCTGTGTCAGCAGGGCGGCAGGGATGGCCAGGGCAGGGGTCTGGCTCTGGGCACTGCTGCCCTGGAATTTTCACTGAGTCCCTCAAAGTGGAGATCCATGCTGCAAATATCTAGGGCTTGCGTGTGTGTGTGTGTGTGTGTGTGTGTGTGTGTGTGTGTGTGTGTCTGCAAGGAAGGCTTTGAAAAGGGGGTTGGGGTGGGCCATGTCCCTAGGGGCACATGTCACCTGAATGCAAACAGCCTGGACTGATAGAGGAGCAGAGGGGAGTCCAACTTTGGAATTCAACGATGTTGAGGGATGTTATGGGCCACCTCTTAGAGCATAAGCTGTCACAGTGGGAAGAGTTCTCCAAGGTCATTAGTTCCAACCTCCTAATTCTATAGAGGCCAAGGAAGAAGGTTTGACTCACCCAAGGCCACACTCTAGAGCCAATGGGGAGGAAAAGAACAAATGTCAAATCTTGTCTATATGTCAGATAAAGGCTCATTTAGTCACCACCATGATGATAGGCAACAAACAACTTCCTTAGGAAAAAATTTCCAAGGAATCCTTCTATACCACACCACTACCATTTAAAGACCTCGAATGTAAGATTTCTCTGATTTTTTTCTGAATAGCCCTGGTAGATTTGGTCTCACTTCTTAGTTCAGAGCACTTCACAGCAATTTTTAAATGGTGCCTTTATTCACCTCTAGGATGATCCTCCCCCAGAAAACTGTAACCCCAGCCTAACCAGGAGAAAAACATCAGACCAACCCAAAATGAGGGATATTCTACAAAGAACTTCACTCCTACTCCTCAAAACTGTCACGGTCACCAAAGCCAAGGAAAGCCTGAGAAACTGTCACGGACTGGAGAGCTAAAGAGACACGATGATTAATTGCAATGTGGATGGGTACTGGATGGGATCCGGGAATAGGAAAAGGTCATTGGAAAATTAGTGGAATGTGAATAAAGTATAGAGTTTAGTTAACAGTAGTGTAACAATGCTGCCTCCTTAGTTGCAACAAATGGACTACAGTAATGTAAGTCTATGGCCACACCACCCTGAACTTGTCTAGAGTAATGTAAAATGTTAACAATAGGGGAAACTGGGTGTGAGATACACAAACTCTGTACTACCGTTGCATCTTTTCTGTAAATCTTTTTTTTTTTTAATGAGACAGAGTTACATTCTTGTCGCCCAGGCTGAAGTGCAGTGGCAAAATCTCAGCTCACTGCAACCTCCGCCTCCCAGGTTCAATGATTCTCTTGCCTCAGTCTCCCAAGTAGCTGGGATTACAGGTGCCCACCACCACCCCTGGCTAATTTTTGTATTTTTAGTAGGGACGGGGTTTCACTCTGTTGGCCAGGCTGGTCTCGAACTCCTGACCTCAGTTGATCCGCCCACCTCGGCCTCCCAAAGTGCAGGGATTATAGGCATCAGCCACCGTGCCCGGCCCTTTTCTGTAAACCTAAAACTATTTTAAAACAAAGCATTTATTTAAAACTTGTTTAAAACTTTGTTTTCTTTAGTCTGGAACCTTTATCAGAAGGTTCATTGCAGTGTCCATAACATGGTAGGTGTGGAACAACAAGTATTTGAAAGAGGAAAGAAGGAATGAGAGAGGGAAGGAAGGAGAAGTAGAGAAGAGAGGAAGGAAAGGAGGAAGGGCAAGAGGGAGGGAGAAAGATATTAAGGGACAAAATACAAAAGTAAATAGAACCAGTCAGGTGTGGTGGCTCACGCCTGTAATCCTAACAATGAGAGGCCTAAGCAGGTGGATCGCTTGAGCCCAGAAGTTGGAGACCAGCCTAAGCAACATGACGAGACCCCATGTCTACTAAAAAATACAAAAAAATTAGCTGGGCGTGGTGGTATGTGCCTGTAGTCCCCACTACTTTGGAGGCTGAGCTGGGAGGATCACCTGAGCCCAGGAAGTAGAGGCTGCAGTGAGCTGTGATTGCACCGCTGCACTCCAACCTTGGTGACAGAATGAGACTCTGTCTCAAAAAGAAAAAAGTAAGTAGAACCATCATCAACTGATAAATGGATAACTGTGGTATCTCTGTGCAATAGATTCAATGGGATATTGGGCCATGAAAAGAAATTAAGTAGTAACACATGCTATAACAGGGAAGAGCTTGGAGACATTATGCTAAGTGAAAATAAGTCAGACAAAAAGACCATGTATTGCATGGTTCCATTTATATTAAATGTCCATATGCAGATATGAAATGTTCAAAGGCAAATCCACAGAATAACAAATAGATGAGTGATTACCATCTTATCTGTTGGGGACTGGGGAGGAGAAACAGGAGTGGCTGCTCATGGTTATAGGGTTCCTTTCTGGGGCAATGAAAATGTCCCAGAATTAGACAGGAGTGATGGCTGCACAACCTTGCGAACAGACAAAAAGCACTGAATTGTACGCTTTCAAATGGTGAATTTTATGGCATGTAAATTACATAACAAAGTTTAAAATAAAATAAATGAAAATTTGCAATCAATACAACCCGATCTGTACCTTCAAGGATCTCACAGCGTACTGGGGGCACCATTTCAGTCCAGACGACTGTAAGCCTCTCCCTTGTCTGTAAACTCTATGGAGGTAGGAACCATGAGTGTTTTGTTCATTCTTGTGCCCAGCACCTGGTAGGCTGTCAGTAAGCACTCACCGAATGAAGCAGTCAGTATGTGAAGTCCTGAGACAAGTATATGCACAGGAGCTCTGGGGCTACAGAGGAGAGGCTGATTTTATTTATTTATTTATGTACTTATTTATTCATTTATTTTTGAGACAGAATCTTGCCCTGTTGCCCAGCCTGGAGTGCAGTGGTGCCTTCATAGCTCACAGCAGCCTCAAACTCAGGCATCCCCAATAGTGGGGACTACGGACATGCATCACTGCGCCCAGCCTTTCTTATTTTTTAGAGATGAGATCTCTCGATGCTGCCCAGGCTGGTCTCGAACTCTCAGCCTCAAGCAATCCTCCCACCTTGGTCTCCCAGAGTGCTGGGATTACAGGTGTGAGCCACCACACCTGGCCAGAGAGGCTAACTTTCTAAGGCATTCGGAAAAACCACAGGCTCTGATGTGGACAAGGTTTAACAAATCATGACACCGTAAAGATTTTGAAACCTCTCCCTAGTGACTAATCCAGGCAGTTCGAAGTTCCCAAGCAAAGCCCTGAAAAGGTGGCTTCTTCCAGCCCGCTGCCCACTCCCTGTGCCCGGCAACCACTTTCTCTTGGATACCCACAAACTCCCTGGGGAAATTTGGTCTACCTATCCCAAGAACTCACAGTCTAGAGAAAGGGGTGAGTAGGCACATCCCCTAACACCCTACCTCTGCTGATGCAGTATGCTGAGGAGAGCAGAGGGATGTGCCCCAGGGCCATGACTAGCAGCTCACAGCCCTGGAGCAGTTTTGGTGACATTATATCAGTATGAGGGGCCTTGAAGCACAAAGGAATGAATTTATTCTGAAATACAGTTTCTGGGCTGGTCTATCTCCACTATTCCTCCTGCAAATAGTTGTGTACTTTCTTCTTCCTCCTTTCAAGGCAGGGTGGGGGGGGGGGGTGCTTCATAGATCCTTAGATCTAGCCTTCAATGTCATCATCAAGGCCCCAGTAAGACCCCCAGGTGACTCAACTACTCAAAGCTAAGTGCCATAAAAAGAAAAAAAAAGAAAATTGCTTTCTGACTTCTTGATCCAGCCAGAAGGAAGTGAATATATTTTTAATCTAGTTTCAAGTACCTCAAAATACTGGGTAGTTCTGGCTGGGAACTGTCACAGATATAGAAAGGACTCAGCAGAGAGCTCCCGACCACAAAAATGAGCTTAGCAGGGAAAGAAATCTACCCAACTAAGCACTGCAGTCTTGGCAGATCAGAAGTGGAAGCGCAAAGGATTTGTAGGCACACGAGGCTGGATGTAATAACAGCCCAGCTATGTCACCTTAGGAAAGTAAATTCTGAGCCTCGTGTGTAACGTGAGGATATAGTGCCCACCTCACTGTGTCATTCTGAGATTACAAAGATTATGTGTGTCAAAGCATCCTGATTAAGGCCTGGCAAATAAGAGACACTCAATAAACTGCAGGTCTTGCTTTTCATTGTTGCAATTACTATTGTAATTATAAAGATACCTTGTAAATTTGGAAAGTATTTGAAAATAAATTGTTCATCAAAAAACTGTCTCTAATCCTCCAGTGTATTCTAAAACCTATTCAAAGAACAAATTGAGCCCTGGATTTTTATCCCGGACTAAATGGCAAATAGAGTTTCTATGCTGTTTTGTAATGAGTATGTTGTGATAAAATCACAGAACAACAGACGCTGGATTTTAGACACCCACTCTCCTGCCTTTCAGCCTTGTCTGTAAAACAAAACAAAATACAACAAAGCACCAATCAGCCTCAGTGGACAGGCTGAGAAAGAGATTTTGGCTTCACGTGAAATCTGATTTCAATCTCCATTTCTTATTAAAATGGCAGCTTTGCAGGAATGCACTAAACACCTGATAGAAGTAGAAACTCACATGGTTTAAACAGAAGAAGGAAGAAGAGGGGGAAGTAGGGGGAGGGAGAAGAAGTGGCAGCAATAGCAAGTGCTCTGCACCAAATAGCTCTGATCTTGGCTAGCTACTGACTTTTGAATTTCTCTGGAAAATCAAGGGCGGTGCGTTACACATAGGAATTCTAGGAATCAGGTTTACCAAGTTTGATTTACCTAACTCATCAATTAGCATATGCTTCTCCCCAACCCCCCAACCCCACCACCACCAGTGACCAAACACTATTTGGAGGTTGTCTTCTCCTTGTCTGCCTTCTAAATCCTGCCCACCCTTTAGGGTCCAATCCCCATTCCCATGCAGTCTCCAGAAATGGCTCACCATTCTTTCGCTTTGCTGAACTCAGACTGACAGAAACTTAAGGTTAAAGTGGACAGTGGAGTTTCTTACCCACCCTCAAATACTGCAAAATTCCCGAGCCAACACCACCTGCTGCTGAAATATCTCTGGTAACAGAGAATGCATCACTGAACGTGGCATTCATAAGTTCTGTTGTTGACTGCTAGAAACAGCAGAACCAAACTCGGTTTCCCCACTACTTCCATTCACAGGACCCAAGTCAGCCTCAGGGCCACAGACGGTAGATCTAATTCCTCTTCCTCAGCAGGCTGGCTTCAGGACCCTGTATTCAGAAGGGCACTATGTGACAGGCTCTGCTTTAGCCACAGGGCATTCAATTCAAGGGTGAATTCAATGAATTGAAGTCATGGTCCCTGCCCCCCCGCCCCCTGCATTTGGAGTGGGCGGCAGACAAGGAAGCAGATTATAAACAAGAGGTTCTCAAAGTGTGATCCCTGGACCAACACCAGCAACAGCACCTGGGAACATGTCAGAGATGCTGAATCTCAGAGCCCCACCCCAGACCTGCTGAGTCAACAATGTTGGAGGTGGGCCCAGAAATCTGTGTTTGAACGAGCTCACCAGGTGGCTCTGATGCACACTCAAGCTTGAGAACCACTGACAGAATGCAATATTATGCAGCCACCGAAAATTGTGTTTCAAAAGATACTTAATGACATTGGAAAATGATCTTGATATAATGATAAACTAGGGGGGAGAATCAGTTTACAAAATTACATACAAAATAATGCCTATTTTGGGGAGCAGAAACTACAGAGAGAAAAGTACTGGCAATAAATGCTATCAAATATTCATAGTGGCTCTCTCTGGAGCTAAGTTGGTTTATATTTTCTTTTTTTTCTTTGAGACAGAGTCTCACTCTGTCACCAGGCTGGAGTGCAGTGCCGCGATCTCGGCTCACTGCAACCTCCACCTCCCGGATTCAAGTGATTCTCCTGCCTCAGCCTCCTGAGTAGCTGGGATTACAGGTGTGCGCCACCATGCCAAGCTAATTTTTGTATTTTTAGTAGAGACAGGGTTTCACCCTGTTGGCCAGGATGTTCTTCATCCTTGAGTTCAGGATCCACCTGCCTTGGCCTCCCAAAGTGCTGGGATTACAGGCGTGAGCCACTGCGCCAGGCCTATATTTTCTTTTTTATGTTGCTCCATGCTATCTATATTTTCCACTTTTATAGGCAGAGCCTTACTATTACAATAGATGATTGTAATTCACCAAGGCCCTGCCTTCCTTGTCAAGACCGTGAAGCCCCATTCACACCTAGGCCTGGGGAGTTGGCAGAACTTACATACACCTTCTCTTTGCTGTAACATTTGGCCCCTATGACCAGATTGTAGCGCTCATCCCAGATCTGGATTCTCTCCTCCAGAGTGGTAGGAATCTACCCCTTTAGCCTCCTGTCTAGAAGAAGAACAACATTTACTCAGTGCTAGTTACAGGCTAAATGCTTTGCATGTGTTACATTTACTCTCTATAAGGATCCTAGCAGGTTGCTTAAATTCTCCCTATTCACCAATGAGAAAACTGAGACTCAGAGGAATTAAGTCACTTGTTCAAAGACCACACCTCTTTTCAGTCTGGGCCATTTCTGCTAATAGGCATTTTAACCCTGGCTTCATTTAAAAGTTTTCTGGGCCGGGCGTGGTGGCTCACTTCTGTAATCCCAGCACTTTGGGAGGCCAAGGTGGGCAGATCACCTGAGGTTAGGAATCCGAGACCAGCCTGGCTAACATGGTGAAACCCCATCTCTACTAAAAATACAAAAATTAGCCGGGCGTGGTGGCGCGCATCTGTAATCTCAGCTACTCAGAAGGCTGAGGCAGGAGAATCGCTTGAACCCAGGAGCGGAGGTTGCAGCGAGTCGGGATCACGCCATGCACTCCAGACTGGGCGACAAGAGCAAGACTTCATCTCAAATAAAAAATAAAAATAAAAAGTTTTCTGGAAAACTTGAAAAGAAAAACAAACAGAAAACAACAGGCCTGATTCCCACTACAAACCAGTGACCTCCACATCTCTGGGGGTAAGGTCCAGGTACTGGTATGTCTTACAAACACCCCAGGTAGTTCCAGTGTGCAGCCAGAGGGAGACCCATTAGATGGTGCCAATTCCGTGAGCTCTTAACCATCTACCCAACCCCAGTAAAATAGTAAACAGGAAATACTTGCTTCTTGTGTGTTCCTCCAGGCCCAGTTGGGTTTAATAGAATTGCACCCACCCAACATTTATTGTGCTTGATAGATACTGCTGGACACCACTGTGCTTATTGTAAAATAATCACTTGGAGCACTAGGAACCACAATAGATCAATGCCAACAGTGTGCATTAGCATTTACGTGTCAATAGAGGAGCCCAAGGCCTCAGCCAGGTGGGTGTGGCTGTTTAAACACTTGATGACTTAAGGGATTTCAGATATTAACTGGACAATCTAAGCTATTGATCTCATCACAAACACCACATCCAAAGAAGAAAATTCGATTTTTTTTTTCTTTTTTTTTTGAGACGGGTCGCTCTGTCACCCAGGCTGGAGTGCAGTGGCATAATCTCGGCTCACTGCAAGCTCCACCTCCCAGGTTCATGCCATTCTCCTACCTCAGCCTCCCAAGTAGCTGCGACTATAGGCGCCCGCCACCATGACCGGCTAATTTTCTGTATTTTTAGTAGAGATGGGATTTCACCGTGTTAGCCAGGATGGTCTCAATCTCCTGACCTCGTGATCTGCCCGCCTCGGCCTCCCAAAGTGCTGGGAATACAGGCGTGAGCCACCTCACCTGGCTGAAAAAAATTTTTAATAATTTAAAAAATTATAATTCTTTCTTTTCAGCTTTATCCCATCAAGGTTTCAGGTTGTTTCTTAGTTTCCTCCTGTTCATGTCACCACTAGATGGTGCACATTACAAAACATTAGCCCAGAAGTGGGGCTGCATTTGTCATTTTGCAATAACTAGAAGGGAATCAGAGGTAGGGCTGCCAGATTGACCAAATCAAAATGAAAGACTTCCAGGGGCCAGGTGCACTGGCTCACACCTGTAATCCCAGCACTTTGGGAGGCCGAGGTGGGTGGATCACGAGGACAGGAGTTCATGACCAGTCTGGCCAATATGCTAAAATCCCATCTCTACTAAAAATACAAAAATTAGCTGGGTGTAGTGGCGTGCGCCTCTAGTCCCACCTGCTCGGGAGGCTGAGGCAGGAGAACTGTTCGAACCCGGGAAGCGGCGGTTGCAGTGAGCTCAGATCGCACCACTACACTACATCCAGCCTGGGTGACAGAGTGAGACTCCGTCTCAAAAATTAAAAAAAATTTAAAAAATAAAAAGAAAAGACTTCCAGTTAAATTTGAATTTTAGCTAAAATATCACATGGGACATACTTATGCTAAAAAACAACAACAACAAACCTGCTCGTTGTTTATCTGAAATTCTAATTTAACTGGATGTCCTAAATTCTACCTGGCAACTCTAATCAGAGGGGACTTCAGGGAATAAGTAGATAACACGATAGCTCTCAGTTTTTTCAAACACTAGATTTTTTGCTGGCATGCTTGGAGGGATCAAAAGACTCAAACCCACAGGAAACAAGCCAGCAATCATGACAACACAATCATAACTACAGCACGACAATGTCTTCAGGGTCCAAAAGCCTTAGCAAGGAACCCGCTACTCCCTGGTTTGCCCCAAGTCATTGTGTTCCTGCCCTGAACACATCTCTTATGTAATCAAGGCAAAGTTCTTGAATGCTCCAGCAAACTCCCTTGCTTTCCTTGGCAATGGTTTGATGGAACCTTGCCCTATGCCATCTAGATCTTAAATTAAGATGGACCTAAACTGTTTTGAAGCATAGAACCTCAATGTTCAATTTGACAGGGAAGAGTGCAATCATTTGTAAGAAAACTAATTTTTATATGTTGATCAAAACTTAGTGGCATATATGTAAACGTGGGTATTGCACCTCCTGCCCATAGCTGGCAGCCCTTGGCCAGCCTCAAGTTTAATAACTCATGGAGAAGAGAAGCTACTTAATCTGCATTCTGAGCTCTTTCTTGATATGCATTGACTTGACCTGCTTGACTATAAGCCCTCTACAAGAAGGGACAATCTTTACAGCATCTTGAATAGAGAAAAACGGAAACGTAACCTTGAATTCAGGGCATTGCACTCTGAATCAATGTTGCGCTTAATATGCTTTCTAGAAAATTGATTGTCCCCGCTTTGTGATCCAAGCTGTGGTCCATAGATCTACCTGTGTGACAAATGGATCCCTGAGTATAGGATAGGGAGATGAAAAAAGAAAAAGAGAATTGGAGAAGCTCAGATTGGAAGCATTAACCATCAAAGCTTCATAGTTGGAGCCTACTCTGATATCTGATTGCTCTCTCTGTTGAGAGGGTGAGGAAGGCCTGATGGTCAGCTAGCTCAGTCTCAATGCCACTATTTCTTTCTCCTGGAAAATGATCGCTTGCAGGAATAGGTAACATGGGAGAAAACATAGATGATACAATTCATTCATGACTATGCTCCGAAACTTGTGAACACATTGAGAAGAGTCGAATTTCTTGCTTCTAGAAACCCATTCCAAGTAGAGCAGCCCCACAGGAATGCTGCCTCCCCCATAAGACTAAAAAGAGAATATTCGTCTGGACGCGGTGGCTCACACCTGTAATCCCAGCACTTTGAGAGGCCAAGGCAGACAGATCACCTGAGGTCAGGAGTTCGAAACCAGCCTGGCCAACATGGCGAAACCCCGTCTCTAATAAAAATACAAAACATTAGCCAGGCATGGTGGTGTGGCGCCTGTAGTCCCAGTTCTTGGGAAGGCTGAGGCAGGAGAATCACTTGAACCCGGAAGCAGAGGTTGCAGTGAGCCGAGATCGTGCCACTGCACTCCAGCCTGGACGACAGAGCAAGACTCCATCTCAAAAAAAAAAAAAAGAGAGAGAATATTCCTTTTGCTGGTGAAGAGGGGACATTTGGGGGCTGGGGACCTCCTCTTGGTAGATTCCTGACAAGCTGTGTAAGTCGTTAGGCCCAGGGGAGTTTAGAGAAGACCATGAGGTTTTTCATCTGCAGAATGGGTACACGATCACTTCTCTTCCTCTCGGTAATCCTTAACTAACATACTCACACCTAGGAAAATTTAGGTCCTAAGGTAACATCCTGTTTAGACAGCCACATAAGAATGGTCAGGCAGTGACATGATTTAGACATTTTTGCGCTGTGAGATATCCTGAATTCCTTAGGTTAACACATGGATAAACATGCAAAGGAAAAGACATCACATTTTTCAGATTTTACTCACAATCCTCAAAGCATAACGGTTCTGGAGGAAGCTGAGCATTCCTACTTGGGAAGGGAGGGTAGGAATCAAGATTGATTGAAGTGAGTCATCCTAACTCCCCTGCTGAGCGGTTCCCATCCCCAGGAACTCTGCCTGTCTGCACGGATTCATTCCTCACACACTGTTGAGCATCTTGTGTGTGCCAGGTGCTGCAGATGAAAATATCACATTGTTTTGCAAGTGAGAAAACCAAGACTCAGAGAGTTCCCAAGATAACATAGCAAGTGATGCAGCTGAGATTTTAACCCAGGCAGTCTGGCTGCAGAGAAGCTGGAGTACTTAGCCATTATAGAAACTTCAACAACAATCAAAACGCAGTTTCTGGGTCGGGCAAGGTGGCTTATGCCTGTAACTCCAGCACTTTGGGAGGCCGAGATAGGTGGATCATGAGGTCAGAAGATCGAGACCATCCTGGTCAACATGGTGAAACCCCATCTCTACTAAAATACAAAAAATTAAATTGCCAGGCGTGCTGGCGCACACCTATAGTCCCAGCTATAGGGGAGGCAGGGGAATTGCTTGAAACTGGGAGGCGGAGGTGGCAGTGAGCCGAGATCACGCCACGGCACTCCAGTCTGGTGACAGAGCGAGACTCCGTCAAAAACAACAACAACAACAAAAAAAAGCGGTCCCTTTTCTCGAGGAGATTATCATTAAGTGAGGAGAGCAGATAAATAAATCAATAATTAAGAAGAGACAGAATGGTAGTAGAGGTGAGTCATATAGGAAAGCCACAGGGGTACCACCAAGGGGACTTAAACCAGTGGCAGGTGGAAGTGAGCACAAGGTGAGTACAAGGAGGTTTCCTGAAACAATGAGTTTTGACAAACAAGGAAGGATCTTCCAGGGAAAAGAGAGGAAGAATTGTTTCCTTGCAGAGAGAAAATAGCAGATGCAACGTTTCTGATGCAGTAAGCAGCTTTAAGAAATCTGTAAAAATATCAGTGACTGGAGCAGAAGGTAGAAGTGGCCAAGAAGAGTAGCAAGAAGTGAGACAGAAGAAGCAGTCAGGGGTCAATAACAAACGGCCTTTTATACCACCTGAAAGTTGGATTTTATTCTGAAACTAACAGGATCCATTGAAGGATTTTCAACTAGAGGGCAAGGTAATCTAAAACTTTACCAAGTTCACTTGAGCAATATTATAGATAATAGATTGGAGAGGCACAAGAGTAAGCTAAAAATACTCAAAAATATCTTCCATACCTGCTCCAGTCTGAGCCAATTGTTCTCCAGAGAAGATGCACAGCTTTCTTTGTCACCTTCACTCTGTTGTCTTCCTACATTGGCTTTATCTTCCTCTTCCTGTCCACACCTTGCTGGAGTAGATTCTCATGTAGAAATACTAAGGAAATCTGCTTTATAGGTAAAATTTCTGAGTTCTTGCACATCTGAACTGCCTTTATTCTGCCCTCATTCTTGATAGATAATTTGACTGGGTATAGAATTCTTGGTTGAAGCTCCAAAAAAACAAAAACAAAAACAAAAGGAATATACTTCACCAAAGAGGTGAAAGAGTTCTACAAGGAAAACTATGAAACACTGCTGAAAGAAATCATTGATGACACAAACAAATAAAAACACATCCCATACTCATGGATAGGTAGAATCAATATCGTGAAAATGACCATACTGCCAAAAGCAATCTACAGATTTGTGCAGTTCCCCTCAAAATACCATCATTGTTTTTCAAAGAACTAGAAAAAACATCCTAAAATTCATCTGAAACCAAAAAAGAGCCCACATAGCCAAAGCAATATTAAGCAAGAAGAACAAATCTGGAGGCATCACATTACTTGACTTCAAATTATATTACAAAGCTATAGTCATCAAAATAGCATGGCACTTGTATTAAAATAGGCTTGTAGACCAATGGACAGAACCCATAAATCAAATCAAATACTTACAGTCAACTGATCTTTGACAAAGCACACAAAAACATAAATTGGGGAAAGGACACCCCCCCATTCAATAAATGGTGCTGGGAAAACTGGCAAGCCACATGTAGAAGAATGAAACTGGATCCTCATGTATTATTTTATGCAAAAATCAACTCAAGATGGATCAAAGACTTAAATCTAAGACCTGAAACCATAAAAAATTATAGAAGATAACATTGGAAAAACTCTTCTAGTCACTGGCTTAGGCAAATAATTCATAACTAAGACCCCAAAGGCAAATTCGACAATAACAAAAATAAATAAATGGGACCTAATTAAATTCTGTACTCAGTCAAAAATAAATAAATGGGGCCTAATTAAACTGAAAGTCTTCTGCACAGCAAAAGAGATAACCAGCAGAGTAAACAGACAACCCACAGAGTGGGAGAAATATTCATAAACTATGCATCCAACAAAGGACTAATATCCAAAATCTATAAGGAGTTCAAACAAATCTGCAAGAAAAAGATAAATAATCCCATCAAAAAGTGGGCAAAGTACATGAATAGACAATTCTCAAAAGAAGACCCACAAACATATCAAAAAGCACTCAACATTGCTAATTATCAGGGAAATGCAAACTTAAACCACAATGAGATACCACCTTACTCCTGCAAGAATAGTTATAATTAAAAAGTCAAAAAATACTAGATGTTGGCATGGATGTGGTGAAAAGGGAACACTTCTGCACTGCTCATGAGAATGTAAATTAGTACAACCACTATGGAAAACAGTACGGAAATTCCTTAACTAACTAAAAGTAGAACTACCATTCAACCCAGAAATCCTACTACTGGTGTCTACCCAAAGGAAAAGAAGTCATTATATTAAAAAGATACATGCACATGCATGTCTATAGTGGCACAATTCACAATTGCAAAGATATGAAACCAACCTAAGTGCCCATCAACTAACAAGTGGAAAAAGAAAATATGTTGTATATATGCTACATTGGAATACTACTCAGTCATAAAAAGGAATGAAATAATGTCTTTTGCAGCAACTTGGATGGAGCTGGAGGTCATATTCTAAGTGAAGTAGCTCAAGAATGGAAAATCAAATATCACATGTTCTCATTTATAAGTGGGAGCTAAGCTATGAGGATGCAAAGGCATAAGAATGATATAACGAATACTGGGGACGCAAGGGGGAAAGAGTGTGAGGGGGGTGAGGGATAAAAGACTATATATAGGGTACAGTGTATTCTGCTTGAGTGATGGGTGCACTAAAATTTCAGAAATTACCACTAAAGAACTTATCTATGTAACCAAAACCACCTGTAACCGAGAAACTATTGAAATTTTTTTAAAAAGAATTCTAGGTTGAAGACAACATTTTCTCTCGGGACTTTGAAAGCATTGCTCCATTATCTTCTGGTGATCAGGTTCTCTTTCCTTTGCTCTCCCATTCATAAGAATTATCTCGTATTTCACATAATCTTGGGCATTACACTTCAGCGATACTGGCCTTCCTGTTGTTCCTTGAACATATCAAACTTTACCTACCTACCTCTTGCCTCTTCCTGAAATGTTCTTTCCCCAATCCCCTTGTGGCTGGCTTCATTTCATCCATCAGGTCTGAGCTCAAATGTTGGCTCTCAGAGAGGACTTTCTTTACCAACCTAGCTAAACTGGCAAACACTAGATGTGTAAAAATATTGAGTTAATTTAAAATAATTAATTAATTCATTAAATCTAATTGGGCCAGGCACAGTAGCATGTAATCCCAGATACTCAGGAGGCTGAGGTGGGAGGATTGCTTGAGCCCAGGAGTTTGAAACCAGCCTGGGCAACATATTAAGATCCACATCTCAAAAAAAAAAAAAAAAAAAAAACTAATTGAGATTCTGCGGAATATTTCAAAAAGGAGTTAGTATTATTTGAACTGTGCCAAATTCACAATTTTATTTATTTTCATGCTATGCACATGGGAAAAAAACGAATCCCAAATGCCTACCTCACACCATACATGAAAAATAATTTAGGTGCCTTATAGATCTAAATGTAAAAGAAAAACTAATAAATATTCTAGAATAAGACATAAAATATCTTCATGATCTTGTAGGGTGGCAGATTCTTAAGCAGGACACGAAAAGCCTTAACCATTAAGACAAAACTTAATTAATTGGACTAGATTAAAATTTAAAGCTTCCGTTCATCAATAAACATCATGAAGTGAGTAAAAAGACAAATGAGAAAAGATATTTGCAATACACAATGCACAAAGAACCCATTTTTAGAATATATAAAGAACACTAATCATTAATAAGAAGAAGGCAGACAATGAAGACATACCAACAGAAAAATGGGCAAAATATTTGAACAAATAATACACAAAAGAAGATATCCAAGTGGCTGATAAAGATATGAGCATAGTGCTCAATTTCACTATTCCTCAAAGAAATGCAACTTAAAAGCATAATATAATATCACTATACATTCACCAGAGTAGCAAAAATGAAAAAGACAAATGATTCAAATGCCAGCCAGTGTTCGGAGCTTCTAGGACTCATATTCAGTGCTGGATATGTATACTTATCAATTTCCTTTGGAAATCATCTTTAAAGCTAAACATATCCATGCACTGTGACTTGGCAATTCCACTCCTGGAAAAACTCCCAATTGCACATGTATTTTCATCAAAAGGTATTTACCAAAAGAATGCTCACAGCAGAACTATTAGTAACAGCCTAAAACAGGAGGCCAGGCATGGTGGCTTACGCCTGTAATCCCAGCGCTTTGGGGGGCCAAGGCGGGTGGATCACCTGAGGTTGGGAGTTCGAGACCAGCCTGACCAACATCGAGAAACCCCATCTCTATTAAAAATACAAAATTAGCTGGGCGTGGTGGCACATGCCTGTAATCCCATCTACTCGGGAGGCTGAGGCAGGAAAATCGCTTGAACCCAGGAGGCAGAGGTTGCAGTGAGCCGAGATCACGCTATTGCACTCCAGCCTGGGCAATGAGAGCAAAACACTGTCTCAAAAACAAAAAACAAAAAACAGGAAACTACCCAAATATCTCTCAAAAGTAGAATGGATAAATTGTGGTATAGTTGTAAAATGGAATACTATTTAGTATGAGAATAAATGAACTATTATATGCAACAACATGAATGCACCTCGTAAACATATACATAGTAAGAGAAGCAATATACAAAAGATTTTATATTCTGTCCCATTTATATAAAATTCAAAAATAGGCAAAAACAATCTACGGGTTTAAAGTTATTATCTTTGCTTTCTCTTGGAGTAGGTGGGTAGTGGGGGCTGAACAGAACTGAGAGAGGGCACCAGTGAGATTTCTGGGGCACTGGTAATGTTTTTCATTTTTGATCTGGGTGCTGGTTACATGGATATATTCACTGTGTGAAAATTCATCAATCTATGCATTTATGATTTGTGCATTTTTCTGTATGTATGTTATAGTTCAATAGAAAGGTTGCCGAAAAATGATGTTGTGGGAATTAAATAAGATAAAAAATTAAGGAACCCTGTTCAGTGCATAGCAGATGACAAGTACCCATTAAATGTTAATTGTTAAATTTCCTTGTATAGTAATCATAGTGAGCCAAAGTGAGACTTTTTTTTACCACTGCAAAAAGTAAATTTGAAAAACAGAATCATACCCATTAGGATGGCCGTTATTTGAAAAACAAAACAAACAAACAGATAATAAGAAGTGTTGGCAAAGATGTGGAGAAATTGGAAACCTGTACATTGCTGATAGGAACGTAAAACGGTGCAGCCACTGTGGAAAATAGTATGGCAGTTCCTCAAACAATGAAACATGGAATTACCACATGATCCAGCAATTCCACTTCTAGATATATACCCGAAAGAATGAAAAGCAGGGACTTGAAGAGATATTTGTACACCAAAGTTCATAGCAGCAATATTCACAATAGCTGTAAGGTAAAAACAACCCAATGTCCATCAACAGATGAATGTATAAACAAAATGTGGTATATCCACACAATTGAATAGTATTCAGCCTTAAACGCTGGGCATGGTGGCTCATGCCTGTGATAAATAAATAAATAAATAAATAAATAAATAAATAAATAAGCTGGGCATGGTGGCAGGTGCCCATAGTCCCAGCTACTTGGGAGGCTGAGGCAAGAGAATGGCGTGAGCCCGGGAGGTGAAGCTTGCAGTGAGCTGAGATTGTGCCACTGCACTCCAGCCTGGATGACAGAGCGAGACTCTGTCTCAAAAACAAAAAACAAACAAAACAAAGGAAGGAAATTCTGACACATGCTACAACTTGGACGAACCTTGAAGACAGTATGCTAAGTGAAATAAGCCATACATAAAAGGACATTGACTAAAAAAATCTTTTCCACACTGCTCTGAAATATTACCTTTATCATAAATCAAGTGGCCTATATGTGTCAGTCCACTTCTAGACCCTCTATTCTATTCGTGCGTTCATCTATTTTTGGTCTACAATACCATACTATCTTAGTCACTGTAGCTTCCAATAAGGCATGATATGCTGCAGTATAATCCTTCCAGCTCTGTTCTGCTTCAGGATTATCTTGGCTATTTGCATTTCTATGCATATTTTAGACTCCCACTGCTTGTCGATTTCCATTAAAACACATGCTGGGATTTTGAATGAAATTGCATTGAATTTATGAATCAATTTGATAAGAGTAATGATGCTTTGAATTAGTAACTATCCCCATTACGGAGATGAGAAAACAGATTTGAAGAGATTATGTAACGTGCTTAAAGTCACACAGTCAGGATTTGAACCCGACACTGCACTCTTCCATGTCTGACTTCAGAGCCTTCACATTGAACCATGCCTTCTAAGGAGACTAAAATATCTCTACTACTACTGTCACTCATTGCCACCTGAGGACAGAAATTATGTCATCTACGTTTGTATCTACTTAGCTGCTAGACATTGCCCAGGACTAAGAAACTGTTCAATAAGGGCTCATTCAGGGCTGGGTGCGTGGCTCACGTCTGTAATCCCAGCACTTCGGGAGGCCGAGGCGGGCGGATCACGAGGTCAGGAGATCGAGACCATCCTGGCTAACACGGTGAAACCCCGTCTCTACTAAAAATACAAAAAATTAGCCGGGCGTGGCGGTGGGTGCCTGTAGTCCCACCTACTCGGGAGGCTGAGGCAGGAGAATGGCGTGAACCCGGGAGGCAGAGCTTGCAGTGAGCCAAGATGGCGCTGCGGCACTCCAACCTGGGCAACAGAACTAGACTCTGTCTCAAAAATAAATAAATAAGTGCTGATTCAGTGATCAATTAAATGGGTGGGTGAGTAAGGTAGAGAATCACTAGCTTCTGAGAGCATAATGCCTTGCTGGCTGCCAGATGAATTTGCATTTGCCCCTCAGAGACAAATACCTAAATAAACAAACCAAACAGACTGGATGTGGTGGCTGTCATGCCAGCACTTTGGGAGGCCGAGGTGGGAGGATCCCTTGAGCCCAGGAGTTCAAGACCAGCCCCGGCAACATAGGGAGACTCTGTCTCTACATTAAAAAAAAAAAAAAAAAAAAAGTTGCTTTACAGATTTTTTTTTTTCTTTTTGAGACAGAGTCTCGCTCTGTCACCCAGGCTGGAGTGCAGTGGCGCGATCTCCACTCACTGCAAGCTCCGCCTCAGGGGTTCACACCATTCTCCTGCCTCAGCCTCCTGAGTAGCTGGGACTACAGGCGCCTGCCACCACGCCCAGCTAATTTTTTGTATTTTTAGTAGAGATGAGGTTTCACCATGTTAGCCAGGATGGTCTCAATCTCCTGACCTCGTGATCCGCCTGCCTCGGCCTCCCAAAGTGCTGGGATTTTTAAAAACCAAAACTAACATTAATTAAATTAAAATTTTGTTCTGTGACTTTTTTTTTTTTTTTTTTTTGTGATGGAGTCTCGCCCTGTCACCCAGGCTGGAGTGCAGTGGTGTGATCTTGGCTCACTACAACCTCCGCCTCCCAGTTTCAAATGATTCTCCTATCTCAGCCTCCCGAGTAACTGGGATTACAGATGTGTGCCACCACGCCCAGCTAATTTTTGTATTTTTAGTGGAGACCGGGTTTCACCATGTTGGCCAGGCTGGTCTCGAACTCCTTGTGATCTGCCCACCTCGGCCTCCCAAAGTGCTCTGATTACAGCAGTGAGCCATTGTGCCCGTCCTGTTCTGTTACATTTTAACCCCTAACAGCCTAAGTCTTACCACCTAACTACTACTTGACTTCCTGTAGAACTCTCCAACTTGTTCTCTTTTTGATCCAACTACCATGACTAAATGGAATAATGTCTACAGTCCATGTGACCAACATCACTAGGTATAAGGGAAGTCTGTTGGGTTAGAACTGCCCCACATTTACTTCCCTTCCCTAATAGCATCCTCACTTCCTTTATTGGAATCACCTCTTCTGCACCAGGCATAGGTTGGTGGTTCTACTTACTCCTAGCTGAGAGGTGGGCGGGTGGCCTAAGCTTGATCAATCTGATGTTCTTTCCCTGGGATTGGAATCTTGAGCAAAGAGAAAATAAGCAGGGATTGGCTACAGCACCACACCACCCTGCCCCGCATTGACGAGGCAGTTCCTCAAGAGGTTGGCTGCTGAGGTTTTCCAGCCATGCTCTCCAATCTCCTGATGATTCTTCGAGCCTCTGGGAGCCTTCCAGTATATTTATTTTTTGCTTAAAATTTTTTGCTACCAAAAGTTTCCTAACTGATACAGAATCTAATATCAGAAGCGGGATGTTGCAAGGCTAAGTGGAGGCATTTGAGTGAAAAGAAATAATTGATATCTGAGAATTTAGTAATTCTTTGTTATCAGTAAATGGCTGGTTAAACCATTGCCTAGTAAGTCCTAAGAGTCAGACTATATGCTTCCTGAGGCTTTAACATCGAAGGATATTGTAAAAGAAAAAAAAAAGTTTTGGATTTTGGAGTGTGCTGACTTCTTCAGTAAGGTCTTCCAAGAAAGAGATAAGATTAGACTGAAACCGTCAGGGGTGTTTGAACCAGAGCAACTCCATCTTGAACAGGAGCTGAGTAAAATAAGGCTGAGACCGACAGGGCTGCATTCCCAGGAGGTTGTGGCATTCTTAGTCACAGAATGAGATACGAGGTCAGCACAAGATACAAGTCAAGAGAGCTGGCTGATAAAACATCATGTGGTAAAGAAGCCTGCCAAATCCCACCAAAACCAAGATGATGACAAAAGTGACCTCTGGCCATCCTCGCTGCTCATTGTATGCTAATTATAATGCATCGGCATGCTAAAAGACACTCCCACCCGCACCTTGGCAGTTTACAAATGCCATGGCAATGTCAGGAAGTTACCCCTATACGGTCTACAAAGGGGAGAAACCCCCAGTTCTGGAAAGTGCCCACCCCTTTCCTGAAAAACTCATGAATAATTCACCCTTATTTCGCATATAATCAAGAAATAACCATAAAAATGGCCAACCAGCAGCTCGTGCTGCTGCTCTGCCTATGGAGTGGCCATTCTTTATTCCTTTGCTCTCTTAATAAACTTGCTTTCACTGTATGCACTCACCCTGAATTCTTCCTTGCACAAGATCCAAAAACCCTCTCTTGGGGTCTGGATTGGGACTTATTTCCGGTAACAAAACTGGCCCATCTAAAAGCAAGAGACAAGAGAAAAGAACAGGTTTGCTAAGAGTTGCCTTTTTTGCCAATGGCCTGCTGTTCCACTTGTCCAGGAGTACAGGAAAAGCTCCTTTTTCACCCTTAAAGTTGGCAAAAGAGCTCGGCATGGTGGCTTGTGCCTATAATCCCAATACTTTGGGAAGCTAAGGCAGGTAGATAGTTGGAAGCCAGGAGTTCAAGACCAGCCTGGGCAACATAGTGAGAGTCTATCTCTACAAAAAAAAAAAATTTTTTTTAATTAGCTGGGCATGGTGACGTGTGTTTCCCCCTACTAGGGAGGCTGAGGTGGGAGGATCACTTGAGCGCAGAAGTTCAAGGCTGCAGGAGCTATGATCACACCGCTGCACTCCAACCTGAATGACAGAGGGAGACCCCATGTAAAATACAATACAATATAATATGAAACATGAAATGAGCAAAAGAAAGGCGGGAACATGGGAACCTAACAGGAAATAAGATTGAGGCCTGGGAGGCAGCCCTCCCAAGCACCTCCTATTATGCCTTGAACGAAGAAGTTAACACTGCCCTTGGGAAGATGCAGCAGGATGCAGCCTGAGACCAGCACACAACAGGGATTATTGCTCCGCTAGGACTGCGGGCCCAGGCTGCCTGGGGTTGAATCCCCGCTCTGCCACTTACAAGCAGGTTGCTTTATTGCTCCATGAATTGTTTTCCAAAATTGTGCATGGTAACAGTTCCTGTCTCACAGGGCTGCTTATCAAGATTAAGTGAGTTAATAATACATATAAAGGCTTTAGAACAGTGCCTGTCCCATAGTAAGCAATCAATACATGTTACTCACCATATTTTTGTTGTTATTATAAGGAATGAGTAGTCTGAGTCCTCTCCACCCACCATATTGTTTTGGCTTTTCTCCAGTTGAGGCTAAGACAGAAGCATCAAATTGAAGGGATCAGGGGATGGCCAGAGCACTGGGCCCCATACTAGGAGGTTGATATTCCCAGGGAGGCTTTTGTTTCAAAGACTATGACGTGGTAAGATCTCTGGCTCTGGGTACTCTCCATGGCATCAGCCAGGAGCACATAGACCAGGACCTTGTTAACTTTTTAAGGGTGTCATTTTGCCAAAGAATCCTCAAGCCTGGCCTATAACGGCCTAGGATGGCAATTTCCAGGCTTCCAAACTCACATCAACAGAGAGACAGCTGCTGAAACAGTGCCGCTCCCAGAAAGCAGTACCCCTCCTCAATGTGCATGTCACAGCGTCCCATGAAGGACAATCCACAGGAGAGATTTTCCCAGACAGACAAGCAGGGGCCCCTGAGGCCAACGGGCAGAGGGGAATCTTGCAGAGGGCAGAGCTGGGGGAAGTCACTTATTTGCCCCCAGGAGACCACGTCCATGTGATTTCTGGCAGAGTCAGATATGGGCTATGGGCCAGTGACCACTGTGAGTTGTTTCCTATTCTTTCCTTTTCCAAAGGAGAGTTATTACTGCAATTTCCCTGTTCTCTCTCTACCAATGTCTACTGAGTGCTGGTTAAATTTACCATTTAACCTCAGTGGACCACAGGGAACCAATAAGAGCTCCATGTATGAGGATCACACATCACCCAGAGAACCAGAACTGGATAAAATTGTGGCTTGTCTCTTTGAAAAATTGTGGCTTGGCTCTTTGAGGGAAAGGGGTTGACTATGTTTGGTGTGGAGAGTGGAACTTTGTTAAGGCATGTTTATGGAGATAGATTTAAGTGTGGCTATTGGGCAGCTAGAGGGGGTAGACTGTACTGAACATATGTTGTTTTTGCAACCCGGTATCCACTCAGTCTTCTGACAAAATAACCTCTTCCAAATGTGGTTGGGTTGGCATCCCAGTCCTACACAAAAATCTAGGGATGGGCCTTGATTCTCTTAAGCCAATTGATGTGCCCTATCCCCCATCTATATAAAGAAAGCCAATGAAATTTGATACATGTGCTAAGTCTGGAAAAAGAAGTTTCTCACTCTTCTCTCCATCTGTCTGCAACAGAAGTTACTGGAAAGAGACCTCTCTTCCCCTGGATGGCATTGTGTGAAGACGTGGGACTTGCAGTCACTGTGGACATTTCTGACCACAAAGACCCATGAAACTGGATGATGAAGCCAAATCTAATACCACAGAAGGCAGAGCAAGGAGAGCGGGAGAGGCTGGCCTTGGTGACATTGTTTGAATCTAGTCTTCTCTGAATCAGTCCCACCTTAGCCCTTCTCAATCATGTAAGTCAGAATATCCCCTCATTTAAACCACAGCTTCTGTCACAGCATAAGGAGTTCTCATAGGTTCATTAGCACAATTGGTGCTTTTTATCTTTTAATAATAAAACACCTTATTTATCAAGAGTTTTATAGTTTACAAAACATTTGCATAGACAGATCTCTTTTGATATTGTTACCTCCCAAATAGGCCAGGCAGACCTTGCGTTATCATCCTCCTTTTACTAGATGGGGAAACTAGGCTTGGAGAGTCTACTTTGCTCAGGGACACTCAGCCAGTAATTGGAAGGGCTAGAGCTTGAACTCAGGTCTTCTGACTTGAAGAAAAATTCTCATCTTGCAGTAGGTGTTGCACAGACCCATTGCAGAACACAGCTTCTGTTCGAAATTCTGCAGTGGAACAGGATAGTCCTGCACCCAACCCAACGGATGTTCTCTCCCCATCAAACTCTCAACAGTCTGGCCTGGATTTCAAGTCCTGAGCCCCGGAACAATTGCTTCTGCAGGAGGGGAAAGGACTCTGAGATATCTCTGAGGCAGTCATGCACGAGATCATTTTCCCTTGTGGTTTCATTGATTTTATGATGAGGGAGTCTGTGATCTTAGTTGGAAATATTTATGCTCTAAGGGGAGAGACTCAGGAGTCTCAGTCGTGTCTGTAGGCCACCCACCCCCAGGGACCTTCTTAATTTAGTGATTCCTCCTCTCCCGCCCCCCTTCCCCTGTCAGCCTGCCTTTACTCAGGGTGAGGTGGAGTGGGTGATGTATTTATGAGAGTGGAGTTCCAGAGCCCACGCGGAGGAGTAAATTACAAATGAATGCACCTCCAGGATGGGGTGGCCTCCCTTGTCCTGGCGGCACTTCAAAGCTTCCTGAAAATTCCCCAAGGAAAACAGCCAGTCTCAGAGGAGCTCCCTTCAACCCTCTGATGGCTTTGTCAGACACCTGTCCTAGCGTCCTCCAAGATCTGCCAGCTCTAACTCACTTGTTTCCACACCTGCTCACACAGAGAGCAGTGCCCCTTTGCAGAAGGAGACACAGAGGTGGAGGGAGGCCCAGATTATAAAGTTAGAAGGCTCAGGGGCTAAATCCACCCTCCAGATGCCCTTCTGGAGTTCCATTTACCAGTGCTACCTTCCCTGAAGGGCCAGAACTGTGTCTCATCTGTCTTTAAATCTCCATCTCTAGCACAAACTATGGCCAACAGATGGGGCTCAATACATTTTTGTGGAAATCATGGGCAATTTTGCCATCCTTTCTATTAAAGTCCAACATGAATTTCCCATTCCTTTAGGCCACAGAGAACAAAGACTTTAAGATGCTTATAGGCATTGGATAGTATCCCATCTGATTCCTCAGTAACTCTTCCAGGTACCAAAATAAAAACCATTTACATCAGTAAAATTGCTTTACAATTTACAAAGGCCATTTACTTATATCCTGCCATTCATCTCTATAACCATGAGGCTGGCACAGGTTCACCCATCTCAGAGATGAGGAAACGAAGAGAGTTTGGGTAATTTGCCAGAAGTCACACAGCTGATAAATGACAAAGACAGGACTCACACCCAGGTTTTTTAATTCTAAGTCCAGGGTTATTTCCACTGCATCATAACAAGCAGTGCTTCTTGTTTTGTTTGTTGTTGTTGTTTAGAGACAGAGTCTCGCACTGTTGCCTGGGCTGGATGGCGTACAATGGCGCGATCTTGGCTCACTGCAACCTCCACCTCCCAGGTTCACACAATTCTCCTGCCTCAGCCTCCCGAGTAGCTGAGATTACAGGCACACACCACCACATCTGGGTAATTTTTTGTATTTTTAGTAGAGATAGGGTTTCACCATGTTGGCTGGGCTGGTCTCAAACTCCTGACCTCATGATCCGCCCGCCTCGGCCTCCTGAAGTGCTGGGACTACAGGCGTGAGCCACTGTGCCCCGCCATAGTGTATTTTTATCGCCACCTTCTCACAGGCCCTGATGGGCTACTGGAGAAAGAGGAAGCTGAGTCCGGGGTGGGAAATCCCCAACTCCACCTGTGGCAATGGAGCAGGAAGATGAGGGTTGTCTCCAAGCTGCCTCCACTTCCTGTGCACCGACCACAGGCTGGCTCCCTACACACACTGACCTGCTTCCAGGAGAGGATTTACAGAGAAGCTGAAGCTTCAAGCCCCTCCTGTGGTCCCGGTTAATGGGTGCCACCAATTGACTACACAGAACACCTGAAATGCCCTGAGCTCAAAAATAAAAGAAACCTCAGAGAGGTTTTCCCAGATTTGACAACAATCCTAAAAATGTGCATGACATTACAAATAATGATTAGTGGCGCTGAATAATAAACTCCCAGTAATCAAAACCAACTTTTGATGAACCGTGCTATTAAAAGACTGAATTATCTTTCTCTTCTGGCTATGGACAATATTACAAAATCTTTGTCATTGTAGGGAGTGATCAAAGAGGATTCAGTCAAAACCTAGGAAAGAAAGTATTTCAATTTTAGATTCGGGGGGTATGTGTGCAGGTTTGTTACAAGGATATATCGTGTAATGCTGGGGTTTGGGCTTCTCTTGAACCCCACCCAAATAGTGAACGTAGTGCCCAATAGGTAGTTTTTCCACCCACCCCCCATCCTTCCTCCCTGATGTTGGAGTCCCCAGTGTCTATTGTTTCCACCATTATGTTCGTGCATACCCATTGTTTAACTCCCACTTACAAGTAAGAACACGCAGGATTTGGTTTTCTGTTTCTGCATTACTTCATTAGGATTATGGCGTCTAGCTGCATCCATGTCTCTGCAAAGATATGATTTCATCGAAAAGAAAGTATTTGAAAGAGCTTTGTTCAAGTAGTTAATTTTTTCTTAGATTCGTGATGTTTATGCTATTTGTTGACTTTCCAAATGTATAATTTTTGTCAATTCTAATTATAAATAAATGCCCATTTTTTACCTAATTTAGTGTAGTTTTCCATCCTGTTTCCTTAAAGAAAGTCCCATCAAATTGTAAAAGCCTCAGGTTCTCAGGTAAAAGCCTCAGGTTGGATCCAACCCTGTAGGGTCATCTCATTTAGATATTATTAGCATAATAACTCTATGAAAGAATTACTGTTATTATCTTCATTTTACAGATGAAGAAACTAAGGTTCGGAGATGATCATTTTGCCCAGATCCCACAAACTAGTAAGGAGCAAGTCTTGGTTTCAAACTCAGATGTGACCCACAGTCCAAGCTTTTCCTACTATGTGATTACTAGAACCAACCTTTGAGGAAATTCATTTGTGGTCCAGCCACTTAATGTTTTGGGAAACTGTGGTTTTAAAATATGTCCACAAATTATTTGGTACTCTTTCTTCCAAGAGGTCATTCCTAACTCCGCTCCCATCATGTGCAGGCTGGACTTAATGACTTGCTTTGAACAAATAGAATATGGAGGATGATGGCAAGAGATTTGATCTTGAAAGATGCTGGGGCTTCCTTCTAGTTCTCTCTTTCTTGGACTACTCTTTCCAGGTCATGCTAACTCTCATGTCACGAGGACACTCAGGCAGCCTATGGAGAGGTCCGCATGGTGAGGAACTGAGACCTCTGGCCAACAGCTTTGTGAGTGCACCATCTTGAATCTCCAATCCCGATCCAGCCTTCAGATGATTGTAGCCCAACCAACATCATGATTGCAATCTCATGAGAGACCACCCATTGCAAACCTGCTCCTGGATTCCTGACCCTCAGATACTATGAGATAATAAATGTTTTTAGCTGCTAAGTTTGGGGGTAATTTGTTATCAGCAATAGATAATTAATATGGGAACTGCTTAATGTTGTTGTAATGGAGATACTGGCTGGGTGTTTCTGAAATGTTTACATGGGAGATTGATTGGGAGGGTGCGATTGGCTCCCTGCAAATCCACCACTACTGGAAAACAATTTCATACACATATTTTACCAAGGGTGGACCAATATTGTATTTTATTCTGCATTTGCAAACATCCTCTCAATTAATCAGATTAGCTGTGGTGGTGCAGATATTCCAGCTGCTCGCCCATTACCAAAATGATCTCTTTACATTGAGGACCCAAGTGAAGGTTAAGAGGGAAAATATCTCATTTTTTATTACGTCTCTCACTTGACAAAAGATTTGAAACTTTTTATAATATTATATCCTTTTAGTATATAAATAAGACAATGAGAAACAAAAGTCAAAAGCAGCAAGAATGTTGAACAATCTGAAGATCAAGACTAAAGCAAAGTTGGAATGTGCTATGCAAGCTCCAGGTCCTCCACAGTTATTCAAAACGAGCCATTCATTTAGGCTCTGACCTTCCCAGAGGAAGCATAGGAAGCAAATTCCCACTGTCAGGACCAGCTTCATGTGTCTGCAGCCAGTGCAGTTGCACAAGGCCCTGTACTCCAAAGGGCCCCATAGTTGGGGGTAATGCTCTGAGGTTGCCGTTTTGAAATTCTTCAGTATTTTATCCTTGAATTTGTGTTTTGTAAGTGAAATCTGACATCCCAATGGAGCATATAACAGGGATTTGGAGCCTCTGCTCACAGTCTGTTCCTACTACTTGCTGCCTCTCACCTCCCTGTCCCCCAGTGGGCTATGCTTGCCCCGCTTCCTCTTCCCCTTCCTGCTCTACAACAGCCACCACCCTCCACCCAGGGAGGTATCAGCAGAGGGAGACTGGCACCTGGCCATCACTCTCCACCCTGCTGCAGGGACCTGGGCATAGAGGTGGGTAGAGTAAGAGTCAGGTGTGTGCCCCAAGGTGTCTTGGTGCAGGACAAGGTGGAAGCCGTCCCCACCTCTGGCTGGCGGTGCCCCACGTGTCTAAAAGGAATCCTCCCTACAGCTCTCAGGAAGGGAGAGGCTGAGGGATATTCTTTGCTGCTGTGGCCAGGCAGAGGCACTGGCAACGGGGTGAGGAGTGTGGCTGAGAGGCTCTATCCTAGCCATGCAGAGTGGCAGGTCACCTTTGGCTGCAAACTTGGCAAAGGCCTCGTGTCCACCCCAGATCCTGGTACCAAGCATGCCCCAGCACAGAGCTTACAGTCCCCAGGGGTCACCTGTCCACCGTGGGTGGGGCAGCAAGTGCATGGAAAGGGGACATTGACTTCCCAGGGCCCCACATTTTCATTTTGCACTGAGCCCACAAATTATTTGGCCAGCCTTGTCTGTTGTGCCGTAGGGAAGGAAGAAATCCATTTCTGAGAGTTAAGGAAGTTTTTCCAGCCCACGTGTCTGAAAGGAATCCTCCCTACAGCTCTCAAGAAAAGAGAGGCTGAGGGATATTCTTTGCTGCTGTGGCCAGGCAGAGGCACTGGCACCGGGGTGAGGGGTGTGGCTGAGAGGCTCCATTCCAGCCACGCAGAATGGCCGGCTGCCCAGGAACCCACCCATGCAAGGAACTCTGCAGCCTCCAAATCCAACCCTGAAGCACCAAGCGTCTGCAGCCCCACTGAGCTCTCGCAGCAGTCCACGAGGTGCAGAACAGGCTGTGTTGCATTCTCTGTGACTGCAGACTCACTAGGCATTCAGTGAGCCAACTCCATGTGGTTTGAAAACGCCACCAAAATGTCATACAGGCTAGGCAGCTGGTCTGTGTGTCCTGGGGGGAGTCTCTATGCCAGGGGCTGCTCCTTTGCCTGGGAGCAAATCACAGTGTCCCACACAGGTAGGCTGACTTGGTGAAGGAGGGGTTATAGGCCCACCCTGTGCAGGCAGCAGGGGTTTGTCATGGCGGTCTAGAGTCTGACCAAAATCAAGGGACTCTATGGGAAAGATGTGAAGACAGAGTTTACAGACTTGCCACGTGGACCTATTTGCAGCAGGCCCCTCCTCTCTGCCCTCCCATTGCCTCCTTGTCAAATGAGGCATTTCCAGGCAGGTGCATCTCACTCTACAGGGTCTTCAGGGCCAGGCTTGCCAATCCTGAGCAGAGTACCGAATGCACTGGGAGGAATTCATGTCATATTTTGTTCCTAGATGGTGAGCTCTTCTGATTCCAAAGGAGTACACTTCCTTTTCCATCCAAAAAAAAAAATCTCCAAACTCTCCCTTGGGCCAAAAAGTCTACCGAGATGTGACCAGCATTTAGGGTTTGTCCGTGACATTTAGAGTATCTTTGTTTGTCAAGAACTGAGGGGTTTCAGTGCTAAAATGAGGCCACTCTCAGGCAAATAGGAGGGTTGGTCACCCAACTGCCCTTTAGGTAAGTGAGAAGTCAGGTAAATCCAGATTATGTTTTTCAATAAAAAATTAATGATCACATTTATCACTCACCTTCAGGAGGACATATCTTAATACGAAATAAAACTCTCTGTGCTGAATTTCCTCAGGAGAGCCCAGAGGTCTTTCACGATGATACAGTAAGGGAAAGGAAGGACAGAGATCTGTTTCCTAGACTTGGCCTCTTTCCCTTAAAGTTGAGTTTTATCTAGTAGGACCTGCAAATGATAACTCCTCAGAGAACTGTGCTTTTCTAGAAAGGCGAGTAAGGTGAGAGGTCAGTTGTTCTCTGTGTACACACACCTATGTGCGAGAAAACTGTTCAACCTAAAATGCTAGCAAGGGCCTCCTAGGAATACCCGCTTTTCAAAGTTTTGCACTATTCTTGAATATGAAAACTGCAAAATCAGCTGTGCAAAAAAAAAAATAACTTTTTTTTTTTAAAGCTCTTAGCTTAAGTTCTACCAGGAGTCTCCATTGTATTGTGGTGGTAGAAGTTTGATCTTAGCCTATTCTTAGTCCCCATCTTTTCTTCAATGTTAATATCGAAGTTAGGAGGGGTCAGGAGAGGGAGTACTTCGTTTAATGGCAAGGTGCAAGGCAAGAAGGCGGGGGCGGTGGCGTCTCATGAGACCAGAAGCAAATATTTAGTGAGCACTTCCACGGTGCCAGGCACTAAGAGCTTCATCTGTGTTCCATCTTTTGTTATCTTAGATCAGTAGTGATCTGTATGATTTTTACCCACATTTTATAGATGAGGCACAGAAAAGGTAAGGGGCTTACAAAAGGATTACATGGCTAGGAAGAGGCAGAGCTGAGGTTGAAAACCAAAGGCCTGATTCCAGAGGTAGCCCACCTAAGGTCATTCATTTAACAAATATTGACGGATCACCTATTATCTGACCTAAGCTCACAGGATGGAGCCTAAAGAGAAAGGAATCCCTGCCTCAAGGCGCTTCCATTCCGGCCTCTTCACTGCACTGTTTCTTGCAGCAGCCGTGAGGCATCCACTCCCCATCCTGGTCCTGGGGCGTTATTTCCTCCAGGCTGCTTTTTTCCTTGCTCTCATTCTAGGGGACTCTTCAAGCCCTATGACTCTCTTTTTACTTCCACTCTTCTCCTAGGAAGGTGGACATGCAGTCTATCTGCACCGTTCTGGCTCAGACCTCTTCTACTTCCACCTGCTCACCAACTCAAAGCACTTCGAAACCCCAGGCGCGTCCGCTCACTCATCATGCCCAGGGCCATTTCAGGCAGGCACATCGACCATGCACACAGGCCATTCCTGCTCTGGGGCCTGATCCCCAGAACTCTGAACATCTAGCTTGAATGGGGAACAGGGTGTCATAACTGCATTTGTCAGGAAGATCTACGCATGCCTCGTTTCTTACTCTCCTCCTTCCCTGGTGGCGAGAAAACTGGTTCTAACTCACCCAGTTTTTTCTAGGTCCTGGGTCATCTCACAGCCATGGATTTTAAGTTTCCAAACCCTAAAGTGTTCTCTGCTCGCTACAGAAAATCCCTTCCCGCCCACTCGGTGTGTGTGACTGATCCTAAGTAGCATAAGGGTCAAGCAGGGAATAAGAGAAAAGACAGGGGAATGAACCCACCAGTTAACACTGTGTAAGACCCCTTCACTTCAAACAGCTGCCTGTTATTATTTCTACAGTTTGGGCCCCATAGATAAACATGGTTCGTGCACTATTAACGTTCGCCATACCCTTTTGACAAATCCCCCTTTGTGCCTCAATTTACTCACTTGTAAAGTAGGAATAATGACAGTGCCCACCTCCTACAATGTTTGGGAAGATTAAAATCAGTTAAACAGGCCGGGCGCGGTGGCTCAAGCCTGTAATCCCAGCACTTTCGGAGGCCGAGACGGGCAGATCACGAGGTCAGGAGATCGAGACCATCCTGGCTAATACGGTGAAACCCCGTCTCTACTAAAAATACAAAAAACTAGCCGGGCGTGGTGGCGGGCATCTGTAGTCCCAGCTACTCGGGAGGCTGAGGCAGGAGAATGGCGTAAACCCGGGAGGCGGAGCTTGCTGTGAGCCGAGATGGCGCCACTGCACTCCAGCCTGGGGGACAGAGCAAGACTCCGTCTCAAAAAAAAAAAAAAAAAAAAATCAGTTAAAAGAGTGTGAAGTGCTGCTCAGAACAGTTTCTGGCAAGGAGGGAGTGCCCTGTACACTGTTAGCTGTCATTATTATGATTAGTATCATTTGTTGTTGGTGTCATATTTGTCTTTCTCGTTACCCATGTTTCAGGGTGAAGACAATGTTTTAAAAATGTATCTCTGTATCCGATTCAGCACATGACAGGGCCCAGCACACAGTAGGTATTCAGTACATGTTGATTTATTGTTTTTTTTTTTTTTAAGAGAAAGGGCCTCGCTCTGTCACCCAGACTGGAGTGCAGTGACGCTATCATAGCTCACTACAGCCTCGGACTCCTTGACTCAAGCGATCCTCCCACCTCAGCCTCCCGAGTAGCTAGGAAAACAGGCACACACCACCACACCTGGCTAATTTTAAAAAATTTTAAAAAGTTTTCTCTAGAGATGGGATCTCACTATGTTGCCCAAGCTTTGAATTTTTTTTTTTTTTTTTTTTTTTGAGACAGAGTCTCGCTCTGTCGCCCAGGCTGGAGTGCAGTGGCCGGATCTCAGCTCACTGCAAGCTCCGCCTCCCGGGTTTGCGCCATTCTCCTGCCTCAGCCTCCCGAGTAGCTGGGACTACAGGCGCCCGCCACCTCGCCCGGCTAGTTTTTTGTATTTCTTTTTAGTAGAGACGGGGTTTCACCGTGTTAGCCAGGATGGTCTCGATCTCCTGACCTCGTGATCCGCCCGTCTTGGCCTCCCAAAGTGCTGGGATTACAGGCTTGAGCCACCGCGCCTGGCCAAGGCTTTGAATTTTAACTGAAGAAACAAACTGTTGTGTTTTGTTCTCTCTAACTAAAAATTCAGATTCAGACCTTTGATGTAATGAAATCACTTGACTCCTCCCCCACCCGCCCCTACCGATTACAAAAGATTACATACCTTAGACTGTCAGAGCTGGAAGAGACCTGGGGGATCATCTGGTCTAACCTTAGTTTACAGAGAAGAATTACAAAACCCAGGAAGAGGAAAATGAACTGCTCATGGTTACTTAGTGGGTAAAAGAAGGACTTATAAACCAACTGGTGGGAGTTTAATCACTTCCTTTGCAGGACTGAGAAACAGAGCTCATCCCTCCTTGTGCTCATGACTCATTGACAACATTTAATGAACACTCACCCCATGCCATGCTTAGGAGTGGGAAGACTGCAGGCCATAAGGCTAGAGCAGGGTTTAAATCTCAGTTCCACCCCTCGGCAGCTAACACCCTTGAATAAACCGAGCCTCATTATCCTCACTTATAAAACAGGGACAAATAATAAAGAGATGGAAGGAGTTTTGCGGGGAGTCAATGAACGGATGTGTTTGTGTTTCTAGCATATAGTAGCAATGTTTGTTTCCTTCCTCTCCACTCTGGTAGCAAGCCAAAGAAGTAGAAGATGGGCCCTTGTCCTTAAGGAGATTATGATCCTGTCTCTTTGCAAGATGAAGAAGTCTGAGCATGAGCTGAGCGGAAAGTCAAAGGACAGGGAGAGTTAACTGGGAATGCTTAATGGGAGAGGCAATTCTAGTTTTAAAAGAGAGAAAGAAGATCGATTGGCAGGGAGCATTAGAAAGATTTCCTAATGTGCTCTTCAGAGAGGCTTCCCCTGACCACCTGTGCAAAGTAGCCCCCATCACTCTCTGTCCCCTTGCCCAACATTCTATATCACAGCATTTACAACTCTGACACCCTTGCTTGTCTTTCTGTTTTTCATCTGTGCCCCCAACTAGAATGCATGCTCCAAAGAGCAGGGAATTCTTCATCTGCCATCTGCTTGGTGCTGTCACTCCTGTTCTAAACAATGTCTGGCATATCATAATTGCTTGAAAATGTTTGTCAAGTGAATATAGAGTGACAAATTACAACAGTAGCTGAGTGATCTTGGGAAGAAAGGAATGATTTGCCCGGGAAGAGTGTTTAAAATATCAAGGAATTAGTGAATGGTGCTCCAGTACTGAGGGCTGGGATTTGACCATTTCCGATGGCAGAAAGGAGGCTCTTCTGTTGAGCTGGTGGAACAGCTTCCCTCCCTGGAAGGCCCACGTTCCCAACCTTTGGTCAGCTCTTTTCACTCCCATACCAACGTGAGCCGAGAGAGAGAACCACACCTCCTCAAGACCTGGGGTGCCTTTAGGTTAGCGCTTTACACGGGATCATCTGAAGTCATAAGGAATTCTCGAGTGTGTCTGACTTTGTCGAGTGTTAGTCCAGCTAAGTGTTAGAGAGATGGATGCTCACAGCCCACAAATAGCATGGTTGAATCACCAAGCATCTTGTTTGTGTTAGAGAGTGAGATAAACTCTAGGAGCCTTCACCCATAAAACTGTCTGCAGTATTGAAAACATGCTTCATAAAAACTCCCTGATGACCGGGAATGTAATCTTCTAACGTGGGATTGGCTGAAAACACTTTTGAAAACAAATTACTACGGGTTGTCCAGTTTTGCTCTTATGCAGTAGGGGGCGCTGTTGATACAAATTCCATCCGTACTACATGGACTCCAGTACACTAACCACAGGTGTTCCGTGTTCACAGCTTTACCCAGATACTATAGCCCTGGTTGTTAACACTGAAGAGTTAACAGGTGTGCCAGGAGAAGAACGTGGCTTACTCAAACTGTTTGAAGGATAGCATTTTCTTGGTTGGCATCCTATCAACTCTTAACTTGTTCTCTTCGTACAGAAACGTTTTCACCTTTTTCAATTCTTACCATATAACATTGACTTTTCTCCTAAAGAGATTATTTGTTGTTCATCCTAAGGATTAATGTTTGGTGTCCTGAGAATCAGTGTATTGGAGGAATGTCAAGATGTCTGAAATGAGGAAGCCCAAGTCCTACCCACCAACTAGAAGAAAATTTAGACAAAGTCAAGTTGAACCCAACTCTCTCAAGAGATGAACTTACTAGGGCTGCAAAGGTACTTGTCCGGAAAACCACTCTTGGGTTTCCCCATAAGCAATATAGTCATTTAGGGAGGAAAGCTGCCCCTATAGAAATCCCAAAGTGGGGTGCATGAGAGTTTCCGAATGCCAAATATTGTAGGGATATTCACCCACTTAGAGACTGGGCAATAGATTTGCATTTCTGGAAGCTCTGACCTTACAGAATAAGGGATGAATAAAGGGTACCCTGGACCATGAAGAAAAGATGCCTCCAATCCTTCACCCTGTCTTAAGCAACAAGCTTCCAAGGCTGACTGAGCTTTGCCAGATCCTGCTTTGGCCATCTTGGGATGACCAAATTACCACGTGGGTGAAGAAAGTATGGAGAATTGGGGGGCTATGGAGATACTTTGACCTTTTCTGGAGTCTAGGACCTTCACCGTCCTTGACGGTGCTTCTATTCTAGTTCTTCTAGCAGAGGAGAGCAGTGTTCCTATGAAGTTCCTATGCTCCCTGTGGCTCAAGGCCTTTGAAACTGGGGATCTCGGCTGAAGGCTGACTCAGTGTCTCAGGACCCAGCAAGCCCCTCAGCCCCTCAGCTCCTTCAGCCTCCCTCCACGTAATGCCGTGGATGGAGGTGCCAGAGAGAGGCTGCAAAACAAAGGTGGCTTTCACCCAGAGCCAGCTGAGAGGTGATGGCTGTGGTGGTGGGGTCTGCAGCCCTGAAGCAGGGTGCTGTCCTGTGACTCTGAGCTCAAAAATGTGTGAAATTTCTTTTTGCTGGGTATTCTACATCAAGCGGAACCTGTTCTCAGAGAAACATTCCATTTCACAGACCCTAATGGCTTTCCTCTGTGCTGATGCATTAATGAGGCTCCGGCTCATTCTAATCAGAAGGAAGCCATGCAGATAATTGCCTGAATTTTTAATTCAGGGTTATGATAGGGGAATCAAAGTCACACTGCAGTTGCTGAGGCTGCCTCTAGTTCCAGGCCATTGACTTTTGCAATTTTCTTTGATTTCCCCCTCCCTGTCTCTTTCTCCCCACTCCCACTCTCTCTCTCTCTCTCTCTCTCTCTCTCTCTCTCTCTCTCTCTCTCTCTCTCTCTCTCTCTTTCTCTCTGTCTCTCTCAGACTTGGTGGAGACTGACAGTCAGTTTCAGGTTGGGGTGGAGTAGAGAAATAGGGGCAGCCCTTGGGGTCTCCCACAGTCTTTCTTCCTCCTCCTCTTTTGCAATCCTTCCCCTCCCCCATGAAAGCGTGGATCCTGCCTGCACCTGTCACCCCAGGGCTGGTTCTGGGAGAGTGCCCTGCAACTGGCCTTCCCACTCAGGGTCTCCGTGCCCATAAGCAAGGACAGGAAATTTGCCCCAGGAGAGGATCTCCCTTGGCAATTTACTTCTCATTCCATCTCAGTTTTTAGGGCAGAGGAGAGAAATGATAAAGGGAAGGGAAAAAGAGATCAGGTGACCAGAGCAGCTCAGCAGCTTCCAATGCCTTGCAAAGGCAATCTGTTCTCCTTTGGTGCTGAGACCAAGGGCAGGTGGAAAGTTGGAGGAACCTAAGCCTGAGGTCCTTCCTGAATTAACTTCTCCCCTGACATAATCATCACTGAGTGCTAGAACTTTAAAGAACTTACAGAACCCTGACAACTACAGGTGGTAGACAGGGGTAAATGCAAACTGCTTGTACGATAGGCCACTAACCCACAAATGAAAGAAAGGCCCCAGAGGCTGGTACAGAAAGAGGCTCCCTGACATTGGCCAGTTTGCCCAGAATGTCCAGAACTTTGGGGTGACACAGAATTTGCTAGGGTGAGAGTGGGCGGCCTTTATGGCTCAATTCCAACCAATAGTCACTTTCCAGGAGAGTGACTATTCTTGCAAGGGAAGTTTTCTTCTCCCAGTATGCTCCAGTGCTGGCTATAGCAACACCATCGGCACACGTTTACACTTTAAGCCGGCATTCAGCAGAGTGATTCTTTCCCTTCCAGATTGGTCTCTGAATCACTGGGCACCACACACTTGGCATCTAAGAGCAAAATGTATCTCCACATCTCTGACTCTGTATTATCGGTTCAGGATTCTTACTTTCAAGAGAGAGAAGATAATTTTCACTGGGACTGAGCATCTCCTGGGTGCCATGGACGTTATATACCATCCTTCCATTTAACCATTACCAGTACCTTGTGAAGAAGAGATGACTGTCTCTACTTTACACTTCAGGAAACTTGGGTTCACCAAAAAGGAACAGAAATTTTATTGCCACCTGCACCTCACCTTCCAGGGAAAGTTTTGTTTTGTGGAACCCAGAAATCCCTTTCAAGGTGTGTTTCCAGGGCTTAGCAATGCTACTGATAATGCAGTCTTTCCAATTGCAGGCTACAGCTTTCAGAAATCAAAGGAGGCAGTTACCTTTATTATGCTGGTGGAATTTGACCTCCGCTGGGCTTTTGTTTCCTCAATAAAACACGGCCTCATATCTGAATAGCACCCCTCGCCCAAGAATGCCAAAGCAACCTCACAAACTCCACAGTCATCCACACGCTGACTCCTTGAGAACATCCCCAACAGAACTATCATTTGACTCAGCAATCCCATCACTGGGTATCTACCCAAAGGAAAATAAATCGTTCTACCAAAAAGGCACAGGCACTTGCATGTTCATTGCCATGTTATTCACAATAGCAAAGACATGGAGTCAACTAGATGCCCATCCACGGTGGATTAGATAAAGCAAATGTGGTACATATACACCATAGAATACTATGCAGCAATAAAAAAGAGTGAAATCACATCCTTTGCAGCAACATGGATGCAGCTGGAGGCTATTATCCCAAAGGAATTAATGCAGGAACAGAAAACCAAATACTACATGTTCTCACTTATAAGTGGGAGCTGACCACTGGGTACATACAGACACAAAGGTGAGAAAAATAGACTCTGGGGACTCCAAAAGGGGAGAGGGAGGGAGGGAGGAAGGCAAGGGTTGAAAAACTACCTATTGGGTACTATGCTCACTACCTGGGTGATAGGATCATTCATACCCCAAACCTCAGTGTCATACAATATACGCAGACAACAAACCTGCACATGTACCCCTGAATCTAAAATAAAAGTTGAAATTATTTAAAAAAAAAAAAAAAAAAAAAAGCAGTCCATCTCTTCTAGAACAGTGGACCTCATCATGGTGCTAGACTATTTTATGATAGCACAGAGTATCTCTGGGGATGTTTGCGAACCTCTGTTGAACTTTTAAAGCAAAATCAGTTACCGTTTCTTTTTTTTTTTTCATTTTTATTTTCATAGAGACGGAGTCTCACTTTGTTGTCCAGGTTGGTCTTGAACTCCTGGGCTCAAGTGATTCTCTTGTCTCAGCTTCCAAAAGTGCTGGGATTACAGGCGTGAGCCACTGTACCCAGCCAGGTTTCTATGTCTTTTAATTTTTTTTTTTAAAGGCATGTGCTTTGGGACACCTTTAGGCAGAGTTAGGGTCTCATTTATTCAATCAGTGTATATTTAATGAGCACCAACTATGCACCAGATTGTTCCAGGCACTGAGTCCTGCCCTCTGAGGGAACATCACAGTTTAGTGGGATAGATGAATGCAGGCTGAGGGATACGGCAGAGGATGAATGTTGAAAGGAAATCCTGAAATCAAGCTAACAACATGCTGTGTAAACTCCAACAAAATTGAGAGTAACAGTGAGCGCCCTTGTTCCTGAGCCCAGAGCATAGATCCATTCAGGGATGAAAAACCCCATTCTAAACTTTGGTCCCCTCCCACCTCAAAAGGCAACTTTCTCTTAGCTCTCTGGAGACCCAGTCTGCTCCCAGGTCCTGTGCATTCCAGCTCCAGCCCTGTGAACTTGGAGTTAATGATTAAACCATGCGGTAGTGCCGTGGCTGGAGGCTGAGGCTTCCTTGGGGTGAGCTGGGTGGCTCAGCCCTGGAAACTGCCAAGTCCCTGGCTGGGCTCCAGCCAGGGATAGGCCGGAGACAGAGCCAGCCCCCACACCCACATGCAGCTCATTTTCA
Source organism: Macaca mulatta (assembly GCF_049350105.2). NCBI lineage: Eukaryota > Metazoa > Chordata > Mammalia > Primates > Cercopithecidae > Macaca > Macaca mulatta. The sequence goes on from NC_133421.1 coordinate 46,481,885, forward strand.
AAGTTGGCTGCAGTCTCAACAACCTCTAGTCACAGAACCTACTGCTACAAACCTAAGGCACTGTGTGGTATAGTGGAAAATCGAATGTAAAAGGAAACGCAAGTCTTACGTGCAAATTCTGACCCTGCTACTAATTCACTGGGTGACCTTGGGGTAGTCTCCTCACCTTTTCTGGGTTTCAAGTTCCTCATCCGTAACGGAAGAATGTTGGACCAGAACGTGCCATGTTCTCTTACAATTCTGTGCATTTGCACATGCTGTTACATTTGCCTGGTACACCCTTCCTATCCCTTTTGTCTTCTTACTCATCCTCCAAAGTGCAGCTGAGGGGTCGCCATCTTCAGAAAGCTTTCCCTGACCCTCTCCCAACAGGCTAAGCTAGATGCCCCTTCTTTTAGTCCCATAGCACTCTGTATTTCCTTTATCATAACACTTAGCCTACTGTTTTTACAGGCGTATTTTGGAGATATTGTGGGTTCACTTCCAGACCACTGCAATAAAGCAAATACGGCAATACAGTGAGTCACACAAATGTTTCGGTTTCCCAGTGCATCTAAGAGTTATGGTCACACTGTACTGTCGTCTACTAAGTGTACCATAGCATCACATCTTTTAACAAGTACATACCTTGATTTTAAGATACTTTGTTGCTTAAAAAAAAAAATGGTAGCAATCATCTGAGCCTTCAGTGAGTAGTAATCTTTTTGCTGGTAGAGGGTCTTGCTTCACTGTTGATGGCTGCTGACTGATTAGGGTGGTGGTTGCTGAAGATTGAGGTTGCTGCGGCAATTAAAAAAATTTAATAAGACAATGAAGTTTGTGACATAGATGGACTTTTCCTTTTACAAAAGATTTCTCTGTAGCATGCAGCACTTTTTGGTAGCATTTTGTCCACAATAGAAGTTCTTTCAAAACTGGAGTCAATTCTGTCAAATCCTGCCACCACTTTATCAACTAAGTTTATGAGATATTCTCAGTCCTTTGTTGTCATTTCAACAATGTTCATGGCATCTTCACCGGGAGTAGATTCCATCTCAAAAAACTACTTTCTTTGCTCATCTATAAGAACCAACTCCTCATCTGTCAAAGTTATATTATGAGCATCCAGGAGTATGACACAAAGGTGGAATAGACATTAATTTTGTGCATTTTTTGGTAAATTTTTTTTGGTAACGACAAAGCTTTGCTACAATTTTACGCATTTCATTCAAATCAGTGATCTGTGTTCGTATAATTTCTGAAACGTAATTGTGGATTATAAAAGTGTAACATCATAATTACATTTCTAACTAGAATTAGTATGTCTAGTTTTGTATCTTTGTGCCATATTATTTTAAGTTCTGTAATATATGTGCAGGATGTGCAGATTTGTTACATACATAAATGTGTGCCATGGTTGTTTGCTACACCTATCAACCCATCACCTAAGTATTAAGCCCTACGTGCATTAGCTATTTTTCCTGATACTCTCCCTCCCCCACCCCCAACAGGCCCCAGTGTGTGGTGTTCCCCTCCCTCTGTCCATGTGTTCTCATTGCTCAGCTCCCACTCATAAGTGAAAATATGCAGTGTTTGGTTTTTTGTTCCTGTGTTAGTTTGCTGAGGACAATGGCTTCCAGCCCCATCCAAGTCACTGCAAAGGGCGTGATCTCATTCCTTCTTATGGCTGCATAATATTCCATGGTGTATATGTACCACATTTTCTTTATCCAGTCTACCATTGGGTTGGTTACATGTCTTTGCTATTGTGAGTAGTGCTGCAATGGACATATGTGTGCATGTATCTTTGTCATAGAATGATTTATATTCCTTTGGGTACATACCAAGTAATGGGATTGCTGGGTCAAACAGCATTTCTGGTTCTAGGTCTTTGAGGAATTGCCATACTGTCTTCCACAATGGTTGAACTAATTTACATTTCCACCAACAGTGTAAAAGTGTTCCTACTCCTCCACAGCCTCGCCAGCATCTGCTGTTTCTTGACTTTTTAATAATCACCATTCTGGCTGGTGTGAGATGGTATCTCATTGTGGTTTTGATTTACATTTCTCTAATGATCACTGATGTTGACCCTTTATTTTTATGTTTACAGTGTCTGTTCGTGTCCTTTGCTCACTTGTTAATGGGGTTGTTTGGTTTTTTCTTGTAAACTTAAGCTCCTTATAGATTCTGAATATTAGACCTTTGTCAGATGGACAGATTGCAAAAATTTTCTCCCATTCTACAGGTTGTCTATTCACTCTGATGATAGTTTCTTTTGCTGTGCAGAAGCTCTTTAGTTTAATTAGATTTCATTTGTCCATTTTTACTTAGACTCCCACACAATAATAGTGGGAGACTTTAACACCCCACTACCAATATTAGACAGATCATCAAGACAGAAAATTAACAAATACATTCAGGACTTGAACTCAGCTCTGGATCAAGTGGACCTGACAGATATCTACAGAACTCTTCACCCAAAAACAACAGCATATACGTTCTTCTTGGCACCGCATGGCACTTACTATAAAATTGATCACATAATTGGAAGTAAAACACTCCTCAGCAAATGCAAGAGAGCTGAAATCATAACAAACAGTCTCTCAGACCACAACACAATCTAATTAGAACTCAAGATTAAGAAGCTCACTCAAAACCACACAACTGCATGGAAATTGAATAGCCTGCTCCTGAATGATTCCCGGGTAAATAATGAAATTAAGGCAGAAATCAAGAAGTTCTTTGAAACCAATGAGAACAAAGAGACAACATGCCAGAATATCTGTTCAGCTAAAGCAATGTTAACAGAGAAATGTATAACACTAAACACTATAACACAAAAAGCTAGAAAGATCTCAAATTGACAATCTAACATCACAACTAAAAGAACTAGAGAGCCAAGAGCAAACAAACCCCAAAGCTGGCAGAAGACAAGAAATAACCAAGATTAGAGCAGAACTGAAGGAGACAGAGATCCAAAAACCCTTCAAAAAATCAACAAATCCAGGAACTGATTTTTTGAAGACCAAAAAAAAAAAAAAAAAAAAAAAGACTGCTAGCTAGACTAATAAAGAAGAAAAGAGAGAAGAATTGAATAGACACAACAACAACAACAAAAAGATAAAGGGGATAACACCACTGACCCCACAGAAATACAACCATCAGATAATATTAAAAACACCGCTATGCAAAAAAACTAGAAAATCTATAAGAAATGGATACGTTCCTGGACACATACACTCTCCCAAGACTGAACCAGGAAGAAGTTGAATCCCTGAATAGACCAATAACAAGTTCTGAAATTGAGGCACTAATTAATGGCCTACCAACCAAAAAAAGCCCAGGACCAGAAAGATTTACACCTGAATTCTACCAGAGGTACAAAGAGTAGCTGGTACCATTTCTTCTGAAACTATTCCAAATGATTGAAAAGGAGGGACTCCTCCCTAACTTATTTTATGAGGCCAGTGTCATTCTGATACCAAAACCTGGCAGAGATATGACAAAAAAAGAAAACTTCAGGCCAATATCCCTCATAAACATTGATACAAAAATCCTCAATAAAATACTGGCAAGCCTAATCCAGCAGCACATCAAAAAGTTTATCCACCACGATCAAGTCAGCTTCGTCCCTAGGATGCAAGGCTGGTTCAACATATGCAAATCAATAAGCATAATTCATCATATAAACAAAACTAAAGACAAAAACCACATGATTATCTCAATAGGCACAGAAAAGGCCTTCCATAAAATTCAACATCTCTTCATATTAAAAACTCTCAATAAACTACGTATTGATGGAACATACATCAAGACAATAAGAGCCATTTATGACAGACCCACAACCAATATCATACTGAATGGGCAAAAGTTGGAAGCATTCTCCCTGAAAACCAGCGCAAGACAAGGATGCCCTCTCTCACCACTCCTATTTGACATAGTATTGGGAGTTCTAGCCAGGGCAATCAGGCAAAAGAAAGAAAGAAAGCATACTCAAATAGGAAGAGAGGAAGTCAAACTGTCTCTGTTTGCAGACGACATGATCCTATATCTAGAAAACTCCATCATCTCAGCCCAAAAGCTCTTAAGATGATAAGCAACTTCAGCAAAGTCTTAGGATAAAAAATCAATGTGCAAAAATCACAATCACTAGCATTCCTATACACCAACAATAAACAAGCAGACAGCCAAATCATGAATGAACTCTCATTCACAATTGCTACTAAGAGAATAAAATACCTAAGAATACAGCTAACAAGGGAAGTGAAGGACCTCTTCAAGGAGAACTACAAACCACTGCTCAAGGAAATCAGAGAAGACACAAAGAAATGGAAAAACATTCCATGTTCATGGATAGGAAGAATCAATATTGTGAAAATGGCCATACTGCCCAAAGTAATTTACAGATTCAATGCTATTTCCATTAAATGACAATTGACATTCTTCACAGAATTAGAACAAACTACTTTTTATGCTGCATTTTAACACTTGGTATTACTTAGGTTATTTTGTTTTGGTTAAAATGGCTCAGGTAGAAAAAACAATCCAATTCATATTAAGACGATGTACAAAACTGTAAATGAAATGTGTACAGAGAATTGTCTTTTAGACGACTAGATTCGTCCTTTTATTTCTCCATCTCTATGAAAGAATGTGTACTTCTTATTGCAAGGCAGTCTCTACTGTGTCTTCTTTTGTGGCGTCTTCCATGTGAACAGCATAAGCTTGGAGCACTAGTTTGATTATTATGTTTATTACAATTTGTAATAAATTGAGAAGATAGTATCATATATATGGGGAAAAAGCTACATCATGAGATTGCAGCAATTCAGTCGCATCTTCAGGCTCCACTGTTTTTTCAGAAGCAGGGAGGAGGGAACAGGCTCCGTTTCTAATTCTGGTTCTCTTGCTATTTTTACCACATGTGCAGTGACTTCCCCCCACTGAAGTAATGCGTAAGGGTTGGAATCAACTTCTTCCAAATTCTTGTTAACGTCGACATCTTGACCCTGACCCATGAATCATGAATGTTCTTAATGACATCTAGAACAATGAATCCTTTCCAGAAGGTTTTCAATTTACTTTGCCCAGATCCATCAGAGAAATCACTATCTTTGGCAGCTATAGCCTTATGAAATGTATTTCTTAAATAATAAGATTTGAGAGTCAAAATCACTCCTTGATCCATGGACTACAGAACGGATGTTGTATTAGCAGGTATGAAAACAGCATTCATCTCCTCATACATCTGCATTAGAGTTACTGGGCGACCAGGTGCATTGTCAATGAGCAGTAATATTTTGAAAGGAATCCTTTTTTCTGAGCAGTAGTTTTCAACAGTGGGCTTAAAATATTCAGTAAACCATGCTGTAAATAGATGTCCTGTCATCAGGCTTTGTTATTCCATTTCTAGAGCACACACAGAGTAGGTTTAATATATTTCTTTAAAGTCCTAGGAGTTTTGAAATAGTCAATGAGCTCGAATGCTCACGCCTGTAATCTCAGCACTTTGGGAGACTGAGGCGGGTGGATCACGAGGTCAGGAGCTCAAGACCAGCCTGGCTAAGATGGTGAAACTCCATCTCTGCTAAAAACTACAAAAAATTAGCCAGGCGCTGTGGCAGGCTCCTGTAATCCCAGCTACTCAGGAGGCTGAGGCAGGAGAATTGCTTGAACCCGGGCGGCAGAGGTTGCAGTGAGCCGAGATTATGCCACTGCACTCCAGCCTGGGTGACAGAGTGAGACTCTGTCTCAAAAAAAAAAAAAAAAAAAGGCCGGGCGCGGAGGCTCACGCATGTAATCTCAGCACTTTGGGAGGCCGAGGCGGGCGGATCTCAAGGTCAGGAGATTGAGACCATCCTGACTAAGGCGGTGAAATCCCGTCTCTACTAAAAATATGAAAAATTAGCCGGGCATGGTGGCAGGCGCCTGGAGTCCCAGCTACTCGGGTGGCTGAGGCAGGAGAATGGCGTGAATCCTGGGAGGTGGAGCTTGCAGTGAGCAGAGATCCGGCCACTGCACTCCAGCCTGGGCGAGGGTGCGAGACTCCATCTCAAAAAAAAAGAGAGAGAAAGAAAGAAAGAAGAAAAACAAGAAATAGTTAATGAGCATTGGCTTCAACTTAAAGTCACCAACTCCATTAGCCCCTAACAAGAGAGCCAACCTGTCCTTTGAAGCTTTGAGGCCAGGTATTGACTTCTTCCTAGCTATGAAAGTCCTAGGTAGCATCTTCTTCTAATAGAAGGCTGTTTGGTCTACACTGAAAATCTGTTGCTTAGTGTAGCTGCCTTCATCCGCAATCTTAGGTAAATATCCTAGAGAGCTTGCTGCAGCTTCTACATCAGCACTTGCTGCTTCTCTTGCACTTTTACGTTATAGAGATTATTTCTTTTCTTAAATCACATCAACCAATCTCTGCTAGCTTAAAAAAAAATATTTTGCAGCCTCCTTACATCTCTCTGCCTTCACAAAATTGAAGAGAATAAGGGCCTTTCTCTGGCCCTGGCTAAGGCTTTGGCTTAAGGGAATATAGCGGCTGGTTTGATCTTCTATTCCCACCACTCAAGCTTTCTGCATATGAGCAATAAGGCTGTTTCCCTTTCTCATCAAGCATGTGTCCACAGGAGTAGCGCTTTCCATTTGCTTCAAGAACTTTTCTTTGCCTTCACAACTCAGCTAACTGGTGCAAGAGGCCTAGTTTTCAGTCTAGCTCAGCTTTCACGTGCCTTCCTCACTAAGCTTAAGCCTTTCTAGCTTTTGATTTAAAAAGAGATGTGCGACTCTTCCTTTCACTTGAACACTTTGAGGCCACTGCAGGGATTATTAGTTGGCCTGATTTTAATATATTGTGTCCCAGGGAATAGGGAGGCCCAAGGCGTGGGAGAGAGATGGGGGGACACCTGGTCGGTGGAGGAATCAGAACACACATATTTATAGATTAAATTTGCTATCCTATATGGTGTGGTTTGTGGTACCCCAAAACAATGACAATAGTAACATCAAAGATCACTGATCACAGATCAACATGATATATATAATAATACGAAAAAGTTAGAAATATTGCAAGCATTACCCACATGTGACTCTGAGACAAAAAATGAGTATATACTGTTGGAAAATTGGCACCAATAGCGTTGCTCAATGCAGGGGTGCCAGAAATCATGCATTTGTAAAAAACCAAAACAAAAAAAAACTCAGTACATGAGAAGCACCATAGAATGAGGTATGCTTTGCTTAGCCTCATTCTCAGTCCTGCCCCACCCGCTATTGGACTATAAGCTTTTGAAGGCAGAAGCTTTTGTTTATCTATTTTTGTATCCCCAGGGCACAGCATAGTACCTGGCATTAAGTGTGTGTTCAGAAATTTTAAGTTTCCTCCAATTAGAATCATTATGGTTAATGATATTTGTGAATTTACTTCTACCATTTTATTTTATGTTTTCTTTTTATTTTTACTTCTTTTCTCCTTTCTCTTTATTTTTTTTTGCATTCTACCAATTGATCATATTATTTTTATTCGTTGGCTTAAAAGTTTTACATTCCATTTCTACTCTTTTAGTGGGAACCCTTAAATTTTTAATATAAATACTTATCCTAATTAGTCTAAAGGTAATCAATATCTCTAATGATTTTTCCTAAAATATAAAACCATAGGACACTTTAATTTGCCCTTGTCAAATACCTACTATGTCCTGGTAATTTAGTTTCATCTTATTTTTAAACCCACCAAAATTACTCTTTTAACAAAATTTTGTAGGCCAGGTACAGTGGTGCATGCCTATAATCCCAGCACTTAGAGAGGCCGAGGTGGGAGGACTGCTTGAGCCCAGGATTTTGAGACCAGCCTGGGCAACATAGGGAGACCCCATCTCTACAAAAAATTTTTAAAAATTAGCTAGGCTTGGCCGGGCGCGGTGGCTCAAGCCTGTAATCCCAGCACTTTGGGAGGCCGAGACGGGCGGATCACGAGGTCAGGAGATCGAGACCATCCTGGCTGACACCGTGAAACCCCGTTTCTACTTTAAAAATACAAAAAACTAGCCGGGCGAGGTGGCGGGCGCCTGTAGTCCCAGCTACTCGGGAGGCTGAGGCAGGAGAATGGCGTGAACCCGGGAGGCGGAGCTTGCAGTGAGCCAAGATCGCGCCACTGCACTCCAGCCTGGGCGGCAGAGCGAGACTCTGTCTCAAAAAAAAAAAAAAAAAAAAAATTAGCTAGGCTTGATGGCCCATGCCTCTTGTACCAGCTACTCAGGAGGCTGAAGTAGGAGCACATCTCTATATATACATTTTGGGTGCCTGGGGTTCTGTTGCCCAGGCTGGAGTGCAGTGGTGAGATATCGGCTCACTGCAACCTCCGCCTCCTGTATTCAAGCGATTCTCCTGCCTCAACCTCCTGAGTAGCTGGGATTACAGGCACCTGCCACTACACCCAGCTAATTTTTGTATTTTTAGTAGAGATGGGATTTCGCCATGTTGGCCAGGCTGGTCTTGAATCCCTGACCTCAGGTGATCTGCCTGCTTCGGCCTCTCAAAGTGCTGGGATTATAGGCATGACCCACCGTGCCCGGCATGTGCCCATTCTGCATTTCTAACAAGCTCCCAGATGATGCCAGTGCTGCTGGTCCACGGACCACGTTTGACCAGCAAGGGTCCAATACAACCAGACACTGTGTTAAGAACATACGCGATGTGGGGGTTGGAGACAGAGAGTTTAAAAAGAACAACAGAGTTTGAGAAAGGAATACCCAGACTCTCAAAGCTCAGCTTTAGTGGCTGCAGGAAAATACGCTACAGTTATGGTGAAGGTTTGCCTGTTCACACATATTATTCCAGGTGCACAGGAAAAGGAAGAACAAATTATTTCCCTGTGTGAACCACAGAAAAGGAGTCTTGATGTATTTCTTTACATGCCAGCCACTTCCCTCTTTAGTGACTAATGCCAGCATTTTTTTTTTCCTGAGGTCTGAAGCAAAACTATGCCAAGCCCACCTCCTTAAGTCACGCCTCATTATGGTCAGGGGGAACCCCATCTTCTTATGTACCTACAAATGCCACTGCAGCATAACTACATCAGGTCATTTCATCAGATTACGTTGCACAGATGTCAGCCTCTCTGGTCCCTCTGAGCCCACCTGCTTTGGAGAAACCATCCCAGAAAGGTTGCGAATTCCTGAATTGTTGGTATGGTGTTGAAAGAGGGAGAAACTGCAATGATGGGGGCTGGCCATCTGCCTATAAATTTTCACACCTGTAGCTTGTGTTGTTCTAGAGAGTGTCTACACTACACTTCTCTGATGCCACCAACCTGCTGCTTTTATTTTTAAAGAGGAAAAAAAAAAACCTATTCCAGTAATAATCTCATCTACATTTAATTATATTGCCCTGAGCACTTTTCTTTCACTGGCAATGAATGTGGCCTGTAAAGAGTGTCTAGGGCCCTCAGGCCATAGTCACTTCCTGCAAGAGAAACTGAGATGGGATCCCCCGAGCCTGCTTAGAGCTGAGTGGTGCCCAGGGTCTGCACTGCTTGCCAGTGGCATGGGCACACCAAAACTGACCCTGAACTCCCCAAAGAGTCCTTTGAAATAGGCTAGGAAAGAGAGCAAAAATGAAGAAGGACGTTTTCTGAAGGGGCCACTCAAATTCTGTTGACACAAAGGGCCCACCTCTCCAATTCTGTATATTCAAGCCTTTCTCTTTTTTTGTTTTTTTTGAGACAGAGTCTTGCTCTGTCGCCCAGGCTGGAGTGCAGTGGCGCGATCTTGGCTCACTGCAACCTCTGCCTCCCAGGTTCACGCCATTCTCCCTCCTCAGCCTCCCAAGTAGCTGGAACTACAGGTGCCCACCACCACAACTGGCTAATTTTGTTTTTGTATTTTTAGTAGGGACGGGGTCTCACCGTGTTAGCCAGGATGGTCTCGATCTCCCGACCTCATGATCCACCCGCCTCGGCCTCCCGAAGTGCTGGGATTACAGGCGTGAGCCACCGCGCCCAGCCCAATCCTTTCTTTCTTGAAGACTGAGGAGGAGAAAGCAGCTAAACTGAGTGGAGTTTTACAAAATCCACAGGCCCTAAGTGCACGGTCAGAGGCAGAGCAGAGGCCTGCACAGCAAAGCTACAGCAACCCTCAACCTTAGCATGGGGTGGGGGTACTTTCAGAGAAGGAGGGACCTCAACATTTGCCTAAATCAACCCCTTGGTTTCCAGGGAAACCAAGATCCAGCAAGAAGAAGAAAAGAGGACTGGCCTGCAAATACCCATAGGGTTTTTAAAATACAGCAATGGGCCAGGCATGGTGGCTCATGCCTGTAATCCCAGCACTTTGGGAGGCCAAGGTGGGCAGATCACCTGAGGCCAGGAGTTCGAGACCAGCCTGACCAACATGGTGAAACCCTGTCTCTACTAAAAAGTACAAAAAATAGCCAGGCATGGTGGCAGGTACCTGTAATCCCAGTCACTCAAGAGGGTAAGGCAGGAGAATCTCTTGAACCAGGGAGGCAGAGGTTGCAGTGAGCCAAGATTGTGCCACGGCACCCCGGCCTGGGCAATAGAGCAAGACTCCTTATCAAAAACTAATAATTTAATTAAATACAGAAATTTTTTTTAAATTAAATCCCCTTGGCATATTGTCACAAAGAACTTCAGAACCGATGTTTGAAAGCTCAAAAGCTGTAAACCATCAGGCACCAGGAACATGGCCGCTACAGCAGTGAGTCTCCACTGTGGAAGGCATCGGAACTTGGGGAATGAGCAGCGATTTGACTCCAAATCACACTGTGAGGTAATGAGAGAATCAGTCCTCAAATCCAGATCAAGCAATTCTCAACTCAGTGCTCTCTCTACCCAACTCAAGAGATGTGCTAGAAAACGTAAAATATAAATGAAAAGACCATAGCACTGAACTTCACCCCCACACAAATAGGAAAATAGGATTTGTGCACTGAGGTTTACTGTTTGACCAAGTGAGCCAGTAGTTTCAATGTATTACAAAAGTCAAGATTAGAAAAACTTGTTTTTAATAGTTTAATGAATTCTATTAAACTATAGATAGTGATCTATAGAGAGAGGCAGTCATCAGAGGGAGAGGGTTAACCCTAAATACCAGACTTAGGCAGAAATTCCATTTTAGGTTTTAAACCAGAAATACATTTGGGAAGATTCATGTTTTAATATCAAATACTTGAGCCCTGCAGGAGTATATGCGCTAACAAACTCACAGATGGTAAATAGCTGTGAAAAAAAACTCATAGATGGTAACTATGCCCAGCCTAATTTCCATTACTTCCATACTGTCTTCAAATTTCTGACTTCCAACATCAAAATTCCACAAACTGCAGCCTCCTGGTTCCCAAAAGAACCTACTTATTACTGACCTGAGTTACTAACATCACTAGTTGCACATCTTCTTTTGCTACTAGCTTTGGATCAAATACTAATTACATAGCCAATGATTGTGTGAATTCGTATCAGCTTTCTGGAAGGCAAATTGGCAATACATGTCAAAAGCCACAAAAATATCTACACCCTTGGGCTAAAAAATCCCACTCCTGGAACTTTTCCTCAGAAGAAAAGTCAAAAAAAGAAGAGACATTATAAAAGATGCCCATCATGGCATTATCGAGAACTACCCAACAATAAGGTCAACGACAGCACATCTGTAAGAACAGCTACCGTTGGCTGAAGAAATTCTCTGCCAGGCCTCTACATGTTTTACTTCTTTTTTTTTTTTTTTTGAGACGGAGTCTTGCTCTGTCCCCCAGGCTGATGTTCAGTGGCGCAATCTCCGCTCACTGCAAGCTCCGCCTCCCGGGTTCACGCCATTCTCCTGCCTCAGCCTCCCGAGTAGCTGGGACTACAGGCGCCCGCCACCATGCCCGGCTAATTTTTTGTATTTTTAGTAGAGACGGGGTTTCACCGTGTTAGCCAAGATGGTCTCGATCTCTTGACCTCGTGATCCGCCCGTCTCCGCCTCCCAAAGTGCTGGGATTACAGGCGTGAGCCACCGCGCCCGGCCTACATGTTTTACTTCTAAACCTTACAGTAACCCTGCCATGTCTGTGTGACCTCCCACTTCACAGACGAGAAAATAGACTCAAAGCACAAGGCAGTAACTGAGCCAAGGTCATATGAGTAGTAAGTGTCAGAAGCAAGGCTTGAACCCAAGGCTTTCTGACTCTGATACCTCTGCCTGTTCCATTCACCCCTGGGATTGCTTGCAACCAAGATGCTGGAGCAGTGAGTCCCAGGAACAAGCCATGATGCAGTAGCTTCCATGATAAGCAGGAAGCAGCAGCAGTGGTGAAAAAGCCTTCCTGGGCTGGGCATAATGGCTCAGGCCTGTAATCCCAGCACTTTGAGAGGCTGAGGCAGGAGGATCACTTGAGGCCAGGAGTTTGAGACCAGCCTGGTCAACATGGCGAAACTCTGTCTCTACTAAAAATACAAAAATTAGCTGAGCATGGTGGCACACACCTGTAATCCCAGCTACTTGGGAGGCTGAGGCAGGAGAATTGCTTGAACCTGGGAGGCAGAGGTTGCAGTGTGCCAAGATGGCGCCACTGCACTCCAGCCTGGGCAATGGAGCAAGACTCCATCTCCAGAAACAACAACAACAACAACAACAACAAAAACCTTCCTGAAATAACATTCAGGGAAAGAGAAGGAGATTAAATTAAATTAAATTAAACCTATAGTATGATTATAATTTTTATTAAAATATGTATAACATTTAAAAGTCATCACTTTTAAAAGGAAATAATTGGGCTAGCATTTGGTGGTCGGGAATGATTGGGTACTTTCTTCTATTTATGGTTCCTTAAATGGTGTTATGCTAATATCTTAACAGCAAGCCTTAAAAAAATAATAATAAAGACTGACTTGACCACTGTCTTAAGCTTAATAAAAGCATGTGAATGTTTTCCTCTCTCTCCTACCTTTGGGTGACTTCTCCACCCTGCCAGTTCTCTCTCGGTTTCATGATGCTTGCACCTTGCCGAAACCACAACTTCCCCCCAGAGTGTTCCTGAGTACCCAGGAGAGAGTCACTGGTAGGTCTTTTTCAGTAGAGGTGAGAGGACGCTGGAATAATGACATCACTATTCAAATGGTGAAGGAGAGAGGGAGAGCACCAAACAAACTCACACACCAAGGAGAAAACCAGTGGGCTTTTATGGCTCTGTTTATGGGAAGTGCCTCACCAACTGAAAGGTCAGGAGCTGACGTGTCCAACGGCACTGGAGCATTACGTGAAATTGCAAAAGTAGAACCTTATAAAAATTCATAAGCTTGGCTGGGCGCGGTGGCTCACGCCTGTAATCCCAGCACTTTGGGAGGCTGAGACGGGCAGATCACGAGGTCAAGAGATCGAGACCATCCTACCTAACACGGTGAAACCCCGTCTCTACTAAAAATACAAAAAAAATAGCTGGGTGTGGTGGCAGGTGCCTGTAGTCCCAGCTACTCGGAAGGCTGAGGCAGGAGAATGGCGTGAACCCGGGAGGCAGAGCTTGCAGTGAGCCGAGATTGTGCCACTGCACTCCAGCCTGGGAGACAGAGCAAGGCTCTGCCTCAAAAAAAAAAAAAAAAAAAAAAAAAAATTTCATAAGCTCATGAAACACCCTCTTGACTATATCAGTTAGCGGTACAGTGCCCAGGATTCTGTCAGGCTCCAGAAAAAATGAAGCATTAGCAACCACATCCTGAGCACCCCAGCATTGTCCTAGAACCATGTCCTCAGCATTGTTCTAGGTCCGTCTCCTCGTAAAAAAAAAAAAACATGCATTGGGTGCTTACTGTATGCCTGTGCTTTGTGGAGCTCCTCCCATGTTAACTGTTTTCATCCCCATGTCCAATCCTATAATAGACATTATTGGCTTACAGGTGAGAAAACCAAGGCTTATTAAACCTGCAGTATAATTTTCGTTAAAAAGTGTGTAACAGCTAAAACATGATTACAGAGGGAAATAGTTGGGCTGGCATTTTTAAATGGGGTTTAAAAAAAAACTTGCCCCGCTGAGATTCAAGTCCAGGTCTGCCTGACACCAATCGCTGCACTCTGCAACCTCTCACACCACCACACCACCCAAAGTCTGTTTCAGCCACTCCTTTCAACACCCTGCGTGATTCTAAGCACTGTCTCCTTTATATGGAGAACACGGTCCTCTACCTGCGTGATCAGAACTGAGTGAGAGTTCACCAGGCTTCCTGCCTTCTCAGTAAAAAGAAAAGTGTTCCACGATGGAAAGAACGTGGCCTTTGGCACGAGATGAATCCAGGTTTGCATCCTGACTTCCGCATTCAGTAACTTCAGTAAGTCACCGAGTGACTCTGAGTCTCCATTTTCTCATCTGCAGAATGGGAGCCCCCTTCTCAGTGACGAGGACTGGAGTCCAGCACAGAGCCTGGTGAGAGTGGGAGTATTTTCACGTGGTTTTCCATTGATTGTGGAGGGATCGCTGAGGTCCAGCTCTCCCCGCTCCGGTGAAGCTGCTGTGAGACAATCATTGGTTGTCAGAAGCGCTCTGTAAATAGTGAAGGATGAGCAAGAGGTTCAGTGGCCCCTCAATGAAAAAACCTAATTATCCAGGATGTTCCTCCAGCTGCTACCTTTGCCATTTCCTTGCTCTCCTTCCAACTGATGCCACCAGACTTTGCCCAATTCATCCACCAGTGGGATGTCTGTTTCCTTTGATGAGACTATCCATTCCCCAATCTCCTAAGATGTTTATCTTCATCCTCATTGTGCCTAGTCATTGATTTTCCTGTTTTACCCCCCTTTCCAAGCTCACCAGATGCCCTGTGCCTCAACTGTTCCACACTGCTCTTTGCAATTTTCTAGTTGGCACACAGAAAATTCTAGTAGGGTGTGTGACACAAGGGCAGTGACCACATCCCCAGGCGCAAGTACCATGCCTACCATATGGGAGGCGTTCAATAAATGTATGATATGTGGGTGAATGAATGAATGAATGAATCATTAACAAGTAGTTTGTATGGCCTGAGTGGAGAGTGAGTTATCCAACAGGAGGTTCTCGCAGAGGACCTATTGCTGGCTGTGAGCAGAGACTCCCAAGACAGGTCTGCCAGGCTCCCTGGGAGGCAGGGCGGATTACGTGCAGCCTTTCTGTTACCTGTTTCATATATATCAAGCCTGTCCAACCCATGGCCCATGCGTCACATGTGGCCTGGGACAGCTTTGAATGAGGCCCAACACAAATTTGTAAATTTTCTTAAAACAGTATGAGATTTGCTATATATATATATATATATATTTTTTAGCTCATCAGCTATCGTTAGTGTATTTTATATGTGGCCCAAAACAATTTTTATTCCAATGTGGCCCAGGCAAGCCAAAAGATTGGACATCCCGATATGTATCATCTCATTTAATTCTCAAAAGAACCCTATCCATGCAAGTGGAAACCCCATCTTACAAAGAAGACTCACTCGCCCGGTTACCAGCAAGGTGGGGATTCTAACTCAGGTCTCTCTGACTCCAAATCCAATGTCGCTTCCTCATGCTGGGGGTTAAATGCATGGGCTCTGATGCCAGACAATTTGGGTTCATATCCTGATTTGCCTCTTACTAGCAGAGGGAACTATGACAATTCAAAGGACTCCCAAGTCCTGATTATCTTCTTTTTTTTTTTTCTTTTTTTGAGACGGTATCTCGCTCTGTCACCCAGACGGTATCTCGCTCTGTCACCCAGTATCTCGCTCTGTCACCCAGATCATGGTGGCATGATCTCGGCTCACTGCAACCTCCACCTTCCAGGTTCACACCATTCTCCTACCTCAGCCTCCTGAGAAGCTGGGACTACAGACGCCTGCCACCGCGCCCGGCTAATTTTTTTGTATTTTTAGTAGAGACGGAGTTTCACCGTGCTAGCCAGGATGGTCTCGATCTCCTGACCTCGTGATCTGCCCGCCTCAGCCTCCCAAAGTGCTGGGATTACAGACGTGAGCCACTGTGCCCTGCCCCAAGTCCTGATTATCTTATCTGTAAAACGAGGATAATTGTATTTCTTACTTCAAGAGTTGCTGTGAGAGTTACATGCGATAATATAAGAAAAATATCACCAGCCAAGCGCACAGTAAGTCTTCGATAGCAGCAGCAACAGCAGCAACAATAGTAATAGTAGTAGTGGTGGTAGCGGTACTAGGAATGTATGAACAGTGGTAGGAGTGATAGTGGTAGGGGTGGTATTCATAATGGCAAGAGTGTAATTAATAGTAATAGTAGTGGCCAGATGCTGTGGTTCACACCTGTAATCCCAGCACTTTGGAAGGCCAAGGCAGGAGGATTGCTTGAGGGCAGGAGTTCAAGACCCCATTTCTGGAAAAAATTTTTAAAAATCGGTCAGGTGTGGTGGCATGCACCTGTAGTCCCAGCTATTTGGGGGCTGAGACAGGAGGATTACTTGAGCCCAGGAGTTCAAGGCTGCAGTGAGCTATGATTGCACCACTGCATTCCAGCCTGGGCAACAGAGTGAGACACCAACTCTTAAAAAAAAAAAAATAGTGGTATATTGGTGGTGGTGGTGGTATTAACAGTGGTAGTGGTAGTAGTAGTAGCGGTATTAATAGTGGGAATAATGGTAATAGTAGTGGCATTAATGGTAGTTGTAGTGATAACACTAGTGGTGGTAGTGGCAGTAGCAGTGGTGTTAATGGTGGTAGTCGTGACAGTAGCACTAGTCACGTAGTGGTAGTAATTGTGGTATTAATAGAGGTTGTAGTGGTTGTGGTAGTAGTGATATTAACGGTGACAGAAGTGGTGGTAGTAGTAGTAATAGTAGTGGTTGCAGAGTAGGGTATTAGTCATGCTGGCAGGAATTGAGTGGTGGTAGTAAGTGGTAGTAGTACGGGGTGATTTTAATGTTGACGTACCCTGAAGGCATGGTGGTAACTTGAGGATGTCAAGTGGGCTTGTTAACTTAAGTTACTTCCACTCTGGGAGACTGGGAGAGTATAGCAGTGGGAGAGGGATGCAAAGGAAACCTATATTCTGGGGTCCCAGTTGTCCTTATGAGCGGGAGAGCTGCAATTCCCAGGCACAGCCACAAGGCGGGGGCAATGATTTGGCACTCATGACATCGGAACATGCCCAGGAAAAAATAACTGGCTCAGGAGCTGGGAGCACCCTGAGGACCCCAGGAGACTCCCGGGAAATGAAGGAGAGTTGGCTGGTGGAGCTTCAGAGACAATTCGATCCTTGGGGTTTAAGACAGACAGCAGAGCAGGGTCCGCCACAGGAAAGCAGGAAGGGAAAGTGCAAAATGGGATGAGAGCAACAGGGGTGACCCCAAAACTGTGGTTCTCAATTTGTTTCCACCTGAGTGACAACGTTGGAACAGGGTGTGTGTGTGGCCCTCACTTCCAGGGGTGGGTGGACGCAAATGAGCCACAGATGATGAGCAGTTCCCCTTTCTCTCTCACTCATCAGGACCCTCTATTATGTGGTGGGTATCCGAGAGTTTGAGGACCACTGATTTGGACTGGAACGTGGTGGCCAGAGGACGCAGAGAGAAAGTTTAAAAGGTACAGACGTCTTTCAAGGAGCCACCTACACACAGAGGACTAGAGTGGCTGAGGATGGGCTGTGGGTGTCAATGCTAAAAACATGGCTTTATGGTTAGGGTTTGTAAAAGGGGCCCAGATTCCAATTCTGGCTCTACACTTTCAGCTACGTGACCTTGGACAAGGAGATAATATTAGTACTGGTAGGTTTGTTGTCCAGAGTAAATGAGATGATATCTTTAAAGTGCTTAGCATGTGCCTGGTAGTAACTACAGTTAACTGCAAAAAAAAAGGGCAGCTATGATTATTACTATCATTATTGTTACGTGGGCTTGACAATGGAGAGAGATTACTTTTAAATCCTCTCTCTATAATCCCATCAATGTTACAGTGTCTTATACAGGCACTGTCTTGTATTTTGCTCAAGGTGTGTTACGTGTAATAGAACTGGCTTCCCAATGAGATTTCAAGGCCCCTAAGGGTAAAGCTATATGTCTCTTGACTTTTGGACAATTCCAATTATAACTCTGGACATAGAGTAGTTGGGTGATCAACATACTTGTCCATTGGTCTGTTGTAAAATTGATAGCCTGTAAATTTTCCAGCATGGCACCTAACAAAGCAATGCAGTAATCATTTGCTAAGCACCAGCTGTATGCTGAGAACACTGGGATAGTCTAATTTGGGGAGATTGTCCTATGCATCCCTGTCTTCTCATTGCTAGGCTATGACTCTGTGGGAGCCCATTGAATCTCTCCTCTTCCCTCCACTCTGACCAAACTGACCCCACTTCTGGGCAGAAACACTGGCATGGAACAGAAGAGACAGTACTAGAAACTAACTTGGTTCAGTGAATTTAGGCATTTGTTTCTCAAGTTCACAAGACCATTTCCTGATGGACTAGACAAAATTGATATAAAGTTGCCGTGACACTGAAGGAAAGGAAGAGAGAAAGAACTGAAAGTCCTGCTTAAATAAACTCAAAGGAAGCCAACGGGGTAAAGGTCCACATTAAATATCTTCTCTGACTTCCTTGGCCTCGTTGCTCTTCTGCCTTATGGGTCTGTTTCCTCATCTGGAACATAAGGGTACAAAAGTAGTGGGTTGCCAAGGTCGTTTAAGGACCCTGGACATAGCTCTATGTGGAGACTCACAGTGACAGAATTCTGGCTGCTTTTTAGTCACTAATTCCCTGTGTGGCCAGGGCCCCGGAGTCACTCATCCTCCACACCTCAGCTTCCCCAAGTGCAGGTGACCTCCAGGTTTACCCTGGCTGACCTTTAAAGGCCATCCCAGCCGGGACACCGATGCTACTTCTAACGTTCTGCCCAGTTCTGCCTGCCCTGCTCTCACCCCGACCACTGTTTGGAGTTTCAGTGGTGGGTGAGTTTCACTTCTTTTTCTTTCTCTCGATGGCAGGTAACTTTCGTGATGACGTACTCCTCCAGAGACGGTCTGGGACACAATTCTGATGGATGGAGGTGAACATGACTGTCCCTTGATACAAGGGGTAGAATTGATTCTGTTGCTGTTGTCCTTTGAGAATCACCACATGACTCTGTGTGGCTATTTCTTCAACTGCAAAATGAGAGAGCATGTTTCCTTTTTAGTCAGCAATATCACCCTTAAGGAAACCTTGAAGGGCAGTTCTATTATTAAGTATCTCAAGCACAAACTTTGATAAATGGCTTCTTTTTTTGCAAATTACAAATTGAATAGCCTTCTCTCCTCCTGTACTCCTGCACTCTCTTCAACCCGGAACCACAGGGGCTCTTTCAAGGGCATTTACCCCTTTGAGATGGGGAAAGAGGTGCCATTAATATGAACTTTCTCCTTCATCCTGATTCACCCTCCATTTCATTGCTGGCTGAAGGCCTCCTGTACAACCAGATGCATTTGAATAATTAATACTCAGCAAGTTGAATGGTTGACCTTCAACAGCTTTATGGCTCCTGAAACTGAGAGTGTTGTCTGTGAAGGCAGGGTCTCATGAAGCGGTCCAGGATGGCGCCTGAGGGAGGCTTCCTCATTAAACTCAAAGAATGTGGGATAAGAGCAGAAGCTGGCATGACTGCAGCCTCACCCAAGCCTCTGTGGAGAGCATCTTAGGTAGGAACTGGGCTTAAGTGAGAGTCAGTGATAAATGAGTGGCCATACCACACCTCAGAAGAGTGAACATGTGACTGAGATAAAAATGATCCGGTCTGCAGATTAGGAAGAGATGAGGCCCTAATACCTGTCAGGGGACAGGGAATGAATGTCCTTCATTGATCCATTCAAGAAACATGTATTGGGGCCGGGCGCAGTGGCTCACGCCTGTAATCCCAGCACTTTGGGAGGCCGAGGTGGGTGAATCACCTGAGGTCAGGAGTTCAAGACCAGCCTGGCCAACATGGCGAAACTCTGTCTCTACTAAAATACCAAAAAATTAGCCAGGCATGCTGGCGCACACCTGTAGTCCCAGCTACCCGGGAGGCTGAGGCAGGAGAGTCACTTGAACCTAGGAGGCAGGGGTTCCAATGAGGTGAGATGGCACCACTGCACTTCAGCCTGGGTGACAGAGTGAGACTCTGTAAAAAATATATATATATAGAGAGAGAGACCTACCAAGTACCAGGCATTGTTTTAGACACTAGGGTTATATTAGCGAATGAACCAGAACCTCCCCTCCCAAAAAAGAAACCCTGCCTTTGTGGAGCTTACATCCTAGTTGGGGAGAGAGTTGACGAATAAAATGCATCATTTGCCAGATGGTGATAAGTGCTTAGAAGGAGAAAGGAGGCAGAGCGTGGGGCTGGAGAACATCGGGTAGGAGATGAACTGCAGTTTTAATAAAGATGGGCAAAGGAAGCCTCCCTGAGGAGATGGCAGATTAGCACACATTTGTGGGAGCTGAGGAGTGGGCTCTGCAGCCATCTGGGGAAGAGGGTCCCAGGGCAGGAAAACTGCAAGTGCAAAGGCCCTGGGGCAGAAATGTGTCCTGATGTGTTCCAGGAAGAGCTAGGAGGCCCCATGGGGGGATTCAAGTCCGTCTCATAGGGCTTTTCCTCCCAGTGAGACCGGAAACCATTCGAGCATTTATCAGCAGAGAAAGGCATGAGGTGGCTTCTGACTTAACAGGATTCCTCTGGCTACTGTGTGGAGAAGAGACTGTAGGGGGCAAGGGAAGATGCAGAGGGACCAAATGAGATGACAGGAAAGATGCCTGGCATGACTGAAAGGAGCCTGATGGAGGAACCGAGAAGTGGTCAGATCCTGGGTTCATGTTGAAGGAAGGTTGGCGGATTTGCTGAAGGAGTAGATACAGGTGTAAGGGAAAAGGACTAGTCCTTGGTTCTTGTTTTGGGGCCTGAGCAGCTAGAAAGATGAAATTGCCAGCCGGGCGCGGTGGCTCAAGCCTGTAATCCCAGCACTTTGGGAGGCCGAGACGGGTGGATCACGAGGTCAGGAGATCGAGACCATCCTGGCTAATGTGGTGAAACCCCGTCTCTACTAAGAATACAAAAAATTAGCCGGGCGAGGTGGCGGGAGCCTGTAGTCCCAGCTACTCGGGAGGCTGAGGCAGGAGAATGGCGTGAACCCGGGAGGCGGAGCTTGCAGTGAGCTGAGATCCGGCCACTGCACTCCAGCCTGGGCGGCAGAACGAGACTCCGTCTCAAAAAAAAAAAAAAAAAAAAAAAAAAGAAAGATGAAATTGCCGTGTATGGAACCGAGACAGATTGCAAGAGAGTTGAGCAGGAAAATAAGCAGCAGCGTATGAACAATGTAGGGAGGGGATGTGTGGCATGCCTGCCCCACCCAGGAGAGTTCAAGGAATCTTACCAAACCGTGTCAGCCGGGGCACCCTGCACAAGTGGTACTGCAGGGTGAGGGAACGTTTTCTTGCGTCAGAGCACCTGGCCTCATTCAGGTCCCTCGTCTGCCACTCTCCAGTGAAGGGATTTGGGACACATCATTTAAGCAAGCTGTGCTTCAGTCTACCCATCTTCAAAATCTCGGAGAGGGTGTGTGTGTGTGTGTGTGTGTGCGTGTGTGTGTGTGTGTGTGTGTGAGAGAGAGAGAGAGAGAGAATATATATATAGCTTCGTAAAATGCAAAACATTACACCCAGAGGCAGAGGTACAGTGAAATACTAGACTTTGGAACCAAAAGAGCTGCAACCCCTTCCTAGCTACATGATGTTGGGCAAGTTTCTTTTTTTTTGGAGACAGAGTCTCACTCTGTCACCCAGGCTAGAGCACAGAGGCGTGATCTCGGCTCGCTGCAACCTCCGCCTCCTAGGTTCAAGCGATTCTCCTGCCTCAGCCTCGTGAGTAGCTGGGATTACAGGCATATGCCACTGTGCCCATCTTATTTTTGTTGGTGGTGGTTTTTCTTTCTTTTTTTTTTTTTTTAGTAGAGACAGGGTTTTGCCATGTTGCCCAGGCTGGTCTCGAACTTCTGACCTCGGGTGATCCCCCTGCTTCAGCCTCCCAAAGTGCTGGAATTGTAAGCATGAGCCACCGTGCCCAGCCAATGTTGAGCAAGTTTCTTAATCTCTCAAAGTCTTGGTTTCCTCATGTGTAAAGTGGAGATAGCACTGCCTACCTTACAAGATTGTCATGAGGTTTTAAGAGATAAGGCTTTTAAAGCATCTAGCAGAGAGCTAGGTACATAGTAGGAGCCCGATATAGCTGTTATTACACATGAAATAATGGTTATTATAGGTGTATTTATTTGTGTGTTGGCCACCTGGGTGATCCCAAAGCCCAGCAACATAGATGATATTATTTTATCTTGTGATGTATCATCAATAAATGATTTATTATGTATTTGCCTGTGGCCACATATACTCTGTGACATTATGAGCTTCCAAGAAACTCCTAGGAGCTGAGAAATAATAATAGAGACTTAAATATCCAAAATCAAACTTTCTTGAGACAAGGGATCTCATTTTATATTTTTTTCTTTGTATCTTTTACTGTAGACCTGGTTCAATGACTACACTTGAAAGTTATTTAATAGATAGATAGGATCAAAGAAAGGGAGCTTAGACATTCTTTTACTTAACCACTTTCATTTAAACGTAAGAAAACTAGAGCCCCGAGAGGGCCAGCGACTTGCCAGAGTGAACCAGCAAGTGAGTAGCTGATCTAGGGCTGGTATGAAGCTCGCCTGCCTCTTAGATCGATGGCTTTCCACTCTACTTCTCATCTCTGTGGGATGAATGAAACCAACCATGGTGAAATCAAGATCCTTTATTGACTTAGACCCTCTTTGATGGGCTCATCCAGTCTGACAAAGATTCAGAAGATTTGCTTGTAATTCCTTGTAATGACAATAGGATAAAGCAAAGGTTCTTGAATGGTTCCTTGAGCTTCTTGGATTTCTCTGGGGCCTGCAGTGTTTGCACTGGTCTAGACATTTTCCACCAAATCCCCCAGCAAATATTTGAAGGCCTTGATACAATGCCATACAAATAACCATATCTAAAGCTCTCCTTCATAAACAGCCTGAGGTCCTTAGTCAGTCAGCAGTGATCGCAGAAAAAAACAAAACAAAACAAAACAAAACCAAAACTTGGCTCCTAGAAACAGTTTTTAAAAGGAAAACCTCAAAGACAACCTAAGAAGTAACACATTTTTGTTGTGGTTAAAGTCACAATTGTTATTTAGACCATTCACTGACAGCTGGGAGAGGGGTGTGTGTGTGTATTTTAACAGCTTTTCAAAGATACAGAAGAAATTTCCTTAGCAAATGTTAGTTTTTAAAAGTAACCTTTAAACTTTAAAAAAACCTGTGCCTCTTGTTCTGTTCCAAGTGTTGCATGTATAGCATTTAAATTTTAATAAGGGTTAGGGAAAAGACTTTGGAGTTAGATCAAATGCAGAAAAAAAATTGCTGTGGAATTTTGACGTGGTTCCTATAATAAGTTTCTTGTCATTGTCAGAGAAAAAAAGCAAGCACTCTCTCCTCACATGTTAGCAATCTGGCAATAGCACTAAAGATTTGTACAGGGAAATGCACACGAAATCTCAATAACCGTAGTTAGAGTTTACGACCAAAGCAGCCACAGCCAGACACCACAGATCAGAAAGTCCCAGGCCATCACCCAGCTGGACTACCTACTTGTCCCCACCCACTGCTTCCAACCTCCACAGTCTTCATAATTACTTCTGCACTACCTCCCAACCTTGTAAATTAACAATCTTATTTCCTAAAACCTTCTACTTTATTTATCCCCAGTAATCACAGGTTAATCAGATAAACTACCCTGTGGTCATCAATCAGCAAGTCCTTTAGCAAAAGCAAGTAACAAAATAACCTAAATGTATTATTATTGATAATCATAGCAACTAACATTTCTGCTGCTTTATGACAATACTGTGCATTATCTAATTTAATCTTCATTCAAACTATGAATTTGCACTTACATTATCTCCATTTTTACCAAAGTAGAACCTAAATTCTAACTAGTACTCTATTCTAGTTTAAATACATAAAGGATCTTTAGCAATAATTGATAGAATTTGAGAATTATAAAAGTCTCTAAGAGATCTTTTTTTTTTTTTTTTTTTTTGAGACAGAGTCTCACTCTGTCACCCAGGCTGGAGTGCAGTGGTGCAATCTCGGCTCACTGCAAGCTCCGCCTCCTGGGTTCACACCATTCTCCTCCCTCAGCCTCCCGAGTAGCTGGGACTACAGGTGCGCGCCACCACGCCCAGTTAATTTTTTTTTTTTTTGTATTTTTACAAAAATACAAAAAAATACAAACAGGGTTTCACTGTGTTAGCCAGAATGGTCTCGATCTTCTGACCTCGTGATTCGCCCGTCTCAGCCTCCCAAAGTGCTGGGATTACAGGCGTGAGCCACCGCACTCAGCCAAGATCATATAATCTTAATGGAGTGTATTGCATGTTTTTTCTTGCCACTAATATTTGATTGGCAGTAATTCCTAAGCCATAAACAGGACCATACTACAAAAATGTTTGAAACTTTTTTCAGTTAATATATTGAGTAAGGCCGGGCGCGGTGGCTCAAGCCTGTAATCCCAGCACTTTGGGAGGCCGAGGCGGGCGGATCACAAGGTCAGGAGATCGAGACCACGGTGAAACCCCGTCTCTACTAAAAATACAAAAAATTAGCCGGGCGCGGTTGTGGGCGCCTGTAGTCCCAGCTACTCGGGAGGCTGAGGCAGGAGAATGGCGTGAACCCGGGAGGCGGAGCTTGCAGTGAGCCGACATCGCGCCACTGCACTCCAGCTTGGGCGACAGAGCGAGACTCCGTCTCAAAAAAAAAAAAAAAAAAAAAAAAAAATATATTGAGATATCATTAAATAAATAAGAATTAGAAAGTGTCAGCAACAATTGAGATTAAAGAAACTTGCACTTTCTCATTTTGCTTTAATTTTTTACAATGGCTGTACATTACCAAGAACTAAAAGAAAAAGTTATCTCCATTTTTAAAAGTTAAAAAGGATTACAGTACTTTATAGCAGAACATTGACACAAACCCATTGACATAAAAGTTTAGTCATTCACAGGGAGGGGGACATCCCACACCAGGGCCTGTCGGTGAGTTGGGGGCAAGGGGAGGGAGAGAATTAGGACAAATACCTAATGCATTCAGGGCTTAAAACCTGGAGGGCAGGCTGATGGGTGCAGCAAACCACCATGGCACATGTATACCTATGTAACAAACCTGCACGTTCTGCACGTTATATCACAGAACTTAAAGTAAATTGTTTTAAAAAGTTCAGTTATTTATACCAACCTAGAGCTTTATGGTTTGCAAAGTACTTTTAATCTTCACAATAACCCTGTAAGATATTTAATTTTCTGGGGAAGGAAACTGAGGCTGGGCATGGTGGCTGATGCCTGTAATCCCAACACTTTTGGAGGCTGAAGCAAGTGGATTGCTTGACCTCAAGAGTCTGAGACCAGTGTGGGCAACATGGTGAAACCCTGACTACACACAAAAAAACAAAAATTAGCCAGGCATGGTGGCTCCACGCCTGTAGGCCCAGCTACTTGAGGGGCTGAAGGGAGAGGATCGCTTGAGCCCAGGCGGTGGAGGTTGCAGTGAGCCGAGATTGTACTACTGCACTCCAGTCTGGGTGACAGAGTAAGACTCTGTCTCAAAAAAAAAAAAAAAAAAAAAAAAAAGCGTGTATAGTGTGTGTCACTCAAGGTTATATATATCCATAAGGTAGAATTTGAACTCAGACCTCTGGACCCCGTGTGCTGCACATATTCCATGACCCTAAGACCTTCCTATAGTCACTTATCCATGTGTCCCAGGTCCTAAATGCTTTCTGGATTCTGCTCTGTCACCTGTACCTAGAAGTTTATGAGTTTTCACTTCCAGGATCTACTATTTTGAAGAGGAGATCCACCGTGTAACAGCTGTTCCTTATCACTGGAAAGAAGAGAATAATGCTGCTGCTGCTGCTGCTGCTTCTGCTGCTTTTTTCAAAGGTTCTCACTCTGTTGCCCAGGATGGAGTGAAATGGCACTATCTCAGCTCACTGCGGCCTCAACCTCCCAGGCTCAAGCGATCCTCCTACTATAGCCTCCTGAGTAGCTGGGACTGTAAGTGAGCACCACTACAACAGGCTAATGTTTTTTTTATTTTTTGTGGAGAAGGGGCTCTCAATTGCTGCCCAGGCTGGTCTTGAAGTCCTTGGCTCAAGTGATCCACCTGCCTTGGCCTCCCAAAGTGCTGGGATTATAGGCGTGAGCCACCTCAACTGGCCAATAACTCTTCTTAACTAGACCCTTGGGGGAAAATGATACATGCATCCTAGGCATGAGCATAGTGCCTGCTAAGAGGTTCTCCCTTTCCCTCTCCTCTTCTTGCTACAGACTTCCTTGAGCCCTGACTGCACACAGAGCCCACGTTATGGAAGAAACTTCCAGAGGCGCATAACTAGTCAGCCCTGACTACATGTTTCCTATGTGCCAACATCTTCCATTGTTTTCTTCATTAAGTCCCAGCAATAATATTATCCCACCTTTCAGATGAGGAAACTGAGCTTTAGAGAAATTAAATCGCTAGTGAATGGTCACAGTGAGTAAGAGGAGGAATGGAAATTCCAATCAGCCATCTGTTCCCACCACCCACGTTCTTAAGTGCTCCTTTTGGCTCCCTTTGAAGAGTGTACAAGGGAGAAGAAGGAATCAGGGATCTGTTTTGGCTTTTAATAGCATATATGCATGTGTGCATGCACGTGTGTGTGTGTATCTGTGCAAGCAGGCAAAACAGTACAAAGGAAACAAATAAACTGAATAGCAATTACCTAGACAAAGAGAGGAGATTGGGAAGCAGGTGATAAACAGGGGAGAAAGCAGACTTTCTCTTTTTGCTTTAGTAAGTTTTGATTATTTGAATTTATCATAATGTCTATTCAATCTTTTTAAATTATGATAAATCCACACAGCATAACACCTGCTGTCTTGACCATTTTAAGTGTACAGTTCAATAGTATTTTAAGTACATTGTTATTATTGGGCAGTCATCAGCACCATCGGCTCCATAACCTTCATCTTGCAAAACTGAAACTCTGTACCCGTTAAATAATAACTCCCCATCCCTCACTTCCCAGCCCATGGAAACCACCATTCTACTTTCAGTCTCTATTAATTTGGCTACTCTAGATATCTCATATAAGTGGAATCATACAGTTTTCGTCTTTGTGTGTCTGACTTATTTCAGTAGCATAACGTTCTCAAGGTTCATCCCTGTTGAGACATGTGTCAGAATTTCCTTCCTGCTTTTTTTTTTTTTTTTTTTTTGAGATGGAGGTGTGAGCCACCACACCTGGCCAGAATTTCCTTCCTCCTCAAGGTTGAATAATTTTCCATTGTATGTATATGTATATACATGTACATATACAATGTATATATGTATGTAGATATAGTATACATTGTATATATGTATGTATATAGTATACATTGTATATATGTATGTATATATAGTATACATAGTATATATGTATGTATATATAGTATACATACTATATATGTATGTGTATATATTGTATACATACTATATATGTATATATACAATGAAAAATTATTTTGTCCATTGAGAGATGAATGAACAAATATATATATATATATATATAAAATCTCTTAATAGACACTTGAGGCTGGGAGCAGTGGCTCACGCTTGTAATCCTCGCACTTTGGGAGGCAGAGGCGGGCAGATCACTTGAGGTCAGGAGTTCAAGACTAGCCTGAACAACACAGTGAAACTTTGTCTCTACTAAAAATACAAAAATTAGCCAGGCATGGTGGTGGGTGCCTGTAATTCCAGCTACTTAGGAGGCTGAAGCAGGAGAATCACTTGAACCTGGGAGGCGGAGGTTGCAGTGAGCCAAGATTGCACCATTGCACCCCAGCCTGGGCTACAAGAGTGAAACTCCTTCTCAAAAAAAAAAAAGACACTTGAGTTGCTTCCACCTTTTGGCTAGTGTGAATACTTATGCTATGAACATGGGTACACAAATATCTCTTCAAGTCCCTGCTTTCAGTTCCTTGGGGCCTATAACCAGAAATAAAATTGCTACATTATATGGTGATATTGATTTGTTTTGTAATTCAAAAACTAAAAGCCTTTTTTAAAAAGTGAATGCTCACATAGATTACAATATTCAGTAACAAGACAAGGAAGACAGTAGTGAAAATGATGGCTTAAGGGTCACTGCAGTTGTCAAGGGCTGTGAGCTTCCTGGGGACAGGGGCCAGCTTTGCAGCTTCATACCCCACCCCACCACCCCATGCCCGACACATGCCTGTCTTCTTTAGGTGCTCAGTATGCTTACACTCAATCCCATTGCCCTAAAGCAATGACCTCACCAGAGTAGCTGGTGACAGAGGCAAGTGACAAATCTTCCCAAAGGACACAAAAGGCCTGCGTGGAGACAGTGCCCTGGTGACAGTGGAGGACAGGTCTTGATCACCTGCTCACTCACTGTATGACCTTGGGCCCTTAACTTCTGGGGCCTCAGTCTCCCTGGTTCCATGAAGTTTCTGTCCACCTTGCATTGTCACAGAATTACCGTGAAAATTCACCATTTATTCCTTCACCTAAATATTGCATGCCTCCTGGTGCAGGGCTACATCAAATTTGAAAGTAAAAAATTTCATTCAAAAAACACCGCTTGTGTTTTTATGTTTGTGTTATTTGCATAGCATTTTTTCATTATTTTATTTTGTATTCCTTGATTCGTTCTACACTGAAGCGCCTTGTCTCATTCCTTTGTTTTTAACACAAGGGTCTAAGAAGAAAAAAGTGCTCGGAGTTCTTTAAGAGCTTGGAACATGACTTTCTTCTGATGGCCCCATAAACCAGATTATCTCCCATGCCCTACAGGCGAGAACTCTCGGGTCAGGAACTTCTGGGAAACGGTGCATTCTTCTGCTCTCTGAAAAACCTGTCAGCTCTTCTACTCCATAATGGTCATCTCCAGCTGCAAGGAGAAGTTAATGAGGTGTGCGGGACAGTGATGGGAAAAGGTCAGCCTCCACATCACTCCTGACACCACTGCCAAGTGAGGGCCACGAAGGGGAACTGGCCA
Source organism: Macaca mulatta (assembly GCF_049350105.2). Lineage (NCBI taxonomy): Eukaryota > Metazoa > Chordata > Mammalia > Primates > Cercopithecidae > Macaca > Macaca mulatta. The sequence continues at coordinate 46,510,945 of NC_133421.1, forward strand.
TCGGGTAAGAGAGCTGGACCAGAAAGCAATCTCTATTGCATTAGCTGCTGGTTCTGAATGTGTGGAAAGAGGCCAAGGTCCAGCCCATGGACTGTGACGGAACATTCTTACAACACTGAGAGGTCTGAGCAAAGGCCGGCCAGACAGCAGAGGCACTGCCTCTGTCCAGTGGTGTCTTGGGGGTATTTTTTCCTTACTTTTTGCCTTTCTCTCTCCATCTCTCCCTCCCTCTCTCCCTCTCTCCTTGTCTCTCCCTCTCTCCTTGTCTCTCCCTCTCTCCCTCCCTTTCTCCCTCTCTCCTTCTTTCTCTCTCTCCCTCTCTCTCTCCCTCTCTCCTCTCTCTCTCCCTCCCTTTCTCCCTCTCTCCTTCTCTCTCTCTCTCCCTCTCTCCTCTCTCTCTCCCTCCCTTTCTCCCTCTCTCTCTCCGTTTCACTCTCTCTCCTCTTCTTACCTTCCTTCGTTTCTTTTCTTTCTTCATTTCTTTCTTTTGCTTTCCTTCTCTCCTTCCCTTTTATCCTGCTTTCCTTTTTTTTAAAAAAAAGCTTATTTCATTTCTTTTCTTCATTATCCCCCTTTTCTTTTCTTTCTTTCTGCCTTTCTCTCTCCTCCTATACCTCCAATCAATCTCCCCTTATTATTTTCCAAATTGTAAAAAATTCCTGAGAGGTGTCTGTCTTGTGACCTCTAGGCAAGTTTATCCAAAAATAAAATAGAAATTAGTACTTTTCTATTTTATGCACAAGCCGATATATTGAGGGTACAGGATGAAAATCTTGGATCTTACTTTTTTTATTTTTGAGTCGGAGTTTCGTTCTTGTTGTCCAGGCTGGAGTGCAATGGTGCGGTCTCAGCTCACTGCAACCTCCGCCTCCTGGGTTCAAGTGATTCTCCTGCCTCAGCCACCCAAGTGGCTGGGATTACAGGCACCCGCCACCACATCCAGCTATTATTTATTTATTTATTTATTTATTTGGTATTGTTAGCAGAGACGTGGTTTCACCATTTTGGCCGGGCTGGTCTCGAACTCCTGACCTCAGATGATCCAACCACCTCAGCCTCCCAAAGTAATGGGATTACAGGTGTGAACCACCATGCCTGGCCTTATTTTTATATGTATGTTAACTCCATACTTTTATTCTTGTGTTAGTCTTACAATGAGCATAAAATATTAGTATGGTAGCACATGTAGTAAGTTAATTAATTCATTCATACAAATAGTGGAAACGAGGTGTTCAAACTTTTTTTTTAATTGAGAGGAGTAACTGGGGAAAAATATTTTCACACAAATGCTTTAAAGAAAAGCCCTTTAAAAACTTAGCAACACTTCATTCAACTCATTCCTATGTATAGTCAGTGTCTTTGCAACTCAGAGGGGATTTCTGGGCATGCACTGGGCCTGTATGGTAGGGTGGGTGGAGCGCACGAACATCCCAAGAAGTCCGAGTTGATTTCCAGCCACATGTCACTTTTGAACCTCCTTCCCCAGGAAGATCCCTCACTTACAACAGTGTCCCGCACACTTCCTTTTCACTGTCCCCTGCCCTTTCATTTTTCTCGTTCATACATCCTCTTGTTCATACATCCTCTTGACTTGCTGTCTGCCCCTGGCTCTTGCTGGCAGGTGAGCTCTGGGAGGACAGGGGCTTTGTCTGTTTCATTCACGGCTGCATCACCAGTACCCGGAATAGGGCCTGACACAGACACATACTTGTTGAACAAACAAACCAACTTCTGCAAAGGTCCAAGTTACAAACCCAAACAAGGCTTGAGAACTCTGTTACAAACAGAATTTTCTAATTCTGGTGGAATTAGAATTCTACTGTATTTTCTCTCTTCTTTTTTTTTTTTTTTTTTTTTTGAGATGGAGTCTCGCTCTGTCACCCAGGCTGGAGTGCAGTGGCGGGATCTCAGCTCACTGCAAGCTCCGCCTCCCGGGTTCACGCCATTCTCCTGCCTCAGCCTCCCAAGTAGCTGGGACTATAGGCGCCCGCCACCTCGCCCGGCTAGTTTTTTGTATTTTTTAGTAGAGACGGGGTTTCACCGTGTTAGCCAGGATGGTCTCGATCTCCTGACCTCGTGATCCGCCCGTCTCGGCCTCCCAAAGTGCTGGGATTACAGGCGTGAGCCACCGCACCCGGCCTTTTCTCTCTTCTTAATCATTAGTTTTCTGAAGGCTAATTTCATAGCAATTATGATGCTTAATTACATGGAGTTAAACACTTTTTGGCCGGGCGTAGTGGCTCACGCCTGTAATCCCAACACTTTGGGAGGCCAAGGCGGGCGGATCACGAGGTCAGGAGTTTGAGATCAGCCTGGCCAATGTGGTAAAACCCTGTCTCTACTAAAAAATACAAATATTAGCTAGGTGTGGTGGCACTCACGTGTAGTCCAGGCTACTTGGGAGGCTGAAGCAGAAGAATCACTTGAACCCAGGAGGTGGAGGTTGCAGTGAGCCAAGATCGTGCCACAGCATTCCAGCCTGGGTGACAGAGGGAGACTCTGTCTCAAAAAAACAAAACAAAACAAAACAGAAACAAAAAAACACTTTCTAACTCCCTGGCCAGATTGAACTCCTTGAGAATAGAAATTGTATTTTTAGGCCAGGCTCAGTGGCTCACACCTATAATCCCAACACTTTGGGAGGCTGAGGCGGGTGTATCACCTGAGATCAGGAGTTTGAGACCAGCCTGTCTAACATGGAGAAACCCTGTCTCTACTAAAAATACAAAATTAGCCAGGCGTGAAGGCACATGCCTGTAATCCCAGCTATTCAGGAGGCTGAGGCAGGAGAATCGCTTGAACCCGGGAGTTGGAGGTTGCGGTGAGTCGAGACCGCGCCATTGCACTCCAGTCTGGGCAACAAGAGCAAAACTCCTTCTCAAAAAAAAAAAAAAAAAAAGAGAGAGAGAGAGAGAGAAATTGTGTCTTTAACATCTTTAAATCTCCAGTATTTTGCATATAGTAAATTCTGAATGGATGTTTGTTGAATGAATAAATGAATGTAACCTGGACCTTGGACATGCAGAAAGGTAGACACAGAACACAGCAAAAGATGTAGTCGCTTACAGAGCACCTGCGGCATACAGTGCACTGTTCTAAGCACAACTGAGCAACACAGAAGACTTAGAAAGTTTATTTCCTGGCCAGGCATGGTGGCTCATGCCTGTAATTCCAGCACTTTGGGAGGCTGAGGCAGGTGGATCACTTGAGGTCAGGAGTGCAACACCTGCCTGGCCAATATGGTGAAACCCTGTCTCTACTAAAAATATAAAAATTAGCCGGGCATGGTGGCAGGCGCCTGTAATCCCAGCTACTCAGGAGGTTGAAGCAGAAGAATCACTTGAACCCGGGAGGTGGAGGTTGCTGTGAGCCGAGATCGTGCCACTGCACTCCTGCCTGGGCAACAAGAGCAAGACCCCGTCTCAGAAAAAAAAAAAAAAAGCGTATTTCCTGTGCTTTAGGAATTTACAATCCACTTAGGAAAGATACAACAATCATGTAATGCCTCAAGAACAGCTGTAAATGGTTTTAGACTTCCAACAAACACAAAACAATAGGTTAAAATATGGTAAAGTAAGTTCATCAGCTTGTCTGCCAGTACAGTCAGTGAATTACTGTGCCCTATCACCACCTTAAGTCCTGGTGCTAAGGATCTGAGATTGATAAAAATTCAAGCCTGTCCTTGCGCAACTTCTGGTCTAGACACGTGATGAGGTCATTTCCACAACCTGAGCAAAGAGCCGGGACAGAAATCAGCACAGAGGGCACTGGGAACAGAAAGGAAGAATACAAAACCACAAAACCACGTGTTTCTCAACCTCAGCCCCACGGACATTTTTTTTTTTTTTAATTTTTAAAAATAGAGAAGGGGTCTCACTACGTTGCTCAGGCTGGTCTCGAACTCCTGGGCTCAAGAGATCCTCCTGCCTCAGCCTCTCAAAGTACTAGGATTATAGGCATGAGCCACCTCACTCTGCCCCATGGACATTTTAGACCAGATAATTCTTTGTTGTGGGAGGCTGTCCCATGCACTGTGGTATGTTTAGCCACATCCCTGGCTTCTACCCACTAGATGCCAGTAGCACCGCCCCCTCAGCCATGACAACCAAAAACGTCTCTAGACATTAGGACCAACTACATAATTTGCAAGGCCCAGTGCAAAAAGAAAGTGTGGGACTCTTCATTCATAAAGCAGAGGGAAAGTGCCCCTGAAGATACTCAGATATAAAGCGTTTTCATTCCCTTGGGATAGGCACACTATCAGGGTGAGTGCAAACCCTTGTAGGTGTCTGGTGACCCCACTCCATGACTCAGCACACACACGGAACCCACCAGCTGCCACGTCCCTGCTCTGACCAGCCACTGGGCCATGCATTTGCCCTTCCGAGGGCATGGAAGTCAAACCAGGTCTCCCTTCCCACAACTTGCTGCTCCAACCCATGGCAGATGGACAACCCCCAAGGGCATTACAACCATGGCACAAGGACACCCTTGGTTCAGAGGTGGGTAAAAAGCATGCCCCCCACGTAGCCTATTGCCTAATGCTCCATGGCACTGCCAGCCTGGGTCAGGGATGGCCACTGCCAAGCTCCACCCCGAGATGCCGTGCAACAAAAATACTCTATCTCAACCTCTCTCTGCCCACATGAAGACCCTAAGGACACAGAGGGCAGCAGTGGTTGCTGAGTGGGAGTGGGAAGAGAGAGGCCTGGCCAAGCCAGGGGCATCCGTGGATGGAGAGCTGGGGCCTGAAACCCACGCCGGAAAGGTAAGGAGGCAGTGGGAAGGGGGGACCACATGAACTGAGACTCTAAGCTCCCGGCATATGCCCTATTGCCCCATCAGCTTCACCTACAAAACAGAAAGTAAAAAACTATTAAGAATTGCAAGATGGCGGCCGGGCGTGGTGGCTCACGCCTGTAATCCCAGCACTTTGGGAGGCCGAGGCGGGCGGATCACGAGGTCAGGAGATCGAAACCATCCTGGCCAACACGGTGAAACCCCGTCTCTACTAAAAATACCAAAAAAATTAGCTGGGCGTAGTGGCGGGCGCCTGTAGTCCCAGCTACTTGGGAAGCTGAGGCAGGAGAATGGCGTGAACCTGGGAGGCGGAGCTTGCAGTGAATCAAGATCGCGCCACTGTACTCCAGCCTGGGTTACAGGGCTACAGAGCAAGATTCCGTCTCAAAAAAAAAAAAAAAAAAAAAAAAAAAAAAAAGAATTTCAAGATGGCAACTACAGGGCGTTAAACCCCAAGCACACTCATGAAGCTGACCCTACCAGATATTACCAGAGCCCCCTAGGAGTTAAAACCATGCCCAAGTGAGAACCACTGATTGATAATTCAACCTAGGGTCAGGTGGGGCTTCTCAAAGGACTTGAGCTCTCAGCTGATCCCAGAAGGTTACGGGGTGGGGTGGGGGGGATGATTAGAAGGAACAGAGCTAGTCAGGAAAGCTTCCAGCCACTCATGAATTTTAAACCACATTTTCAGGGAAGTTGCAAAGTCTGGTTTGGCTGGAAGGAGCTCTTCCAGGTGGAGGGAGTGGCAGGTGAACAGGCATAGGAATGGAAATTAGCAAGTCGCTATAGGTTTGGCAGGGGAAGTGTGGGGAGAGGATGAATAAGAGAGGGGTCTTTCCACCTTACATGGATTATATCTGAACTTTCCTGTTGCCGCACTGTGGCTTCTGGTGAGTTGCTGAACTTCTAGGCCTCCTCCTGCATGTGGTGTGGGCTGTGACTCACTCTTCCTAAGGCCCTGGTGCGTGAAAGCTGAGGGGCACCCATCAGCAACCTTGAAGAGGCTCCTTCCACGGAGACCCTCATCTCCGCTCTGGTTTCTTTCCCTCTGTGCTGCCCGGCAACACCTTCACTCACCTCCTGTGGGCAAAGGCTCACTGGAGGGTCTCCATCAATGAGATCAATGAGCCTGCTGGTACCGTGTCTCTCTAAGTGTGTCACCTCGGGTAATCATCATCAAATAAGAGCTACTGAAAGCTTATTGACAGCCTCTCTTCTAATTGCTTTATATAGGCATTGACCATTTACTGTTTACAACCTCCCTGTGAGGTAAATGCTATCTCTATCCCCATTTTAAAGGTGGGAACGGTGAGCCCCACAGAGGTTTAGTGAATTGCCCATATACAGTAAGTGAGCTGTGAGTCCAAAATCTGAATCCTGGCAATTTGGCTACAGAGTCTTCATATTGAACCATTTCACTCAGTTTTGTAAAATGGAGATAATAAGAGTAACCTGAGGCCGGGCACAGTGGCTCACATCTGTAATCCAAGCAGTTTGGGAGGCAGAGGCAGGAAGATCACTTGAGGTCGGGAGTTCAAGATCAGCCTGGCTAACATGATGAAACCTTGTCTCTACTAAAAACACAAAAATTAGCCAGGTATGGTGGCACGTGCCTGTAATCCCAGCTACTCAGGAGGCTGAGGCATGAGAATCGCTTGAACCCGGAAGCTGGAGTTTGCAGTGCACCAAGATCATGCCACCGCACTCCAGCCTGGGTGACAGAGTGAGGTTCCATCTCAAAACAAAACAAAACAAAACAAAAAACAAAAACCAGCAACCTCAGATAATTTTAAGGATCAGATGAGATTAGTGTAAATCTTCACACAGTGATATAGGTACATAATAAGTAGTCACTACTATTGTTATTGTCGTTACAAGCATTCTTTAAAAAAAATTAAATAATGGCTCATACGCCATTGAAAACTTTGAGATGCCTCATTGCCTAAGGAGAGAGGATGAGACCCCCCAGGCCTGGCATTCAATGTTTGCTCTTGACCAGCCCTGTCCTTACTTTCCAGTGTCATCGTTAGCAAGATTCCTCCGTGGTCCAGGCAGCCCAACTTGCTCTCCTCCCCCGTCGCCTCATTACCTGCTTTCATGCTGGGCTCAGCTCTTCTTTCTGCTTGAAATGTTCTCTGGCTTCTCCTTGATGTCAACATTCTATGTGCTCTTTAAGGACCCTGAGCCGGCACAGAATTTTGTTGGTTCCCCTATTATTATTGACATTTGCTTCTATTTATTAATTGTGCCAAGGGGGTTTACATGTACTGTCTGGTCTGCCAATTTCTACACTGTCCTCCTTTTTACAGATAAGGAAACTGAAGTTCAGAGTGTCATCTTACCCAAGGTCACATCTGAAAAGCAGCAGAGACCGATTTCAACCCAGATCAGGCTGACTCCAAGCCCCATGCTGATTCCCTACGGCACCTGCCTCTTGACTGGTACAGAAAGCCAGGGAGAGCTGCATTTGAATCTCAACCCAATCTGAGCAAGAACAAGCTCTGTGCAACTCCAACAGTTTAAGCATCAGTTAGGAACACTAACAATAATAATACTGTCTCATGGGCAGTTATGAAGAGCAAATGAGATGCTTTGTGTAAAGCAATCAGCACAGTGCTATCATGAAGCCTGTTCCACTCTGTCTAGCAATAGAGGTGTGTGTCCATGTCTGTCCCTCCCTCTGGATAACCAACTCCTTTAGAGCAGGAAGTGAATCTGGTTGCTCCAGCAGTGCCAGACACTGACTGCATGCCCAGCACATAGCGGATGCTCCATAAATGTTTGTTGCATTGACTCAGAAGCCCTGCATGGCTCTTCATCCCCAGGCCTGGGAACAGGGCATAGTCATCAGAGCACAAAAGGATACCTCGGTCATCCCTTAGTGTGAGGCTGAGTGGTAACTCTCATGCCCAAGGCACAGGTCATGGACAGCACTCCCGACCAGACACAGTAGGGCAAGTGGAGGCAGAGTCCACCTCGCTCCTGCTCTGCAACCAGGACCTCTAGAATCAGAGAAGACTCGTCGGTGGGGAGAAACAGGATAACATCAAGTGGGCAGAGGTTCTTGACTCACAGATCGAACTCTTTCCTAGAACCCTTACCAGAGAGGAAGGAAAAAGCCTTTGCCTCACTCAAGCATGGCATCGGGGGTAGAAACTGGTTGTCTTACTGTGTCTTCCTCTTAGGCCTGGTCCCTGTTCCTTGGCTGTGCTTTGTGCTGATCTTGTCATTATACAAACCCAATGTCATGGAGAAAACACTGGGTTCTAGATGCAGAAGTCTCAGGTGGTGATTCTGGCGCCTTTTGGGGGTCGTTTTTCCTCTGAGCCTCAGTTTCGTCATCTGTGAAATGTGCGTAGTAATGCCTGCCTTGCCTTCTTTGCAGGACTCTTTTGAAGATCAAATAAAAGAGGAAAGCTCTTTGCACACCATAAAATACTGTACAAATAGCATAGTTCTTTACGTGCCAGGTCTCTCCCTTGACAGGAAAGACTTTCTCTCTCATCCTCTCCCCTCTCTGTCTCCTTTCTCCCTCTCTCTCTGCCTCTTTAAAGCAATCACAAGATTTTTCTGTGTGCTGAGACTTTTCAGGGTGCTTCTGTGTGTGCCCCCATTTGTTTCAGGGCTCGGAAGGTGTCAAAGTGCCACAAACGAGGCACATAACATGGGATCTAGAGGTCCTCTGTCCAAGTCCGGGGTTCCGCTCCTTAACTGTTTGTGGGTCCTTGGGCCAATTCTTACCCTCTTGGAACCTCCATTTCCTCATCATTAAAGCAGGGATGGAGGATATTGCCTACTTCACAGGCCTGTGAGGGAGGAAAAAGGGGAGAGTGGAGCTGGGGCACCTCAATAACACTTATTTAAATATCAATCTGAAAACAGTTTCCAGAAAATTCTAGGAAAGATTATTGCCTTTTTCCCGAAACACTGCAGCCTAGCCACGATCATTTATTCAGTAAATATTTATGGAACACCTGCTGTGTGCTGGGCCTACCATTTACTCCATAAACACTTATGGGGCACCTTCTTTGTGCTAGGCCCACTGCCAATCTCATTTTTCATGGATGTTGTGGTAAAAGAAAGAGGAGTAGATGGTTGCTCTGGAGCGAAGGCTATGGTAGGTGTAGTATTTATTAGTTTAATATCATACTAGGTAGCCAGTTTTTAATTTAATCTTTTACAAGCTACTGGGAATACCCTGTTTCTAAAAAATGACCCAGCAGAAGGATGTGGGTTGTTGAATCAAAATGAGAGAGAAATCTTCTTTACCTTTAGGAGTTTCCCTGGCAACGATCATCTAATAGCAGCATGTCTGGGAAATAAAAGCTCAGAGCCGAAAGGGATTTCTAGAAAGGAAGCTGATGGTGGGGACTGGTGGGATCTGGGATCCTCCTGTATCCATTTGTTATTTCCCCAGAGTGCTCCATGCAGAGTAGACACTCGGTAGTGTTTGTTACTGAACTCAGACCAGAAACTTTGTATTTCAAAGGAGGGGAGGGAGGACACGAGGGAGCCTCTGAGCCGTGTGCTGTGATCAAGCGAGTACTCCATGTGTTCCCAGCTCGTGCCAACCCCACACAAGATGTTTTTCTGTGTGACTTCATTTAATTCTTCCAGGAACTTTATAAGGTATGAATTTCATTATTATCACTGTTTATCTTTGGTGATAATATAAGGCTGAAAGAAATTTAGTAACTTGCCCAAAGTTATGGCCACACACTCCCAGAAAGCAGGTGGCCCGTCTGACTCCAGAACTGATTCTCCCAGGGTCCTGTGCTGTATCTCTTGGGAAAGTCATTTATCCTCCCTGAATTTGCTTCCTTATCCCAAAGAGGAAGAAGTGAAAGGGGATGATTTTAAGGCCCCTTTTGGACATGTGGACTTCTAGTGGCATAAGTGCTTTATCCAGGGGTTGACAAACTGTGACACATGGGCCAAATGCAGCCAGCTAATTGTTTTTGTAAATAAGCTTTATTGGAACACAGCCACACATATTCATTTATGTATTGTCGATAAGAGCAGAGTTGAATAGTTGTAACAGAGACCGTCTGGCCCATAAAACCTAAAATATTTACTATTTTGCCCTTTATAGAAAAAGTTTGCTGACTCCTGGACTATACTATGCTATAGACCTTAATGATGATTAACTATAATGATGAATAGGAAAAAATCTGGAGGACCAAACATCAACTGTAAACCGTTGAGGGGGATAAGAAGATTATTTACACTGTTTACTTTTTTTTTTTTTTAGATGGAGTCTTGCTCTGTGGCCCAGGCTGGAGTGCAGTGGCATGATCTTGGCTCACTGCAACCTCTGCCTCCTGAGTTCATACCAGTCTCCTGCCTCAGCCTCCCGAGTAGCTGGGACTACAGGCGCCCGCCACCACACCTGGCTAATTTTGTATTTTTAGTAGAGTTGGGGTTTCACCATGTTAGCCAGGTGGTCTCAATCTCCTGACCTCGTGATCCGCCTGCCTTGGCCTCCCAAAGTGCTGGGATTACAGGCGTGAGCCACCGCGCCCAGCCCTATACTGTTTACATTTTATACTTGGAGTTATTTATTTAATTTACTTTATACTAATTTATAACTTACATATGGCAACATGCACAAATCCAACACATGTAGCCTGGTGATGGATCCACCATCCCAACCAATATATAGAACCTTTTCTAGCACCCCAGAAACCTCTAGCACCATGGATTCGTTTTTCCACTTTTTAACTTTATATAAATGGAATCACACAGTATAGATTCTTTTGTGTCTGGTAAAAGTAGTTATTTATTTATTTAAAGAATGGGGTCTCACTCTGTCACTCAAGCTGAAGTGCAGTGACACAGTCATAGTTCAATGGAACCAACCTCAGACTCCTGAGCTCAAGCGATCCTCCCACCTCAGCCTCCCGAGTAGCTAGGACTATGAGCACGCACTACCATGCCTGGCTACTTTTTTTATTTTTGTAGAGACAGGGTCTCACTATTTTGCCCCAGCTGATCTTGAACTCCTGGGCTTAAGCTATCTTCCCACCTTGGCCTCCCAAAGCACTGGGATCACAGGTGTGTGCCACCACACCTGGCAAGTATTTAGTTTTAACAGTATTGTCCAGAGGCAATCACATGTTCATTTACTCAGTAAGCATTTTCTTGAGCATCTACCATGCATCGGCATCTCTCCAGGCACTGAGGAGTAAGACATGAGAAGATGCCTGCCCCTCATGGGGTTTGCTCTCTGTGGTGTATTTTTTCGTGGCTAGTCAAGGCTTCATGTCCACTACTACATAGAGGTCTGGCCTGAGCTCTTGGCCCATCTGCCCAAAGGCCTGCAAGTAGACATCCTAATAATTTAAGACCTTTTAGGAATTTCAAATTATAAAAAAAGTCGGAGGACCTAAATGGTTATCCAAACCAACCGGCCATTTTTCAAAGGTAGAATCAGAGACCCAGAGAAGGTGCTCACCAAAACTCCTGGGGAGATGAATTTCCCAGAAAGGGGTACTGTAGCCAGAAGAAGAACCTCAGGCTCTTTCCAGACCCTGAAGTCTAGAATGTTCTCCAGGTTGCAACACTGCTGTCTAACAAGAAGGCCCCTGACCTCCTGCAGAACAGCTTAGGATGGTATTTATGTTTTACTCTAGAGATGATTTTATTTTGAGGCCTTCTAGATACTCTGTGAACCAATCAGAAAGCCTGGGAGAGTGGAGTGGCAGGGGGTGGAAATGACCAGAATCTCTTCTGTAAACAAAGAAGTGCAACCGTGAAAAGTAGGGGAAAGACTGCATGTACAAATCAGAAAAATATCACTTGCGCTGCTAAGTTCCAGGGGAGATGAGTTCACAGAAACCACACGTGCCAATCTGTGGAATGACCAGCATGGTGCCCAGAACGCCTTCATAGAGTGATGAATCAACTAGATTTCAACTTATTTTATACCAGGGATTGCACCTCCCATAAAAAAAAGAAAAAAACCTTGGGATATGAACTGCAAATTCATCTAGTTTGAGTAGACAAAACTGATATGGTCTCTTCAAATTCAGTAGCTCTCAAAAACATGCTGGGACTATAAGAGCCTAAAGACATCAGTTGCCTCAGTTCTCAGCGTGTTTTCAAGATGTGTCTTTTCTTTCTAAATACGTGAGAGCCCACCATATTCTAGGAATCTGTAGTTGCTAACTCACCTAATCTTCACACAGGCGCAGTAGAGTGTCATTATCATTTTGCACATAAGGAAACTAAAGATCAGAAAGATAATGTAACATGCCCGAAGTCACACAGCAGGTGAAGCAGATCTTGGGTTCAAGTTTAGTTCTGTTTGACTACTCCAAAGCCTGCCCACTATTCTCTGCTGGGTATCCTCCACCTCTCCCCCCTTAGAATTCTCCTTTCAACTTCTCATCTCTCAGAACAATGACAGCTAGAGACCTTCCCCTTTCATCCTAAAGTCCTGCTCAAAAGTTCTGAGCCCCAATCTCAACCCTTCCTTTAATTTGCTGAGGTGACTACAAGCAACCTGAGACTCTCCCATATCTTATTTTTCCATCTTTAAAATAGGGTTATTATATCAGTCCATCATCACTTTATTCTGTGTGAAGCATAAACAGATGTTATTTCAATCCTACTCCGTCTTCCTCTATTTGGGGGAAGTTTAACTGAAGAGTTTTATAGGATAGCTCACTTAGCATTTGTGACCTGCATTCTGAAAGACTATCTGCTGGTCTACTTTACACATCTCTTTCTAAATTTCCATATGAAGGGATTGGTGAAACTGTTTGAAGATCTACAGTACAGAATAATTACTTGATGAGCACTTACATCGCACAAAGTGGTATATTACAAGGTAGGTCTAGGAAGGAGCATTACAGGAAGTTGCTGGATGTGAATAGCCAGATTACCTGGAAAACATACCTGACACTCATAGGAAATGTGTCGTATCCTCTGTGTGAAATTTCCTGCACTTTCACGCAGTTACCTGGGGTATGGGGAAGAATGGGTTTGCTGACACCTGAATTCTGAGAGAGAATGAGACTTGGGAATCAGATGGGGCACACAGCAGCTGGAACTGCCAATCAAAGTTTTGTTGTTACAACAGAAATGATTGCTGTTTTTTCAATGGGTTTTTCCAGCTTAACACAGAAACTGATCTTCATTACACTTGATGCTTCTATCCTGATAGCGAGTGAGAGACAGAAAAAGAAATTGTTCTCCAGGAACATTTACTCTGAACACTTCATTATCCTTCTTGAGGCAAGCTGGACAGGTAGAGAATGTTCTTCCAGTGGACAGAATTATGAGAGGCAAAGATTTGCCACCTATTACAACAAACTAGAGGGAAAAAAAAGGTGAAATGAAAAACCAACATTTTTATGAAGTTATGACTCCCTCTGGCAACCTGAGGAGTAACGGGCTTCTGGAGGCTGAAGGATGGAGATGTTCCTGAATTTGGGGTTTGCTTGTCTCAGGCAAAGAGGGACTGAGATCAGTGTAAACCTTCCCCAGGCTCCATGCACTTAACCATCCCTTCTTTCTGGCTCTCAGCACAAGTGGCCCAGGCACCTGTAGCAGACCCTGTATTTAAGAGGCATCCTAGCTCCTTAACAGCCTGACTTGATAAATTACACCATCAGCCCTCGCACACCTAAGAGATTAGATCCTGCCCCTAGGCAGATGAGAGCTGCTAGACCCTTCCTCCTCCTGCTGAAATTCCTCTCTATCCCTAACCTAACCTTACTTCCTCCTAGTTATCTTTCAAGGGTGGGAGAGGAAGGAAAATGTGCTTAGAAACTCTTTTGCAATGTTTCTGCTGATTCTGAAACCTTAGTCCTCCAATCCCTCCAACCCCAGCACTGTATCACCAATTCTGAAAACCCTAAGTTTCCAGAGAAACTCAATTTTACTACTGGGAACTGGCTTCCCATCTTCCCAGACCAGAAAGTGTTGAACTTTATTATTAGACCAAGAGGTTGCACAAGTGGTCTCACTCAATATACAACCCCCCCCAAATAAAAGGTATCAGTGGTATCCCCTTTTTGCAGATGAGGAAACTGAGGCTCCCAGAAGGGAAGCGTTATGCTTCTCCCCAGAAGCCTTAGGTCTGTGTATGGTGGAAGCAAAGAATTCCCTTCCCCTGTTCTTCTACAGGTCAGGTCCTAGCTTGCAGGTTTGGGCGCAGCCCTCCCCTCCTGCCGGTCTCCCGGGGAGAAGCAGGTGAAACTCCAATAGTGCTGCCAGGCCTATGGCTTCCTACCTGGCCCAGGCCAGACTGGAAAAAAACAAAACAAAACAAAACAAAAAACTTCTTTCCCTCAATAGCTCTGTCGACACCTTCTCTACTAGGAGTGCAAGATTCCTGCCACTGCTGCAGTGACCTCGTCTGCAGAGCTCGTCCCCTGCCCAGGGAACCACAGATGTTCTGGAACTGCGAATAAACCAGAAATGAGTGAGCCGGGGGGACACTCGGCTGCAAGTGTCCATCCAGCTGCAGGTCAAGCTTTGCTTTCACTGCCTCACCATCCTAGTGCCTCACCATTCTGCCTCACCATCCTCCCCCAAGGCGAAGACGCCTTGACATCGGGTTTAAACAGGAGAGTGAGGAGCCCCAGGGGTCCAGCTCCCCAGTGGCGTTGTCAGGCTGGGCGCCGGTGCAGCCCGGCTGCTGGGGGAGCTTCACTTTGGCTACTCCCTCTGCCCATAAAGTAGTCTCTTTCCAAGAGTCCTCCCGGACTCCTTCACCCTCGTCTACGCTCTCTGGCGGGCAGTTCTGCAAACCCAAACCGCCAGACCGGGCCAGGGAGGTTCTGGGGCCTGGAGAGCAGTAACCAAAGTGGAAATAAATGGAGTCCCTCCAGGGCGCGCGCACCCCACCTAAGGCGGCCTCACCTCCCCGCTGGCCTCGGCGCCCCTTCCTAAGTGGTCAGTTTCTCTTCCGCCCTGCGGGCTCTCCTGGCCCACCACCTGCGTCGGCTGGGACGCATCCAGGGTCTCTACTCTTCGTTTCCTCCTGCGTCCCCTTCTTCCACGAGCACCCCAGCTTCCTCCGGCTCTCACCTGAACGCCGAAGCGTAGTGTCTTCTCTCTGGACTAAAGCGGAACTGAGAACCGGTGGAAAAGCCCCGCGCCTAGGCTGCAAGGCACTGGCTTAACAAGTCCAGAGGTTAGCTGAAGTTTGGCTGATAAGCAGAACCAGTAAAAGAAGGTCTCCAGCCCCCCAGCGTGAGTAGAATGGACCCTGGCAAAGCCCCGCTCCCGGCCCGGGTCTTCTGTTCTCCAGGTCTGCCCCTCCGGCTCTCCCTCTCTCCGGGTTTCCCCCTCCCCACCATCATTTGCATCCAGCCGAAAGCTGGGCCCTTCCCACTAATTTGCATATCTTATATGGCCTAATGGTGGCGATCATGGCAAGTTAGAAGTTTTCTGACTCCTCTCGGAGGAGACTCCGGGACCCCGGGGAGTAACAGGTGTCTGGAGGCTGAAGGGTGGAGGGGTTCCTGGATTTGGAGTTTGCTTGTGAAAATCCCCTCCACCCTCCTCTCTCGCACCCACCCACGCCCTCACCCCCTTCTTTTTCTGTCCTTGGAAAATGGTGTCCAAGCTCACGTCGCTCCAGCAAGAACTCCTGAGCGCCCTGCTGAGCTCCGGGGTCACCAAGGAGGTGCTGGTTCAGGCCTTGGAGGAGTTGCTGCCATCGCCGAACTTCGGGGTGAAGCTGGAGACGCTGCCCTTGTCCCCTGGCAGCGGGGCCGAGCCCGACACCAAGCCGGTCTTCCATACTCTCACCAACGGCCACGCCAAGGGCCGCTTGTCCGGCGACGAGGGCTCCGAGGACGGCGACGACTATGACACACCTCCCATCCTCAAGGAGCTGCAGGCGCTCAACACCGAGGAGGCGGCGGAGCAGCGGGCGGAGGTGGACCGGATGCTCAGGTAGGCGCAGAGCGAGTTGGAGAGGACCCACCCGAACCCCTGGAGCCCCTGCCCCGGGCCTGAGTGACACTGCGCCCGACCACACTCGCCAAGCCCGTTTCCCACCAGAGAAGTCCCCCGGGGGGCGCTCTGCTTCTCTCCCAACACCTGGGACCTTCCCAATCCCTTAGCCGAAAGACACTGCGACCCACCGGGCTTCTTCTCCCCAGGCCCAGGCCAGCGTCGTGGACCCAGGGGCTTTTCCCCACGGGGCTGGAGCTCGGCCGGGGAGAACTGGAGCTGCGGAGCCCTTTGCCGGGAGGTTTGCCCACGCGACTGAAGGTGCGAGTGGGTGCAGTGAAACCGCTGCGACTTCCCGGGAGCAGAGGCTCGCGCCGCTACAAGCCCCAGGCCGCGCATTTTTTCCTGCGCGCTGCCTGGGTCTGGAAAGCCGCATGTCGGCCTCGGACACATTGACCTGCATGATGACCTGCAGTTCTTTGCCGAAGGACAGGCGGCGTCCGGGGCCGGGATCTGGGAGGCGAGTTCCCTGGTGGGCACTCTTGTTAGCCGCCCCCATGCAAGGCCCAGAATTATCCGAGATCCCCAACGCCGGTTTAGATTTGCAAAGGGCATGTTGCACGTAGGGTCGGGGTGGACCCGCGCGGGGCCCAAGAAACCAAGCGGGGTGGTGTGGGGGCGAACATGTCTCAGACCTCAGTTCGCAGAGGATTTGGTCTCAGTCTGAGAAAGGAGTCTGCTCTCAGTCTGAGAAAGGAGGGCGTTTCCAGACCTCGCTGCCCACCCCCGGCCTCTCCCCAGGAGGTCAGGCCGGCTGGCAGTGTATCCCCAGGGCCGGGATCGTTTGTGGGTCCTCCCCGACCGCCCTAGGCTTTGACAGCTGGTTACTAATTATCTAAAGAGCCGAGCGGTTCCCTGGGACCGCACGTCGCTCCCGGGCCACTCCGCTTTAGGACGGAGCCCATCGCGTGGCTTCGGACACTGAAGCGCCGCGATTTCGGGGCTGAGCCTCGGCCTTACGTCCGCAGCGGCGGTTTGGGGTGGGATATGACCTTGCATTTGAATTTGCGCTCCGAGGGCCTGGCGGTTTGCCCTCTAGCCAAAACAATCAGGGATCTTGTAGATATTTTTCCCCCAAACACACTTTGGTATAATTCATAGGTTTGCGGTTCTTCCCTCGCCGCTTTCCCGCCCGGAGGTGATTTCTCCCTTATCGGGAGAGAACTCCTGCAAGAGAGTTCCGCGACGCGGCAGGTGTGAGTCATAGAGGCTAAGAGGGGTCGAGAGAGTGGCCCCTAGGGGCGGCTGGGGCGCCAGGGCTGCCGGGAGGTCGCTCAGAACCAGGCGGATGAACCAGGCTCCCACTGCCGGCCACTGGGGGTCACAGGGCCTAGGCCCTCCGGCCCGGCCGCAGGCGGCCGCTTTTTAGCGCGGCGCTGGAAAGACCCGGGGCGCCCCTCCGCACCCAGCCCCGCGCCGGGCTGGACGCAGCTGAGACGTAACATAAACTGCAGCACGTGGAGTTGGGGTGTTATTAATTTATTTCTATAAATCATCAACAGAAAGATACACAAAGAGCCGTGATTAGGTTGAAAAGAGAGGCGGGTTATTCATTGGTGAAGTTGTAAACGCGGCTTAGAAGGGAAAGGAAATCAAAACGCGGGCACGGGGCTGCTCGCCGCTCCCAGCCAGGCGCACCCAGCCAGGCGCCCCGTGCGGCCCCGTGGCCCCGCCGCCCCGGCGCCGGACGCGGGCTCTCTGAGCGCCGGAGCCGCCCGCGGAGCCCCCGGGTCGCCGACACCCGCAGGCCCGGCCAGTGGAAAGCCAGGCCCGGCCCAGGGTCCTCAGACCCCAGCACCCCTCTTCCCTCCCCAAAACCCCAGGCCCCAGTAGGGCAGGGAGGGAGACTGGGGAGCCGGAGACCCTCGTCGAGTTGGAGACGCGGGACAGACCTGGAGGCTTTTTTCTCCCGTCCCGAGCGGGTGCTGCCTTTCCTCCCCCGCTCCCGGGAGCGTAGGACTTGATTAAAGTAATTTTTCAAGAAATCGCTAGCGGTCCTTAGGTCATTGCACAGGGGGCTCCCGAGCCCCCGGGCAAACGCACTCCCTTCTTTTGCCCACTGTGTTCCCTTAAGACGAAAAGCAAAGAGAAAAGAGAAGTCGTATTTTGGAGTTCCTGGAATTCTAGTAAACCTGGAAGAGAAAGGCGGGGAAGGAAGGTCCGGACTGCGCGCTTCCCGGTCCCCGGCTCCCGGCCGGAGCTGGCCTTACTCGCGGCCTCGAGGCGGGCGCGCCGGGGGCATCTAGAAAGTGGGTTGCTTTGTAAGAAGCCAAAGTTGGGCTCCTTAACGAACGTGCCGCGGATTGCGCTGGGATCCAGGCTTCTCTGTTCGTGGGCAGCAAAGTCATTGTTTGAGAAGGAGCGTGCGGGACGGACCCTGCGGGCGCCACGGCCGGCGTTTGACACCTGCGCTTGGGACACAATGGCCGCTGGCGCTCTTCGGGACCCGTGCCTTTCTCCGTGTTAGGAACCCCTGAACCTGAGCTGTGTTTTCAAATAAAAAAAATAAATAACCAACTCTCCCGGCTCTTGCCGGTGAACACACGTGAATTTTGGGGTCAGAGAGCTGTAAAGGTGTAACTGCGCCATCTTACTCCTCACTCTCTTTTTAAGTCGGACTTAAAAGGTTTTGCCATCATTTATAAGGTTTTTGGGGGCTTTTTTTTTACCCTCCCCAATTGGTGAACTAATTCACTATTTCCACAGAACCATTCCCACTTACAACAGTACCCTATTTTTCTAGGTTTCTTAGGCATACCAAATGAACCCAGGTAAAGGCAATTAAACAAAAGAAAAATAGCCGAAGAATTTGCAAAAGCCATATTAACTTTTAAAATGCAGTTTTCCCCCTAAGGTTCGAAGTTTCTTGTTCGTAACCATTGAAAGTGTTTTTCCACCCTAAAAAATCTGTGGAAATATTCACCGGAAATAAGCTTTTAAATGATCTGTGATGTTTACAAGGACATGTCTAAAATGTTTATTACATTATTTTCCTCTTAATGTGAATTCTCCACGTTTGAAACTGTAACTCATTTTCTCATTTTTTGTTCTTGTTGTTACTTCCTTATATTGTGTACTTGGAAAGTACCTTTGTAAATACTTGAGAAACTCGTTTTTATATATAATTAATATAAAAGTTTGCATTTCTCAAAAACATCTCTATCAAAGCCTGTGCTCTCACGAGTTTAATACCAAAGTCTTGATAAAACAATCACAACTACCCAAATGCTTGCAAAATATGTTCAATTACTGGATTTTTATTCATTAAACAAAATTAATTTTATTTGACATATTAAAGGCACCATTTAGAAATAAAATTGCTTATTATATTGCAATGCTGTATCTATTTCAGCCTCTACTTTACACTGGTTTTTTTTTGTTTGTTTGTTTCACCTGAAACTAGTTTGTTTGTTTCACCTGAAACTAGTTTTCCCTTTCGTTTTTTTTTTTTTTTCATGTTCTATTGAGCTAATACATACATCAACATACAGTAATGGGGTGCTGGTTTTTGTAAGTTAAATATGTACCTGCATTAAATAAATAGTAAATGTGTATATATTGCTTCTTTAGTACTTTTGTTCTGTGCTGCACAGTATTTTCTTAATTTCTAGTTTTAAATTATATCTCTCTTTTCAAAGCATCTGTTCAATAAGCAAGAAAAGATATTGGCAAAGTTGAAACCATTCTAGACAAATAAAATTCAAAGGTGCTAAAATTAGCAATTTACACACCCGTGTTTATGAGAAATGAAAAGTATAATCATGTTCTTACCCAGTGCTTAAAATTTATGAGAAACACGATAATACAGGAAAACAAGGCATCTAAAATTGTTAATGTCCGAAATTGAAATTATTTGTCCCCATTAGCCCAGTAGATTTTGTCTGGAAGGTGGGGCTGTGGATTTTTTTTTTTTTTTTTTTTTAACTACTTGCCTTACCTCAGTGGTGTGATCCTCCAGTCCCAAGGAGGTACAACATTGTATTCTGGAAAACTTTTCTAAAACTCTGAAAAGTATTTACTATTTGGCTGAGACACCCTCCTTGCTTCTCAGAAGGTGAACACGTACATTTCACCCCTGTTTTATAAGAAATGGAGATCCCCATTCAAAAGGAAAATAATGTAGGAGAGGTTGAAGCTAAAATTGGGCAGATTCAGAAACTGGTGCTATCCCCACTTCATTGTAGGATCAGTGAGTCCAGCCCCAAGCTAACGGCATCCCCACTTTCCAGTTGGCCTCCTGCCTTTTAAATCTCCCACATTCCAGGAAAATGAAGAAAAGCAAAATAAAACGGCCAGGCGCGGTGGCTCAGCAGTTTGGGGGGCCGAGGCAGATGGATCACCTAAGGTCAGGAGTGTGAGACCAGCCTGGCCAACATGACGAAACCCTGTCTCTACTAAAAATACAAAAATTAGTTGGGTGTGGTGCCGGGCGTCTATAATCCCAGCTACTCGGGAGGCTGAGGCAGGAAAATCGCTTGAACCCGGGAGGCGTAAGTTGCAGTGAGCCAAGATGCCATTTCACTCCAGCCTGGGTGAAGAGCAAAACTCCACCTCAAAATAAATAAATAAATAAATAAATAAAAATAAATAAAACAAGAGCTTTTCTTTTTGCTTAGTAAGAGAGAGTGGTGGTGGTGCTTTTTTATTCCTGAAGATGGGAAGTGCTCTTTTGTCCGCTAACCTCGGAAGAAAGGGGTGAGGTGTACCATACAGGGGCCGCCCGCCACCTTCTCTTCTGTTTAGCTTCCATTTTGGCCTCATGTCTATCCCAAAGTTGTAGCTTAGATGGGTGGAAAATTCAGAATTTTGCATAGAGTATAGGTAGCACCCCCTAGAAAGAGAATATTTCTCCCCAGATGTCTCCCGCTAGTACCCTAACCATCTGCTTGTCTGTCTAGTGAGGACCCTTGGAGGGCTGCTAAAATGATCAAGGGCTACATGCAGCAACACAACATCCCCCAGAGGGAGGTGGTCGATGTCACCGGCCTGAACCAATCACACCTCTCCCAGCATCTCAACAAGGGCACCCCTATGAAGACCCAGAAGCGTGCTGCCCTGTACACTTGGTACGTCAGAAAGCAACGAGAGATCCTCCGACGTAAGTGTTTTCATCCTGCCTCTGCCTCAGCCTGAAGTGACCTTTGCCCTCTCACCCCATGGGCTGCCTCAGTTTCCCTTTCATCAACAAGGCCCTGTGAGCATTTAGCAGATATAAGGAAACTGGCAAGTAGATTTAGCCTTGGTGGTTGCTGTACAATGGATTGGCTTCTATCATGTTCTTCGGTCACAGCCCCTTGCTACCCAGCCAGTTGCTCTGAGGAGCCTGTCAGTGTAAGCAGCCTAGCTTAAACTTTTTGGCCCCTCCTTCCAACGTCCTCCTCTTTGAAACCAAGTAGGTGGCAGAGTGAAATATCTTCCCCCAGAGAAAGCCAAGTATCTCCCCTTGATACATGACCAACAGTCAATTTCCAAAGAAGACATTTCATTGCAGTCAATAATATTAATTACTATTACAATTTCCTCCTCTCTGGAAAAAGTATCAACAATAGAAGGCATTTGTATAGAGAGATATATTCAGAACTTCACCCTGTTCTTGGAGGAGGGGTTTGAATCCTGAGGCAATTTAAGGTGTTTGCTCACATTTACCAAAATTGGTCGAGTGTGGGGACCTCAGCTGGTGGCCCTGCTCCTGAAGAAGCTACTTCTGGCTAAGGCAGGGCACAGGAAAAGTGTCTGCATTTGGAACTCTGACTCCTCAATTCTTATCATTCCTATTCCCATCCCAAAGTTTTTTTTCTGCCCCAAGATTTCTACCACCCAATTATTCTGAAAAGTTTTTGTTTTGAAGTAAGTCTAGGGAAGTTTGAACTGCATATGAATAACAAGAGTAGAATGACATACTGCCTGTATTTTAGGAAAGTATTCTTTGACATTAGACTTTCATTACTTTGATCCCATCCTTTCCCCAGAAAATTTTGTATTGGTTTTCACTCTCCCCACACATTATCCTCTGGCTTTATCTGAGCTTCTCTGTCTTTATCAAGATGTTAGTTTCCACCACTTTCTGGTTTGGGCTTTTTCCCTCTTGCTTTTTAAAATGACTCTTGTTTTCTGTTACACAGTGCTCTGAAGTGATTGTTTCAGTATTTATTGTCTCAATGTCCCTGGGCTGGTGAAAGGAAGGGTTTTAGGTGTTCATTTCATATTGTGTTTGTGCTTTTGTTGGGAGCATTACATGAATACATTGGAAGAAGTAACGTGAGAGCTATTTGCTGCTTAGAGCGGGAGACCTTTCCAAGAATGGGTTGGCCCCCCATACTTGGTGACTAGCTCTTTAAGAATTTGTGTTCCTGACGTGAAGCAACTCTCTGTATAGTTCCTGGAAAGCCTAAAAAAATTCTCAGGAGCCATTGTCTCCGAAGACCCAACAACCCTTGAGCCCTGCCCAATTATTTAAGTTTTATGTAGCATCTCCAGTCTGTGCTGCCTCTCTGTGTTCAATGAGAATTTCTTCAGAAAGGAGAAGGAGGCAGGAAAGGCAGACTGGAAACTTCTCAAAAGACAGCGGTCCAGAAAGTTTCTCAAGAAGTTGAGGAAGGGACATTTTACAAATACAACAGTCTCGTCAAGAGAATTGTTGTTATTGTTATTTTTGTTTTATTTATTTATTTATTTATTTATTTATTTATTTATTTATTTATTGAGATGGAGTATCGTTCTGTCACCCAGGCTGGAGTGCAGTGGCGTGATCTCAGCTCACTGGAAGCTCCGCTTCCCGGGTTCACGCCATTCTCCTGCCTCAGCCTCCCAAGTAGCTGGGACTACAGGCGCCCGCCACCATGCTGGGCGATTTTTTTTTTTTTTGTATTTTTAGTAGAGACGGGGTTTCACCATGTTAGCCAGGATGGTCTTGATCTCCTGACCTCGTGATACGCCCACCTTGTCCTCCCAAAGTGCTGGGATTACAGGCGTGAGCCACCACGCCTGGCCGTTATTTTTGTTTTAAAGTCACATGAGATATAAAAGCTTAAGAAACAGTCCTTCGTTCTGTAACTATTATACAGGCACCTACTATGTGCCAAACACTATGCTAAGCTGTGGAATACATAGGTTCTTTTCTCCAGGGACTTACCTGCCATCCAGTGAAGAAGTGGAGACGTTTGAGTAAATAATGACATTCACTTTTTAAGAGCTGTTATAAAGATATACACAAGGGGCAGCAGAGGAACTGCTAAATTGCCTGGAGATATCATGGAAGGCTTCCTAGAATAGGTGACATTCAAATCATGTCTTGAAGGATGAATACAAGACATGCAAGTATAATATAAGAATCAGGAAGTAAGAGAAATAAAAGAGGGACACAAGTGAATGGGGTGAGGAGAAGGAGGAAGAGAGGGGAGAGAATACAAAATGATACATGAATACAAATTTCCTTGAAAAACTAAAAATAACAAATGGTAATATTCATGGGCCTCTCTACACACATAGAATCTCCTTGTCCAAGCTGGCCCCCAAGCCTATAAAGAGACTACTGAAGCCAGCTTCTCCAAGATAATTTTCATGGGCAATGGACATTTTGTTCCCCAAACACAATTAATCTGAAGGGAAGTAGAGAAGAGTTCGTGGTGGTTAGAGGGAGCAAATGTGGGAGTCTAGTTCTTCAAAAATTGGGAGAGGCTAGAGCCAAGCCCCTGAGGTCAGTGGAACCTGAATGGTTCTGAGCACCTACAGGCAAAGCCACCTGGCTGATTTGAGGACACACTGAGTTCTGAACACTGTTCAGGCTGCTACCTCCTCAAAGGGCAGGTGAGAGACTGAGGCAGGCCCCACAATAGGGAGCAGCTGCGAGAGTGTCACACCCACCAGACACAAAGCTTCAGGAGTCGGTTTTGTCACCTCCACACAAGTCAGATCTGAAGGGTTTGCGGGTACATTGCTTGGGTTTTGTTTTTAGTGAGAGGCGATGCACAGGGTGGTAGTTAGGAGTCTGCAAGCCTGCAGGCTGGGCTCATGTCTGGGCTCCTGCCCCAAGTCCTCATGACTTTGGGCAAGTCACTTAACCAGTCTGAACCTCAGTTTCTTAATCTGTAAAATAGAGATGGCCGTACTTCTCACATGGAGAGGTTGTAAGAATTAGATGAAGGAATATATTCAGAGGATTTGGCACAATACCTCACCATAGAAATGGTTCAATAAATGTTAACCGTTATTGTGTCTGTTTACATTAAATGAAAAAATCTCCCATTGCTCCCAGGCCCTTGGGATGATCTACACTGACTTTGGCCATCGGTGACTCCACCGGTGCCACTCAGGGCCTACAGGGAGGAGGGAAGACACTGTGACAGAGCTCACTGAGCAGGGGACGTCTCCTTCTCTCCCTTTGATTTCTCCTCAAGTAACTGCATTTAGAGGAGCTGCTGTGAAGCCAAATACTGTACAGGGGCGAAAGCACTTTGAAAAGTATAATCAGGTGGGGCACTGTGGCTCACGCCTGTAACCCCAATGCTTTAGGAGGCTGAGGTGGTGGGAAGTCTGCTTGAGGCCAGGAGTCTGAGACCAGCTTGGGCAACATAGTGAGACTCCATCTCTACAAACATAATTTTTTTAATTAGTCCGGTGTGGTGGCTTGCACACCTGTAGTCCCAGCTACTTGGTCGGCTAAGGCGAGATGATGGCTTGAGCCCAGGAGGTCAAGGCTGCAGTGAGCTATGATCGTACTACTGCATTCCAGCCTGGGTGACAGAGCAAGACCTTGTCTGTAAAAAAGAAAAAGTCTAACCCCCAAAGGAATTTGGGCCAACATCACCATCATCCTGACTAGGGGTAGATATTCTGAAAGGCTAGTTAGTATCCCTAAGCTTTCAGTCAGTCTCATCCCACAGCTGGGGGGACTAAGTGATGAGGGAATTAAGCTAGGGTCCCACATGATCCCACTAGCAGTGACTTCCCACTAGCCATTTGGCAGGGACTCTCTCAGGTCTATAGTAGCATTGTTGGGCACCACTGAAAACAGAGCCCTAAGGTGGCCTAAGAATCCTCCAGGGTTCTAAATGGGCCAAATCAAAGGCCACAGTGTCACGATCCGTCCACAGTTAAACAAAGCCCAACACCACCTGCAGTTGGGATCCCAAGTCCTGGCTGGCTAGGGACCCTAACCGTTCCTCCTGATGGACCAAAATGGACATGAGCCTTAGATAGGTGGCAAGTTCCCTGCTGCTGGAGGCATATAGACTGGAGGGCCACTCAGTGGGGGGTTGTAGAGGGGATTCAAACATTAAGTAGTAGCCTGACTTGAACCTTGAGGATTTTTGATCCAGTTGTCCAAAAGAACGAGAAGGATAGCATGTAAATGATGGCACATTCAGAGCTTATCACAAAGGGAGGTGGTAGCCTTCCACTCTCTGTGACCTGTGAGAGTAATTACAGGAACTGTGAAAGAAAGACATTAAGGCTGGGTGCAGTGGCTCACGCCTGTAATCTCTGCACTTTGGGAGGCTGAGGCGGGTGGATCACCTGAGGTCAGGAGTTCGAGACCAGCCTGCCCAACACGATGAAACCCCATCTCTATGAAAAATACAAAAAATTAGCTGGGCATGGTGCCGCATACCTATAATCCTAGCTACTCAGGAGGCTGAGGCAGGAGAATCGTTTGAACCTGGGAGGCGGAGATTGCAGTGAGCTGAGATCACACCACTGCACTCCAGCCTGGGCAACAAGAGCAAAACTCTGTCTCAAAAAAAAAAAAAAAAAAAAAAAAAAGACATTAAGATCTAGAACATAGGGACCCAGAGCTAGGAAATGAATGTGTTATGTGTCTTTGCTCAGCAGAGTGCTCAGCCTCTTTGTTTATTCATCTGTAAAATGGAATTAATCACCCCAATGAGCCCTGCTGCATGCAGATGTGAAGACGAGGACAGCAAAGCTTTCTTCTTCAGTCATGTAAATATCAAATCTCATTAAACCATGTAGGCTAAGGCATCACCACTGGGTTGAGCTGCTGGCTCTCATTCATTCTAGAAAAATCTCCTGAGGGTCACAGTATTCCTGGACCCAAGGAATTGGACAGACAGGGAGCATCATTTCCAGCTAATTAAACACCACTCCCAGACGGGTCCTATGTTTGTAGTCTTTGAAATTATTTGAGATCTAAAGCACATCTTCTCTTTCCAATACTGAGCTCCAGTTATATTTATTTCAAAGCATGTTTCAAAAGGTTTGGGGTTTTTCTAAAAACCTGACTTTATAATGTAGATACCTCGGATATAGGAAGAGGGAGGAGAGGTGGGGAGTGCTATCTACAGCCTCTGAATATTTGTGCAAGTATAAATTGTACCTTTGAGCAGTTCTCCCCTGGATCTGAGACTCGATTGAGCTCACCCACTTGACATCAAATACAAGAGTTCAGGATGCAGAGTGTTGCTTCATGTCTGAGGGCCAGTGAGCCAAAGGGGAAAAAAAAATAATTTTCTTAAAACAATGGCTGGCTATGTTTGAGCTCCTTCAAAGAAAGGAAAAGGGTGGCTTTGCTGGAGCAACTGAGGTGGGCAGTAAAGGCCTGTGCTGAGGCCTCCCCGTCTCCAGCTCCACATGCAGCGAGAGCAGGTTGCAAAGCTTAGTTAGAAGAGGGGAATAAATGTGTCTTCGTCCGTTGTCTGTCTGTCTGTCTGTCTGTCTGTCTGTCTGCTGAGTGAAGGCTACAGACCCTATCAAATCTACTCCTTTCTCTTTTCAGAATTCAACCAGACAGTCCAGAGTTCTGGAAATATGACAGACAAAAGCAGTCAGGATCAGCTGCTGTTTCTCTTTCCAGAGTTCAGTCAACAGAGCCAGGGGCCTGGGCAGTCCGATGATGCCTGCTCTGAGCCCACCAACAAGAAGATGCGCCGCAACCGGTTCAAATGGGGGCCCGCATCCCAGCAAATCTTGTACCAGGCCTACGACCGGCAAAAGAACCCCAGCAAGGAAGAGAGAGAGGCCTTAGTGGAGGAATGCAACAGGTAACACCACCAGAAGCTCACCTGGGCAGGTGGGCAAGCACAGGGACCCAGGATCCCTCCCCTCGGTCCTGGGATATTGAGACACTAGTTATACAGATAAGTGTGGCTAAATCAGGGCTTCCCAAAGTATGTTCCACAGAACCCCAATATCAATTCATTAGTCAGTAAGTCTGAGAACCAGCATATGGATACTTCCCCTTAGAGAGTCACAACATATATTAAAGGCTCTGAGAAGCCCTGCAGTCAAGAAAACCACTTAGCTTTGTTGAATGTGTTGTTAACTCTGGAATCTTTGGTAGAGTACAAACAATCCCATGAATTATTATTCTAGGGAAGATACTCTGGAGAATGCTGGTGTAAAATATGATACCTGTGAAATGAAAATTTTGTGTTCGACCTCCATACAGGCCAGGATAAAACTCTCCCTTAGCCACAGACCCTAGATCTGGCCTCTACCAATTGTCAGACATGCAGTGGTCCAAAAGGAAGCTTGGCAGGAGAGTAAGAATTGGTCAGATCTGTTCAGTCTACTCTGCCCCCACTGACTCAACAGAGTTCTGTTTACATGTTAACTACCAACCAGGCACGGTGGCTCACACTTATAATCCCAGCACTTTGGGTGGCCAAGGCAGAGGATTGCTCGAGCCCAGGAGTTTGAGACCAGCCTGGGCAACATGGCGAGACCTTATCTCTATTTTAAAACAAACAAACAAACAAACAAAAACTATGTGTTATTTTATTTATTTATTTTTCATATGTGGTCTTGCTATGTTGCCCAGCAGATCTTGAACTGGGCTTAAGCAATCCTCCTGCCTTGGCCTCCCAAATAGCTGGAATTATAGGCTGTAGCCACCGAGCCCAGCTATTTTTTTTTTTTTTAAACTATTGGAAAACCTTGGGAAATCTTTTTACTTCATTCCTGCCCTATTCTCCCTGACTCCAGTATTGACTTTTTAAAAATTCAGCTCTTTGGTCTGGCCAAGGCCTGTGTGCGCTTTCTCTGTCTCTGGGCTGGGCTGGCCTTGGCAGTGGAAAGAATGCAGCCAGGGAAGTCAGGCTGGGAAGCAGAGAGGCCTGTACTCCCACTGAGTCCTCAGGCTGTGCTCCGTACCCCGACTAATGAGATGCCTTGCAGCACCAGTAGTGTCTAAGAATCTCTCACACCTGGGTTTGAGGTTTCACCAGCCCTGATAAAGCTAGAGACCGGCCATCTCAATGCACCCTGCTTTGGACCCCACCCTGCCTGCCTTTTGGAGGGTATAAGGCATTTTGCTTCCTGGCACTCTTTCAGGGAGTTCAAACCCCAAAAGACCAGAAATCCTCTTGAAGTGCTTTGAAGGCATTCAAGACAGAGTCAGCGAAGGGCTTTGCCTTTTGTGTGGTGGGAAGAATGGCTAAATAAGGAGGTGTCAGGAAGCCCCATCTGGACCTTCCCCTGGACTGCCTGTCCCCAGCTTGCTCTCTTCTCCTCGGGAGCCACACCAGAGCCTAAGTCCCTGACTCCCAGGGTGGCATAGCCTGCTCTGTCCCTGCATTCAGACCCACTTCAGCCATCTTCATCATATCACTCCATGGGCTGGCCTTTTCTCTGCATAGGCCTCTCCTCCTCAGCCTTCCATTCTGCCCACGGCCCATTCACACTCCCAACCAAGACTGCTGTGATTGTGTGCTTTTGGCCAAACACCAACAAGTCCCCCCGCCACCCTCACTCACCATCTCCCCTCCATCCATCCCCAGGGCAGAATGTTTGCAGCGAGGGGTGTCCCCCTCCAAAGCCCACGGCCTGGGCTCCAACTTGGTCACTGAGGTCCGTGTCTACAACTGGTTTGCAAACCGCAGGAAGGAGGAGGCATTCCGGCAGAAGCTGGCCATGGACGCCTATAGCTCCAACCAGACTCACAGCCTGAACCCTCTGCTCTCCCACGGCTCCCCCCACCACCAGCCCAGCTCCTCTCCTCCGAACAAGCTGTCAGGTAAACAGAGGTTGGGCCTCACTGCCTCAGCAACCCATCCTGGTTCTCGCCACGGATCTTACCTGGTTTAAGGGTTTTCAGAGGAGCAAATCCTTTGAGGTGATCCTAGGGCTGCTCTCTCATTGCCAGAATATTCCCCTGGAAATAATGTGTGGCTCTGATCAGTTTCCTCCAACTTCTGGCTCAGCCACTGCCCTGTGAGGCTCACTTAGCCTCCAGGGAACCCTTTACCCTATTTGTCTCCTTCCCTCTTCTTCTCCCTGTGTGGCTGCTGACTCAGCGGTCATTCTACACTGAGGAGGCTGCCTTATGGGTGGACCAGGTCCAAATCTCAGGCAGAGGGGTCGTGATGGCGTGGCATCCCTCGCAGTGTTGGAGGATGGCACTCCGGCCACCTCCTCCATCCCTGGCCATATCCTGCCCCTCGCTCGGTCCGGCTGCCTCAGGAGAAGCCCAGTGGCCTTTGGGGACGGCCACTCTGTTGGTGGCCTCTGCTTGTTGGCTTCCGTGTTTCATCAGGGTTGGTGGGGGTCAGTCACTTGAAATCTTTGCAGTGATGAGTTGGGCCAAACTGACTGAGTACCTGCTCCATCGTGCTTGATTGAGTGCTCCTTTGTGTGGGCCCTGGCCTGGATTAGAATGCCTCTGCTGTGGGCTTTCGGTTTGTCAGGATGGAATCCTACAGCCTCCTTGGGAAAAAGCACACCTATATGCTGAGCTCTGTGTTAGGCACAGGCTGGGATGGAGCACTTCTTCTGGCCCTTCATTCTTCCGGCAGAGCTGGCTTCCTAGAATTGACATGTTCACCGGGGTCTGTGCGGTGCCCATGAGGACAAAGTGTAGCAGCCTCCTGCCTGCTCCAAGAAAAGGGCTTGCGAAAGGAAAGCCAAACACTGTTTCTAACTCGGGGGTGATTCTGAAACCTGTTGCTCCCCTCACCTGTTGGTTGCCCTTCTGATGAGAAAGGCCTGAGGGCTGGGAGCTAACCCAAGTGTTCAGGGGACCAAAGCCACCAAGACAGGCTCAGAGCCATCAGCTGGGTGGTATACAAGCATTTGTTCCATGCCTGCTGTGCCCTCCCATAGCACAGCCTCTTCCAGGGCCTCTGGGAGCCTGACAGTGTCCAGCATGAAGCTGGGGCCAGTGCCGGGGGTTTCTCTAGGTCCCTCTCCCATAGAGGAGAGAGGCTCAGCCACACAGGAAGATAGTCTTAGTTACTTAAGAGGCAGAGAAGCCCCCAGGCAAAGACTGGCCTGATTGCAGAGTAACTTCACCCCTTTAGGGAAATTCAAAGCAGGGTTCTGAGGGTTGTGGCAAATGGCACGTGGCTGGCACTGAGCAGGACCAGAGCGCTTGGCCGCCACAGCGATCCACGGAGTTGAAGCTGGGAGCTGCCGGGGGCGTGGTTGGGGCAAGGGGCATTATTGAGAAGACAATGGCCATTGTGCTGGGACCTGTGATCTCCACACCAAAGTCAGGGAGCCTGGAAGCCAAACAAAGGCCCAGCAGCCTTCTGACAAGCTGGGGCTGTGCTGAGGTCACCACGGGGTCGTTGGTTTAGGCATCCTGTGTGCTGACAGGAGACCCAGAGAGCTGGGGCTGGATGGACGGGGAGCAGGTGCTAGAAACCCAGCAGGGTGGGCAGAAAACACCGCCTGCGTACTCCTCTGACTGGAGTCTAAGAAGGGCACGTCCCACGGGAAGTGGATTCTCTGGGGTAGCCCAGAAGTCTGGATCTTTCTAAAAATCATGTAATATTAGAATTTGGAGGGAATTGGAAGAAAGGAACTGAGGCCCAGAAAGAGGCAGTGATTTGCCAAAGTGACACAGAGCAATGGTAGCAAAACAAGGACTAGGGCTCAGGCCTGCTGGTTCCCACTCCGTGCTTTCCCACAGCACAACGACGTGTTGAGTGCTTACCACGTCCTGGGAATACGCTAGTGATGTACGAGCTGCGCGTCCTGCCCTCTGGGAGCTTACTGTCTGGTAGGAAAGATATCGGGTCATCAGGTCAGTGTCAAGTCCCCAGAACCAGCTGCGGATCGAGGTTTCATTTGGGGGCTTTGTGGATCTTTCTGCGGTGTGATAGATCCTATTGCTGTTTCTGGAGCAACAGTTATGGGACACTGAATATTCTCGGTGACTGCTTTTCTTCTGTATTTTTTTTTTTTGAGAGACGGGGTCTCCCTCTGTCACCCGAACTAGAGTGCAGTGGTGCAGTCTTGCCTCACTACAGCCTCAAACTCCTGGTCTCAAGCAGTCCTCCTGCCTTAGCCTCCCAAAGTGCTGGGATTACAGTTGTGAGATTGTACCCAGCCCTTCTGCCTTAATTTTCACTCTGGGCTCCTCAACATGGTCCTTGGCCCAAGCCCAGGGACTGGCTTCTCTTTCTCTGAGTGCAGCTATGTATCTGGGTTCTAACCAGTGAGGTTATAACTGTGGCTGATTCACATAACTTCTCTGAGTCTGAGTTTCCTGCCTACAAAATGGAGAAATAGGACCTTCCAGACAGGGTGCGTGTGAGGATGAAGGGAGTGAATGTAAAAAGACACCTTTCTCAGTAACCCATACTACCCTCATTATGACTCTTAACATTAGAGAGGGCTAAACAAGGGCAGTGGGAAGACTGGCAGGCAGCAGAAATCATTTTCTTTTTGATCTCACACACCAGGGCATTCCCCCTGAGAGGCAGTGAGATGTGTCCTGGCCCTGGGACTAGAAACAGAGGTGGCTGCTGTGCTGGTGCCTGGGATGCAGGATGCTGGGGTCAAAGACTAGTGTCCCCATCTCAGGCTGCCAGGATGGCATGTGTGCCATGACAGGGCTCCTGAGTAATGCAAGCAGGCAGACAGCAGGCTGCAGCCCAGCAATCAGGGGTGGCTTCTGTCTGTAGAGCCACATGGCACTCTTCCCACCTCAGTGCCCACAGCCAAGGTGTGGTCACTAACCAAGTCAGAAATATAACTGCATGCAGAATACAAAAAAAAAAAAAAAAACCAAACAAACAAACAAAAAAAACACTCTGTGGGCTGGGTGTGGTGGCTCACACCTGAAATCCCAGAACTTTGGGAGGCCAAGGCGGGCAGATCACTTGAGGTCAGCAGTTTGAAACCAGTCTGACCAACGTGGTGAAACCCATCTCTATTAAAAACACAAAAATCAGCCGGGTGTGGTGGCAGGCACCAGTGACTCCGGAGGCTGAGGCAGGAGAATCGCTTGAACCCGGGAGGCGGGAGGCGGAGGTTGCAGTGAGCCGAGATGGGCCACTCCACTCCACTCCACTCCAACCTGGGTGACAGAGCAAGACTCTGTCTGGAAAAAAAAAAAAAGATCTCCATGTTGCTGAGCAGAGCTCAACATCCATGGTCAGCACTAGCAACCCCAAAGACTGAGCTGGGGGAAACAAGGCCCCAGTTCCCCCACACCCACTCTCCACACTCTTCCCTCTCCAAACACCGCACCTGAGCCAGGAGGGCTGGCAGCACCTTGGAGACGAGGCTTCCCCAGAACCCTCGTCCTAGAGAGGAAGAGCGCCCTTTCTCTAACAGCACCTTCCCTCCCAGCCCTGCTTACCATGCTGTGGCCCACTTGCCCACGATGACCATGGTGTGACCCTAGTCCTGGAATGTCCGGCACAATAGGGGTGGCAGGAGGAGCACTCTGCCTCTGTCAGCGGCTGATTGGTTACAAGATGCCCTACAAACACATTGTCAGCAGAATCAGCTGTTTCCAGCGTTGCCCCTCCTCGGCTTTACAATCACACACCAGCATGCAGCCAAGGGTTGTCATGGCTTTGTCTCCCTTATGCATGCTTAATTGACAATTAAGCTGGGGCTTTGAACCAGCCTGGCTGCCGCTGCTGGGCCTTCATCTTTCCAGGGAGTGTCACAGGGGCACCCTTTGTTTGCTCTTCTTGGGGGCCTGAAGTTACTGTAGCAGGCTGCAGGCAGCCATTTATCTTCAGCCTGGAAGGCCTTTATCTGCCTCCCCCCCCTATTCCAGCTCTCGGCCAGCAGGAGCTGTCCCTGGTTATAGGCCCCATGACAGCCCATTCTGAGGCCATTGAGCAGGTCCGGAGTGATGGCCTCTACCTCCCTTCTGGAGATGAATCAAGAGAAAGGCCCCCAAAAGGTCAGAGGGCAGGGCGGCAGCAAGGAGAGGGACTGGTTGGAGCCTGGTGCTCGTATTGATTGGCTCGAGGAGGAGGAGGAGGAAGTTGGCGCGGGATGGAAACTCTGCTAGCCTTGGCCCAAGCTGTGGTATCTGCTGTGTGATCTGTGGCGACCTTGCTCCCCGTACCTTTTGCTCTAGTCAGCAGCAAGCTCACTTGGCCACCACCTTGAGGAGGCGAGGAGGGGTAAAAGGTCTTCCTCAGCGTCCGCTCTCCCATGCGTGATGTGCTCACTCTTGTGTCACCTTTTGAGAGGGAAGTGGGGACTTACTCTCCTGGAAAGAAAGTGAGGCACAAAGAAGAGAAGAGGCCCCTCCAGGAGGACTTTCATGGGTCCCGAACCGTAGCCCCTTTACCAAAGAGGAGACATTTATTTCTGTGGCTGCTGCTCCTCCTCTCGCTGAACTCTATTCCTCCCTCTCCAAACCCAGTGGACTTGACTTCCCTGATGTAGCTTAGAGCTTGAAAAACAGAGAATCCTGCCTCCTGCCCCTCCCTCATCCCCCTTCACAGTCCCTCCCAGGTTACCTGTGGGAATCTAACCCTGGGTCTCAGACAAGCCAAACTCTGGGCCAGGGTACCTATGTGAAGTGCTGTTGCTTTTCCCGGCACTGAATTCTGCAGGACCCGAGGAAATCTCCAAAGTTTCCAGTGGCAAGGTAGTGACTCAACGAGAGGAATTCTAATGGCCAGTGTTGATGGAGCACTTACTTCCTTGGTCCCAGGCCCTGGGCCGAGTTCCTCTGTGCATCAGCTTATGTGACCCGCACAATGACCCTGCAGAGTAGGAGCCATCTGTAGTGTCATCTTCATTTTACAATCAAGGGAAGTGAACTATTTAGAATGGAAGGAATGTGCCCAACTTCATATTCTTAGTAAGTGGTGGGGAGAGGTTTTGAGCTGTTGCACACTGTCTATCTCTTTTTGCTTTATGCAGATGCTAAAACTTTTCAGGCACAAAATCCAACACACACACAGAGAGAGAGAGAAACACACACACACGCGCGCGCGCACACGCACACATACACACACACACACACAGACAGCCCCCAGCAGTTCCTTTTCCCACATTCCTACTGTTCCCCTCTGAATGACACCAAGGCTTTGGGAGATCACGGCCAAAGAGGTGGGGTAAGGGTGTGAGTCTCCCATTCTGGCTAGTTTACTGCTTCCTCCCCAACCACTGCCCCTGACCAAGGTGGATTCTGTGCCCTGCCCAGGCAAGAAATCAAAGCCCCCTGTTTCACGACCCCATCCCCATCTGTGTGGGGATTTGAACTGCCCTTGCAGTCGGCACCGTCTGGGCTACTAAATGCCTTAACAACTTAATGGGGCTTCTGAGACAGTGCAAGCACCTCAGCTCACCTCTGGGAGCTCCGCCCACTCCCTGGGCAGCAGACAGCGGGAGGGGTTTATGAGGGCAGTTGTAAAAATATTCATCTCAGCAGCAAAGTTCCTCATGGTAAATAAGGCCCATTGTCCCTAAGTAGCAGATTATTTCAGTTCAGAAGAGAGACAAATCTTGCCTTGAAATGTCTGCTATTGTAGGAAGCACATTCTTACTGACTTGAGGTTTAGTAAGTGGTGGACATGGGCGGCTCCAGTGTTCTCCGTCTTAGGGACTTTATCTGAGTGCCATTTTATCTCTTGAATTTGAAGATCATTTTATCTTGTGGGTACCACCCCATCGGCTGCCACTAGATTGGGGAAGACAATCAGGATATTAATGAGATTAAGAGGCGTAACCTTCAGGGTATTCTGCTGTCAGCCTCCCCCTGATAGGGAACCAGCCCTGGTCTGCATACAAAGAAACCAGGCTGCTGGGCTGGTGGGGCTCCAAGCCTTTGCACAAAGGGGCCAGGAGATACTGCAGTCCTATCACCTAAGGGTCATGCCTAATCCCCCCTGAAGGATCCTTAGACGATTCAAGGACTCCTTGCCGCCTCCAGTCAGCTCTGAGGAGGAAGGAAGCTGCCTGCAAGCACACAGCCCTGGCCTGCTGCTCATGGTAGAAGTGCTCTTGGAAACTGTTGAAGGTTTGATGGGAAGTGACAGGAACTTGGAGAGAATTAAGCACCACGGTGCAGAGAGAGGCAGAGATCTGTGCAAGGGCCTTTGAAGCTACCTGCTTAATGGAATGGAACAAGATCTGGCCTTATGCCTCTACCTGTTTTTTAGGGGGACGTACAAACACAAATGAAGAGGAGAGAGAGAAATATACATGCATATATATGTATTATACACACACACACACACACACACACACACACACACACACAGAAACTATGTATATAAAAGGAATTCAGCCCACATATAAAGTCAGATCAATCAGTCAATCATGGTTATTATCCTAGCTATTCATAAATACTCTAGAACAGGGATTGACAAACCTTTTCTGTAAAGAGCCAGATAGTAAATATTATTTTAAACTATTCAGTTGTAATTACTCAACTGTGCCTTTGTAGCACCATAGACATGGAAGTGAGTGAACATCGCTGTCTTCCAAGCAAACTTTATGGGGACTGAAATTTAAGTTTCATATAATTTTCACATAGCATCCTATAGTCTTTAATGGATTGTTTCTCAACTATTTAAAAATGTGAAACCCATTCGTAGCTGGTGGGTCGTACAAAGACAGGCTGCTTTGGTCAACAGACCAGTTTGCTGACCCTGCCGTAGGACAATAGTTCTCAAATGTGTCCACACTTTAGAATCACCTGAGGGAGTATCTAAAAATCCCAGTATCCAAGCTGCACCCTGGACCTGTCAGAACGGCTGGGGAGTGGGCCTACACATCAGTAGTTAGAATTTTCTAAGTGATAGCAATGTGCAGCTAAATTTGAGAACCAATTCTCAGGTTCTCAAATTTAGCTTCTCAAATGTTAAAGTGCACGCTAATTCCCTGGGGCGGGGGGTGTTAAGATACAGATTCTCATTCTGTAGGCCTGGGGTGAGGCCCGAGTTTCTGCATTTTCAACAGGTTCCCAGGTGCTGTTGAAGAGGATGGTCTGGGACACACTTTGAGTACCGGGGGTGGATTAGCAACTCATTCCCCTTTGCCTCCCCAACCTGTGTAATTTGCCTCACCATCCCCAGCCTTGACATCTAATATGGGGAAATGCTCTTTTAAATCCAGCCGGTACAGCGACAAAATTACAGGCTATGGAGCCACACCCAAATTCCAACCTTAACTTGGCCACTTACTGCTGTGTGACCCTGGGCAAGTCTCTGGAATCTCTGTGCTTGCCTCTCGAGGTGTGGAGACATCCACTCATGCAGATGCTGGAAGAATTAAATGAGATAATATATATGTAAAACACTCCAGACGTAACAGGCTCTCATAAATAGTAGCTGTTACCATTCCTTGCAGAGGCTTGTGGGTTCTTTGTTTTTTTGGTTTTTTAGTTTTTTCCCTCTTTCCTTGTCCTTCTTGGAGGTTTCATCCAATCTTGATTTTTAAAGAATTTGGGTATCTCCAACTAGATATTCATCTTGGTGTTTGCAGCAAACTTAGGCTGGCTTCTTGTAGCACATTGGGCATGAGGCAGTCTCCCGGTCTTCCTAGGACTTCTCTGTGACATCCACAAGGCATATTGAGTGTCGTAAGTCATTTAGTACAAATTCAGGAAACAGTGAGGGGAAGCTGGGAAGACCATGGATTGGTGGGGGCAGAGGGCAGGGTCATGACCGTGTAGCAGGAGGTCAAGTTCATGATGTTTATGTAGTCGAGATGACCGTGAATTTCCTGTAACTAATAGGGCATTTTTCTTTTTCTTTTTCTTTCTTTCTTTCTTTCTTTTTTTTTTTTTTTTTTTTGAGAGATGGAGTCTCACTCTGTTGCCCAGGCTGGAGTGCAGTGGCACGATCTTGGCACACTGCAAGCTCCGCCTCCTGGGTTCATGCCATTCTCCTGCCTCAGCCTCCCGAGTAGCTGGGACTACAGGCGCCCACCACCACGCTAATTTTTTGTATTTTTTTTTTTTTAAGTAGAGATGGGGTTTCACTGTGTTAGCCAGGATAGTTGCGATCTCCTGACCTCGTGATCCACCCGCCTCAGTCTCCCAAAGTGCTGGGATTACAGGCATGAACCATCATGCCCAGCCATTTTTCTTTTTTAGTTAAAGGAGGTGTGAGTACCCCTACCCCTCTCATGTGTATTGCTTGTTAGTAATTAGCCCTGGGAACCTATCAGGTAGAGGGGGTGTGGGATGTTCCCAGTGGAGGCTGCATCTGGGAAGCTTAATGGCCTTTGTTCTTAGAAGGGAAGTTCCCCCAAACTTCAGGCGAAGGAGCATTAAGAAGGAGAGGGTGCACACAGCCCCACAGTAAGCAAAGGGAAACCTCAGAAGCTCCTACGGGCTGATTTTCTGGAAACCACTCGCCTCAACCTGTGAGCATGCATCTGCTTCAGGTACCTTCCCGTTACCCTACACTCTAACTTCAACAACCTCCGCAATAGCACACTTGTGTGAGTTCAGCCACTGAGGAATCAACTGGCAAGTGGGGGGACTCGATGCCTCCAATGCTTTTGAGAAGTCAATAGTCAGTTTTCTCAGGACTTATACTCTGCATGTTCTTCCTAAGTTGGAGAAACACTGTGCAGATGGTCTTTAGCATGTAGACTTTCCTAAGGAAAGTCTACCTGAGCCAAGGTGAGCTGGTTATGGCCAGTGCCTTCTCAGGACTGGATTCAGATGTGTGTGTCTGGGTAGCCAAGCATAGCACCCAAATCAGGCTTGGCTTGGG
The DNA here is from genome assembly GCF_049350105.2 of Macaca mulatta. Lineage (NCBI taxonomy): Eukaryota > Metazoa > Chordata > Mammalia > Primates > Cercopithecidae > Macaca > Macaca mulatta. Next base: position 46,548,606 of record NC_133421.1, read on the forward strand.
TTGTGGTTCTGTCACTATCTGGCAGTGTGGCCTCAAGTTATTAGCCTCTTTGTCCCAATACCTATCCCCTTAGGGGTGCTGTGAGGCTTAAATATGATCAGACACGCCCAGTGCCAAGAACAGTGCCTGGCAAGGAAGGTTAGCTGCCATTACAGTATTATTGAATTGACTCAGAAACTTGAGGGTGTTGAGAGAACAGAAGAGCTTGGGTTCTCTCTGGGTTCTTGACAAGGGTTTTGCCTTGCTTTCACCCTGGAAGGATTGATTTCCCTTTCCATAAACCCTGCTTGTCATTTGAAACATCAGAAACAATGAACCTAAGTATTGGCAAGATCAGTGGTTCTCAAATCTCTCTCCAGACCACATAAAAATCATCCAGGGAGCTCATTAAAAATAGACATGGCTCCCTCCACCCACCCACACCTTTAGAATCAGAATTGAGAAATGAGGGCTTTACAGGCATAAGAGCTTTTGACAAAAGCCCTAAGAGATTTGCCTAGAGTCCCAGCTACTTGGGAGGCTGAGGCAGGAGGATCACTTGAGCCCAGGAGTTTGAGGGTGGAGTGAGCTATGGCAGTTGGATTGTAGACAACAAGGAGAACAGGCTACTTATTTCTATCTCCATTCATAAAACACCTTGAGATAAATTAAGCACTTTGTGCCCATTGGTGCCACTACACTACAGCCCAGGTGACAGAGTGAGACCCTGTCTCTAAAAAACAAAAAAGAGAGAGAGAGATTTGGATGCATAGTCAGGGTTGACATTACTAGGCCTGATGGAGCAGGAGAGTTCTGAAGGGGTTGAAGGTAATCCTCATGGCCCCTTGCAGAAATGGGAAAGGAGAAGCAGCCGGGGTGAGAGGCCTTGGACTAGGATTCAGGAGATCAGAGCCACCAATGAGCAAGGGTGACCTTGGGTGAATCATTTAACTTCCTGGGAATTCTGGCAAATGAGGGTGTGGGATGAGGGCCTTTCCACTCTGACAGGCTATTATTTGGAGACTGCGTGTTGCATCCAGTCTTGGGGCCCAGGACTCCGCAGCTTGAAGTACAGAGGGAGGCTTGCCATTGTGGTATTTTATTGTGAAACTCATCATCTGTCTCTCTCTCCTTCTCTCCCTCACTCCCTCGCTCCTTCCCCGTTTCAGGAACTGTGTGCTGTTAGAAGCCTTCCGCCTTTATTAGGGATCATTAGAGCTTTACAACACCAGCAGATTGGGTGGGGCCAGTCACAATAAACAGATTTATAATGGGTATAAACGAGACACCTATAACTGCTGGAGGTTAACACTTTCAGGGCCTCTGAATAGCAGCTGGCATGCCCATGCCTTCTGGCCCTGTCCACTGCAGGGTGCTTCTTCCTGCTTGGCACCCATTGGACTGGGTTGGCAGTGAAGCCTAAGTGAGTTCTTGTTCAGCAAGGGTGGAAAACACTTAAACAACATCTCCTATTTGTGTAACATCAGTTTGCACGATGGGCACACAAGTGCTTAATTTCTCTCAAGGTGTTTTGTGGATAGAGACAGAAATGAACAGCCTTTCTTCCTCATTGTCTACAACCCTACAGCCAGGGGAACTAGAGGCTTTGCATCCCTACTTGTAAACTTCAATCTCACCATGAAGAAGAAGGTCCCTGAAGTCTCTGAATGCCTTGCTCTCTATGAATGTATTCTGAATGGTAGCATTGTGGGCTGTACCAACATCTAAGCCTGAGTTGGATTTCTTCACCATTGTGTCTCCAGCCCATAGCCCTGTGCCTGGCACACGGTAGACACTCCATATATTTGTGAAATAAAGATATCTATTATAGAGGGCTCCCTGTCAAAGCATATGCAGGAAGCCCCTGTTTTATAAATTTGGTATTCAGTTTAAGAATTAAACTGAGCATAGGATTAGTTATGTTTTATATAGCATATATGTGCTGTATATATATATAGGCATATTTTCTCTTCTCTAGAAACAATGTCACTCAGCTCACCCCTATTAACACTGCTTAAGTATACAGTTCACAAATTAATGTCAACATTTAATGTTACCAGAAAGTTTTCAAAGAACATATCATGACTTTCTCCCTAATATTTTACTGGTAAACTAGTCTCATTTAATTTAGTTCTGCTAGTTAGCTTAATGTTCTACTACTTTCATTCCTTTTAAAATCTCTTACCAGGATCCCCAGGGCAAGAAAAAAGCAAGAACTTCTCCTCTTGTGTTTCCGTTGAGCAAAGTGAGGTCTAGAAAAGGGACTGGGCTACTGCAAATCAATTATCTGGAGAGACAGAAGCAAAACTGCCCCGCTCTGGGCAGCCATCAGGTCTCTGGTGGTGCTCCCTGAGCATCTGCCTGGTGCTCCTAGCTCAGTGCCCAACACCTGGTGTTGCTTGGGATGAGCCTCCCTGGGCCTGCCAGTGATCAATAGCTATCTGTCATGATGATGATGGTGATGATGATGATGATGATAATGATACTGATGGAGATGCCCTCTGTGACAGTGATGAAGAGGCTGGGATCTGGCCAGGCAAATCCCTATCACAAGGCAGCTCTGACACTTGCCAGGCCTCAAAGGATCTTCTCCCTGGGTATCATCTCCCAGTAGGGTCTTTCTTATGTAGAGGCTGTGGTGGAAAACCTCTCTTTTCTAAGGCAATTTTATTAGCCCTTCAGTCACAATACAGATGTCTGTTTATAGGACCTTACTTTTGTGTGGACACCCAGTGGCTCAGTCTGCTGATGGCTTTATAGCCTTTCTCGCTTTGCCCAGACCCACTGGGAGCATCGCCATTCTCCTTGTCGGCCAGGCCTAGAGGCCTTTGTTGCAGCCATATTATCTCTGCCCGCAAAGGCAGCTGCTCAGAAAACACCAGACCCCAGGAGGCAGACTGCAGAAGAGCACTGTCTGTCCCCACAGCCTTTAAGCCTAACGATGTCCACCGTTAACCCTTCTTAGTTTTACCCTAGTTTCTTTGGAGAAAGAGGCATTTAAGTTACTCATGTTGCCACAGTAAAATCCCATTAATTGACTCTTCTCCTTATACCCAAATCAACCCAGTGGCCCCCAAACTCGGTTCTTCAAATGTGAAACTGCCCAAGTCTATCAATACTGTTTCTTCAATTTTGATTATATTTTAATCTCTCTCTCCTTTTCTCTTACTCCCCTTTCTTCCTCCTTAAAAAGAATGCTTGCCTCTCCTTGCCCACAGAAAAACAGGGAGAGGGAGGCCAAAGCAGGACTACTTGAGCCCAGGAGTTTGAGACCACCCTGGGCAACATAGAGCCCCCATCTCTACAAAATAATAACAATAATAATAATAATAATAAATTAGCCAAGCATGGTGGCATGCACCTGTAGTCTCAACTATTTGGGGGGCTGAGGTAGAAGGATTCCTTGAGCCCAGCAGGTCAAGGCGGCAGTGAGCTGTGATTGCGCCACCGCACTCCAGCCTGGGTGACAGAGCTAGAGCTTGCCTCAAAAACGAAAAGAAAAATGGGGAGATTTAGAGGATAAATGGATATACTCCGGTCACTTCACCATCACTCAACTCAACAGTCTAAAGGGGAAAGTGATGTGGAGTCATCAGAGTTTAAGCGTAGGTTATTCATTCATCATTTACTCCTTCAGCAAATGTTTAATGAATGCCTAGCATGACTCCATGCCAAGAAGAAAATGGAGAATACAGACAAGGTCCTGCCCTCATGGGGCTTACATTCTAGTGAGGGATGCAGCCAAGGAACAAGTAAACAAACCTGCAAAATCATTTCAAGCTATTAGTGGGTCATGATGGGGAGGCTCTACATATCTGGAGCCCATTTGGGGCTTATGGGAAAGAGGGAGAAGGGTCAGCTTTGGAACACCACTGACTTGCTGGGAGACCCCCTAGCAAGGAGCGGTGCAAACAACCTTGTCCTCTCTGAACCTCAGTTTTCCACTCTGTCAAATGGGTGCCTGTGACACATTGAGAAGCAGACGGGTGTGACATACTCTCAGATGTGAGGACTGCCCAAGTTCTCAAGTGCCAGGCTGGTTCCTTTTGCCTACAGCAGCAATCTTCAGGCTGAACTATTCGTTGCAAACCACCTGATGTTTGCCTGCAGAAACTGCCACTCTGGTAGGGATGAGGCGTGGTGGCACAGGTAGACCTTGTGGGGGAGGACACGCGGAGTTTCTGTTGCTCTTCTACCTCCCCGCATGTGCAGTTTTTTCAAGTGCACCATGCACATTAGCTTCTGTTCTCAGCCAAGGTGCTTTTGATGAAAGATTTTTTTTCTTTTCTTGGTTACATTTGCTTTGATTTTTTTTTAAATAAGAAAACCAGTTTGTGGGCTTCCCTTAAGTATCACTCAACTTTTACTCCTTGAGTCAAGAATGTTTACTGTCCCCACAGGCCTGTCTGTATTTCTCCTCTTATGAATTGAGCTCCTAACTAAGCCATGTTAGGTAGAAAGGGATCTGGAATTGAAACCAGCCCAGCATTTAAATTGCTTTCATCTTGCATCAGCTTTTTCTTCCACACTCGCAGATTTTTAATCTTCTAAACTCTTTGCAAACATGAATCTTTATCCTCGCAGAGGAGGAAGTATTAATAAGAACTAGCAAAAGTCCTGTGCTACAAACAAGGACACTGAGGCAGCAATGCTAACTCATTTGAAAGCTTTAATTGCTGGAGTTCTCAGTTTCAAGCCAGGGAATTGTTCACATTCTTTTCTTCCAAATGGGCCTCTCAGAAGTTCACCAGATGGAATCATTTGTCTGTCTGCCTCTGTCCTTAAGAAAAGTAACGTGTTTAGGGAGAAGGTAGAGTTATCAGGACACAGTACTGGGTCCATCAAGCCTGGCGCAGTCTCTCCCTATGCTCTCCCCAACATAACGATTTGGCTTCCTAGGAAAGATGGCACTGTCTACTCATAATTTATGAACAATGAACAGAGTTATTTCCTTTTGGAAGAGCTTTCTCCTTCGCATGTTCTCTCCTGCCTGAGTTTAAATTCCCAGTTTCTAGACCCAACAGGGTTGGGTTGTGCTCTGCATGAGGTTAGAAACACAGGGGAAGAATGTGTGTGACAGAGCCCCAGCCAGTTGAGTAATGTTTACTCTGTTGGTGGCTGGGACGCTCACTCATGCTGGCAGAGGTCCACCAGCCAGAGGAACATTCCTGCATTATCAGGGATGGGAGGTTGGCTCTGAAATGTCAAGGGTGAACGGCATCCCACCAGATTCTGGGTGCAGCTCACAGACCTCAGCGAAAGGAACCCCCAGGCTTCAGCGCCAAAGGCCACATCAGGGGCAAGCTGAGCCCACATTGCCCAGGAATCCCCACTTTCCTCACTTCTTCTTACTGAAAGAGCAATTCTGGTCCTGTTTTCCTGGTTGACATTGCTCTTCTGTTCACACAGCAGAACCAGTGCATCTCTGACATTATTTTATTCATTCATGATTCTGGGTTGTGAAGAAGGAATATCTGCATGCCCCTTTCACAGACAAAAATGCCAACGCCCAGAAGTTAACTGACCCAGAATCATCAGAGAGTTAAGGCAGAGAGAGAGAGAGAGGGAGAGAGATTGTTAAAGTGTCTGGAGCCTGGTGCCCAGTTGATCTCTGGAATCGTGGAATTGGGGTCTCAGCTGTTTTTTGAAGCTCTTAGAGTGGAATTAAATCGCCAGGGGCTCTGTGAGCTGTAGCTCTAAGCCCCTGAAGCACAGGTTTCTGCAAAGTCTCTCTGGTGAATGGCACCCTAAGCAGTGCCTCTCTGGGGTCCTCCTGTAAGGCAGTCATGTTTGTCTTTCAACACACAGGCACAGTAGGTTCTATATAACCTGACATACGCAGCCTAAAATTCACCACAGTTTGCTAAGCCATGTGGTAAGAACCACAGGGCTTGTGGGAAAAACAGGATTAAAAGCACAACACTTGAGGCCAGGCAGGGTGGCTCATGCCTGCAATCCCAGCACTTTGGGGGACTGAGGCGGGTGGATGACTTGAGTTCAAGAGTTTGAGACCAGCCTGGCCAACACGGTGAAACCCTGTCTCTACCAAAAATACAAAAATTTAGCTGAGCATGGTGGTGGGCACCTGTAGTCCCAGCTACTTAGAAGGCTGAGGCAGGAGAATCACTTGAGCCCGGGAGGTGAAAGTTGCCGTGAGCTGAGATTATGCCACTGTACCCAGATTAGGTGACAGAATGAGACTCCATCTCTGAAATAAAATTTTTAAAAAGCACAACACTTGAAAACCTCTTCAGTGACACATTTTTTGCTTTGAGATGAAGTCTTGCTCTGGTCACCCAGGCTGGAGTGCAGTGGCGCGATCTCAGCTCACTGCAACCTCCACCTCCCAGGTTCAAGCAATTTTCCTGCCTTAACTTCCTGAGTAGCTGGGATTACAACACTGTGCCCAGCTAATGCACGTACCACCATACCCAGCTAAATTTTGTATTTTTAGTAGAGAGAGGGTTTCACCACGTTGGCCAGGCTGGTCTCGAACTCCTGACCTTAAGTGATCCATCTGCCTCGGCCTCCCAAAGTGCTGGGATTACAGGCATGAGCCACCGTGCCTAGCCAACACATTTTTAAAAGATAAGAATCCAATAAAAAGATTATCAGAGTTTTATATCCGTTAAATAGTTAAGAAATATATAAATGCTGTACAACAATAAATATGGCAAGTTTGCCTAGGGAAGTGGGCATCAGAAGGGCTGCGGGTTGTGTGTTACTGTGAATCAGTGGAAAAAGGGTTATCTGAAATGGGAAGGAAAAGATGTGACTCCATATTGCGTGGATGTGTCTCACCAGCGCACACAGTGGACTGAGGTGTTTGGAGGATGTTTGAGGTGTGCATATGTACATACAGCAGCATTGTTAGCATTCTCCTATGTGGTTCCATTCGGCTGGATGCAGCTTTCTGAATTCACTAAGTGTTTTGCAAATGTGAAATTGACATTATACTCAAATTATCCCCTAATATATCAGTAGAATTGGAACAGATTTACACTTTCACTACAATAAATACAGAACTGACTGTATTTTCTCCTTCTGCTAGATGTGGTGCTCTTTGTCTGGGGCATGGGTGCTCGAAGCTGCTGGGGTTTCATTCCTTCAGTCAATAAATATTCATAGTATCAGGCAGTCTGCTAGGCTGTGAGGATGTGACAAGTAAAAACTCATCTCTGTCTTTAAGAGGCAGAGAAAAGTGAACATATCATCAGCATGCATGCAGGGTGACTGACTCCTGCCGTAAGCCTCTGTCTAGTGCATGTAAAATACAAAGGATGGAGCGGCCATCTCCCAGGATGAATCAAGAAGAGCTTCACAGGGGGGCAACATGTGACATGAGATGCTTTCCAGGCAGAGGGAACAGCAAAGGTGCAGAGGCAGGAGATGGTCAGGCCATTTGAGAAATGCGTTAAGGTCGTGGTGAGAGATAGTGCAAATAAAACAGATGTTGGGAGGCCGAGACGGGCGGATCACGAGGTCAGGAGATCGAGACCATCCTGGCTGACACGGTGAAACCCTGTTTCTACTAAAAAATACAAAAAACTAGCCGGGCGAGGTGGCGGGCGCCTGTAGTCCCAGCTACTCGGGAGGCTGAGGCAGGAGAATGGCGTGAACCCGAGAGGCGGAGCTTGCAGTGAGCTGAGATCCGGCCACTGCACTCCAGCCTGGGTGGCAGAGCGAGACTCCGTCTCAAAAAAAATAAATAAAAAAAATAAAAAAATAAATAAAACAGATGAATCGCGAAGGCCCAGTTCTGCCAGTCTCAGGTGTTGGGGCTTTTCTGGAAAGCAGTGAGGAGCCATCAGACATTTCCAAGCAGAGCAGAGGCATGGTGTGACTTTGTTTTAGAAAGAAATCCCAGGCTGCAGCAGTGTGAAAGGCACCTTGGAGATGGTGCTCGCACAGGAAGGCAGGGCAAGGATGCTGGCTTCTTGAAACCATGCACTTCTGCCATGCCTTTGGCACTTCTGACCAGTCTATCGGATAGAAACCAAATAATCTGCGTCTGTCCCATATGCTGTTGGGAATCCAGGAATAACCCGATACCCATGATGCTCATGCCTAGGAACAGGGGAAAGTAGACGATCTACTCACCAGGGCCTCAGGGTTGTCTCGACTCCACCTTGGATGGCTTTTGCTGCTTGACACACTTGCTGTGGTTTGCAGAGCCAACACTGGGGACAGGGCCAATTAGTGGCTTGAGCTAGGAAGTAAGTGGAAGGCGAATGGCTGCCATCTGCCACTCTCATTTCTCCTGTGGGTCCTCTGTGGCTATTCACCTGGCATCTTTGGTTAATCAATATTAAACCAGAGCCCTTGTCATATGTTCACTTTAAGAACTTGCATTGGTGAAGGAAGAAGGGAAGATGCCATTCCATTTCTTAATGCTTCCTAGCACAGTGCCTGGCACATGGTAGGTGCTCAATAAAGTGGCATGACCTCAGCCTTCCTAAAAATGTCTTTTAAACAAAGACAGTCCCAGAGTAGGAGGAATTGACGTGTTTTCAGCAACTGTTATATGCCCAGCATGGTCTGGGTACTTGGACATCCATTAACTCATTCCGTTCTCTTCCCAATGACCTGACGGATGGATATTGTTAACAATGAGGAACTGAAGCTCAGGGAGGTTAAGTAACTTTCCAAGGTCACACAGGTCTTACAGGGTAGAGCCAAGATTTAAACCCAGGTCACCTGGCTCCAGAGCCTACACACTTTGCACTTATTTTTGTTCTCACTTCAAGTGTTCTTCTGAGTTTTTGAAATATAGGAGGACTGGCCTCTCCTTCCTCTAACAAGAGCACCTATTTTTGGTGTACACCTTGTGATGCACCCCCACCCCCTCCCCCCATAAGATGGCTGGCTGATTACAGCCACCCTCTCAGGGGCCAGTGATTGCCACATTCTTGGTGAGAGGAGCATCGTGGGAACAACTGCAGGTGGATCTGGAGCTGATGAGCAGCCTTGTGCCTGGCTCCCATCGCATTGCTGTGACAATGGCCCCCTCCCCACGGTGGGCAGTCCTCTGGCTTATAGATGAGGAAGCTGGTGCTCACCCAAGAAATTGACAGCAGAGCTGAGATTAAAACAGGGATCCCCCAATTCCCAGCCAGACCTCTGTCATTTAACCAGAGGCTTTTAAAGGAATGTTCAGAGGTCTAGGCTCATCTGTCTTTTAACAGAGCAGCTCCATCGTTATATTTCTCATATTAAAGTTTTGTCAGGGAGAAAACAAAGTGTGAAAACCACAACAGCCTTGGAATATGCTGCCTAGACTCTAACAAATGGCTCTTGAGTCTCTCCTGACATGCTCCCTTGTAAAGAAGCCTTTTGTTTCCTGCGGAAATCCTTGGTTAATTATTTTTAAATAAATAATTGCGTAGCCTTTGGTAGGGGAGAAGCCTCCCTGTGACCCATATTTGATCATCAGAGGGCTGGCCCTTTTCCGTCAGCCAAATTAAATAGGCTAAATCCAGAGACTGTTTGACTTGAGACTGAATCGATGATGGGGACAGGCTGGGAGGTGAAAACACACCTGACTCCCAGCGTTATCACCGCTCTCTCCGGAGCAGAGCCGCTCGGGGAGGTAAATAGCTGGTTAGGGAGTCAGAGAAAGCAGGAGAAAAACAGGGTGAAGTCCAGTTCCTCCAAAAGAACGGAGCAAGAGGGCAGCGGCCAGACCTCCCTCCTAAGTTGCTTCCAGGGCAAAGCATCAGTGGTTCTGCCAGGGTAGGATTCTTTGGAAACTCTTCTCTACGGAAAGATAATTCCATTCAGTGTTTAGAATCTGTCCTAAGCCATCCAGAATTCTAGGACCTTAGGGCAAATATCTTGGGGTCCATTCCTATACCAGCTTCCTCCCCACAGCATCCCCACCCATAGTTGCCATTTATATGGCATTTTGCAAGAAACCGTATAGATGTTACCTCTAATCCAAAAAGAGCCCTGTTGAGGATGCATTTTCTCCACTTTTCTAGAGGAAACAAAGGCACAGAGAGGGAAAGTAATTTTCCCATGATCACAGATCTATTAAGAGCAGCGTCAGAATTTGAACCCGAGTTGGTTTAGCTGCAGAGTCCATAGTCTTCCCACTGCCCTTCCTCGATAGAAATTCTTCCTTTTGTTTATTTGAAATCTACCTTCCTCTTTTCCATTGGACCTAGCTCTGCCTTCAGAGCTCATAAGGTTCAAATCTCTTTCTTCTTCTATGTGACAACACTTTGAACTGTTGGCAGCATCCTGCTGGGAACTGGGTGGCAAATGTGAGTGAAGAAAGAAGGCCTCATTTAATCCAATGGGATGGCATCAATGGCAAACAGGAGACGTGGGGGCTGCAAATAGATGCACAGGAGGACAGGGTACTGGGCACGGGCTGTTGACTTGGGGAGCTGGATGTTGTTCCTCCTTTTAACTTCATGATTTCTGTTCTTCCCCAAAAATGTAGTGCCTTAAACCAATACACCAATTCCAGCGCCATCCCACTGTCACCACCACCCCTACTAGCAGCTCCTTGATTCAAAGAATGGGGAAAATGGCCAATAGAAAAGCTCATAGAGCAAGCATCAAGCCACTACATACTCAGACAAGTTGCTCTTGAAGGTTAGAACCCAGCTTTAGCATTTGTTTTATTTTTTTCCCCAGCCCTCTTAAGTTCTAGGTCATATCAGCCTTGGGTAATGTCCTTAGGAAGATCCAAGGAAAACTGGCTTGGGGCTCATCTAGTCTCAACTTGGTAAGCTTCATCTTAGTGAATTAGAGGCAGATCACGACACGGATTATGGCAGTGTGCCTGGCCCCTGGGGGAACTTTGTAGCCTCCTCTGGAAGGTGGGGCTCTAGCTAGGGCAGGGGGTGGGTGGATGAAAGAGAACCAACAGAATCAGTATACAGGGATGGTTCATCTTGGGAAACTGGGCAAAGGAAGACGTGCAGCCAAAGAGTTGGTCCACTTCTCCAGATGATTCTATGCCTAGAGTATTTGGTCTCTGCAAGACAGGGTCCTCCAAACCTTTTTGTCAAATCCAAAGCAAAAAACAAGAACACTGTCTTTCTAAGCACCGAGCTTAGGGTGAGATGTCCCATGTAACCCCAACCTTGTCCTTGACTGTTTCATGGGCACATCAAGCAGGACTTCCATCTGCAAACTGGACCCAGGTTCTTGGCGTTCTTTGGCTTCCTTCAGTTGCCTGATCTCTGCCCAGTACTTTTCTTTCCTGAGAGCAGACCTCCATTTTGGTTCCCGAGCAAGAGGGAGGGTCAGAGCAGTGAGGCTGTAAACATGTTTGGTTCTACCCTTCCCTTGCAGAGCAAACTCCAGTGGTTTACTAAGCATCCACATCTGCCTGTGTGTGCTGCCTGCCCCACCTCCCGGCAGACGCACCTTTCCCTGTGCCCTGGAAGGCAGCCAAATGGGACCCCACCAAAGGAATGTGAGTTCTACAGCCTAGCCCCTAGACGCAGCCTCATCCCTGTCCTGCTCTGCCTGTGTCCGTGCCCCTGACCTCTTGGGCCTGGCCACAAAGTGATACACAGAGACTGACGCCTAAGCTACGGCTCTTTCAAGGGTCACTGGACAAGGGCTTCTTCTTTGTCACATGGGTCTACTTATACTTTGCAGCGCCACGAGAGATGCCAGGGAAACAAACATTTCTAGAAGGCATTTTAAAGAATAAAAGAAATACTCCAGCCAGTAAGAGTATCCTAAAAGAACTATGCGGAAGCAATAACCAACAGAATCCATCCAGTCATTCATTTATTCATCAGAAGTTTACTGAGTGGCTAGTCAGTGCCAAGGCACTGGGGATACATCAGTGAACAAAACAAAAGGGATAAAAATGCCCTGCCCTCATGGAGCTTATATTCTAGAATTAAATAAAGAACATGCCATATTTACCCTGGAGAAAAACAGCCGATATTTCTTGTGGGTGGACAGGGAAGGAGAAGGCAACTTTATTTTCTTATTACCCACCCTTGAAAACGGGGTGCCGAGTCATTGTTCCAGGGCCCTGGTGGCACTAATGTTCCCTATTGGGTTTGTGTTGTTTTGCAGGAGTGCGCTACAGCCAGCAGGGAAGCAATGAGGTCACTTCCTCCTCAACAATCAGTCACCATGGCAACAGCGCCATGGTGACCAGCCAGTCGGTTTTACAGCAAGTCTCCCCAGCCAGCCTGGACCCAGGCCACAATCTCCTCTCACCTGATGGTAAAATGGTGAGTACACCTGGGCCATTGTAGCTCTGGAGCTGATAAGATAAGAGGCAAAACAAACACAACTTCTCACAAGGCCTGCCTCAAACAATGAAGCATTGTAGCCCCGCAGGGGAAAATGAGGGCTGTCCGGAGTTGGAAAGGAGAGGTAGTGCTGGTGACCTAGCCTTTGGCGGGTAGAAGAGGTGTTCGGTTTGAACCCAGCCAATAAATCTGACAGAGTTCTGCTCTCATTTTATTGATTGAATGCCTCATAAAGGAGCAAGCCCGGTGGGACACTGTTTGTTTCGGGGCTTGCCAATGACATTTGTGTTGATAAAATGTTCATTCATCCCTCCCCCCAAGGCCTCCAAAGCCAATTTTTTAACTTAGAGAGCACCTCACTTTGACACAAGCCCCCTCTTCCTCCTTACCATCCCCTTGGTACTCACAAGGAGAGTCATTAGCAAGTCAGGATGTAGTGGATAGGAGGCGATGGGGAGAAGCTTCTTGAACTGGAACGGCAAAAGACATGGGATGCCATGACAGCGAAGATCACAGTACAAATGGTAGATGGGGTGGGGCGACGCTTAGGGAGGGAGAAACACCAGCTTTGAAGTTACAATTGCCCAGGTTCAAATCTCAGCTCCAGCTCTTAATAGCTGTGCAGCCTGAGCAGGTTACTCGATTACTTATGATCTCTTTTCCTCATCTATAAAATAGGGGCGGTAACAGTAGGCTCAGCAGGGGCATGAGCGTGATAACATATGAGAAATACTCTGCAGTGTTTGCCATAGGAAATAGTCAATCAACTGCAGTATTGTTGTTGTTGTCGTGTTAATGTCAATATCATTCTCATTAAATGAAGTTTTCTATATCTGTAACCACAGCCCCACATCCAGATGCAAGTTTAGCACACTTGGTGAAGAATGGACAATTTGAATTTGAATTTTCTACATCAAACTAGATTCTAGGCCAGGTGCAGTGGCTCACACCCGTAATTCCAGCACTTGGGGAGGCTGAGGCAGCTGGATCACTTGAGGCCAGAAAGTTTGAGACCGGCCTGGAAAACATGGTGAAACATCATCTCTATAAAAAAAAAATACAAAAATTAGCCGGGCGTGGTGGCACGCACCTGTAATCCCAGCTACTCGGGAGGCTGAGGTGGGAAGCTCACTTGAGCCTGGGAGGCAGAGGTTGCAGTGAGCCGAGTTCACGCCACTGCACTCCAGCCTGGGCAACAGAGTGTGACTCGGGTGTCTCAAAAAACAATAATTAATAATAATAATACAATAAATAAAACTAGGTTCTAATTAGGATTAGGTTCTGATCCTGTAGCAACACAAGTGCAGGAGAGTGGCTTATGGGAGAACAGGAGCATTACAACACGGCAAGGGTACAGAATGAAAAGCTCTATTCTTTGGGTCATGCTCTGTTTTTCAGGGGAGGGAGGAGCCGCGGGTTCCTGACTTTCATGCTGAAGGTGGAGCTGCACACATTCCCAGAGTGGGGGCCAGGATGGGTGAGGGCAACAGGGTGCAGAGGCCATTTTAGATCTTGACGTGTGTGCTGTGTAGGCAACACAGAAACGGTGGGTCACAGGTGATTGAGTCCCTGGCTCCCTGGAGGAAAAACAAAGTGTGGTTTCTGAGGGGAACGCTGACCCGGCCAATTCTGGTTTCGGAGGACCTGAGCTGCTCGCCCTGGTCGTGGTCTCTGAAAACAAAAATGAAAGGGCACTCCTGGGGAAGGCATTTTGCAGCCCCCTTCTCCTACTCCCACCTATCCCTTAAGAAAGATTCTTCTCCATATGAAGAACCACTTGTGTCAGTTACCTGTGAGAGGTACAGACAAGTCTTTCTGTCTTCTCAAGAGTGCCCCGAACAAGTTAGGGTTAAGGATTACCCAGGCTTCAGTGGAGAAGGGGGCCTTATGGAAGAGGTCTTGACTTCTCAGTGGGAAAAACCTTCCAGGTCTCAGCTCTTATTGCTTGAAGGTCCTTGGGGTTTCCTGTTGAGCTCTGCCACTCCTAAGAGGCAGGCTGCCTCACCCAGGCCAGGGCCGCTCTCAATGCAGCCTGCGGACACGCTTTTTGCTTCCTGTTCTGCTCGGCGGTGCTTTAACTGGGCAGTGTGTTACTGGATTGATGATTGACCAAGACTGCACACCTCAACGTTAGCAAACACCTGGAAGCTTGTTTGCGGGACTGGCTTTTCTCTTGTCTCCAAACACCCTAGTGCATGTGCTGTGTCACTATCATCAGAGGCCCAAATTCAAGAGTTTGTTTTCTTGTTAATATAATAACATGTCCATCACGGATCTTGGTCCACCAAGGCAAGAGTGGAGTATGGCTAAAAAGGAGTGCAGGCAAGGGAACCAGTATGTGCAAGTCTTGGCTCGGTCATTCACCAGCAGTAGGGTGGACAAATTGCTTAACCTCAGTTTCTTCATCTGTAAAATGGGGGATAATGATGCCTACGTCATAGGGTTGGTGTGAAGATGGCTTGCAGCACTGTTGTTCTTTGGGTCAGCCCTGTTCTAGGAATGACAGTCTCTGCATGCTGACTTTCAGTAGGACATGCCCTGAAATCTTTCCCCAAGGACTGGTTTTGGAAATAAAGTCAATCCATTTGAACTCTCTGTTGTACCGTCTGCCCCTACCCACCCCCATGCCCAAATGTCATGCGTTGACAAAAATCTGGCCAGGTTTAGGGTTATAGTCTGTGCATGTCGAACCTTTAAAAAAAAAAAAAAGAAAGAAAGAAAGAAAAAAGAAAAACACATACTGGATACTTTCACAGTATCAAGCAGTATGTCCTGATGGTGAAAAGCTCAGGCAGGCCGTGGTGGCAGATAGCCTGCTTTCAACCCCAATTCTACCACTTGGGCACACTTCTTAACTTCTCTAAATTTCAGTATCCTTATCTATGAAATAGGGATAATAATACCAACATTATAGACTATAGGTATGTAAAGAACCTAGCATAGTGAACAGACCATAAGTGACAGCATTCATATAATTCAGGCTCTCCAAATTACCATGTAAGGATCACCACTGATATCCTTAGCAGTGCCCTAGCTTCCATCAGTCCAGGAGCCAAATAGAAAGTAATGCTTGTAGCCGGGCACAGTGGTTCACACGTGTAATTCCACTACTTCGGGAGGTGACGAAAGATCATTGCTTGAGCCCAGGAGTTCAAGACCAGCTTGGGTAACACAGCAAGACCCTGTCTCTACAAAAAATTAAAAAATTAGCCGGGCACGGTGGTGCATGCCTGTTGTCCCAGCTCCTCCAGAGGTTGAGGTGACAGGATCGCTTAATTCCAGGAGTTCGAAGCTGTAGTGAGCTGTGATCGTGCCACTGCACTCCAGCCTTGGCGACAGAGTAAGACCCTGTCTCAAAATAAAATAAAATAAAATAAAATAATGGTTGCATTTTAGAATGGGAAGTAACTTGATCAAGGTTGCCCAAACTTAGCATGTGGATAAGATTTAAACTCCAGCAAAACTGGATTTTAACTCTGGCTTTTTCACTTATGAGTCAAGTGACACAGAAATAGTCTCTTCTAAAGATCAGTTTCTTAATCTGCAGTATAGGGACTGATAGTAATAATGCCTGCCCTACTTGTGTCATTATCTATTAAGGACAATCAGTGAAAGCACTTTACAAATCCTAAAGCCACACACATTTAAATTATCTTTATCACCGGCTTCCACATTTCTCTTATACCATTAACCACATGCTGAAATGGCAGAGAAATTACTGTCACTTGGTTGACTTTCTCCAAAGGAACTACATTACCCAAGAGATTCAGTCTGAAGGCAGGTTACGGATTTTTTTTTTTTTTAAATGACTCTGACATTTTGAAAAACAAGTCCAGCAAACAGGCTGGTTCTCTCTTGTTTGATGTGGTCAGAATTCCTTCTTGGTCATGTGACCCCCTAACTCATTTCTTGATGCTTATTTTAAAAACACAAACAAACCTGTTCGGTTTTTTCTTTCTTTCTTTTTCAAATTAACCTTGGACGCTGTGGGGTTGACCAGAAGGGCAGGGTGGGAGATACCATCTTACCTGGGTGCTGGTGTGAGACCTATGGTCTGAAGAGCTCTGGGAAGTGAAAGATGGAAGAAGGAAAGTTGAGTTACTCAGACATCTGGTGTATCCTAACCCTAGAGCACCTCTCATGGTTCCTGACGCTCTCAAGCATGCCTGGGTTCAGAATAAGAGGGGCCAGCCCTTTCTTAATAATAACTTTAAAAATTATTTTGGCCGGGCGCAGTGGCTCAAGCCTGTAATCCCAGCACTTTGGGAGGCCGAGATAGGCGGAATACGAGGTCAGGAGATCGAGACCATCCTGGCTAACATGGTGAAATCCTGTCTCTACTAAAAAATACAAAAAAACTAGCTGGGCGAGGTGGCGGGCGTCTGTGGTCCCAGCTACTCAGGAGGCTGAGGCAGGAGAATGGCGTAAACCCGGGAGGCGGAGCTTGCAGTGAGCTGAGATCTGGCCACTGCACTCCAGCCTGGGCGATAGAGCGAGACTCTGTCTCAAAAAAAAAAAGAAAAAAAAAATTATTTTGAGGCTGGGCACAGTGGCTCCCGCCTGTAATCCCAGCACTTTGGGAGGCCGAGGTGGGCACATAACCTGAGGTCAGGAGTTCAAGACCAGCCTGGCCAACATAGTGAAATCCTGTCTCTACTAAAAATATGAAAATTAGCCAGGTGTGGTGGTGGGTGCCTGTAGTTCCAGCCACTCGGGAGACTGAGGCAGGAGAATTGCTTGAACCCGGGAGGCGGAGGTTGCAGTGAGCCGAGATCACGCCACTGCACTCCAGCCTAGGCAACAGAGCTGGACTCCACCTCAAAAAAAGAAAAAAATTATTTTGAAACTATAAGTAGTAAACTGATTTACCATGGAAAAAGTGTAGGGGTGTATAAAACTGATGGTGCCCTTATAATTACAACTAGAGTTAATGGGAAAACATTGGAAACATTTCTGATAACATCAGAAACAAGCACATCTGTTACAGCTGTTATCGTTTAATACTATAAGTTCTAAGCAATGCAATAGGACATGTAGACATATCTGTACTAGCAAGGAAAAGACTCTGTTACCATCAGATGCTTGTATTACAATTACACACTTGGAAAAAAATCAATGAGGAAAAGACACTAGTAAGTTTCAATGAAGTGGTCATGTACAAAGTAAATACACAAAAATCAGTAGCTTTCTCATACTAATCTGTCATTAAAATATAATGGCGATTACAATATAGGATCCTTGACCAAAAAAGAAATAAAAAATTTTGTAATGTGTACTGGAGATATGGAAAAAGTAGAGAAACCTTATAATGGCTAGTGTCCCTCAACCTTTAGTAATTTCTGAAGCTGGCTAGTAACTCAGACAGTCAACAACAAATGCACCATGAGGGCAGGGATCATTGTCTGTTTTACTTACTGCTGTATCCCCAGCACCTAGAACAGTGTCTTCCCACAGTAGACACTTAATAATTGTGTTTTTTTCTTTTTTTGTAGAGATGGGATTTCACCATGTTGCCCAGGCTGGTCTTGAACTCCTGAGCTCAGCCAGTCCTCCTGCCTTGTCCTCCCAAAGTGCTGGGATTACAGGCGTGAACCACCGCACCCACCCAATAATTGTTATTGAGTGAATGAAGGAATGAATTTCAGAACTAGCCATGCCAAGGAATCCCTAAGTCACATCATGTTGTAAACTGCTCTTTGTGGTCCAAGACCACCCATGTTTCTCTTGTTTTTTTCTCTCCATCAGATCTCAGTCTCGGGAGGAGGTTTGCCCCCAGTCAGCACCTTGACGAATATCCACAGCCTCTCCCACCATAACCCCCAGCAATCTCAAAACCTCATCATGACACCCCTCTCTGGAGTCATGGCAATTGCACAAAGTAAGTTCTATTCTTGGTCAGAAAACTTGGGGGCGGGGAGAAGAATGGGAAGCAAATTAGTGCGGTGAAAAATAACTGTAGGTCTCCTTCAAACTCACCCACACTTGTAGATTTGGTTTAACTTCTTTAGCTTCTGATCGGTCTCCTTAAATCCAATATTTGGATTGTTTAGCCTAAAACAAGAGAAAATTATGGAATGGATTTGTATCCTGGTCACAGTTCAGCAGCTGTGCATTCTTGGTCAAATCATTGAACCTTTAGGAGATTCAATGTCCTCATCTACAAAATAGGTTGTTGAAGTGATCAAATGACAGTGAATATGAACATGCTTGTAAATCTCTAAAGCATGAATATGTATAACATGGTAGCTTACACTTTGTCTTGAGTTCATTCCTGTCACTAAGTAGGTGGTAGATTTTTCAGGAGGTTCTTTATGTTTGGTGATGATGAAGTAAGAATGACAGGTTTCCTTCTAAATGGGGAATTTTGTGTGGTATATGAAATCTCCTTGACCAGCAGTGAAAATACACCGAGGGAGGACCCAGAAGGAAACTGCCATTGTATCTGAGAGCTTTGAAAACTTTAAGGAGAAATAGATTGCTTTGGGACATCACATGCCTGAAGACACAGAGATGGATCAGGTCCCTCCAGCTCCAGGAGGCTCATATTCAACAGCAAGCCTGTGCCCTCCCATACATAGGCCATCTCGAGGCATGAGAAGGCTGAAGGGAACTGTGGTTGTGGATGTCTCTTTGAGAGTTTTAATGTTGATGAGTATTCAGCATATTTTCAGCTTCACCATGACAGCTCAGGCCAAGTCATTGTTTCTCAAAACCATCCTTGTGACCCTTGGATGTATTACTGGATGTCTTGGGAGAGATGTAAGGGCAGCACATGGGTCATCTTTCTTTCAACCTTGTATCGCTCCATTGTCCTCTTGACCTTCCTTGTGTCTAGGGCCCATGTTGGCCATCTCTTTGTTTCTGCCTTTTTCTTCCTTCCCTCTTCTCTCCCTAAATCAGCTCTAGCTAGGGTCGGAACTTGGATTCTCACTTCTGAAGAGAATGACTTACGCATCCTTTGAGGTCAGAACAGGGCTAGGCCCATTGGAGCACACAAATTTATTGAATATGTGTGGCTCTCACTCTATCTTTAGCTGCTTGGAAATTGACACACAGTGCATTTATTTTGGCAGAAGGAAAATGGGACTGGGGAAGCATTTGGAGAACTCATAATATAAATGATCATTTTAAATGTACTGCCTTTTGACTGGGCCCTCTGGTATATGGAATATGGTAATTATACTAACACCAGAGTTTGGAATGAGATAAGATACCTAAAACCAGCTTGTTTGCCATTTAGAAGATTTGATTAAAAGACCCGTGGAGAAGATATTCCACTTATTTCTGCAATCAAAATAATAAACAAACTGTCCCACTTAACTTATTTCTTCCATTCTAAGCTTTCACTGCCATACAGTTATATATATATATATATATACACACACTATCTGAATTAAAATTTTCCCTGGGGCTAGTCTTTATCTTTCCATTTTACACTTTCTAATTTCCTCTACTCATATTTCTCTATTATCTCACAATGCTCCTTAATTTCCTATTCAGATAGGCTACACCAAAGTGCACACTGACCTTAGAAGGATAGCTGTGTGTGTACATATCTGCGTACACTGGGGTAGACAGAGCATGAGGAATGGTGAGAATCACCAGAAAACTGCTGAGACACAGAGGTCCTACACTACGGAGTGTCAGGACAAGGAACTGGTTGCAGGCATCCTTATTTAACTGACTGAGGTGTTGAGTACCACAGGCCCTGCCTCGGAATTGCAGAAGCCCGTGGAGAAGGTGGTAACAAATTATGTGGCAGGGCCAATTCCTCACTCTCTACTCATTCTCACCTCTTCATCCTATTCTCTTCCTCCTCTCTTCCATGGACTGGATAGCAGACTTCCCAAGCAAGAACCAGTGCCCAGAAACAGAAACAGATGAAAAGGTCAAGACTTACCCACTGAGGGAGCTGGAATGACATCAGAGGCTCTCAATCCTGGAATTGAGGCACATTAGGATCACAGACTGCATTGAAAATAAGGTTCCTGGGCCCCACCTCTGAAAGTTCTGACTCATTAGGTCTTGGGTGGGGCCCAGGAATGTATATTTGTTAAAGAGCTCCCCCAGATGATTTCTGAAGCACATGCAGGTTTCAGAACTATGCCTTCAAATGTCATCCACTCTAGACAGGATCATTTGCTTTTCTGGGCAGCAGTTTCCCAAAAAGAGCAGCAGCAGTGCTCCCAGAGATTTCTCACAAACAGCAAATCCATGGGGCCTCCTGGGAGACTGAGACCGTAAGCAGGAGGTAGGACAGGGAAGCACAGTAATCAGGGTATCTGGTGAGATGCTGGCTTGAGGAGACGCTGAGCCCCCTGGGGAACTGGAGACAGTGCTGTTCTGAGGGTGATCAGAGTGTCGCACCCCCCAGCCCCCACCCAGGAGAGCCAGAAGCAGGATTATCCCCCTGTCCTTTCTGCTCAGGGCTCTCGCCTTTTAGGTTTCTGATAACAGTATCAGCGAAAGCTCTGAGGAGGCAATTGTTGAGGACTCTGTGTTATCTCCATTGATGACTTCCCACAAACCTGCTTATGAAACCGCCTCCATTTCAGGAAAGCCTCTCTAGGTGTCCCTTCCGCATCCACCTAAAACAGACCTTTTTCTGGATTCCTTCTTCATCCCATTCTTTCCCCAATTTCCCGGAAAGCAAGAACACGCGAACACAGTCGGCCCCAGGAAGTAGGTCCAGGTGTCTTCTCTCCTGATCGTCCTGTCCCCACTCCAATCCTACCTTAGCTGTCTTCCTCCGGGTCGCTCTTAGGGAGGAGATAGACCGTGGGTACCAGGGGATCCAGTCCTCCCAGTTGTGGCCCGGGTTCTAAAGAGGCCTCAGGATACAGACACAGTTCCAAGTCACAGAGGCCCTGACATCCCCAGAGCAGAAAGATGGGAAGACCCGCTATAACTGCCACGAGACCACCTTTAATGTACTACTTCCTCTTTCTAAAACCTGGTCCTTTCAGTGCCACAAGCCCTATGCTGCCAGATAAGATATGCCCACTTCATAGACTGGCTGAGTTCCAGGGTTTTCTCCCGTCTCTGTTACAATCAAGGGAGTTGGCACCTGACATCTCTCGGGGTCTTTGCACAGTCTACTAAATAAGGGTCTCCAGACTTCACCCTCCCGGGACTATGGAAGTTGTTTTTGATCAAAATTTGGGTCCCTGCACACTCCTGCCCTCTACTGGACAGACGGATCTGGGCAAAAACCTGTGCGTCCGTGTAGACATCTTTAACTCTGCCCTGCAGGCACCAGGGCAAGCCTCTCTCACAGCCTGGCATGGATGGAGTGGGCAAGCAGAGCCAGCTTTTCCAAAGCCCTGCTAACCTCAAGAAAGCTAAGTTTGGGAGGTCACAGGATGACTTCGGGAGACTCTCAGGCTTTAGTCAGATCTGTTTAATGCCGGTCTCCAACCCACAACTCACTGTGGAATTTGAGCAAGTACATTCATCTCTCCAAGTCTCCATTTCTTTAAACTCGCCTCCCATGCAATCTCCTATGTAACAGGCTCAGCCCAGTGACTGGGACATTGAGCAGGGGCTCAAATGATGACATCCATTCACCTCTTCTCATCCCAAGAGCTGTCTCTGATGTTTTCCTCTTGCTCCCACAGGCCTCAACACCTCCCAAGCACAGAGTGTCCCTGTCATCAACAGTGTGGCCGGCAGCCTGGCAGCCCTGCAGCCCGTCCAGTTCTCCCAGCAGCTGCACAGCCCTCACCAGCAGCCCCTCATGCAGCAGAGCCCAGGCAGCCACATGGCCCAGCAGCCCTTTATGGCAGCTGTGACTCAACTGCAGAACTCACACAGTAAGGACACGGGCATGTGGAGGGAGGGAGCACTGAGGACCCTCAGTGGCCAACCACTTTCCCTCTCTGGGTCTGAACTTTCTCAGAAGTTTATTGGCTTGGTCGCTTTTCCCTGCCTGTGATCAACCGACCAAGACAGTTTCTCAAGCGTAATTCGTGTGTGTTGCTGTACCTTTTCTAGTCCTCTCCTCTACCCTTGAGATTCCCAGGGAAAGGTCTGAAGAGGACCTACAGATGTAGTGTAGGCCTACAGATGAAGGGGAGTTGGAGCCAGACAGCATGTGGAACACGCACCGCCAACTTCCCATTCCAACACCTCTGGAAAAGATCACACCCAGAAACCACCAGCACCTTTTCCCAGTGAACCTCAACTTAGCCTTTGCAATCCAAACTTCCAAGCAGCCATTATCAGATGGTCAGAGTTGGCATCTAATTTGCATCCCGTTTGCCTTCCCTAAAATAGAAGAATCTTCTAGAGTCCTGTGTCCTCCTATTTATACGCCACAAACACCTCTAATCAAGAACCAAGAACACAAGTGAAAAATACCAGTGGCATGCCGTCCTGGGCATTAGAGTTTCTTCCTCCCTGCCAGCCTTGCATCCCTGCACACAGACTTTTTCTCATATCCAATTTCTATACCTACCCCAAGCCTACCTTTCGACCACTTATTTCCCAGCCAATCTCTGCCTTTCGTCCTGAGTCCCAGGCTTCCAATCCTCTGGCCAGGTCTGGCTATAGCCCCTGACACGGAAGTTTGGGGAGGAATCATGGCTTCTCTGCTTCAGAAACCCCAAGGAAGTGTTCAGTACAAAGCACTAGTCTTAGATCAGACAGACCTGGATTTAAATCCTGGCTGTGATACTTACCAGCTATGCAGCCTAATGCAAGTTACTTAGCCACTCTAAGCCCAATCTCTTCATCCACGAAATGGAAGTAGTATGCATTTAGGGTCATTATGAGCATGAAATAAACATGGGGTGAACTGCGTTTGGTAAGCATAAAGAATTATCAAGATTATTTATAAAGGGACTCCTAGAAGGCAATGATGGTGGAAGAGATTTGTGTTTCTTCCCTAGCTGCATCGGATAAGCTGTGGGTCTGGGGGAGAACAGCCAAGTCCAGCCTTCTATCTTCAGGGCTCAATCCCCACTCAGGCCTGTGGAGCTGGTTTCTGAGCACCATCTCACATTCCAATCACATTTTAGTGGCTTCTGAAAATCTGCCACAGCCTGTAGCAGAGTCTGAGACCACATGTGCCCCACTTCCCATCCTCCCAGAGCATGGCAATGTGCTCCCCACTTACCCCTCTCCCTTCACCTGGCCAGGCTTCCTCAGTGGCCAGGCCTGGGTGGGACAGTCAGAGAGTGGTCACCAGTGACCCGTGGACTGCTGAGGCCCAGCAGGCCTGGTCACCCATGAAGAGAGAGCCCATGGTGCCCCGGACCAGGAAATAACCTGCCTCCCTGCATGAGAAGAGCAAGCTGAGGCAACGGCCAGTGACCTTCACCCCCGTTCCATACCGGAGGCCTCCCTGTTAGGCCCCATGTTCTGAGAACAGGCTGGTCTCTCCCTCAGAGCCAAGCATCCGCATGCTTTCGGGAGTTGGTCATGTGACTTGAAATTTACATGAATCTTATGGATAACTCATAAAAGAAATCCCCACTGTAACCACCACCCCTTTTATCTGCCTGGGGAGATGGGAGCTGTGGTGTGGGATGGGGGCTCTGTAGCTGTGTATGTGCCTGTGCATGCACCTTGATTCTGTCTTTACTCTGTCTCTCCAGTGTACTCACACAAGCAGGAACCCCCCCAGTATTCCCACACCTCCCGGTTTCCATCTGCAATGGTGGTCACAGATACCAGCAGCATCAGTACACTCACCAACATGTCTTCAAGTAAACAGGTAATGCCAGCAGGATTTGCGGGGGCTGGGGTGTGGGCAGGGTGTGACTAAGGCTATTGATGTGCAGAGGGTGTGGCAAGCATGGACTTGGCCAGAAGTTAGGTCCTTCTGAGGCCCCCTGCTACTTGCAAAGGGAATCCTTAAGGTCCCAGGGCGAAAAAAGGGCCACAGGCTGAAAGGGCTTATTGCTCCCCCAGATTCCCCAGTAAGAGCACTAAACAAGGACAGAAGTTTGATAGGTCGCTGGAGCCTGGATGACATAGAGTGCTTAGACATTGAGATTGAGTGTTCCCTAATAGAATGATCGTGGAAAAGGTATTTCCAAGGAGGGCTCAGGAGGACAGATCCCCTGCTGAGGTTCATGCTTTGCAAGAGGCATCCCTGAGGATCCACAAAGTTGTCAGTGGGGAAAGTAACCAAGAAGTCAGAGGTCCTGAGGCTGATTGCCTTTGACCCAGAATGCCATAAGCTCCGGGAATGACCCAGTTATGTCAACCCATGGGGACTCCCCAGTAGACAGCCTGGCTTTTCCAGGGGTATGCATCCACTTGCGGTTTTATCAGGAAATTTAGAATCAACTTCCTGGTGCACTGAAAGTGGGGAATCCAGAGGCTTAGTCACTGTTTCAGTTGATGACTAAGCCCCACCTCCGAATAGAGGTGATGGAATAGTAAAGTCAGGCAGCTGATGGCGAGGCTCGTTGCTCCAGCTTGGACAGCTGGACCGCAAGAAGACACCGAGAGTTAGAAAACAGGACAAGCTGTCTGAACACAGGCGATGATTCCAGAGTAACACAATGAAACCTTTTAGTAGCTGGGGTCTGTGCAGCGTGGGAACTGTTTGGCCTCTATCGATTACTAGATAAGTAGGTGACAACCTTGAACTTCATGTCAGAGGCTCTCAGCAGAATTTGGTCTTGTTGATGGTCTTTTTTTCATCTGAGCCCTGCAAATCACACTTCATCCGCCGCCATGGGCTTCCCAGGAGGTTCCTTTATGGGATCAGGGTTCTCTATCCTTTCCTTTGCCCCGATCTCCTCCCAGCCCTAGAGTGTAGGTGGAGCAGGTGGGTTCTACTCCTAGTTCTGCCATTTGCTTGGTGACCTTGACCTCCCTGAGCCTTCATTTCTTCATCTTTAAAGTGAGAGTTGTAACATCTGCTTTTTCTGAGGATTCAGCAAGGTTGCACAGATTAAGTAACTGGTGTCTTGGGCACTGAAACACACACACGGCCAGGGCAGCTGGGCTCCTGAGCTGGGCGTAGAGGGAGAGGTGTGTGGGACCTGCTTTGTCACTCTTCTCTCACCCAATAGAAGATGAAAGGGCAACTCCTCGCTACCCTGCCCTTCGACTCCCGTGCGAGTTCCCAGTCTTTGTAGTGAGCAGGGAAAACATTTATCTGTGCTCACAAATCTCAATCGGGGGGCAGCCAGGCGCAGCGGCCCTCCTTGGGAATACCTTCCCCTTTGAAAGGTTTATCAATCCATCTGCCGCTTGGTCAGCCCCAGACAGGACCATGATTAATTATTCCTGTCTTTCCCAAGTTGACTTTGATGGTTGCTTGTTGAAACAAGTCCTCTGAATTCAGGAAATGGTCTCCTAATCAAAATACTTTAAGATGCTCCCTGAGACGCTGCACCAGCCCCCTACTGGCTTCTCCTCTCCATTGGACAGAGTGGCGAGCCGACCTTGAAGCTGCATGAGTGGCCTCCCAGAACTGCTGTGACATTGTCTCCATGTCCCCAGGCATTTCAGGAGTCTGGCAATAGACTCATTTCTGTGATGATGAGGATGATTATTACACTTAGGATGAAAAATACTCATGTGGCATGTTACAGTTTATACTTCTCATGAACATTGTCTCATCGTGTTCTTTTTACTGCAGCCTCCTAAGCACAAAGAAATGAACTAAAGCCCAGAGATGAAGAGTGACCTGCCCAAGGTCACACAGATGATAAATTCTAGAGCTGGACCTTCAGGCTTTAGTCTTTGACTCCAAATACTTGCCTTTCACTACTCATCTTTAAAATTCTATGGTAACTGCTGCCACTCTTGTTGTCTTTGTGGTCAGGAACAAGAGTAAAAAATAAGTTCATGGCCAGGCGCGGTGGCTCAAGCCTGTAATCCCAGCACTTTGGGAGGCCGAGACAGGCGGATCACGAGGTCAGGAGATCGAGACCATCCTGGCTAACACGGTGAAACCCTGTCTCTACTAAAAAATACAAAAACCTAGCCGGGCAAGGTGGCGGGCACCTGTAGTCCCAGCTACTCGGGAGGCTGAGGCAGGAGAATGGCCTGAACCCGGGAGGCGGAGCTTGCAGTGAGCTGAGATCTGGCCACTGCACTCCAGCCTGGGCGACAGAGCGAGACTCCGTCTCAAAAAAAAAAAAAAAAAAAAAGTTCACTTACTATATTCCACTCAGGAAACATTCTTCCAACAAGTTGAAAGAGAAGGAGGAATGGGAAGGGCACAGTGAGGTAAAATGAGGGTAAAGGTGCTGTGTTCTGACAGCAGAAGGTACCCAAGGTGAAGACAGTTTGTACAAACTCTGTTCCTAAGGCAAAGGGTCAGAAGTGAGTTCTGAAAGAGACCTGATGGCAATTCTGCTTTTTTGTTTTTGTTTTAAGGTCTTATATTCCAACAGGAATCGCAAATTCACAGCTGGCGTGTTCCAATTTATTGCTTATAGTGATGTCTGTTTGCATCGCTATAAAGAAATATCTGAGGCTGGGTAAAAGAGGTTAAAAGGCTTATGGTTCTGCAGGCTTTACATGAAGCACGATGCCAGCATCTGCCTCTTCTGAAGGCCTCAGAAGGTTTACAATCATGGCGGAAGGTGCAGGCAGGGCAGGTGCATCACATGGCGAGAGTGGGAGCAGGAGAGAGAAGGGGGAGGCCTTGGGCTTTATTTATTTATTTATTTATTTATTTATTTTTATGTTTTGAGACAGGGTCCCGTTCTGTCACCCAGGCTGGAGTGCAGTGGCACTATCATAGCTCACTGCAGCTTTAACCGCCTGGGCTCAATCAATCCTCCCATCTCAGCCTCCAGAGTAACTGAGACTACAGGCGCACACCACCATGCCAGGCTAATTTTTGCATTTTTTTTTTGTTTTGCCATGTTGCCCAGGCTGTTCTCAAACTCCTGCGCTCAAGTGAACCACCTGCCTTGGCCTCCCAAAGTGCTGGGATTACAGGTGTGAGCCACCATGCCTAGCCCTAGACTCTTTTAAACAGCCAGATCTCATGTGAACTAACTCAAGCATGAATTCACTGACTCATCACCAAGGGGATGATGCTAAGCCATTTATGAGCGATCTGCTCCCATGATCCAGTACCTCCCACTAAGCCCCACCTGCAATATGGGGAATCACATTTCAACATGAGATTTGGAGGGGACACACATCCAAACCATATCATTCCACCCGTGGCCTCCCAAATCTCATGTCCTTCTCACATTGCAAAATACAATCATCCCTTCCCACTAGTCCCTGAAAGTCTTAACTCATTCCAGTATTAACTCAAAGTCCGAAGTTTCATCTGAGACTCAAGAGCAAGTCCTTCCACCTATGAGCTTGTAAAATAAAAAACTATATACTTACTTCCAAAATACAATGGTGGTACAGGCATTGTGTAGATGTTTCCATCCCAAAAGAAATACATTGGCCAAAAGAAAGGGGTAACACCCCATTAAGTCTGAAACCCAACAGGGCAGGCATTAAATCTTAAAGCTCCAAAATAATCCTTGATTCCATGTCCCATATCCTGGGCACATTGGTGTGCCAGATGGGCTCCCAAGGTCTTGGGCAGATCTGCCCTGTGGCTTTTACATTCTGAGGTTGCAAGCTGCTAGTGGCTTTACCATTCTGAGGTCTAGAGGGTAGCAGGCCCATTCCCACAGCTCCATTAGGCAGTATCCTGCTGGGGACTCTGTGGGGGTGGGGGAACTCCAATCCCACATTTCCCCTCAGCACTCCCCTAGTGGAGGTTCTCTGTGGGGGCTCTGCCCCTGCAGCAGGCTTCTGCCTGGGCACCCAGGCTTTCTGATACATCCTCTGAAATCTAGGAGGAAGCTGCCAAGCCTTCTTCACTCTTGCGTTCTGTGCATCTGCAGGCTTAACACCACTTGGAACCCACCAAGGCTTACAGACTGCGCCCTCTAGAGTGGTGGTCTGAGCTGTATTTGGGGCCCTTTGAGCCAGAGTTGAAGCTAGAGTAGCAGGTATGCAGGGATCAGTGTCCAAAGGCTGTGCAAGGCAGCAGGGCCTTTGGGCAACCCCCCAAAACCATATTTTCTTCCTAGGCCTCTGGGCCTCTAATGGGAGGGGCTGCCTACAAGATTTCTGAAATACTTCAATGCCTTTTTTCCATTGTCTTGGCTATTAGCACATGACCCTCTTTAGTCAAGCTAATCTCTCTAGCAAGTTGTTGCTCCACAAGCCACTTGAATTCCTTCTCTACCATAGGGTTAGGCTGCAAATTTTCCAAACTTTTATGCTCTGCTTCCCTTTTTAAATGTAAATTCCAACATTCCAAATGTAGGTTATTCCTTTGCTTCCATAGCTGACTGTGGGTTGTTAGAAGCAGCCAGGCCACACCTTGAATGTTTTACTGCTTAGAAATGTCTTCCCTTAGATACCCTAGGCTATCATTCTGAAATTCAAACTTCCACAGGTCCCTAGAATATGGACACAATGCAGCCAAGTTCTCCGCCTGGGCGTAAGGAGGGTGACCTTTGTTCTAGTTCCCGATCAGTTACTCATTTCCATCTGAGACCTCATCAGTCTGGCCTTTGCTTTCTATATTTCTATCAGAATTTTGGTCACAATCACTTAACAGGTCTCTAAGAAATTCCAAACTTTCCTTCATCTTCCTGTCTTCTTCTGGCCCTCTAAACTCCCAATCTCTGCCTATTACCCGTTGCCAAAGCTGCTTCCACATCTTCAAGTATCTTTTTTTTTTTTTTTTTTTTTTGGGCGGGGGTGGGACGGAGTTTTGCTCTTGTTGTCCAGCCTGGAGTGCAATGGTGTGATCTTGGCTCACTGCAACCTACACCTCCCAGGTTCAAGCAATTCTGCCTCAGCCTCCCGAGTAGCTAGGATTACAGGTGCAGGCCACCACGCCTGGCTAATTTTTTTGTATTTTTAGTAGAAACAAGGTTTCACCATGTTGGCCAGGCTGGTCTCAAACTCCTGACCTCAGGTAATCCACCCGCCTCGGCCTCCCAAAGTGCTGGGATCACAGGCGTGAGCCACTGTGCCTGGCCATCTTCAAGTATCTTTATAGCAATGTCCCACTCCCAGCACCAGTTTTTTGTGTTAGTCCATTTGCATCACTGTAAAGGAATACCTGAGGCTGGGTAACTTATAAAGAAAATACGTCTAATTGGCTCATGGCTCTGCAGGTTGTACAGGAAGTGTGGTGCCAGCATCTGCTTCTGGTGAGGGCCTTAGGAAGCTTACAGTCAGGGCAGAAGGTAAAAGGGGAATAGGCATGTCATATGGTGAGATAAAGAACGAGAGAGAGAAAGGGGCGATCTCAGACTCTTAATTAGATCCTGTGTGGATTAACTCGAGTGAGAGCTCACTTATGACCAAGGGGATGGTGCTGAGCCATTCATAAGGGATCTGCCCCCTTGATCCAGTATCTCCCACTAGGCCTTACCTCCAACACTGGGGATCATATTTCAACATGAAATTTGGAAGGGACACACATCTAAACCATATCACTAAGTATCAAGGACATACGAGTGAGGGGAGAGAAGGATTTCTTGGTCAAATATGTTGGGGGAACTGCTGGGTTCCATAAAGTTAAATGCCACTGGGCAGGGCTTCTCGGAGCATTTCACTTGCTGATGTGTGCGCTGACCCAGGCAGTTAGCACGCACCCTGCTCGGGTCAAAGGGACACATCCTGAGCAGTGCTATTTTAGAGGCATTGTACAGTGGTTGGAAACGCCAGCAGACCTGAGCTACTTTCAGCTCCATCACCCTCTGGTATGTGACCTTGGGCAGTTAATTGCCTTTTGGGAGACTCAGTTTCTTCATCTATAAATGGGGAAAATCCCACCCCCATCTCACAAAATATTCAACGTGCCTAACAGAATGCCTAGTACATAGTCAAGTACTCAGAGTGATAGCACCCACCCTGTTTTCTCTCCCGTCTGTGATCCTTTAGGAGATAGTTGTCTCCCCTTCCAGTGACTTTTTTTTTTTTTTTTTTTTTTGAGACGGAGTCTCACTCTGTTACCCAGGCTAGAGTGCAATGGCATGGTCTCAGCTCACTGCAACCTCCTCCTACTGGGTTCAAACGATTCTCCTGCCTCAGCCTCCCAAGTAGCTGGGACTACAGGCACACGCCACCACACCTAGCTAATTTTTTGTATTTTTAGTAGAGACGGGGTTTCACTATGTTGGCCAGGCTGGTCTCGAACTCCTGACCTCTTGATCCGCCTGCCTCCGCCTCCCAAAGTGCTGGAATTACAGGCATGAGCCACTGAGCCCGGCCTAGTGACTCTTTCAATATCCAACTTGGTGCTTGGTCTACATGCAGTCAAAGCAGGCTGGGGTAAGAAAATGTCTCAGGATTACTACTGTCTCTCAAGCACATCCTACCTCTTGGGCCTGAGCTCCAGATCCCTGTTTCCCATTCTCCTGCTGATACACAGACTCCCCATTCACCCACTTCCCAGGAAAAAAGCAAATAGTTCAGGGCCTCTCAAAGCACCCATACCCTTTGGGCTTAGCCAAATGCCTGGGCTATATTAGATGTTCAGTAAATAACAAAGAATGAATGAATGAATGCAGAACTCGTATTTTTTGATGGCTCCATATTCCAAGCAGCACCCCAGATGCTTTTCTAGCTTACATTTCCTGGAGAACCCTCTTACCCATTCTGCAAGGTCGTTATTTTTATACCTGATTTACAAAGCAGAAAACTGAGGTTCAAAGACAGGTGTGGATCTGGTCAAGTTCAAACAGATCATAAATTCCAGAGCTGGACTTCCAGACTGGTTTTCTCACTCCCAACCCATTAAACAACGTTCATCTTCCAATATCCACTTTTAAGCACCCATAATAACAACCTAAGGCTATGCAGGTATAAAGCTAAAGCCAGGATTTGTACTTGTATCTGTCCGATCCCAGTACTTCCTGTTGTCAAGGCAGACATGCCCCAAGGGCCTTGGGGATTACAGGTCAGGAACCCCAGGCTGGGACTTCTCGCTGCCAAGAATCCTTCTGCATCTACTGCCATCTGTCCCCTCCAGAGCACATACCTCTCCCTCCTCCTCAACTCTTGGGTGCTGGCAAGTTATCTCTGAGTGGGTTTGTGCCTGAGTTCAACAATGCCCCGCTAGTCTGGAAACAAGACCACAGCAAGCACTGACCTCAGTTAGAACAAGTGTAGGCAGGTTGTGAGCCAACTCCTGTTTCCACAACGTTCTCTCCCCGCTGCTTGACTTCCTAGTTTATGGGAAGGTCAAGAGAGGGCCCCCAGAGCAGTCACTAGTCAGGGCGCTGACACGGGGAGAGGGGAGGGGGGTGGCCTCAACATCTATCCGCTTCAGCTGTTCCCGCTCTGCCAGCTTCTTCACTGGGTGGGGAAGCAGAGTGTTCTGATGGTTGGGAGCATCGACTTGGGAGTTAGGCAGATTTGGGCTCAAGATTCTACTACTTTCTACCTGTGTGACCTCAGAGAAATGTCTAAACCTCTCTGAGCCTCTGTTTGCGCACCTGTGAAATGAAGATAATGATACCTCTTTCATGGGATCACTGAAAGGACTAACTGATGAAGACGTGTAAAATACTTACTCAGCGCATGTCCCAAAGGAAACACCCAGCCCATGGAAGCTGGGTCACTCTTGACTTCCCCTGCTGGCATCCCTGAGCGGCTCTGAGTTTGGGAAAAGGGCTTTAAGTGGCAAAAGGCATTTATTTCCCCCTGTTGAGGGGGTTGAAAGAAGTGCTCTTACATAGGGGTGCACAGCACAAGCCCTGCTGTTATGAGACCCTAGCCAACTTACTTATCACTTCTCCAGGCCACACTTCCCTCATCTGTAAAACCGGAATTATAATCATGACTTTTTTTATATATACTTTAAGTTCTAGGCTTCGGCCAGGCACGGTGTCTCACGCCTGTAATCCCAGCACTTTGGGAGGCCGAGGCAGGCGGATCACGAGGTCAGGAGATAGAGACCAGCCTGGCGAACACGGTGAAACCCCGTCTCTACTAAAAATAAAAAAAAAATTAGCCAGGTGTGGTGGTGTGCGCCCGTAGTCCCAGCTACTCAGGAGGCTGAGGCAGGAGAATGGCATGAACCCGGGAGGCCGAGGTTGCAGCGAGCCGAGATCGCGCCACTGCACTCCAGCCTGGGCGACAGAGCGAGACTCCGTCTCAAAAGAAAAAAAAAAAAAGTTCTAGGGTACATGTGCACAATGAGCAGGTTTGTTACATATGTATACATGTGCCATGTTGGTGTGCTGCACCCATTAACTCATCATTTACATTAGGTATATCTCCTAATGCTATCCCTCACCCCTCCCCGCACCCCACAACAGGCCCCCGTGTGTGATGTTCCCCTTCCTGTGTCCAAGTGTTCTCATTGTTCAATTCCCACCTATGAGTGAGAACATGCAGTGTTTGGTTTTCTGTTCTTGCGATAGTTTGCTGAGAATGATGGTTTCCAGCTGCATCCATGTCCCTACAAAGGACATGAACTCATCCTTTTTTATGGCTGCCTGGTATTCCATGGGGTATATGGGCCACATTTTCTTAATCCAGTCTGTTATTGATGGACATTTGGGTTGGTTCCAAGTCTTTGTGTGAATAGTGCCACAATAAACATATGTGTGCATGTGTCTTTATAGCAGCATGATTTATAATCCTTTGGGTATATACCCAGTAATGAGATGGCTGGGTCAAATGGTATTTCTAGTTCTAGATCCTTAAGGAATCGCCACACTGTCTTCCACAATGGTTGAACTGGTTTACACTCCCACCAACAGTGTAAAAGTGTTCCTATTTTTCCACATCTTCTCCAGCACCTGTTGTTTCCTGACTTCTTAATGATCGCCATTCTAACTGTCGTGAGATGGTATCTCATTGTGGTTTTGATTTGCATTTCTCTGATGGCCAGTGATGATGAGCATTTTTTCATGACTTTTAGTTAATGGAGCTACGATGAATCTCACATAAGTTCATGGTCATAGAAGTGACTTATGTGTCCTCACTGTCTCCATTTCCTCACCCTCAATTCTCTCTTGAGATCGCTGCAGACTGGCTTTTGTCCTCACACCTCACTGTGTCCAGCTCACGAACACCTCCCTGCTGCTGAATCCAATGGTTACTCTTCAGCCTCTGTCTTTGACACAACTGATCGCTCTCTCCTTTTTTCCATGTGAGTTTAGGATACTACCATTCCTGATTCTTCTACGGCACTGGCCATTTCTCATCTCCTCAGCTGACAACTCATCTTCCCCACATTTATGTGTTGGAGGGCCCCAGGCCTCATTCTTTGGCCTCCTCTCATCTATGCTCACTCCTGGGTGGTCTCCTCCAGTCCATGGCTTTAGATCAAGTGTACATGCCGATGGCTCCTATAATTCTGTCTGCAGTCCAGTCTTCCCTGAGCGCTTACTCACAAATCCAGTGCTTCTTCGGCAGGGAGAGATGCATGTCTAAAATATCTAATAAGCCTCTTGAATTCAATGTGCCTAAAATAGGAACTCTTCATTTTGCCCTAATTTCATCCTATCAAAATTGCTTCCTCCATGGGCTTCTCCATTTCCAAAACTGGTACCAGTTATTCAAGTGAGCGAGCTGAGAGTGTCCCTGATTCTTCTCTCCACATTACATGGGTCCATCAATAAGTTCTACTAGGGGGCCCTCAGGATACATCCTAAATTTGGCCTCTTCTCACACTCCCATCAGGACTGTCCTAGTCCCAGCCCAGGCCCCCTTGTCTCTCCCTGATCTCCTTAGGTGGCCCCTGCCTGTCTCCCACTTCCACCCTTGCCCCACTAGGGTCTGTTTACCAGAGTGATCTCTTACAAAGAGACACCAAGTATGTCAATCCCCTGTCAAAACTCTCCAATAGCTTTCCATGACAACCTAACTAAAACAGAGACATACAGGATCCTATGTGAT
This sequence comes from Macaca mulatta, assembly GCF_049350105.2. Lineage (NCBI taxonomy): Eukaryota > Metazoa > Chordata > Mammalia > Primates > Cercopithecidae > Macaca > Macaca mulatta. The sequence continues at coordinate 46,582,679 of NC_133421.1, forward strand.
TATGCCACTGCCAGTGTCACCGTTCTCACCTCCTCCCTCGCTCCATCGCCCGCTCAGCTTCAGCTGTGCCACGGCTGAAGAGATCCCACTCCAGGACTCCTGCATTTGTGGTGTCTGCCCAGAGCTCTTTTTTTCCATGCATTTTTACATGCTTGCCCATTCACTTCGTTCAGCTCAAATGTTACCACTTCAAAGAGGCCTCGCCTGATTCCCCTATCTAAGGTAATCTCTTTTTCCTCAAGCTGCCCTAACCTGTATGTTTATTTTTCTATGGAGTGCTCATTTCTGCCTAAAGTTGTATTATATGTGTGTGTGTGTGTGTGTGTATGTGTGCATTTGTTTACTTGTTTATTATTCAAAGCCTTCACTAGGAGGTAAAGTCTGTGAAGACGTGGGCAGGGTCTTGTTTACAGTTGCATCTCCAGTGTCTAAAAAAGTGCTAAGTACGCAGTAGGCACTCAAACATGTGTTAAATGAATTCACGATAATCACCTACTTCAAAGGGTCCATGTAAGAATTTGAGGCAGTGATGGTTCTGAAACCCTTAGTATGGTGCCTGGCACACAGTAGGACATCGATAAATGTTAGCTCTTACCATTATGTAACAAATCCTCTTAGAGTGAGGATGCCCTTCACATTGCCACAGCTACCGCACCTTTCAGATGGAGGGCCCCGCGGTCTCTCAGAGATCTTCTGGGCCAGGCCCCCGTGGGGCTGCATGTGCTGGGCCTCCAGTTCTAAAAGACCACAGTGCACCCCTTATCAGATGTTTGTGTTTAGACTCTGAAGGGGGCAAATAACTCTAGTTCCTTTGACAACATTTTGGGCTCTGCCACCATTTTATTATGTGAGCAAACATTTGATAGCTGGGAAGCCCATCCCTAATGACAGGTCATAGAATCTCACTGGCGTCTCCTTATCTGCCCTTCTTGTTTGCTCTTCTATTGAAACCTGCAAGGTCACAAGCCGTTTTCTCTCTCCTCCACCTGAAATCTGAAAATTGGAAAAAGGCTGATAGTGGGAAGTAAAGAGACTTGAGAGTGGGGGTGGGCCAGGGGAGGAAGAGGAGGCAAAGGGTATCAGAGGACCCTGACCAACGTCTCAAGAATGTAGAAGGATCAGAAGCCTGTCTCCTCACATGCACACACTGCTCAGCTCTACTCTTTTTTTTTTTTTTTTTTTTTTGTGAGACCGAGTCTTGCTCTGTTGCCCAGGCTGGAGTGCAGGAGCGTAATATTGGCTCACCACAACCTCCACCTACCAGGTTCAAGCAATTCTCCTGCCTCAGCCTCCCAAGTAGCTGGGACTACAGGTGCGCACCACCATGCCCGGCTAATTTTTGTATTTTTAGTAGGGATGGGGTTTCACTATATTAGCCAGTCTGGTCTCGATCTCCTGACCTCATGATTCATCCACCTTGGCCTCTCACAGTGCTGGGATTATAGGTGTGAGCCAACGTGCCCGGCCTTCAGCCCCACTCTTAAGAGCACTGAGGAGCAGCACGGGCTTGGGCTGAAGAACCCCATGTTAATAATAACAGTTGTGCCAAGGACCACTCTCAGGACTCTGCAGGTGTTGACTCGTCGAATCACACAACAACTCCCATTTTATAGGGGAAGAAACTGAGGCACACAGAGAGTGACTTGTCCAAGAGCACAAAACTTCGTAGAAGGCTCCCCACCTCCAAGCATGATTGAAAGAGCACACTCTGAGTGGTCACCTACACAGCTAGTTTGAGGCTGTGGCTCCACACTCTCCTAGTTCTCAAACCTTGGATAATTCACTGACTCTTTTAGCCTTGTTTTCCTAATCTGTCAAATAGACATAATGGTATCCTCATATAGGGTTATGGTTGGAGCACTGATCAATGTGGTAACAGTGGCCTTTAGTAGTATTTGTAGGCGTGTGTGTGTGTGTGTGTGTGTGTGTGTGTTTGGGGGGGATCTTGAGAGAATAAGCCACTAAGTCAAAGGCAGAACCTTAGATGCCAACAAAAACAAAAGGGAAGGAGGAGACACAGGGAGACAAAAAGACTCCCCAGAAGTGAAAAGGAGAGCAGGGACGCTCCATGACGGTTCAAATGAGTAAGGCCCAGGCACTGGAGGGCGAGGCTGCCCTGAGTTGGGTGAGGTGGCTTCTCTTGAGGGCTTCTCCAGCCATTCTGGGGTCTCCTGCCCTGGTCCACCCACAAGGATGGCATCAGAGGCCTTCAGCCTTTGGATCCTTTCCCTGGTCCTCTGAGTTTCTTATGCCAAAGTAAGAAACCTGTAGAAAGCACTTTGCAATTTGCAAAGCTCCTTCCTGATGAGTAGTTTGAGTGGTCATTTTCTCATGTGCTTTCTGGCCTTGCGGCCCTAGGGGAGCAGCACTGGCACACCCTGGGAACTTGTTAGAAATGCAGACTCTTAGGCCCACCGCAGGCGTACAAGTCAGAATTAAACCAGAATCCACATTTTCACAGGCTCCCTGGTACTCGTGGGTCCATTAAAGTTTGAGAAGCATTAGTATAGGAGACCTCAGCTCTTAGAGGTCTTAGGAAGAGACTCTTGTGTCCATGAGAGGCAAGAGCTCACCATCCAGCTGCCTTTTCAAGCACACTGGGCACTCTATAATGCCACTGTCACAGAAAGAGGGGCCCAACTTCAGGATTAAGGTCAGCAAATTAGGACTATTTCAAGGTCCTCAACGATTCACTTCTCTCTTCTGAAGTGGCCGGGAAAGCCGGCTCCCAGGTTTTCCTGCAGGAAGTGCGCCTCAGCATGAAAACCGCGGAACTGAGCAGACACGAGGCCCCCAGCCCTCCACCTGCTGCCCTTTGCTGGTGGAGTTCGGCATCAGCTCCCTTAGAGAAGCCAAACTAATGGCCCATGTCCCTGCCAAATGACACAGCTGAGCACTCTCCCTCCTCTCTCTCTGCAGTGTCCTCTGCAAGCCTGGTGATGCCTACACATCACTTACTTTGTGCGCAGCAACAAGGACCGTGTTTTCCACACCATCAGCCTCTGGGCAGCTGTCGTGGAAAAGCCCAGTGACCTGACAAGCACCTGCGAGAGGTCCCTGCTTACCCGACGGACGTCCTGCTGGCACCTCAGACAATCCACTCTCAGGAGGCGCATCCTGAAACCCAGCTTCCCTTCTATGCAGTATTGCCACGATGCCTCTCCCACGATGTCACGGACTCCTGTCTGTCCTGGAGGTGGGAGACAAGGAACCGCCGAAGAGGAAGCAAGAAAGCCGTACTGTCTACGTTGTGATCCTTCATCGAACAAACTGATGCGAAAACTTGAATCTGTTACTGAAACGAGGAGAGGAGGACACGTGCTAGTGAACTGAGCCAAACACACTGTAAATATCTGCAGACTCCCTCCCCCGCCCCCATCCCAAATGATCTTGAGATTTCTTTTAAAGAAGTAAATTTGTCCAATGGCTGTAAACTATAAACTACTGTAATTAAGTGCAATTTCCCCTGTGTGTCCTCTCCCCTCTGCCCTGTATATAATACTAAAGTGTCTAATAGTTTTCTTTGTAAAGGTCAGAGTCAAAATTTCAAAAGTGATCTGTCCCCTCTCTCTTCCTTCATGGAGAAACACCCTAAGTGGGAAGTGAAGCCGCTTGTCCCCTCCCTCAGGTCTGGACACTCATGGGGATGGCATACCTTGGACTGACTACCAGCTAACTCCAGTCTCCTGACATTAAGACACACCTCTGGATCCCTGGAGGGGCTGAACGTAGTGTGTCAGAGTAACGTGCCAGCTTCCTGTGGGTCAGGAGTTCAGCCGTGCACTCCCTCACAAACCCCAGGGCAGGGAAACTGGCTGTTTGATAGCAGAAGAAAAAGTTGCAGTCTCAGAAAGCCTTCCATTAAAACAATTTATTTTATCACTACCCAGAGCCTCATATTTCTGTCTCTGATACTTTCCCTGCCATGGTTCCACCAAGGACCCCTGGCCTCTGGTCTCCTTGGAATTTTCTGTGTACTCCGCTGGGATCATGTAGTGTGTCATCTAGGGGTGTAGAGAGGCGGGTGGCCTTCTCTTGCCATCATTGTTCCTGGTGTCTTTGTGTAGGCTTCACTGCTAATTGAGGTAAAGGAGAGTTGATTTCCCCAGTAAGACTCCACGAGTCACTCAGAGGGCATCTGGCTGGAGCAGGAGCTAGCACCCTTTTCTTCCCTGCAACTCACAGGGGTAAAGTCACAGAGTCAACTCCTGGTGGGTGACCTGTGTGATAGAAACAGACAAAAAGTAGGATGAATGAAAACCCTGCGGGTAAATTGTTTAGCCTCATTTAAAGCATTAATTCCAGACTTTCTTCCTGCCCTCCTTTTCCTTCCTTTAGAGCTCTCAGTCACTGAGTGAATGGGCTCTTGTGGACATCACCTCTTGCCCAAGATTCTCTCTCTGGCGGGGATGCTAAGGAATACAAATAGTCCAAACAGTAAAAAGCCAAAGGCCCAGAGACTCCATCAGCAGGGACTTTACCACAAATAATTCAGTGCTGACTCCAGGAGAAAGGAAGATGGACCTGTCTTCTTTGCTGTTTTCTTTTTTGCCAAACAGCATAGGCCTACTGGCCTGTGGCTCTTCGCTTTTAGGCAGAGCATGTCCCAACGGAAGTGGAAGCAAAGATTGTGCTAACCAGGCCATGAGTAATGGACTTTTTTCAAAATCCCATTGAAGTGGGAGATTCAATTTTCAGCGAGCTGGGCAAATTTACTGAGTACCTACTCTGTGGCCAGGAATGGATGGATATGGAAGTACTGACTTTAATTGATTCCTAGCTCCCCCTAACAGTATAATTTGGGTTGAAACAGTCAAGAGAAAAATTCATGACTGGGTTGAGGAGGGCTGAGGACAAGGCCAAGCACTACATATGGAGAGAGGCCAAGATCCCCTTTCATTAGTTGAGCTGTCCTGTTGGATGGCTCCTGTGAGCTCCGGGAAGAGGAAGGGAACACAGGCCTCAAGCTCCAGCCCCAATTGAAGCCCTATATCTGGACTCGTGTTGTTTCTGGAAAAGCAAGCATCTGCTTTTGGTAGATTTTAGATCTTGCATTTAGACCCTGAAAACCCAGAAGGTCGTATTTATCTAACAGGTCATCTGGGCAGAGGTGTAGATGGAAGACAGGGAGGAGGGCTGGGTTGGGGACAGTCTCTAGAGAGTTTTCCTAACCAAATCCTGTTTGAACCAAGATATGTAGACAGCTGACCCTGGCAACTGAGAGCCCCAAGGATGGTTAGCTTCACCTTTCTAAATCAAACAGGGACCTCCCTCCACTGGCTATACAAGGGCCCAGGGGAATTACACACTCTGAAGATTCATTGGCAAGCTTCCACCCCCACACCTTCCTCCCACCACCTGATGGACCAACCATCTCCAGGGTCTTTTCATACCCTGACCCCAGGCTCACAGACAGACGGTTCCATTTTTATCAGAGCCAGCTGTCACTTTCCAGGGTGAGCCTGGGGAAGGCAAATTTCATTTTAACATCCATGGATAGGAAATAAAATCAGTACTGAAAACCTGCCTTAAACTGTATTAAACTTCTCCATGCTAACCAGTTACGGGGTATTCCACCTAGGCAGAGATACTGCAGTGTAAGCTGCTGAATTCAGGTAGATAAGAAAGAATACAAGGCAGACAGTCAGGGAATCTGAGCTCTTGGCCCACAGTTGGGGGCAAGTCTTTGAATTATCTTTGGAGCCAGAATTCCTTGATTAGAATCTCCAACTCCACCATTTAACCTCCCTGGTCCTTAGTGTCCTGCTATGTGAAGCTGGAATGATAATGGTAGTACCTACTTTATAAGGTTGTTTGAGAAGTAAGAGGGTTAATATATGTTAAACACATAGAACTGTATATACGATGGGTATTGTGTGTCAGTATCATCTCATCTCAGAGTGCCTTCTCCTGTAGTCTCGTGTAGTCTTCTGGGTTTGGTTGACATTCCCAGATAACTTCATCACCAACTTGACGTTTGCTTAAAAAAAAAAAAACAACTGCCAATAATTGGTAACATGTTTTTGTTCATTTGTATGGTATATGGCAAATCTCAGTGGTAAACCAAGGCTGAGTCGGGAAGGAAGGGCCTGAGGAGAAGAGAAAGGCTTCACTGGGGAGAGTCTTTGTCCTCCTTAGGAAAAGAAGAAGATAGAACGTGATGATCTTACATGATCTTACATGTGGGAGGGCCACAGAGAGCACTGGGAAGATGGAACTAAAAGTGGCTTCGTGTTCTAAAAAGTGGGTTGGGGATCATGGCGGAGTCCAGTGAGCAAGGAAGAGTGAAGGTCAGGAAGAGGTGGGAGCTAACTTCTGTCCCAGGAAAATCAGGGCCAGTGTGTCCCTTTTGACTTAGGAATTAATTCAAACACGCCATCCAAAGCTGCTCTAGAAAATGAGATATGACGTATCCATGTCTTCACACTTCAAACACATCCCAACAGCATCACACAGGCTGAATATTTATGAGAAATTGCAATCAGCTGAACCAAGTGCCTGTTCGGTCCCTCCTCCCCACCCCGCTCCCTCCTCTTCTTCTCCTGGGCGCAGAGGTCATTCTAACTGGACAAATACTGGATTGTCTGCTGAGATGTATAACACGACTATTTTACAAATGAATCTTTAGAGTGGGCAGGACTTTGCACGTGCCTGGATGAACATTCCTTTTTCCTGGATGCGTGCCTACAGAGAAAACACTTTCAAAGGGAGAACCCACAAAGCAAATACGAGGGGGACAACATCAAAAGCAGGAAACACTAAAACAGGCTTCGCACAATCTGCATATGTACGTTTATGCCAACAGATCACGCAACACAAAAACAAGATGTTTCTTTCTGCCGTCTTTTATTTTTTCACCAGATACACACTGTTATATTCCCCAAAGAAACATTTCTTTCCAGTGCTACATTGTCTTGACATCATTAATGAACTGATATATTAAACTATCCCCAATTAATTATGAAGGTTGAAGGTAATAAATGGATAAAGCTAATTTTTCAAAAAGACCAGAAAATACCAGTATAAGGAAAACATGTCAGATTTCCTGAGCCATTACAAGATCTTCTGTATATATCTTTGCTTTTGGAAACACATAATCCAAAATAATATTTCCCCTTCATTTATTCAAGAAATACTTACTGGCACTTGCTGCATGTTAGGCACTATCGTTCGAGACACTGGAGATACATCAGTAGACCAAATACATAAAAATCCTTACCTTCATGAACCCTATATTCTAGTCACGGAGATAGCAAATAAATACGTGAATATGTGTATGTGTATGTGTGTGTGTCAGATGATTTAAAAAATCAATGCAAATTGTAGCAGGTAAAGGAGATACCGGGAGTAGCCATCTATTTTTATTTAGTTAGTTTTAATTTTTTTTGAGACAGAGTCTCACTCTGTGACCCAGACTGGAGTACAGTGACGTGATATCAGCTCACTGCAACCTCCGCCTCCTGGGTCCAAGCAATTCTCCTGCCTCAGCCTCCTGAGTAGCTGGAACTACAGGCACATGTCACCATGCCAGCTAACTTTTGTATTTTTCAGTAGAGACAAGGTTTCGCCATGTTGGCCAGGCTGGTCTGGAACTCCTGACCTCAGGTGATCTGCCCGCCTTGGCCTCCCTAAGTGCTGGGATTACAGGCGTGAGCCACTGTGCGCAGCCTGGTAGCCATTTTAAACAGGATGGACAAGGAAGAAGAGAGTGGCCACAGAGAACGTGACATCTGAGAGCCCCAAGGTTGCTGAGTGAGCCACGTGGACACCTGGGAGGAGAGCATTCCAGGCAGAGGTAACAGCAAGTGCAAAGGCCCTGAGGCAGGAAAGAAACGTATATCAGAGCAGCTAGAGCAGAGAGAGGGGGAAAGTTCTGGTTCACAGAGGTAAGCAGGTGCAGGGGCACAACGACAAACGGCCTTGTGGCCATTTGTAAGGACTTCTGCCAACTGCTGTAAGAACTTTGGCTTTTACTTTGTGTGAGCTGGGAGCCAGCAGAGAATTTTGAATACAGTAAGGATAAGATATGACTTATGTTTTAAAAGGATCCCTCTGACTGCTGAGCTTCTGGGAAAGGGCGTGCCAAGAGTGCCAGCAAAGAGACTATCAGGAAGTTGTTGCCATAATCTAAGCATGGGTGATGAGAGGTGATCTGATTGTGTATTTTGAAGGTAGAGGATTTGAAGATACCAGGATTTCCTGATGGTTTAGGTGTGGAATGTGAGAAAGAGAGTGATCAAAAACAATTCCAAGATTTGGGCCCTAAACAAAGTAGGAAATAGAAATTAGTGTTGTTGGCCAATTGTGGTGGCTCACACCCATAATCTCAATACTTTGGGAGGCCAAGGCAAGAGGATCTTTTGAATCTTGGAGTTTGTGACCAGCCTGGGCAACATAGCAAGACTTTGTCTCTACTAAAAATTTTAAAAATCCAGGTATGGTGGTGTGCACCTGTGGTCCCAGCTACTCAGGAAGCTAAGGCAAGAGGATTGCTTGAGGAGGTCAAGGCTGCAGTGAGCCAAGATTGCACCACTGCACTCCAGCCTGGGCAACAGAGCAAGACCCTGTCTCAAAAAAAAAAAAATAAATAATAAAAATGAAAATTTAAAAATCCCTGCTGCTGTAGAAAACGAAAAACAATGTTACACAAACATATGCTCTATCTTGGTTATTCTTTAAAGTGGTACCTTAGGAAGCATCTTAGTTGTATGTTATGCTGTGATGTGATATTATCATATCCCTAATATGATGTCAGGCTCTTCATATCCCTAATATGATCCCTAAATGATGTCAACCAAATGACATTCATTTGGTTGATGTATTAGTCTGCTCTCACACTGCTATAAAGACATACCTGAGACTGGATAATTTATAAAGAAAAGAGGTTTAATCAGCTCACGGTTATGTGGGCTGTACAGGTTTCTGCTTCTGGGAGGCCTCAGGAAACTTACTATGATGGTGGAAGGTGAAGCAGAAGCAAGCACGTCTTACATGGCAGGCAGGAGGAAGAGAGAGAAGGGGGAGGTGCCACACACTTTCAACTGACTAGATCTCCTGAGAACTCTAGCATGAGACGGCACTGGGGGATGGTGCTAAAACCATTAGAAATCGCCCCCATGATCCAATCACCTCCCACCAGGCCCCACCTCCAACATTGGGATTTACAATTTGACATGAGATTTGGTCGGGGACACAGAGCCAAATCACATTAGTCAACAAGTGTTTATTGAGTGCTTACTATATGCTACATACTCCTTCCTCTAGGCATGGGAAGAAAAGCAGTTTAAAAAAGGTCACTTCCCTATGGGGTTTATATTCAACTGGGAGGGAGCCAACAAGAACTAAACAATATACTAAATGTATACTAAATAAACAAATATATGGGTGTTGATACATACTAGAAAGAAAAACAAAGCAGAGAAAGGTGAAAGGGGAGGGTGGCTAAGGAGGTGGATTCATATTTGCATGGGTATCTTTACTTTGCTTTCCAAGATAGGATTTCTTTTTTTTTTTTTTTTTTTTTTTTTTTTTTTTTTTTGAGACGGAGTCTTGCTCTGTCACCCAGGCTGGAGTGCAGTGGCCGGATCTCAGCTCACTGCAAGCTCCGCCTCCCGGGTTTACGCCGTTCTCCTGCCTCAGCCTCCCGAGTAGCTGGGACTACAGGCGCCCGCCACCTCGCCCGGCTAGTTTTTTTGTATTTTTTAGTAGAGACGGGGTTTCACCGTGTTAGCCGGGATCGTCTCTCGATCTCCTGGCCTCGTGATCCGCCCGTCTCGGCCTCCCAAAGTGCTGGGATTACAGGCTTGAGCCACCGCGCCCGGCCCCAAGATAGGATTTCTTTTGGGCATCCTGACCAAAAAGATAACTGAGTGAATATTTCTGAATCACCTGCACTGCCTGCTGAAGACTTCGTTTCCCTACTGCTTCCTCCTTTAGGAGATTCTATCAGTTCCCCCTTGCTGCTGTAACAAATTACCAAAAATGTGGTGACTTTAAATAACAGAAATTTATTCTCTTACAGTTCTGGAGGCCAGAAGTCCAAAATCAGTATCACTGGACCAAAATCAGGCTGTCAACAGGCTGTCACTCACTCCAGAAGCTTGAAATTTAGGAGAATCTTACCTTGATTCTTCCAGCCTCTATTGGCTGTCAGCAGTTCTTGGCTTGTGGCCACATCACTCCTATCTCTGCCTCCGTGGTCACATTGCCCTCTACTCTGTGTCAAATCTCCCTCTTCCTCCCTCTTATAAAGATACATGTGATTGTATTCACAGCCCACTGTGTTGCTTAGGATAATGTTCCTTAATCACATCAGCAAAAACCCTTTTTCCTTTTCATGTATCATTTACAGGATGGAGGGATTAGGACCTGATATCTTTGGGGGTCATTATTCAGCCTAATACAGAGACTTTATCACAAACCCACACATTCAAAGCTAGAAAAGAGAACTTAAGGTGATATTTTCTTTTGTACAACTTTTCCATTATAATTCAGCATTATTTTCAAAAAATAGGTTGTCTTGTCCAGGAAACATGGATGGTAACAAGAAAGACAACTGTTTCTTAATCATTACAAAATCTACTTTCAGCAGCCACACTTTGGGGCACTTGAATCAACAAGTCAATGAAAAACTTAAGCATGTTGCTCATGTTTGTATCATGGAGACAAAACAATAGTTTGCCACTGTAGTTAGGGTTAACCATTTATCTGCTCATTTGTTCATCTAGTAAATATTTACTGCTGCTGTATAGAGTTATGGTTAAGAGCTCAGAGTAAGGAGTCATTCAAATCTGATTTGAAACCCTGACTCTACCCCTTACTAGCTGTGAGATCTTTGGAAGGCAACTTAACCTGTCTGAATGTTTCCTTATCTGAAAATGGGGTTGTCTGGGGATTAAATGAGATAGAAGATGCATAAAGTCTTTTGCTTGGTACGTAAGAAGGTGCTCAATAAATGTTCGTCATTAGCATCCAATTCAGGAATACAACATGAGATAGCACAATGGGCCCCTTCCCTACTGTCACTGTCTTCCTCCCACCAGAATATAGGTTTTGTGAGAACAGGCGTGTGGTGTTTTGTTCACTGGTTCGTCCCCAGCTTCCGGTACCTGACACCCATTGGCACTTGGTAAATATTCTCTGAATAAATGAATGTGTGTATGTATATTATGGGGTTTACTAGTTTTGTGTTTGGAAAATGACCCCAATACACACCTCCCACCACCACTATCACTATCACTCTCTGGGGCCTCCCAAGATTCAAAGGAAGAAGCAAGTCATTGGTATGACTTCTATCACTGGGGATAAGGAGAAAGAAGAGATGAAAATGGTAGTCCTGGGTGGTGTTTTATGACTAGTGTACTACTATGGATAGTTGGAAGTGTAACTTGTTTAGTACTAAACTAAAAGTGAAAGTTAAAATAATTGAGAGAGCTAAAGAAAAACAGGCCACCTCTCAAACTCATTTCAGCTTCGAGCTGGCACTAAAAGGGGGGGAAATCCCAGTACTTATGCCTACCCATGGGTCCAATTTCTGTATACCATCTGCAAATACTCCTACTATTCACAGAGAGAAAATCAGATTGCAAACTTCTTAAGGACAAAGACCTTATGTTATGCCTACCAGCCTAACCCAGGTTCTTCATTCCTTTGACTATATTCTTTGTACATTTTCAATATGCAAAACACATAAGTGTGGCAGGGAGACCCCACACTTGAGTGTGAGTGCTCACTCATTCAACAAACCTCTTTTGCACACCGACTTTGAGTCAGGCATGTTGGTGGGTGGTGGGGATTCTAAAATGTCCTGAAGGAGTTCCCAGCCTGGCTGGGGAGACAGATAACTTAGCAAGTGATTTCAATGACAGGGTGTGGGTGTTAGAAGGCATACTGATAGGACAATAGAGGAAGTTCTGCTTGGATGGCAATCAGAGAAGGTTCCTTGGTAGATATGTAAACTGTATCATGAAGAATGAGTGACAGTTCACCAGGTGAATGGGGAGCAGAGGATAGTGGAGGAGGCATTCCAGGCTAAAGACCCACAATGCAAAGCGAATGTCTAAATCAATAAGTTCATGGTGTTTCAGTCCAAATCTTCTGTCCTCACTGATTCCGCCAACCCAGCTCTGCATGCCTGAGACCCCTGCCTGAACTTCTCTTGCCCTGGCTCTGTAAATCATGATCTGACAGAGTGAAATGTGCTCTCCAGGCTGCAGGGTGTCAGGTCAAGGTAATGGGTCACTGGTCAGCCGGTGCCCCAGCAGAGTGAACCACGGCCTGAGAATCAAATATGTAGCCCCCACATCTCAGATGAGCAGAGGTGGGGCATAGGGTAAAGCATGTGATGTTTACGTTCAGAAACTGCAAAGCTACTAGCTTGCGAAGTGTCATTACATCTGCAGGTGGAGGGTAATTTTCCTGTTACTCAAGGTCTCCTAATCGGGCTCTGATTGGTTTCTGGGGAATTGTTTTATGACCCAGAGCCAGGCAGCGATAGATAGGAGATGTGGTTTGGTGGGCAGCAGTTTACAAGGCAGGAAATTGCTTCACTGGGCACAACCATTCATAAGAAACACCTCTGGGAAAAGGAGACCCGGGATCCTGGCAGGTCCGCCCCTGGCCATCTGTTTACATCAGCAGCAACCCACGTTCCTGGTTACACAATGTGGCAGCGTCATTTTGACTGGGGGATCTTTGCCCCGTGGAAGAATAAACACATTCCTCACTCTCAATAGAATTAGCAGACCTCACAGACTTTTCAGTGAGTCTCCTGGAGGCCTTAATGTCATAGGAAGGTGACTCTAAACATGATTAGCTGTACAACCTCACTCATTCCAAATTCAGTTGAATTTTCCTTCAAGGACAGTGAAGGCTTAGATGAAGACACTCCAAAGACGAAGGGTGGAAGTGATAACACTTTGTCAGGATTGTCAGTTGCCAAAGCCACGCCAAGTTTCTTAGGAACAATCCATTAGGGCCAGGCATGGTGGCTCACGCCTATAATCTCAGCACTTTGGGAGGCTGAGGCAGGCGGATCATTTGAGGTCAGGAGTTCAAGACCAGCCTAAATAACATGGTGAAACCCTGTCTCTATTAAAATTACGAAAAAACAAAATTAGCTGGGCGCAGTGGTGTGCTCCTGTAATCCCAGCTACTCAGGAGGCTGAGGCAAGAGAATCCACTTGAACTCAGGAGGCAGAGGTTGCGGTGAGCTGAGATCGCACCACTGCATTCCAGCCTGGGCAACATAGCAAGACTCTATCTCAAAAACAAAAACAAAAACAGGAACAATCCATTCACTGGCTTAGGGGTCACTGGTCAGTCTGGGTAGGAGGAGGCAGGGCTGTGGGTTGTTCGGATACATTGCCCGCATTTCCATTGTCCCATCAGCTCTGCAGTTCCTTAGCTGAGTTCTAGAGTCCAGAGTTTTTAGCATCTAAAGCCATCAAATCCGCGTGTGCCATGGGAAGGAAAGATAAGGGGCAGTGGCAGAGTCTCCAGAACTATAGCTACTTGGGAGGCTGAGGTGGAAGGATCGCTTGAACCCAGGAGGTGGAGGTTGTATTAAGCCAAGATCATGCCACTGCACTCCTGCCTAGGTGACAAAGTGAGACCCTGTATTAAAAGAGTCATGCGCCAAAGCTTCCTCCTCCCCACCCTATTTGTAAACTCCATCTTACTCCCATCCTGGCGAGGTGAGCTTCATTCACCTCCCTAAGGTCTCAGGTTCAGTATCTTTGAAATGGAGAGAATCATGGCACTTAACTTCACAGCCCTAATGTGAAGACTAAATGATATAACGAATTTTCTTACTCTTTTTTTTTTTTTTTTTTTTTTTTTGAGACGGAGTCTCGCTCTGTCGCCCAGGCTGGAGTGCAGTGGCTGGATCTCAGCTCACTGCAAGCTCCTCCTCCCGGGTTTACGCCATTCTCCTGCCTCAGCCTCCCAAGTAGCTGGGACTACAGGCACCCGCCACCTCGCCCGGCTAGTTTTTTGTATTTTTTAGTAGAGACGGGGTTTCACTGGGTTAGCCAGGATAGTCTCGATCTCCTGACCTCGTGATCCGCCCGTCTCGGCCTCCCAAAGTGCTGTGATTACAGGCTTGAGCCACCACGCCCGGCCTGAATTTCCTTACTCTTAAGTGTGTTTGCACACTTAAGGTTTGGTGCATTTTCTCTTGGGCAGTCGAGCAGGTGGAGGGACTTGAGGTGAATTTCATTTTATGTTTGTTTTTACTTTCCATATGAGGAATCATAGACAATCTATTGTTATCCCTGACTTAGTCCAAGACCTACTAACCGTATTCTTAGGCTATTGGGCAGAATATCCAGGAGCAGTCAGTGGTAGAAAGCCCTGGGCTTGCCCCATCTGAACATGTTTTGTTTGCTTCTATAGAGACCATTTGTTTAATTTTGTCTCCCACTTGCAAATTCTAAAGGGTCCCAGACCATGCCATTCTTGCTTACCACTGTATCTCCAGGACTTTATACAGTGCCTGAAGCATATTAGGTTCTCCATAAAGACTTGTGGAATGAATAAGAAAGTGCATTAATGTGTGAGTGAAAAAAATGAAGGCATCACACCTCTTTAAAAACTTAAAAAAACACTAATACGGTGAATCCATAACAAACCTGTATGGACTTGGGATCATATAACTTCTCCATTACCAGCTAAAAGGTAGTCTTTTTATCTGGTAAAAAGCAATTGCGTCAGGGAACACTAACTGGGGTATTGTGCTAAAGCTACCAAGGCAGTTGCAAGAACAATCCCTAGACCAGGACCCTTTAGATAGATAATTAGTTCAAGTATCTGCATTAGCTGTTACTTGTTTTTGTTTTTTTTGAGACGGAGTCTTGCTCTGTCATCCAGGCTGGAGTGCTGTGGCGCGATCTCAGCTCACTGCAACCTCCGCCTCCCAGGTTCAAGCGATTCTCCTGCCTCAGCCTCCCATGTAGCTTGGATTGCAGGCATGTGCTGCCATGCCTGATTTTTGTATTTTTAGTAGAGACGGGGTTTCACCATGTTGGCCAGGCTGTTCTCGAACCCCTGACCTCAGGTGATCTGCCCGCCTTGACCTCTCAAAGTGCTCAGATTACAAGCGCGAGCCACTGCACCTGGCCGTGTTAGTTGTTGTGAACTCCCCTCAGGATCCCATGCTCACTGCTGCTTCTGCCCTACTCATTCTCTGTGAAGGAGACTACAGAAAGATTGATGGCCATTGCCCCAGACATCTAGGGAATATGGTCACTGGCCACCTGATCTCCAAACCCTGTTGTAGGGACCAGGATAAGCCCAGAGGTGGAGGGATGGTCCTGTGAGGTCAGACTGAAGGAGTGTGTGACCAGCGCAGCATAGGTCAAATCCAGAAGAGTGTTTCCAGATCAAGGGCAGGGGCCATGCAAATGTGTTAGAAATCCACTTTGGGGTGGTACCCTGAATGTGGTACATTTGGGCCTGATGTCCCAAAAGGCAAGCTTCTCAAACTGGAGTAACAGGGCAGTGAGCCAGAGGTTGCAAGAAGTCACAGGAAAGATGGCTCATCTTCCTGGAGTGTCCATTTTATTCAGATATAAGAAACGTTAACTGTATTTTTCTATAAAAGCAAACTGATGGATTATGGTAGAGAACAGAAAATTTAAACATGCTTTTAAGATAAAACATGGGGCTTTGAAGAAAGTTTCTGTTTGCAGCGATCTAAAACCCCACACCCCTTGTGAAGTGTAAATTCACTCTCTGCCACTAATGGTACTTCACAGGAAAAGCTTCAGAAGTGCTGACTGCAAAGAACCACACAGAAAATGCCACCCATGGACACTGCACCACACTGCCCACACATACACTGCCAGGCCCCCACTCCACACAGCAAAGTTCCCCTCCATGAGACAATGGCATTGGGATGCAACAGCCTCTTATATCACGTGGGTTGACTCTCTGTCCCCAAGAGATCAACTGGCTATCCTTCCTCCTGCAGGTTCTCAGAGATATCAGACCCTGTCTGAAAGAAGGAGCTACACCCACAATGTTAATTTCTCTATTCCCACTGTCCAGCATGCTTGGCACAGATGAGGCATTCAATTAATGTGTGTTGGGATGAACTGAACTCCAGACAGATGCCTCCACCTCCTCGTTCCTTCCTCCTGAGGGTGGAGGCAGCTGTGGCCTCAAATCCACAGGCAGCCCAAACCAAATAGTATGGGACACAACTAACAAGCACAGCTCCAGCTAGGGCCCAGTGGTGGCCAGTTTCACTTCTTTTGTTCCCAGAGCTAAAGGGCTGAAAAATCCATTCCAAGCGAAGATACTAGAAATTACTTTTATTCCCATTTTTGAGAGGAGGATACAAGTCATAAAGGAAAAGCCTCCACATGCTGTTAGTTGGCAAGTTATCAGCTCCACTCTGGAATATACCAAGACCAATGGTGGATAGGTACCTGAGTCTCTGGCATCTGTGGTAAGCTCACTCTGGGCAAACTTACCCAAGACTCCAGGCCTCTGGTTGTCAAAGGAGCTTCCTGGGGTCCCCAGATCCAGCTCTTCCTCTGCCCTCCAGGGAAGTGAAGCTTCACTGGGTCTCCCCAACTCCAGCATAAGCCCCTGAGAGTGGGAATGGTGTCCAATTAATCTTTGTAACTCTACTGCTTAGCAGAGTCTCTGAACATAAGATGCCCTGAAGAAATATATGCTGGTAATGATGACACCATTCACCTATAGACATTTGACAAATATGTATGTTCTGTGCAGTCTTTTGGGCCTAGGAATTCAATGATGAATCAGAAACAGTCTCTTCCCTTAAGGGGCCATAGCTTAGTAGGGAAGGCTAACAACTGCCAACTGCAATATGGTGTAAACACCATGACAGAGGCCTGTACAGAATAAAGAGGCAGCACGAGGGCCCTCCAGGCAGTGCAGGTGCTGCCTGCTCTCTAGTTGGTGGACTCAGTAGCTTCAAGTGGGGGCTTTTAAAGCCATTGAGGTGGGCTCAGTCTTCTGTAGTTGAAGTCATGGGGGGTGAGGGAGAGGGAGGGTCATGTTTGAAGGTGGGCTTTCACAATCACAGGAATGCCCAGCGTGGGTGGGCCAGAGGGTGACCTTCTCATCACCCTGTAGGAAAGTGAGGCCCAGCTAACACCTGTTGGAACAGGTAACTCCCATTTGCCCATTGTCCTGTGTTTGCAGAGGAGGAGCAGGGAACTCCGGAGAGTAAGAGGGAATGGGTCACAACCAGGTGAGTCTCCTTTTGGCACCACAAGCATTAGCACAGAGATAGGGCGGCTGCCCTGGGCAGGATTTATAACTCCAGATTTCAAGGTCTTATCATAAACAAGCTCTTTCTGAATTGCAACATGTCAGGGGTAGGGGGAGCAGACAGACAGAGACAGACTAGAGAGCGGTGTTGGGGGTGGGGGGTGTTAGAATGTGGCTGATAGGGAAGTTGTGGGGGAGAGGTGGAGCTATTCATGGCTAATATTGTATGGAACATGGAACTGGTTAATAATAATGCTTTGCTTCTTATCCCATTCCCATGGCCCAACCATGAAAGGTAATAAACATGATTTGGAACATAGTGAAATCCTGGGGCAAGGCAAGCCCAGAGAGGCAAGCATTGTTTTACGCAGGCTCCTGCTCTCTAGAACTTTCTGCCCCACTCCATGGATTCCTCATCAGTGCATTTTAGTGAGTGTGAGTAGGGGGTGGGTGGGCAATGTCTCTGGTCATTACCTAAGGCTTCTGAGCTGTCACCGGGAAATAGCAAATTGCCCACTCATGCTGCTTTGGTGGGGAGAAGGGGTGAAGCATGGGGCAGGAGTCAGGGAGGCACCTGTCAGAGGTGTGATTGGGGACATCAGGGCAAAGTGGAGAGACCTGCTGTGGCCCCTCAAGGCACCAGTGCTGCCTCTGGATGCCTCTTTCTCTCTTCAAGTCTTCCCTTGACTTTCATTCTCACCGGATGCCAGCTGAATAAAGACAGTGACCAAGGGAAGCAGCCTACACTCCAATTGGCCCTGGACCACACTCCTGTAAACCACCTTGAAGGGAGGGGACTAGGTGTCCCCTTCACTGAAGGCCTGTCACTAGCCCTTCTGGACTTTGGCCTGGTCTTCCTTCTGTTCAGACCAGGTGGGATGGCAAGCTCAGCAGGGGCTGAAAGATGCTCCTCGGAGGATCCCCAGAGCGTGCCTCCCTCCTCCTGCTTCTCCCGAGACATCAAACACACCAGGCCTGGGTAGGCAGGCGGAGTTAACAAACACAGCGAGGCTTGGGAGAGGCTTGGAGGCCTCTCCTTCAGACTCCCAATTCCAGCCTGAGCAAATCCCCCGTGACTTCAAAGCCAGCAGCTTGTTTGCCTGGCCACAGGGCAGCAACAATGCTTTCCCTTTTGACCTAAGAAAGCATCCTTGGGGCTAGGCACGGTCACTCACTCCTGTAATCCCAGCACTTTGGGAAGCTGAGTTGGGTGGATCACCTGAGATCAGGAGTTTGAGACCAGCCTGGGCAACATGCTGAAACCCCACCTCTACTAAAAATACAAAAATTAGCTGGGCATGGTGGCAGACACTTGTAATCCTAGCCACCCGGGAAGCTGAGGCAGGACAATCACTTGAAACTGGGAGGCGGAGGGTGCAGTGAACCGAGATCGCACCACTGCACTCCAGCCTGGGCGACAGAGTAAGACTCCATCTCAAATAAATAAATAAATAAATAAACAAACAAATAAGCATCCTCGGCATCATTGCTGGAGGACTGCTGGCCAGGGTGTGGAGTGGAGAGGTCACTGACCTAAACCCTGCTTAGGGGCTCTGAGGTAGGCATTCCTGCCAGCCTGCCCTGCTGATCCAAGACCGGGGGATGTGTTGGGTAGGCCTGGTAGAAACCGTATCCCCATACTCCTGGAAAGCCTGACCCAGCCAGGACTCAGGGCAGAGAGAATAGGCCCACCTCAACCCAGCCGGGCATGGCAGGCCACATCAATGCACCCGGGAATGGAGACCACACCATGCACTTGCCGGGCCCCTGACGGCCACCCTTATTTCCAGGGATTCACACCACAAATGTAGCAGTATGTGTGCTTGTCTGTGCCAGGTGCATGTGTGTGCACAGAAGTGTGCACATCCCGGCCGGGCACAGTGGCTCATGCCCGTAATCCCAGCACTTTGGGAAGCTGAGGTGGGTGAATCACCTGAGATCAGGAGTTCAAGACCAGCCTGACCAACATGGCAAAACCCTGTCTCCACTAAAAATACAAAATTAGCCGGCTGTGGTGACGCATGCCTGTAATCCCAGCTATTTGGGAGGTTGAGGCAGGAAAATCGCTTGAACCCGGGAGGCGGAGGTTGCAGTGAGCCGATATTGTGCCATTGCACTCCAGCCTGGGTGACAAAGTTAAACTCTGTCAAAAAAAAAAAAAGAGAGAAAGAAAAGAAAAGAAAGAAAAGAAAGAAAGAAAGAGAAAAGAAAGGAAAGAAAGGAAAGAAAAGAAAGAAAGGAAAGAAAGGAAGGAAAAGAAAGAAAAGAAGGAAATGTGCACATCCCAGCAATCCCAGACATCACCACACGGTTCTTTAGGAACTATGCTCTTGACTCGCATCTTGAAAAAAACAAATCTATGCTTGATCTAAAAGCAACGCCTCCTATTGCTGCTATCACCAGTTTAAAAAATAAAATACAAGCAAAAGTCAGAGAACTATATATGAGAAGCAGTAACTTAATTCAACCTGTCAGCTCAAGAAATGAAGAAATCTCTCGTAGGACAGGAGGCTTACTTACCCTTCAGTTAACTTCTGCCAAGTTGATGATAAAACACTCATACTTTCAGGGATCTTCACATTGAAGTTTAAAAAAAAAAAACCCACATTATAGCATCCTGCACCCAGTGGATCTTCGACAAGATGTTTCGGTAATGATTATGATGATTTTTTCCCTGAATAAGGGCCCCCATGTATTCTCTATCCCATGCAAGAGAGGGTAAGGAGAGTGTCTAAGCTCTTTCTGAAGA
Organism: Macaca mulatta; assembly: GCF_049350105.2. NCBI lineage: Eukaryota > Metazoa > Chordata > Mammalia > Primates > Cercopithecidae > Macaca > Macaca mulatta. The sequence continues at coordinate 46,602,672 of NC_133421.1, forward strand.
TTTGGCCTCACCGTTATGACAGTGTAGGTTAAGTGGAGCTGTTTGGACACTAAAGTCACCCTGAGCTGGGTTCACATTCTTGATTCTATCACTTATTCCCTATGTGACCCTGACTACACTAACACTCCAAGCCTACGTTTCCTCATCTGGAAAGGAGCTAAAACCTGCTGGCAGTTCCTGTCCTAAGAAAGTAATCATGTTCTTGGTGATTATAATAAGAAATCATTTGGCAAAGAACAGCTCATGGACAGAAACCCAGGACTGGGGCTGCACACCCCACACAGATATCCATTGCAGCTCCCTCCACAATTTAGTGAGACAGCGTAAGATAGTGGTTAAGAGCACTGGAGCTGGACTGCATGAGCTCCAATCCCACTCTGCCACTTTTAGCTGTGTGACCTTGAACAAACACTTAATCTCTGTGCCTCAGTTTCCTCAACTGTAAAACAAAGATAATAACAGTATGTACCACACAGGACTGTTGTCCTTTGGATGAAATGAATTAACATCATGAAATGAGTTCACATCTATAAAGTGCTTAGAACAATGGGTGGCACATTACAAGTGCCACATGTTTGCAGTTTTTATTATTGCATTGTCAACACTAGATACATACACCACTATCCTTGTGAATACTGCACAGGCAAAGTTACAAGTATTCAGTGAATATGAGGAGCATGTGTTGGGGTGGGGGATGTTTACTGATTTGTAAGTATGAGTTTTAGAGCAGGCTAGGTAGAAGGGAGATATGGGTAGCTAGGATTTCAGTCTCAAAAACATACCTCGAAGTTGATTTGTGCTAGTCAGATGGAAGCGTGGATGCCAATCCCACTAAACCAGGAGGTGTGAGACTGAGCTGAGGAGAGCACTCCTGCTGTCCCTTCCCTTCCTGTGGATCTTCCAACATCAAGTAAGGTTTTAAAAAATTCATGAAATGGTTTCATGTAAGAAATTGAGGCTGGACGTGGTGGCTAGCACCTGTAATCCCAGCACTTTGGGAGGCCGAGGCGGGCGGATTACTTGAGGCCAGGAGTTCAAGACCAGTTTGGCCAACACGGCAAAACCCCGTCTCTACTAAAAATACAAAAATTAGCTGGGTGTGGTGGTGCACGCCTGTAATCCCAGCCACCTGGAGGCAGAGGCATGAGAATCGCTTGAACCCGGGAGGCGGAGGTGCAGTGAGCCGAGATCACGGCACTGCACTCCAGCCTGGGCGACAGAGTAAGGTTCCATCTCAAAAAAAAAAGAAATTGAATTTTAATTCTATAGTAAAAATCCCAATGTACCAGTGTTCTGAAATTTGAGGATGGTGTTTTTTCCTGTCCTGGGACAGCAGTCCTAATGACTTTCCCTACCCCTGACCAAGCAGGTGTTTCCTGGTAACCTGCTGGCAGCCTCCACGCTGCAGGTGCTGCCCCATTTGTCTCCAAAACAGAGTAGATTTCTGTCCTGGTCCTTTCCCCACAGACTTTGCTCTGTTTTGGAGAGCTCCAAAGTGCTGCAGGAAAGGGTATAGGGGATGAAAGATTAAAAACAAACAAATATACCTCCATGGCTTCTGGTCTGAATGATGAGGCAATGGGGGACAGTTTGTCTTCGTGTTCTGCAAATGCAGGCCTCGTTTTATACAGAAGCCGTGCTTGATCACATTTATAGATGGCTAATTATGAAGTAACAACACACATTATTAAATTTAGTGAGGATATATATAAAGTCCTGTCTGTAGAAGCATTTTTCTTCTCTTTCTTAACATACAAATAGTATATTTTCAGAAATGCAGTTCAAATAAAAAATATATGGAGGGCTTAATTAACCCTAAACTCACCACAAATCAGCAGTGTGTCACAGCTACTAAAGACACAAATCTAGACGGCATCAATAGAAGTGACTGTGTTCAGATGATATGAGGCCCATTTTGTTTGCAATCCGAATACATCTTAAAAATCTAGCCATCATTCTCTCTACTTTTGTTTTCTTTTTTTTTCTTGAGACAGAAACTCACTCTGTTACCCAGGCTGGGGGCAGCAATGTGATCTTAGCTCACTGCAACCTTCCCCTCCCCCACTCAAGCAATCCCACCTCAGCCTCCCAAGTAGCTGGGACTAAGGTGCATGCCACCATACCCGGCTAATTTTTGTATTTTTTTTTTTTTATATAGAGATGGGGTTTCACCATGTTGCCCAGGCTGGTCTCGAACTCTTGACCTCAAGCAATCCTCCCACCTTGGCCTCCCAAAGTGCTAAGATTACAGGCAGGAGCCACCAAACCTGTCCCCGTCTAATTTTTGTATTTTTTGTAAAGACAGGTTTTTGCCATGTTGCCCAGGCTGGCCTTGAACTCTTGAGCTCAAGGGATCCATCTATCCCAGCCTCCCAAAGTGCTGGAATTATAGGCGTGAGCCACTGCACCCGGCCTAGGCAACATTTTCAAGAGGGCCATTGACCAACTAGAAAGCACTGACAGGAGAATGACCAGGATAGTGAGAAGTTTGAAAACTATCTCATTCAGACAATAACTAAACCTCCTAGAGACAGGTAGTCTGAGAAACTAACAAATATGTGAAGAGCTGTCATGTAGAGGAGAAAACCTAACTCTCTAGATCAGTGGGCAGACTGTGGATTCACATGAGAATTTATTCAACGGCTTGCTGGTGAGGTGAACCCATCCCTGGCAGTTGGTAAATGCTGGAGGATGATCTGTCAGGGATGCAATACAGGGATAACTACATTACATAGTGGGTTGGATTAGACAAGAAGCCATTCAACTCTAAGAGTCAATGAATCTGTTTTTAAAAAATTAGAAATAGAGTCTTCTGTTTAGGCAAAATAGGATACTTGCCTAAAACTCCCACTGTTAAAAAGTCATTTAAATGGGTAAAAGCATTGTTTGTTCTGAAGCATTTCTTTTAAAATGCACTCTACAGCCAGGCGTGGTAGCTCATACCTATAATCCCAACACTGCGGGAGGCCACGGTGGGAGGATCGCTTGAGCCCAGGAGTTCACAGCTGCAGTGAGCCAGGATCTGCACTCCAGCCTGGGCAACAGAGCAAGACCCTGCCTCAAAAAATTAAATAAGTAAATAAATAATAAGATAAAATGCAATATGTTATCTGGGATGGGCAACATATTAGCACAGATAGATTTATCAGGTAACTAGCTGGAAGGAAGTGCGGGATCATGGAAATGGCATTCAACTGGAAATCGGAAGATCTGGGTGTGAATCTCCCACTTATAAACTGTGTGGTCTTAAGCAAGTTACTTACCTCTTTGAGTTTCTTCTTTAAATTTTTTGTCGAGACAAGTTCTCATTATATTGTCCAGACTGGTCTCAATCTCCTGGCCTCAAACAATCCCTTCTGCCTCAGCCTCTCAAAGTGCTGGGTTTACAGGCATGAGCCATCACACCTGGTTACCTCTTTGAGTTTCTGTTTCTTTATCTATTAAATGCAAATAGAAATATCTATTCTCAAACACCAAAGGTGTATACATTTTGAACACCAAAGATACATACATTTTGCTGGTACAGGTCTGGCAGGCAGAGCATAGCTCTAAAGCCAATAGTTCTGGTGATATATCCCTGTTAAGGTGGCATGTCCCTTTAACTAATAGCTATCCACTTTCACCACCTTCATTAATTTCATTGCATTTTACTGTCTATCCCAGCCAATGCAATAAGGCAAGGAAATAAATAGGCATAAGGATTGGAAAGGAAAAAATAAAATTGTTGCTATTTGTTGACAATATAATTATTTACATAGAGAATCCAAAATAATGTATAGACAAGCTATCAGAACTACTGAAAGGATTGCGCAAGGTTGCTGGATTCAGAATCAATATACAAAAAGTCAGATGCATTCCAATACACCTGCAAAACTAATTAGAAAATGTAATCTTAAAGGGACCTTGTTACATATCTGCAAAAACTAAAAGGTATTAGCAATAGATCTAATAAAAGAAGTGTTAACCCAAATGAAGAAAATGATAAAACTTTATTGACGGACATAAAAGAAGCCCTAAATAAATAGAACAATATACCATGTTTGTGAACAGAAATACCCACTATTATAAAAACAGCCAATCCTCCCCCAAATTTATCTATAAATTCAATGCACTACCAAAAAAAATCCCAACTTGGTTATATTTATATTTATATATAGTATATCAAAAATTAAAAAATTATATTCAAATATGAACTAGAAAAGAGTAAAGAATGGCTAAGACACTTAGGGGGGTGGGTTGTTTTTGTTTTTATTTTGAAACAGGGTCTCTCTCTGTCACCCAGGCTGGAGTGCGGTGGTGTGATTCTTGGTTTGCAGACAATTGCCTTTTCGCTATGTCTTCACATGCCCTTTCCTTGCTTGTGGAGAGAGAACTCTCTCTCTTCCTCTTCTTAGAAGGGCACTAATCCCACCAAGAGAGTCCTACCCTCATGATTTAATCTAAACCTAATTACTCATTACTCCCCAAAGGCCTCACCTTCAAATACCATCACACTGGGGGCTAGGGATTCAGCATGTTAATTCTGGGGAAACATAAACATTCTGCCACAACAGTCTACCAGGTACCTCAGACAATGAGGATGAAGGTGGAGTGAAAAATACAAAGACTGATGGAAATCTTTTCTTTTTTCTCTCTCTCTTTTTTTTTTTTTTTCGAGACAGAGTCTCACTCTGTTGCCCAGGCTGAAGGGCAGTGGTACAATCTCAGTTCACTGCAACCTCAGCCTCTCAGGTTCAAGTGATCCTCCAACCTCACCCTCCTGAGTAGCTAGCACTACAGGTACATGCCACCACACCTGGCTAATTTTTGGATTTTTAGTAGAGACAGGGTTTTGCCACGTTGCCCAGGCTGGTCTTGAACTCCTGGCCTCAAGTGATCTGCCTACCTTGACCTCTCAAAGTGCTGGGATTACAGCTGTGAGCCACCACCACGATTGGCCTGATGGAAATCTTTTAAAAACAATTAGGTTCCCAGATTCCCTTCCTTGCTGCGTGCAGCCAGACCTTTGAAGAGGGTAAAACAAAGAGTCTCTGGAAAGCAGAATAACAGACAAAGCTGAGCCCAGGTTACTCTGTCTGATCCATGGATCTCCCTTAAACATTCGTGACAAAGGGTAAGCCAGTCTTATGCTTGAACCCATGCAGTGACAAAGAACTCCCTCTTGCCCAGTAATAATAGCAACTAACCCTTACTGAGTGCTAGCTGTGTGCCTGGCCCTTTAAGCCCTTCCCATATACTGACTCTTCGAAAGTTGGCTCATTCCAAATTTGGACAGCTCGGTCTGTAAAAGGTTCAGACAGGCCTCTAAAGTTTCCCTCCTACCTTCATGTGTCTCTTAACTGAGGAGGAAGGAGGATTTTCATGTTGGGATGGCAGGTCCATAGAGATTATATATGGCAAGAGAAATGTTCATTGTGTTACATGTTTATCATCAAAAGCGCAGTCTATACTGGGCTCTAAAGTAATAGCAATAGTCATAGTTATTGCAAAGCCTGTACTCACTCTACATGCATTTACCTCACTTGATTCACATAACAATAGTATTTTTCTACAAACTGATTCTTTGAAAGATTAAGTGTTCTAAGGTTACAGAGCTAGTAACCAGCCTTCTGGCCCAGTCTGTCTGACCCAGAGGCTGAGCTGTTAATCACAAGAGTCAATACAAGTTTTCATCTACTATGTTTCTGAGAAGTATGTACTAGAAAAATCTCTGACTTTGGGGAAGATCTGAGCTCTGCTTCCTCCTCTGCTACTTTCCTGTGAGCTTGAGCAAATTTTCTCTTTTCCTTAAGTATAAAACAAGAGAGCTGGACTAGATGATCTCAAAAGCCCAAATTTAATTCTAATCATCTATATTCCAAGTTAAAGGTGTCTATAATCCTTCCCCATCTGGTAACATTTCTTGGAGCATCCAATTAACATGTGGAGATGATGATGATGATGATGATGATGATGAATGAATGAATGTACGAATGAATGAAGTGAAATCTTTCACATTTTCTTTTGCAAAAGGCTGCCCCTGGTCAGATATTCCTAGAGGAGGAAAGAGAGTTCTTGTCTCCCTTTTCGGTTTCAGTTGCTTTTCACCAGTTGGCCTCAAATCTACGGTGTAAATAAAGCCAGCTTCACCCCCAGGCCTTTCTCTCAAGGCCCAGCTGTAGGCTAGAAGCAGAAAGTGAATATGCAGAGTGGCCAATTAGTTCACTGTGTGCCCTCATGACCTCTGACCCCTGCTGGGCCACCCCATCCATTAGCTGTCCTCTTCGCCCTCCACCCTCTTCTCTCAGTTTGAATCGTTGTCCTGCCATTCTCTTTCAGCAAAGAAACATGCTCAGGCATTCGGGCAGCAGCCTCCACTTTCTGCTCTTTTGTCTCCTCCCTCTGTTGCTCTTGTTGCTAACCTGGTCACCACTCCTTGACCCTACTGTTCTCGCCCCTCCTGGGGCTGGGGAGGGACAGTATTCCAAGGCAGGGTTTGCAGGGAGGAAGAAGGCAAGCCCTTGCTTTTCCTTTTCACTTGAGTTTCATTCCACAAACGAATTTTGATAGTACTCCTTATTGCAAGAAATTCCTTGTAATGCTTCCTCCGGGATGACGATTTCTTTCGAAAGTAAGTGTTTCGAAAAGTCCACGTAAGTGAAGGCAGCAGTATGTTCCTTTGAGATGCTGGCTACTCCTTTATGAGGTTGGAAAATATATATACAGTATGTAAACACATATATTATAAATTATACATATTCTGTTGATTGAGGAGGGAAAAACTGTTCAAGATTATGGGTATGTGAGTATATAGTTGTGAAATACAAAGCAATCATCAAAAGAGAAAATCAACAAATTAACTTTATTACACTTGAAAAAAACATTTTCAAGTGTTGATGGCATCTGCTAACTCTTCAGAATCTCAGCTCAGACAGAAAAGGAGCTGGTGGTGAGTTTATCAAGTGCTTGAGAGTCAGACCCACTGGATTTAAATCTAAGTCCTGCCATTTGGTCACTAGGTGACTTCTGGTAATAATAGTAGCTTCTATTGTCTGACTGCATGCTAGATGCCAAGCACTTTACACATATCATTTCATCCTCATAATAAGCAGTGAGTGAGAGATGATCAGTTATCATCTTTATTTTGCAAATAAAGAAATGAAAGCCAAGAGTAATTAAATTATTGGCTCAGCACTGTATAAATGGTAAATGGCAGAAAAGGAAGGTGAACAAGGTAGGTGAACAAGGTAACATGGCTCCAGAGTTCTTAAATCCAATGTTATACTTCCTCCAAATTGCAAAGTACAGTACTTAAGTTATTTAACCTTTATGAGTTTTGATTTCCTTGCCTGTAAGATGATCATCTATAAAATACCTACTGGCAATGATTAACAACTGAATGCTTATAATAGTCCAAGCATTTTTCTAAATGCTGAATTCTTTACTTCATTTAATACTTATGAAGTCCCCCAAAATAGGAACTAGTATCCCCATGACGCAGAGGAGGAAACTGGGGCTTAGATAGGTTAAGAAACTAACCCAGATCAGAGGAAAATGAGTCATTATATAAAAAAGATACTTCCACATGCATGTTTATAGCAGCGCAATTTGCAATTGCAAAAATGTGGAACCAACCCAAATGCTCATCAATCAACGAGTGGATAAAGAAACTGTGGTATATATAGACGACAAAATACTACTCAGCCGTAAAAAGGAATGAATTAATAGCATTCACAGCAACCTGGATGGGACTGGAGACTATAATTCTAAGGGAAGTAACTCAGGAATGGAAAACCAAACATCATATGTTCTCACTGATAAGTGAGAGCTAAACTATGAGGATGCAAAGACATAAGAATGACTTTGGGGTCTCAGGGGGAAGGGGTGGGAAGGGGATGAAGGATAAAAGACTACAAATCAGGTTCAGTGTATACTGCTTTGGTGACGTGTGCACCAAAATCTCACAAATCACCACTAAAGAACTTACTTGTGTAACCAAAAACTACGTTCCCCAAAAACCTATGGAAATAAAAAAATTTTTTTAAAGAAACTAACCCAGATCACATACAACTACTAAGTGGTAGAGCTGGAATTCTAATTTGAGCCTGTGTCACTGCAGAGCCCGTGCCCCTTCCACTTTCCACTCCGTGACAATGGCCTCGATTAGGCCTACTGAGGAAGGTGGAGTATATATACAGAGAAGGCTATGGGAACACAGGGATGGAGAAACATTAATTCCAACTGAGGGTAACAGGGACAGATTTATGAAGAATGTAGAGATTCACTTGATAGATATTCACTTTAATGCCAGAAAGGCTCAGAAATATATCTGTTTAATAAAGTTAGGCACACCCTCATTGGGTACTAATGTTAATGCTAAAGAAGCTAGGTCCTTGCCATAAAAATGCCTCATCAATAGTAAAGCAGGGACTGTATCCTACTCATCTTAGTAGAACTATCCCGCACCCTTACACTTTCCCAGTCTAATGGCAACTAGAATAGTGCCTTACACATAATAGGCACTTGACAGGTATTTCCAAAATGAATAAGTGAATGATACTTCAGGAAAGACTTGCTTTGGGACCGTGCTAACTTGGGGGATGCTGTAGCCCCCCAAGCTGGAAGACCCTTTTCCCTCTTGTCTTTCTCCCTGCAGTTCCTCTGACAAGCCCATAGGCTGAGTGACAGGAGATCCACTGTACCAGAGATGATTTATGGTTCTTTGTTATACAAATCCTTTCACATTCCTCCCCATCCTCTTTTCGCAGCCAATTCATCATGATATTTAAATGAAACTTTGGTTAGTGAACTATGGCTCACCGCCCTAAAGACAATTATTCAAGATGCCATCTCTAAAACAGTTTTTAAAAAGACCCTCACTCCATCAGGATTGTCTTAGATTTCCCTGCTTTTCCCAAGGACCCAGGGAAATGCCTTTGCTTTTACTTTAGAGAATCCCAGGTACTCAGCTGGAGCAATGAAAAGAAAGAAGGCAATGCTCTGTAATTGTTCCATAATTAAAATACTAGAAGCCCCAAGGAAGATATAACCACAGTATTTCAGCCTAGGCTACAGAATAACTTTGCAAAGATGCCTCCGAGATATTTTACTTAATGCTCTGGGAACCCCAGCTTTATTGAGTCAATCTGCCATCAAAATGATGATGGCAAAGTAAAGTGAAACTTTCTGATTCTTCATGCCATTGATACAAGCTGGTGTTACCCTAATCAAACTAAACCCCTTATCGTGACTATAGGAGTGAAACAGAAGCAAGCATTTCCTCCAACTGTCATTAAACTTATTTCAATCATATCACTCATGGGATATGATATATGCTGCCATTATCTTGACTGTGTCAGTACAATCAGTAGAACTGGGACAAATTCTTGGGCAAAAAAAAGAAAAAAACCACCACATATGTTAATTCTAATACAAGATGGTGCAGAAATGGGTACTTTTATTTATTGATTTTATATAACATCACTTTATTGTGAAAATAATGGCTGTTAGATACTAACTGCAAGACATGTAATAATAAAGATGAGTAGCTGGTGCCTTTTAATTTCCTACTATGTGATGCTAAATAAACTCACTGCTTTTCTCTGTGCCTCACTTTCCCTTTATATATATTTAGAAGAATGTTTTGCTTCCCATACTCCTAAAAGACAGAAAACTCAAAATGCAACGGAACACAGTGAGGTATTTTATAAAATAATGTGTATTTTTAAAAGTTGGGCAGCTGGTCATGGTGGCACAGACCTATAACCCTAGCTACTAGAGAGGTTGAGGCAGGAGGATTATTTGACCCCAGGAGTTTCGGTCCAGCCTGGGAAACAGCAAAACACGGGTCTAAAAATTTTTTGTTAATAAAGAAATAAAACCTATTTTCTAAAAAGTTGGGCATATCTCTCAATTTCAGTAATTTTTTTAAAAGTAGGGCACACATCTCAATTTCAGTGAACCGCATCATACTTTCAATGTATCAAAGCAGCTGGGTGTGATGGCTCACGCCTGTAATCTCAGCATTTTGGGAGGCTGAGGCAGGAGGACTGCTTGAGGTCAGGAATTCGAGATCAGCCTAGGCAACATAGTGAGACCCCATCTCTATTTTAAAATTAAAAAATAATTTTTTTAAGTATCAAAGAAACTCACATAATATTCTTTTGTAAAAATAATCAAGCCCCTTGTATACTATTTTAGAACATTCAAAATTTCAAGTAATAAATTTGCTTAAAAGAGAGGTTCAACTAGGCCAGGTGTGGTGGCTCACGCCTATAATCCCAGCAGTTTGGGAGGCCGAGGCGGGCAGATTGAGCTCAGGAGTTCATGACCAGCCTGGGCAACATGGTGAAACCCCGTCTCTACTAAAATACAAAAAATTAGCTGGGCATGGCAGTGTGCACCTGTAGTACCAGCTACTTGGGAGGCTGAGGCAGGAGAATTGCTTGAACCCAGGAGGTGGAGGTTGCAGTGAACCGAGACTGCGCCACTGCACTCCAGCCTTGGTGACCGAGCGAGACAGCATCTCAAAAAAAAAAAAAAAAAAACAGAGAGGTTCAACTAAACTTACGAAGTTCCTTGGGTTCACCCTATGTACTTGGTGGTATAAAATATTTTTATTACATACATTATCAGCTGAAACATTTATTATGTACTGTCCTTGCTTCCCACTCCTTGAATGCAAGCAGTTACCTTTGACCTATACGATGTTAACAATTTATTATTCATTCCAAATGAGTTTGTTTCTATTTAGTTGTCTATAAAAGTCTATCCCAAAGCAATTAGATAAAACAAAAAAGACATGAATTTAAGTGAAGAGCAAGATTTTTAAGATATTAACTCTTTACACAATTTGTTAATATTCACACTAATTATTAATATTAAAAATCATAATCTGATTTATATTTTTCCCTAAGAATTTTTTTTTTTGAGGCAAAGTCTTGCTCTGTCATCCAGGCTGGAGTACAGTGGCATAATCATAGCTCTCGGTAGCCTCAAACTCCTGGGCTCAAGCGATCCTCCTACCTTAACCTCCTGAGTAGCTGGGAATATGGGCACATACCACTATCCCCAGCTAATTTTTTAATTTTCTGTAGAAACAAGGTCTTGATATGTTGCCCAGGCTGGCCTTGAACTCCTGGGCTCAAGCAATCCTCCTGCCTCGGCCTCCCAAAGTGCTAGTTCCAGGCGTGAACTACCACATATGACCTCCCCAAGAATTTTGTCCTCCAAACTGAAAAAACAATGCTGTGGTAGAACCACAGTTCCCGAACTGTGCCCCAAGGAACTCCAGCATGGAACAGCAGCAAGTCCATAGAGCAACACAGAATATTTCAAATGTTCAAGGACAACACAATGATACTCAACATCTGTTGAAAATCACATGAACTACTAGTATGAGCTAGCCATGGTTTCAACGTTCAAATAGTACCATTTTGGTAACGTCAGATCATTGCAAAGCGGGGTTTTCTGTGATTGCTGGGATGAAAATCAAGTACTATGTGAATATCAACATGAATCAGGAAATGAGTGTGTCAGTGTCCAACCTGAGCCCAAGGTTTGAGAAGACGTGCAGCATGCAATAAGCTTGTACTGCAACCTTATGTTATAGAGACTTTTTTTTTTTTTGAGAAGGAGTCTCACTCCACTCTGTCACCCAGGCTGGAGTGCAGTGGCACAATCTCGGCTCACTGCAACCTCTGCTTCCTGGGTTCAAGCAATACTCCTGCCTCAGCCTCCCAAGTAGCTAAGATAACAGGCACCTGCCACCACGCCCGGCTACTTTTTGTGTTTTTAGTAGAGATGGGGTTTCACCATGTTGGCCAGGCTTGTCTCAAACTCCTGACCTCAAGTAATCTGCCTGCCTCAACCTCCCAAAGTGCTGAGATAAAAGGCATGAGCTACCGCACCCGGCCTATATTATAGATACTATTATTAGACTCATTTTATAGTTCACAAAACTGAGGTTCCCAAACTTTATTGATAACTGTGCTCTTAGTGTCTAGGTAATTTTTTTTTGCAACTGTCATTAGCAAGTAAGTATAATTATTTTAAAATGAAATACAGTCTTTTTCTTCAAACTTATATGTATGGCCCAGGCGGTGGCTCATGCTTTTAATCCCAGCTCTTTGGGAGGCCAAGGCAGGAGCATCACTTGAGACCAGGAGTTTAAGATCAGCCTAGCCCACATAGCGAAACCCCATCTCTACTAAAAATTCAAAAATTAGCTGGGTAAGTCGGTACACACCTGTAATCATAGCTACTTGGGAGGCTGATGCATGAGAATTGATTGAACCTGGGAGGCAGAGGTTGCAGTGAGCCATGATCACGTCACCGCACTTCAACATGGGCAACAGAGCAGGACTCTGTCTCAAAAAAATAAAAAAATTTTAGATGTATTATTTTTTCAAATGGCTACTAAGTTGTAAAATCATAAATATATATTAAGATATTTGGGCTTGGCCGGGCGCAGTGGCTCACGCCTGTAATCCCAACACTTTGGGAGGCCGAGACGGGCGGATCACGAGGTCAGGAGATCGAGACCATCCTGGCTAACATGGTGAAACCTCGTCTCTACTAAAAATGCAAAAAATTAGCTGGGCGTGGCGGTGGGCGCCTGTAGTCCCAGCTACTCGGGAGGCTGAGGCAGGAGAATGGTGTGAACCCGGGAGGCGGAGCTTGCAGTGAGCCGAGATTGCGCCACTGCACTCCAGCCTGGGCGACAGAGCAAGACTCCGTCTCAAAAAAAAAAAAAAAAAAAGATATTTGGGCTTAACTTAATAAATGGAATTATTAGGTATTTCTCTGAGCCTGAGTTGTGAAAAAATTACTGAGACTCTAGGAGCACAGTTATCAAGAAAGTTTGAGAACCCTGGTTTTTTCTAGTGTAATATGAGTCTAATAACAGTATTTACAACATAGGGTTGCAATGAGATTAAATGAATTAATTTACAAAAAGTATTCGGAATAGTACTAGGCATCTTGTAGTAGTAGTAATATTACCACCTCATTACCTAGGACAGTTCTCGTCAATGATCTGACATCCACTTCTATGTGATTGATAAAAGAGTTTTGAAGTACATCTGCATCACTAACATTAAAACTTTATAACTGCCATCATAATCAGAAGTTTTTATTTAAATTTACTATCTGGGAAGGGACCAAAAATTATTCTATTTCTTTATTTTTTGATTTCTTAAATTTTTAGGTCTTCTGGGATTAAAATTTTCATTCTATTGTTTTTTTAATAACTAGGAATCCAGAATTTCTCTCTATTACAGAGTTTAAAAAAAAAAAAACCCTTCAAAATTCTTTTGTACCAGGTTGGTATCTTTTAAAAAGCAATTTTAAAACCTGTGTTCATGCCAAGCATGGTGGCTCACATTTGTAATCACAGCATTTTGGGAGGTCGAGGTGAGAAGACTGCTTGAGGCCAGGAGTTCAAGACCAGCCTGGGCAACATAGCGAGACACCATTTCTACACAACAAAAGCAAAAGTAATCAGCCAGGTGTAGTGGTGGGTGACGACAGTCCAAGCTACTCGGTAGGCTGAGGTAGCAGGATTGCTTGGGCCCAAGAGGTGGAAGCTACAGTGAGCTATGACTGCAACACTGTACTCCAGCCTGGGCAACAGAGCAAGACCCTGTCTCGAAAAATAAAATAAAAATTGTGTTCAAAGAAGCATCTAATAAGGTATTTGCCCTCTTCCCACTCCCCACACCCCAACCAAGACCTTCTAAAAGCTGTTCTGCTAGGAAGGTGAGCAGAATTTACTTGCTACACATTGACTACAGCCTTTATCTTGCTTACTCTTTTTATTTCTTAATTTCAGACTTACAGAAAAGGTATAGAAATTGTACAAAAAATTCCTGTATACTCTTCACCCAATTTCTTAAATATTGCTATTTTACCACGTTTGTTTTATCATTTTGGTCATTTCGCTAGCATAGTATCTGACATATTTCTCCACTCTAAATTTATAATCTTTCTCTTTATAATTAATAAATATCTTGTGGGGACATACTTTGTGACTATGTAAATATCCCATTTCCCAACCAAACTTTACCTGCTAGTTTTCCCATCCATCGATGCTTCGATTATTACCATGATCGTTGCCAGATAGTGATTTCCTAATTCCATTATTCCTTCTATATTTATTAGTTGATATTCTACAATAAGGACTCACTTTTCCTTCTCCCACATTTGCTTACTCTTATTTGTATGCCCACATATGTTATTCGATGAGTTATTATACATTACTATCATTATTTATTTTTATGCTTAATTGTTCCAGATTTGGCCAGCAGGAATCCCTTCAGGATAACTCTTGGACATTTTGACATGCCTGATCCTGTATTTTTAAAGCACTTTCTAACTTACTAGCTCAATAAGATGTGCAAGGCTCATCTTGTACCCTCCCCAGCCCTGGCCTCCCTGGAATAGGCCAATTCCTCACGGAGCTCTGGTTCCTTTAAATAGTGAACAAAATTTAGAAATCATGATCTAAGTGACAGGTGTGCTCATTGCTCTTGGGGTGCCATTGTCCCTGGGCTTTCTCAGTGAATAGAGCCAGGGAATATATACATGCATATATATATGATTATACGTACACAATAAAAACATACTCATACCTTTCTTAAAAAACATGAGTTCTATACTGTCATTCCAAGTCTAATCCAACACTATAGGATTCATTCTACTTTTGTCCCATTCTAATTTGTAACTCTCTTCTCTCTGTGAGGAAAATGAATTCCATTATCTATAATAAATTTACTTATTTGCCCAATTCCAGAATATACAGAAGTAGTTTTAGAATTGCTACCAAAAGACATCCTCTAGTGCAAAAAAAAAAAAAAAAAGTAACTAAAATTTAATATTCATTTGCAGTTCATTTAGTCTTTAATCTGAGAGTATACAGGGAAAAAAATCTATATTCTAAAGTGGCTTGGATTGGGTTAGTCCCCCCACCAACATACCTGCCCTTCAAGGTGACTATATTATTCACTTGAAGCTGTTAGTTTGATTTGTTTGTATTCCATTTTAGTATTTCCCTCCCCATTTGTGTGTGTGTGTGTGTGTCTATGTGTGTTTTAGTATATGAACACTAACATGGTTCCAAAAAATAGACCCATACAGAAAGAAATATCCAAGAAAAATGTCAGTCCTCATCTCCTCCACTTAGTCCCCAGCCTCCTCACCCTTTTTTCCTCATTTCCACCCACTTCCTGTAGGTAACCAGTCTCATTACTTTCTAATTTATCCTTCCTGGTTTTCTTTTTTGGTCAAAAAAGCAAACGTGTATGTTTTCTCACTCCTCTTTTTTTTTTTTTTTTTTTTTAAATACACAAAAAGTAGCATACTGTAGATACTGTTTTGTACTCTACCCTTTTCACTAAATAATATACCCTAGAAATCATTCTATATCGGTTTACGGACATCTTCCTCATTCCTTTTTTTTTTTTTTTTTTTTTTTTTTTGAGACACACTCAGGTTGGAGTGCAGTGGTGTGATCTCAGCTCTGCAACCTCTGCTTCCCGGGTTCAAGCAATTCTCCAGGCTGGTCTCAAACCCCTGAGCTCAAAGGAGTTTAAGCCTTTCCTTGAATAGAGTCCTGAGTTCAAAGGAGTTTGAGCTCAGGAGTTTGAGACCACCCTGGGCAAGATGGCAAAACCCTGTCATCCTGCCTCGGATTCTCATCAAGTGCTGGGATTACAGGTGTGAGCTACCGTGCCTGGCCTTATATTTATTTAATTAGTTTAGTTCTGAGAGTAATGCTGTACAAAAACAATGGGGCAGGGGAAGAGCCCTTAGATAAGAAATAATAGATACATAAGGATGGATCACATTCTGCCTGTGGGAATGATTGGGGATATATTTTTACATCTCTAGGAAGGACGTATTTCCTCCCAGCAGAGTTGATGATCTGAAGTTGCTGGCAACATGATAAATAGTGAAGGGAGTAGGTCTGCCCGTGCTACAGAGCCTGGTTAATTACACTGTAAACCATGCAAATACCGACATGTTGAACAAAAAGCTTCTCCAGACATCTTCTCCTTCTCACTAAAAGACAGTTCTTTAAAAAACTAGGCAGATCGGTAATTATCTCAAGCTGAGAATATACAAAATGCTGATACTAACCCCTAGAGATGCAGAAAAGTTTTAGGGCTTTGACGTCTGTAAGGCATTAAAAAAAAAGCTTGGCCAGGCAAGTGGCTCACGCTTATAATCCCAGCACTTTGGGAGGCCGAGGTGGGTGGATCACGAGGTCAGGAGATCGAGACCATCCCGGCTAACACGGTGAAACCCCTTCTCTACTAAAAATACAAAAAAGTAAGCCAGGCGTGGTGGTGGGCGCCTGTAGTCACAGCTACTCGGGAGGCTGAAGCAGGAGAATGGTGTGAATCCGGGAGGCGGAGCTTGCAGTGAGCCAAGATCGCGCCACTGTGTTCCAGCCTGGGCGACAGAGCAAGACTCCGCCTCAAAAAAAAAAAAAAACAAAAAAACAAAAAAAACCGCGGCCGGGTGCGGTGGCTCAAGCCTGTAATCCCAGCACTTTGGGAGGCCGAGACGGGTGGATCACGAGGTCAGGAGATCGAGACCATCCTGGCTAACAAGGTGAAACCCCGTCTCTACTAAAAAATACAAAAAACTAGCCGGGCGCGGTGGCGGGCGCCTGTAGTCCCAGCTACTCGGGAGGCTGAGGCAGGAGAATGGCGTGAACCCGGGAGGCGGAGCTTGCAGTGAGCTGAGATCCGGCCACTGCACTCCAGCCTGGGCGACAGAGCGAGACTCCGTCTCAAAAAACAAAAACAAACAAACAAAAAACGCTTAACAAATATGATTTATAAATCATACACTCCTGATTAAGCATTTTATTAGTAGGACAACCAAATCCCACTCCCCATAGTCTACAATCAACACTGTAACATTGTTCTAGAATTTTATTATTTGTATCTTTCTCTTGGGAGCCTTTCCTTGCATAGAGTCTAGGATTCACGAATGATTCTCTACCCCTTAGAAAGGTAAATGTTTCATTTGGAAATCTTTGTGCGATCTGGGCTTTCACAGATGGAGATCAAAGATAGGAATTAGTCGTCTACTCCGTTCCTGACCAATAATGTCAGCAAATCCTCCCTTGTCCCTTTGTCTCTTCCACAATAAAAGCAAAAGAATATTACCATGGTGCACATATTGATATTTCACCACTTTTATATTACCATTTATACTGTGACCATTTCATTCACATGGTATCTTCCAGGTTGCTCCACTGTAAATTTTCAGTTTTTCTCTTTGTAATTAATCAATAGCTTGTGGGACACACTTTGTGACTACGTAAATATCCTGTTTCTCATATGTGGCAAAGAGTTTCATGAAGAGGCCACAAATTCACAATAGGGGCCCTCATTAGATCTCCTTAAATATGATATTATTTAAACCACCTCATGCCAAATAGTCTATACCTGAAGAAAACCAAGTTTCATTAATTGCTGCTTTTATCTTGGCATCAATAACATGAGGCAACACAGCCTTGTTTAAAAAGCTCAAGCTTGGGAATCACACAGATTGGGTTCAAAACCCAGTATGGCAACTTACTACCTACATGATGTGAGAGGCAAGCTACTTGACGTCTCCGAGCCCTAGTTTCTTCTCAGAAACATAACATTGTAATATTAACCTCATAGCGCTGTTGTGAGTTCAATGAGCTCATATAATCTGAAAAGTACCCTGAACCCAATGTGGCACACAGCAGGCATTCAACAAATGGTATCTATTAATAAATAATAATGGTGATATTATTTTGGTTAGTTTTGAACCCTGATGAAATTTTTTATGGATGGAGACATTCTGGCATACTATACACCGATTCTATTGATCCAGCCTTATGCCAGAGCTGATTTAAAAACAGAAAAGCAAATTCCTTGGTAGATTCTCTTCAGGAAATTAAACTGTGGGGTCTATGGGCCCAGAATTCATGTCAACTCTTCATTTCAATGTGGACTGTCCATTTGGAGGTCAATAAGATGATTCCAGAGAGCCCTTTATTCCAAGACTGGAGTGCCACCGTGAGGTCAGCATTGGTCCTTGCGATATTTACTTCAATTCTGTCCTGAGTAAAAGAATATTTGAGTAGTTACACTTACATTGCATTGTAGCCTAAAAAGTACTCTCTGTTGACTACTGGTGGCAAAAATAAAAAAAATTAAAAAAATTAAAAAAATACAAAAAGTGTAAGAATTTGGATTTAAGTACTTGACTTGGATTTCTAAAGTACTAGACTGTTGGTAAATCTTGAGAATTTGAAATTGGAAACTCAGCCCCGGGGAAAGCAAGGTTTTTGTCTCACTGTGGGAATGGCTTCTGGGTTTGTTATCCATAGCCAATCACCCTCTCCTCAACTTACTTTTAAATTAAGATCCTGAAGTTACAATTCAGAAGTTCCTAGCTCCCATTGCAAAGAAATAATAATTTCTACTTTCAAATATCCATTAGAAACTTCATTCAAATGTCCCACAAAAATCTCAAACTCAACATATTCAGAATTAAAGTTACTATTAATATATAGTCCTCACACAAACCTAGCCCTTCAGCATTCCCCCTTTCCATGAAAAGGCTCACCCCTACTCAGTCACCTAAGTTTGAGACCTGGGAGTTATTTTAGGTTTCTGCCTCTCCTACTGTCCTCCCACATCCAATCACTTTACCTCCTTAATGTCCTTTAGATCTGCTCCTTTCTCTTCTTCCTTCAGCCACTGCCTTCTTTCCTCACTAGACTGCTATTTCAACATTGTCCTGGTCTCCCTGATTCCAGACTCACCTCTCTTCTGCGATGTTGCTAAAGTGATCTTTTAAAATTAAAAACTGCCAGGCACAGTGGCTCATGCCTGTCATTCCAGCATGTTGGGAGGCCGAGGCAGGTGGATTGCTTGAGCCCAGGAGTTCAAGACCAGCCTAGGCAACATGGTAAAACCCGATTCCTACCAAAAAAAAAAAATGTAAAAATTAGCTGGGCATGGTGGTGCATGCCTGTAGTCCCAGCTACTAGAGAGGCTGAGGTGGGAGGATCACCTGAGCCTGGGGAGGGCAAGGCTGCAGTGAGCTATGATTGCACCACTGCACTGCAGCCTGGATGACAGGGTGAGACCCTGTCTCTAAATAAATAAATATTAAATTAAAAACTGTTTATATCAGTGGTTTAACATCCTTTAATGGCTCTCAGTGCCAACAAGATCAGGTTCAAAGTCCTCAGTGTATACAAAAGGCCCGTCACAAGCTGGTCCCTACCTACCTGTCCAGCTCCAATTCTTGCTGCAGCATCCAATTCCAGCTTTGCTGAGCCACTAGTAGCTCCCCAAATACAACAGGGTGTTTCATGCCTCCTTACATTTGTTGCGCTGCTCTTCTCTCTACTTAAATGCCTGTCTTGTCTAATTGGTCAACACTTTATTTGTTAAGGCTACGCCAGCTTTATCTTCTCTACAAAGTCTTTTCTAACTTTCTACAAAGCCCACTCCATCCTGCCACCCTAGAGCAACTTACTCCCTCACTTTCTATAACTTATACTGCAGTGCCTAGAGAATTTCCTCGCTCTGTTTGCAAACAGTTCTCTGTCCCTTGCAAACTCAAAGCTCCTTGAGACCAAGGACTGCGTTTAGTTCATTTTTGGATCCCTAAGCCCTACTAGTCCATGCCAGAAACACTGTAAAAACAACCACCACCACGTTTGTTGAACGATAAACAAGGAGTGGAGAAAAAGTTTTCAAAAACATACTCTTAGGACACAGAGTGATCATTCTATTCACAACAAGTTATCCCAACTAGCCTCCACTGCAGTGTTAGACAGACTTTGTGTTCTCACTTGCTCCAGCTGACAAATCATGTGTGTCTACCAGTCAGACCGTACTGGTTTTTAGAGAAATTCCAGTTATACAAAACCATGATTCAGTTTCCTCACCGCTTTTGTTGACAATGCTTCTAAATTGTTTTGTTTTGTTTTTTCCCCAGGAGGAAATGGTCCTTTAATGAGTCAGCTGGACATTGTGAGGGTATGAAATGGTCTAAGTCTAACAGTTTCTATTTGCCTTCTTTCATTCATTCATCTAAAATTTATCAAAAAGCACTAAGCAAAAAAACATACGGTCCCTTCCATAATTCATTAAGGTTGGCAGTTTCAGGGATCTTTGTCTATTTCATTTCACTTCATTAATTCGACAAGATTTACTGACCACTTACTATGAAACAGACTCCATAAAAAGCAAACAACATGAAGATAAATGAGATGTAGGAACAGCCCTCAAAAAGCTTAAAGTCTGTGGACATACATGGAAATATCATTTCAATGCTATAGGAAAAGAGTTAAAATAGAGGTACTTATGAAGTGGCATGAGAACTCAAAGAAAGATGGACTATGTCAAGGAGGGGACATTCAGGGTGAGTTCTCAGGAGAGGATGTGTAAACTGAGTATTGAAGAATATAAGGAGTTCTCCATGGAGGAAAGGAAGAAAGGACATTCCAAGAAGAAAGAAAAATAAGTAGAAAGGTTCTGAGTTGGAAGCAAAGCTGAAATGAGGTAAGAAAACTAAAGCTTAGAGAGGGTAAGTGACCACACAGCTGGTTAAGTGTTGGGACTGAGAGTTGAACCCAAGCTGAAGCTGTTTATGGGAGGGAGTCATAGTTCTTGAGAATGCTGAAGAAGATAAAACATTGAGAACCACTGCTTAAGGTTTGACCTACAAGTTATAGTTCAGACTATATTCAGTAGACAATAGGGAATCCTGAGAGGTTTTTAAGCAGAGAAACAACATGGGCCACATTTGGGCTTCAGAAATATAATTCCAGCAGGTGGATTCTTAATGTTGACTACAATTAGAATCACTTGAGAAGCTTTCAAAAATTACAGGCTAAGGAACCAGTATAGAACAATTAAACCAGAATTTCTGGGGGTGGGACTCAGTTTTCTTTTGTTTGTTTTGAGGCAGGGTCTTGCTCTGTTGCCCAGGCTGGAGTGTAGGGGTGTGATCATGGCTCACTGCAACCTCGACCTCCCAGGCTCAAGTGATCCTCCCAGTTCAGCCTCCCTAGTAGCTGGGACTACAGGTACACCACCACACTTGGCTAATTTTTTAAAATTTTTGGTAGAAATGGGGTCTCCCTATGTTGCCCAGGCTGGTCTTGAATTCCTGGCCCGAAGCAATCCTCCTGCCTCAGCCTCCCAAAGTGCTGGGATTATAGGTGTCAGCCACTGCACTTGGTCACTTGTTTTATAAGTTCTTCAGAAGATTCTAACACGTGGTTAGGGTCAAGAACTATTGCTCTAGAAGGAAGAACTGAAAGATGGAAAAGAACTAATATTGATGAAGAAGTTACTATGTGTGAGATTTTGTTCCAAATGCTTTATACAATAACTACAGAATATATATACACATATATATACACACATATTAGGATTTTATACATATCTAGTATTCTGACCCATCTCAACCATTTTGAGCCCTGTGTGGTGAAAAATTATGCTACTCCTAACATCAAGGTAGATATTATAATCCTATAATCACTATTTTACCAACAAGGAAACTGAGGAACAGACCAGTGAACTAACTCATTTAAGATTATCAAATTAATAAATAATACAATTGGACTCAAATGTTAAGTCTTTCTGATGCCCCAAACCTACACTCCTTCCACTACATACCACTGCCTATAAGCCTAGCTTCATCTCCGGAACAATTCCAAAGTAGCTATCATGATCCCCATTTTACAAATAAAAAAATTAGTCCCAGAAAGATTGATGTGACCAAATCACAAATCACAGTTAATAATGAAGAGGCTGGGAGAATTTAAACTCAGCCCTATTTAACTCCAAGTCCACGCTTATGAAGGTAAAGAATATAGTACATATTCAACACTCAATATAATTCTTCTTTCCTCTGAAAGGGAAGCAGCAAGTTAAGTTATTAGTATAACATAGAGTATTATTCCTAGCGGCTTCCTCTTCCTTCTTCGGTCCTAGGTGGCTAAACTTCTATTGAACTATCAATCTCAGGTGCTTTTTTTGTTGGAGTGGGGAGGGCAGAACTCTGCCATAACCTTCCATGATATTAACCCAGCAAAAGTTTATCCCTGGCCAAATCTAACACTATACACTTCACACCCTTATTTAAGTGGCTGAATCATGCTAATTTGTCTCCTTTTAAATTAATTGCCCTGAACCTCAAATGGGCATTCATTGCCCAGAATTATTACCGCCTTTCTTCAGTAAGTTCATTTTCCCACTGTTAGAGAATATTATTTCATATCACTTCTCTCATCAGCCCTCCAACACACCCTGAGAAAATTCCATCCCACCCCCATCCCATAATTCTCCCTTCTCTGTTGTGTCAACAATTTATACCTTTCCACTGGGTCATCCCACATAATTTACAAACATCTCCTAGCCCCCATATTTAAAAACATCAAAAAACAAAAGGAAACCCTCTTTGATTTCACATCTGGCTATAGCTACCACCCACCCCATTTCTCTGTTATCCTGCTCAGCTAAATCTTTGGAAGAGTTGGTTTCATCCATCTCCATTTCACCACCTTCACCAATCATCTCCGTTCACCAATGTCCCTGAAACTGACATTATCAGGGTCTAGTGACCTCCACATTACCAAATGCAGTGATCTTTTCTGTCTTCAGCCTCTCAACAGCCTTTGAAATAGCTGATCACTACCTTCTTCTTGAAACTTTCCTCTGGCTTTGGTGATGCCAAATTCCTGGTCTTCCTACCTCACTGCTTGCTTCCTACTTCACTTGCTTCTTCTCAGACTCTTGCTTTATGGTGTCTCCTCCTCCACCTGATCTCCAAGCATTAGAGTACCATAGGGTCAGTCCTGGGTCCCCTTCTCTTCTCTATTCATGGATTTTCTCTAAGTGATCACATTCAGGCTCAGGCTTTTGGAGAGGGGTTTGTTACCACTTACATAGGAATTAGGTTCTAAATGAGCTCATAAAGAAAAAAAATCTCATAAAGTTGAATTTTTTTTTAATTCCCTAAGTCATCCATAAAGCACAGGAGTTGTCATTTCATACATGTTAATTTTATATATGGCTCTGGCCATATTTATGTGCCAGACTGAAGATCAACACACTAATATTGAGTTTTCCTCTTATGTTGAGATAGATTAATTTTATTTATTTTTGAGACAAAGTCTCACTCTGTCACCCAGGTTGGAGTACAGTGGTGCCGTTATGAGTCACTGCAGCCTCAGCCTCCCAAGCTCAAGCAATCTTCCTGCCTCAGCCTCCCAAGTGGCTGGGACTATAGGTGTGTGCCACTACGCCCAGATAATGTTTTAATTTTTTGTAGAGATGGAGTTCCGCCATGTTGCCCAGACTGGTTTCAAACTTCTGAGCTGAAGTAATCTGCCCACCTTGGCCTTCCAAAGTGCTAGGATTACAGGTATAAGTCACAGCGCCTGACCGAAGATGAATTATTTTTATTGAACAACAGATGAAGTACTTGGGAAATTCCTATTTTTAAAGAGTAGACAGGAAGACCACTTGGGACAGGAAGACCACCACCACCCCACTGTAATAGGGAGTAAGGGACGGAATCCATCTGAGAAATGGCAGATTCACACCCCCCACCTCATGCTCACCTCACACCTGCTTTCCTTGATTGTAAACGACTCACCTATACAATTTCAATTTGGTCAAATACATGTAACTGAATTTTTATAAGTTAAATGCGTATATGGTGCAACTCCTTTGTATCATTTATATGTTGATGACTTCCAAATTAATTTCTCTAACCCTAATTTTTGTTCCTGAGCTTCAGATTCAGAACCAACTACCTACTTGGATGTCTCCATTTAAAGTCAACTAGGCATCTTAAC
Source organism: Macaca mulatta (assembly GCF_049350105.2). Classification (NCBI taxonomy): domain Eukaryota; kingdom Metazoa; phylum Chordata; class Mammalia; order Primates; family Cercopithecidae; genus Macaca; species Macaca mulatta. The sequence goes on from NC_133421.1 coordinate 46,626,526, forward strand.
ATGTCCAAAACATAACAATTGATTTTACCCTCCGTGTCTCACTTGTACCAAAAAGCCCTCCTTCTTCTCTTAGGCTTTCTTAGCTCAGTAAATGGCATGCCATCTACTCAGCCAAAAAACTAGGAGTGATCTTTGACTCCTCCCTTTCTCTCACCTCTGCATAAAATCCGTCAGGTACATTTAGCTCTACCTCCAAAATACACGCCAGATCTATCCATTTATCTCTTGCAACACAGATACCAACCTAGACAAGCCACAATCAACATTCTACTTTGACTAATCTGTTTCCACTCTCAGCTTTTCTGTGGTCCATTCTCCAAATAGCCAGTGTAATCCTTTATGAAACATCCACTCATTCATTCACCAAAGTGCACAGGAACTGGGAATACACAGCGAAGCAAAGGTATATCCCTGTGCTCAGGGACTTACATTCCAGAAGAGGGAGAGGCAATAAGCAGTAAATAATTTCGTACAGATGCAATAAATATAAAAAATTAACTGTGATAAACTAAATCATGTTCTCTCCATAAAAATTTTCAAATGGTTTCCTAAGGTGGAAGTCCAAATTCTTTACTACCACCCTGTTACAAGAATCTGTGATATCTGGCTTCTGTTTGTCCCTCCAACCTTATCTATACTACTCTATCACACTGCAACTTGGCTCCAGTCACACTGGCATTCTTTCTTTCTATTTTTTTTTTTTTGAGAGGGAGTCTCGCTCTGTCGCCCAGGCTGGGATGCAGTGGCCGGATCTCAGCTCACTGCAAGCTCCGCCTCCCGGGTTTACGCCATTCTCCTGCCTCAGCCTCCCGAGTAGCTGGGACTACAGGCGCCCGCCACCTCGCCCGGCTAGTTATTTTTTGTATTTTTTAGTTGAGATGGGGTTTCACCTTGTTAGCCAGGATGGTCTCGATCTCCTGACCTCGTGATCCTCCCGTCTCGGCCTCCCAAAGTGCTGGGATTACAGGCTTGAGCCACCGCGCCCGGCCCACACTGGCATTCTTTCTATTCCCTCAAGGTTCCAATTTTTTTCCCCTTCTTCAGTCACGTGTTTCCCCTGTCTGGAATGCTGTTCCCAGATCTTGGACAGGTTGCTTCCTTAGCTCAAGTTATCACTTCAACAGAGTGAATTTCAGTAAGTCCGCTCTCCCATCATTTTCTCTATCAATTACACTTTTTTGTTTCATAGCACTTATTACTTTAGAGATTTTGCTTATTTGTTAACAATATCTGTTGTTCCTACTAAAATGTAAGCTTCGTAGGACGAGAAATCTTAAGATGTTGTTTACTAAAGTATCCCTCAAAGTCTAGAACAGTGCCCAACATAGGAGGATACTGATTAATATTTTTTAAAAGAATTTACACACGCCTGTAGTCCCAGCAGTTTGGGAGACCGAGCTGGGAGGATCGCTTGAGCCCAGGAATGCGAGGCTGCGACTGCGCCACTGCGCTCCAGCCTGGGCGACAGAGCGAGACCTTGTTTCAAGAAAAAAAGAAAAAAAAAAAAGATAAATAATGACGGAGTACACGGTAGTAAAATACCCCCTTCTCTCTCACCCAGCCAGGCTCCGCCTACGGGAGCCAATTACGCTCACGCCCTCTTCCGACGCTGTCAGAGGCCCGGGAAGTAATCTGCGCAGGCGCTGTAGAACGGTGGCGCTTTCTGGGTAAAGATGGACGTCCACGATCTCTTTCGCCGGCTCGGCGAAGGGGCCAAATTCGACACGAGACGTTTCTCGGCAGACGCAGCTCGATTCCAGGTACTGTGCCCAGGGGACCGAGGCCCGAGTAACTGAGAAGGAGCAGGAGCCTGGGAATGAACCCGCTGCGGGGGGAGGCCGGCGCACATGGACACGCGTGGCCTGGTTCTCACCCCCCTTGGGGTATTTTGCTTCCTTTTGTGTTCAGCTTACCTGCACACCTAGTCGGTTGAAGCTTTCTGAATGAGCTCTTTAACTATCCTGTTGTAGACCTAGTTGGGCCTGGCACGGAAACGCTGTTTCCTCCCTCTTACTCCAAGTTGGAATCCTCCTTTCAAAAGGAACTTTTTCTCCAAACCTAGAGGAAAGGAATTACGAAAACAGAAACAACCGAAGATGGAGAAAACAGATTCTCTCACTATAGTCTCCCCCAAGTTTGGCCTGGCAAGCGTATAGTTGTACCGGGCGTGGTTCTTTTTATTGCTTCAACCCCATGGCTTAAGTAACCAAGGAGAAGAGCGATTTATAAATGGGGGATTTTACCTAGAGAAGTAATAAGTGATAAATCGGGGGAAGTCAATTGGGCCCCAATTGTGGAAAATATTGAATGTCTACTTTGCTGTTTGAATGTGTATGTGTGTGTGACATGTGTTTCTTCTTTCTCTAACTAGTGAGTATGAACTCTGGAGCCAGATTATCTGGCTCTAAATGCTAAGTCTGCCAGTTACTAATTTTGAGACCTTCCTCAAGTTACTTAATTTCCGAATGTCTTGGTTTTCTCATTCGTAATGCTATTTACTTTATAGAGTTGTAAATATGAAGCAATTTAATATGTATAAACATGCTTAGAAATCTGCTTGACATTTAGTAAGCGTATGTGTTCATTGCTAATATTAATTTGTTACTATTATGAGGTCAGAGAAGATCTCTTCAGATTCTATTTGCCCAGACACTTGTTAGCTCGACAGATACTTGAAAAGGTAGAAAAGAGGAGTCATTGGACAATCTTGCTTGAATGAAAGGAATGGTCTTCTGTCGGTAGGTTTCATTTTAAATGTTTTGGGTTTTAGATAGGAAAAAGGAAATATGACTTTGATTCTTCGGAGGTGCTTCAGGGACTGGACTTTTTTGGGAACAAGAAGTCTGTCCCGGGTATGTGTGGAGCATCACAAACACATCAGAAGCCCCAAAATGAAGAGAAAAAAGAAGAGAGCCTAACTGAAAGGAAGAAAGAGCAGAGCAAGAAAAAAAGGAAGATGATGACTTCAGGTTAGTGTTTGATATCTGTTATGTGTTTTCGCTTTAATTTTGTTCAGTTATAAAAATAATACAGGCTTATGGTTACAAGTCAGACAATAAAGTCATTTGTCAGCTGATAGCACTCAGGTTATTTCCAGGTATTTACCATTAGAAATATTGTTACAGCAAAGATAATTTTAAGTAAAGATACTTACATGTGTAAATCCTTTCGTACAGGTACTGTTATTTCTGCAGAATACCATCCCAAAAGTAGCATCATATGGTGAAAGGGTATGTACCCTTTCTTTGAAAAATACTACAGAATGACTTCCCAAGTCCTTGTCAGTGCTGAATATTATTGGTGTTAATTTTTTTGCCAGGCTAATGAATTAAACTTTTTTTTTTTTTTTTTTTTTTTTTGAGACAGAGTGTTGCTCTGTCGCCAGGCTGGAGTGTAGTGGAGCGATCTCGGCTTACTACAACCTCTGCCTCCTGGGTTCAAGCGATTCTTCTGCCTTAGCCTCCCAAGTAGCTGGGACTACAGGTACGTGGCACCACGCCCAGCTAATTTTTGTATTTTTAGTAGAGATGGGGTTTAACCATGTTGGCCAGGGTGGCCTGGATCTCTTGACCTTGTGATCCTCCTGCCTCAGCCTCCCAAAGTGCTGGGATTACAGACATGAGCCACTGTGCCTGGCCTGAAACTATTTTATATTTATATTTTTTTGATAAGTAGTGAGGTCGAGCTTTTTTTTTTTGAGACGAGTCTTGCTCTCTCGCCCAGTCTGTAGTGCAGTGGCACAATCTTGGCTCACTGCAAGCTCCGCCTCCCGGGTTCGTGCCATTCTCCTGCCTCAGCCTCCCTAGTAGCTGGGACTACAAGCACCCGCCACTGTGCCCGGCTAATTTTTTGTATTTTTAGTAGAGACAGGGTTTCACCGTGTTAGCCAGGATGGTCTCGATCTCCTGACCTCGTGATCTGCCTGCCTCCGCCTCCCAGTGTGCTGGGATTACAGGCATGAGCCACCGCACCTGGCTGGTCGAGCATATTTTTGTATGCTTTACTTGACATTAACATTTCACCTTTTGCAAATTGTTTGTTCTTACTCTGCCCATTTGGACAGAGGCGTTTTTTTTGTTTTTTTTGTTTTTTTTTTTTTTTGAGACGGAGTCAGGCTGGAGTGCAGTGGCAAGATCTCAGCTCACTGCAAGCTCCGCCTCCCAGGTTCACGCCATTCTCCTTGCCTCAGCCTCCCGAGCAGCTGGGACTACAGGTGCCCGCCACCTTGCCCGGCTAGTTTTTTGTATTTTTAGTAGAGACGGGGTTTCACTGTGTTCATCAGGATGGTCTCGATCTCCTGACCTCGTGATCCACACGTCTCGGCCTCCCAAAGTGCTGGGATTACAGGCTTGAGCCACCGCGCTACAGAGGCGTTTTTGTTTGTTTGTTTGTTTTTCTTTTCTTGTACTATAGGGCTATTTATATATTTTTTAAATCTATAATATAAAGTTTCCTAATCATTTACCTTTTTTTGGTAAACACTTGAGTTATACAATGATGAAAAGTAAAGTTCCTTCCTATTGTTTATCTCCAGTCCCATTTCTCCAGAGGCAGCCACTGTTAATCAGTTTCTTTTGTATTTTTCTGGGGCCACTCTATTCCCATGTATTTATGCCTGACTCAAAAAAAAAAAACAAATACTCTACATACTATGTCTATATACTTTGATTACTCTATATACACTCTGTTGGGAACCTCTCTTACTACCTTCCTCTTTTTTAAAAACAATGTATCTTGGAGGTTGTTTGGAATCAGTAGGAAGTACATTGCCTTGTTTATTTTAACACAGCATTGTATCCCATTGTGTATTGCATAATTGATTTAACAAGTTCCTTTGTGATGGATATTTGTAGTTTTCACATTTTTGCTGTTGTAGTTTTGAAGTGTCATACTACTTATCTTTGCATGTGTATGTGAGTATATCTGTCCCATAAATTCTTAGAAGTGGAATTGCAGAGTTAGCAAACAGATTTATCCACCAGAAACACTCCATCAGTAGGAAGTACTTTGCCTTATTCATTGTTAACCCAGCATAGTAGCCCATCATACACTGTAGGGATGCCCCATGATCAATTTGACATGTAACTGTGTGAGGGACATGTACGACATTGTTTGCATGCTTTTGCTGTTACAGTGCTGCAGTAAAAGTTATTCTTCCCTGGCTGCAAGGAAGTTTGATAAAACCTTTACCATGATTAATAAGAAAGACATGCCACAAACTTAGCAAAATGATTCAAATGTTGGGCCACCAGAAATATACAGCTGTGTACTGTAACCATTGTGGCAACAAACGTATTTAGACCATAGATGTATGATAAATGTGTAGGCATGTATCGATTATTATTATTTTTTTTGAGATGGAGTCTCGCTCTGTCGCCCAGGCTGGAGTGCAGTGGCATGATCTCGGCTCACTGCAAGCTCTGCCTCCTGGGTTCACGCTATTCTCCTGCCTCAGCCTCCCTAGTAGCTGGGACTACAGGTGCCTGCCACGACACTCAGCTAATTTAGTTTTTGTATTTTTAGTAGAGACAGGGTTTCACTGTGTTAGCCAGGATGGTCTCAGTCTCCTGATTTCGTGATTCGCCCACGTTGGCCTCCCAAAGTGCTGGGATTACAGATGTGAGCCACTACTCCTGGCCAGGCATGTATCTTTATTTATTTATTTGTTTGTTTGTTTGTTTATTTATTTTTGAGACGGAGTCTCGCTCTTTCGCCCAGGCTGGACTGCAGTGGCATGATCTCGGCTTACTGCAAGCTCTACCTCCCGGGTTCACGCCGTTCTCCTGCCTCAGCCTCCTGAGTAGCTGGGACTACAGGTGCCCGCCACCGCGCCTGGCTAAATCTTTGTATTTTTAGTAGAGACGGGGTTTCACCGTGTTAGCCAGGATGGTCTCGATCTCCTGACCTCGTGATCCACCCGCCTCAGCCTCCCAGAGTGCTGAGATTATAGGCGTGAGTCTCTGCACCTGGCCGCATGTATCTGTTTTTAACTGGAAAATTGAAGAGCTTATGAATTAGTAATGATTTGGGTCATTTAGTACCAACTGTCTCATAAAGGAAACAAAATTTTTTTTAAAGTCATTCTACTTTGTGATGCCTTCCAGCAAGGTATAAGACTTTCCTCTTTTTGTAAATTTGTCTCTCCATATGCATTGTACCCTTATTGTATTACATTGTTCCCTTATCGTATTACATTGTTCATTTGTTTCTTCTTAATTTATTAAACCTCATATATTGAGGAAATTAGCTCTATGTCTAGCATATTATGTTTACAAATATGTTTCCAGATTGTCATATGTCACTTGTCTTGTTTATTTATTTACTTTTTGGCCTTCTGTGCATTAAGTTTGTTTTTTTAAAATTCTAAGCTGGCTCACTTCGTAATCCCAACACTTTGGGAGGCTGAGGTGGGCTGATCACTTGAGGTAGGGAATTTGAGACCAGTCTGGCCAACATGGTGAACTTTCATCTCTGCTAAAAGTATGAAAAAATTAGCCAGATGTGGTGGTGCACACCTGTAATCCCAGCTACTTGGGAGGCTGAGGCAGGAAAATCACTTGAACCCAGGAGTTGGAAGTTGCAGTGAGCTGAGATCACACCACTGCATTCCAGCCTAGGTGACAGAAACAGAGCAAGACCCTGTCTCAAAACAAACAAACAAACAAAAAACAACAGCAAACTTCCATGTTTTCTTATTTGTTTCAATTTGTTATATTAAAATCTTTGACCCTGTGGAATTTTATTTGGTATAAGGAGTGAATAGGGAACTAAAATTTTTTTCAAATGTCTGAATAATTGTCTTAATACCATATGTTGGTGTTTTGTCTTATGTGGACTAATTGTCTTAATATCATATGTTGATAATCTGTGTTTTCTCTATTGGACTTTAATGCAACTTTAATTGTATACTGATTTTCCATATATATTCAAGTCTGTCTCTGGACCTCTTCTGTTTCTGTATTTGTATACCAATACCAGCTTGTTTTAATTACTATGGCCTTATATGTTATAAAATCCAGTAGAGTGGAGAGGCATACCAATATTTTAGGCAACTCAGTATTTTCTCCCTACAGTGATCTTCAGAATCATCGCAATCCCAATTAGAATTCTAGCAGAATTTTTTTTGTAGAAATTTCTGCTAAAGCTTTGGCTTTCTTCAAACACTCTCATAATAAGCAGATACTACTCTTGGGCCTTCCAGAAAGTCGTCAAGCAAAGTGCCTTGCACATCCAAAAAACCTATTGCCATTGCCGTTGCCTTTGCTCTTGACTTGTCAACTTTTGCTTTGACTGGACCACTTCCACCTCTTGGTAGTCATTGGTTTAATTGTGCTTTGTCTTCATGATCAAACTGGTAAAACCATGTTTCATCTTCTGTTAAAGTTCTTCAAAGAAATGCTTTAGGACCTTGATCCCACTTGTTTAAAATTTCTTTTGAAATCTCTGCTCTTGTCTGCAGCTGATTTGGGAGCAGTGGTTTTGGCACCCATCAGATGGAAAATTTGCTCAACTTATTTTCATTAAGAATTGGTAGGTAGAAGTCCAGATGTGGTGGCTCATGTTTGTAATCCCAGCACTTTGGGAGGCTGAGGTGGGTGGATCATCTGAGGTTAGGAGTTTGAAACCAGCCTGGCCAACATGGTGAAATCCCGTCTCTACTAAAAATACAAAATTAACCAAGCATGGTGGCGCATACCTGTAGTCTCAGCTACCTGGGAGGCTGAGGCAGGAGAATCGCTTGAACCTAGGAGGCGGAGGTTCCAGTGAGCCGAGATCATGCCATTGCACTCCAGCCTGGGCAAAAAGAAACTCCGTCTCAAAAACAAATAACAAAACAAAGAATTGGTAGGGAGGCCAGGTGCAGTGGTTCACCTATAATCCCTGCGCTTTGGGAAGCTGAGGTAGGAGGATCAATTGAGGCCAGGAATTTTGAGACCAGATTGGGCAACATAGCAAGACTCCATCTATACAAAAAAATAGGGCCAGGAGCAGTGGCTCACGCTTGTAATCCCAGTACTTTGGGAGGCCAAGGTGGAAGGATTGCTTGAGGCCAGGAGTTCAAAACCAGCCTGGCCAACATGGTGAAACCCTGTCTCTACTAAAAAAAAAAAAAAAAAAAAAAAAAAAAATTAGCTGGATATGGTAGCTGGTGCCTATAATCCCAGCTACTCGGGAGGCTGAGGCAGGAGAATCGCTTCCACCCGGGAGGCAGAGGTTGCAGTGAGCCAAAGCCGAGATCACACCACTGCACTCCAGCCTTGGTGACACAGTAAACTCTAAAAAGAAAAAGAAAAATTAGCTGCACGTGGTAGCGCATGTCTGTAGTCCCAGCTACTTGGGAGGCTGAGGCAGGAGGATTGCTTTAGCCCAAGAGTTTGAGGTTACAGTGAGCTGTGATCATGCCTGTGTACTCTAGCCTGGCTGACAGAACAAAACCCTATCTCGAAAAAAATATATATATGGTGTAAGCTGAAGCAGTTCAGATGGCTGTGGTGTTGGCTGTTGTTTCTGCTATTAATCAACAGTCCTCTTTAATTAGGGCATGAACAAGATGAATTTTTTCCTTATAAATTGACGTGGGTGGTCTGCTGCTATAGACTTCATCTTCAATGTTATCTTGTTCCTTCTTAATGGGTGGTGTGGTGCTACGGACTTCATCTTCAATATTATCTTGTTCCTTCTTAAAACAGGTTATCCATTTGTAAACAGCTGATTTCTCTGGGGCCTTGCCCCCATAATCTTTTCATAAAGCATCAGTGATTTCACTATTCTTCTCCCCAAGCTTCACTGTAAATTTGAAGTTTGTTCTTGCTTCAGTTTTAAGAAGAATTCATGTTGCTTTTTTCAAACTGCTGTCTTGTCCTTCTTAGTGTCCCAGACTGGATCCAGTTCACCCATATTATAACAAGTTGGTATGAGTTTATTTTGGTGCAAAAAATTTGAAATTTTTGCATAGTTTCTTCATAATATGGATTTTCCATGAACTTTTTGAAGGCCCCCTTATGTATAGATCAGTTAAAGAGAATAGCTAGTCCACAAACCCATGCATATATGGTCAATTAGTTCTCAACAGAGGTAAAAGGTAAATCAGCAGGGAAAAGAAAGTCTTTTCACAAACAGTGCTGGATCCATGTAGAAAAAACTGAACATCAAACCTAACTTTACATTGTAAGCAAAAATTAACTTCAAATGACTCAGACTGAAGTTTAAAACTATAAAAGTTCTAGAAGAAAACATAGGAAAAAAATTTTTGTGGCCTTGAGATATGTAAAGATTCCTTAGCACAACAGCAACAAAAATTTTTTAAAAAGAAAAAATTGATATATTGGACTTATCAAAACTAAAAATGTTCATTCTTCAAAAGATAACATTAAGAAAATGAAAAGGCAAGCCACAGATGGGAAAATATTCGCAAAATGTATATCAAGGGACTTGTATCTACTCACTAAAGAAGATAATACACATGGTGATAAGCACATAAAAGACATTCAACATCAGTAGCCATCAGGCAAATTAAAACCACAATACAATACTACTACATACTCATTAGAATGGCTAAAAATAGAAAGAGTGACTGTACCAAGTATGGGCAAGGATGTACAGAAACAAGCTCTCATAGTGTTGATGGTAAAATGGTACAACCACTTTGGAAAATAGTTTGACTTTTTTTTTTTTAAATTAAACGTATATTTACCATATTACCCAGCTATTCTACTTGTCAATATTTACCTAAGAGACAGGAAAATACACATCTTCAGGAAGACTTGTACACAAATTTTCATAGCAACATTACTTATAGCCAAAAGCTAGAAATGACCCAAATGTTCCTCAACAGGTAAATGATGAACTGTACCTCCATACAATGAAATACTACCTAGTAATAAAATGGTAAGTTGTTGATACATGCTGCAACCTAGATGAACTTCAGAATAACTATCTTGAGTGAAAGAAGCCAGACAAAAATTAGTACATATGACGTGATTCCATTTATATAAAATTCCAGAAAAGGCAAACTAATCTATAGTGGCAGAAATTAGATTGGTGGTTGCCTATGCATGGAGTGATGGATTATAAGGGGTCATGAGGAAATTTGGAGAAGTGATAGAAATAACCTAGAATGTGGTAATGGCTTTTTGGCTGTGTAGATATGTCAAAACTCATCGAATTAGATACTTTGAATATATGCAGATTATTGTATATATTTATGCCTCGGTGAAGTTGAAAAAAATTAAGAAATTAGAACTAGTCTTTGCTAGTTTTAGAACTAATTTAGAAATTAGAACTAGTCTTTGCTTTGTAGAACTAGTCTTTGCTTATTAAACTTAAAATTTTTTAAGTTAGGCCAGGCACGGTGGCTCACACCTGTAATCCCAGCACTTTGGGAGGCCAAGGCGGGCGGATCATGAGGTTAGGAGTTTGAGACCAGCCTGCCAACATGGTGAAACCCCATCTCCACTAAAAATACAAAAATTAGCTGGACGTGGTGGCATGCCTCTGTAGTCCCAGCTACTAGGGAGGCTGAGAATCACCTGGGAGACAGAGGTTGCAGTGAGCCAAGATCATGCCACTCCACTCCAGCCTGAGCAACAGAACAAGAGTCTGTCTCAAAAAAAAAAAAAAAAAAAAAATTTAGGTTAGTCTTACATATTTATTCTCCCATACAAACTGTTAAGTCAGGTGGTCTAGTCACCAAAACAGGCCTCCCAAAGTGCTGGGATTACAGGCGTGAGCCACTGCGCCTGGCCAGTCATTGCTATTTTAAGTGAGATCTTTCATCATATTTATTTTTTAGTTGTTGGTTGTTTACATATAGAGAACCTGACTGCCTTATTGAAATTTCTCATTGTTTGGCCAGGTACGGTGGCTCACGCCTGTAATCCCAGCACTTTGGGAGGCCGAGGCAGGCGGATCACTTGAGGTCAGGTGTTTGAGACCAGCCTGGCCAAGATGGTGAAACCCCATTTCTACTAAAAATACAAAACAAAATTAGCCAGGCATGGTGGCGGATGCCTGTAATCCCAGCTACTCGGGAGGCTGAGGCAGAGAATTGCTTGAACCAGGGAGGCAGCGGTTGCAGTGAGCCGAGATCGCACCACTATACTCCAGTCTGGGCGACAGACTGAGACTTCGTCTCAAATTAAAAAAAAAAAAAGAAATTTCTCATTGTTTAAGGTGCTTTTCAATTAAACCCCTGTTGTTTTCAAGTATACTCAATACGCTGCTGAAATAGCCAACAAAGGGAAGATAGTGAGCTTCAGAGCTCTGATCATAGCAACACAGAACTTGCCTTTTCATTTTCATTTTTATACATCCTATTACTTTCTCTTATCTAGTTGCATCAGCTGTACTTTTTCTTTTTTTAATGTGAAGGTATGGCTCTCTTGCTGCACATACACCCAAGATTAAAACCTTTTTTCTTTTTTTTTTTTTTTTCAAGACAAGGTTTTCTGTATTACCCAGGCTGGAATGCAGTGGCGTGATCACAGCTCTCTGCAGCCTCAACCTCCCAGGCTCAAATGATCCTCCCCGCTCAGCCTCCTGAGTAGCTGGGACTACAGGCATGCACCACCACCCACCCTTGGCTAATTTTTAATTTTTTTTGAAGAGATGGGTCCTCACTATTTTGCCTAGACCGTTAAAATCTTTTACTTTTTAAAAATATATTTTAGAAATTACTTCCCAAGAAGAAGGTGCTACTATACAGTGGATATCATCTGTAGAAGCAAAGATTGAAGACAAAAAAGTTCCGAGAGAAAGTAAACTCACTTCCGGAAAGTTGGAGCATCTCAGAAAGGAAAAGGTAGAAAAATGTTTTGGGGCCAAAAGTGTATATATTTTCTGACCTAGTGACTTATTCACTGGACTTGGGTTATTCTGTTGTTAACATGAATATAGTTTTGTGAAGACAGAAGGTTAATTACATTCATTTAGATTTTACTTTAATGAAAACTTAAAGCAAAGTAGACATTTGTGCTGTGGGTGAACATTTTAAAGTTTAAATTACAGATACGTATATAAAATTCTTGACCTGCTCAAGTTTCAAGATTGATAGTATGTTTAGAATTATGTTTTTAAAATTTTGTAACCCCTTTCAATAAACAAAATTTGACTCCCTTTCTTCTCTGTGTTGAGCTCACCGGTTTAGAAGGATTTCCTCTGACACAGATTAGGGAGTTAGAATTCTTAAAGAAGGTGTTTTATGACTTGGGATTAAGAGGAGTAGGATATGGAAGAAACAACAAATACACCCTTTTTGTGTCTGCTGTACACCTGCCATATTCCTGATGGAGAGGTGTGTTCAGCTCACTTCAGGGATTAGTATGGCAATGCTTCAGTAACCCAGAAACCAGAATTTGGCTGTCTCTGGTCCAGACAATGGGGAAACAAATCAAATCAACACTACTAGACTCTACTTTTTGGCATTCAGTTTTAATAAGCAGAGTTTTAGGGTAAATCATCAAAAAGCATTGATACTTGTATGCTAACCACCATATTAAAATAGTAGATGGATTCAATGGCTGACTTCTAAGAAGTTTATTTAAGGTTAGAAGTTATGACTGTGACAATAACACATTAATATGAAGAAAGCATAGACATTTTATGGAGGTTTTCTATGAAAGGGCATGAAATGTACCTAATATCTGTGATGATTTGGTTCTTGGATTTAACCAAAAGGTTTCATATGCTGCTAAAGGTTATCCCAGAAACTGTTAATGTTGCTTTATAACATCTGAGAATGTATTTATTTGGCCATATCCATAGGGGCCTCTTTACTTCACTTTTCAGATAAACTTCTTGCGGAATAAACACAAAATTCACGTCCAAGGAACCGATCTTCCTGACCCAATTGCTACGTTTCAGCAACTTGACCAGGAATATAAAATCAATTCTCGACTACTTCAGAACATTTTAGATGCAGGTTTCCAAATGCCTACGCCAATCCAAATGCAAGCCATCCCAGTTATGCTGCATGTGAGTATGAAGATCTAGAATGCCTGTAACATTCCTTCCTCTGTGTGTTTGCTCATTCTCTTCCCTCTCTTCTTGAAATTATTCTTTCCACCTTATCTCCCCTGTTAAAATCCTTCACTTCCTTTTAAGTTCATCAAATGCCCGTGCCTCCATAAAAGTTGCCTTGATCACTCCATCTAGATGTGATCTTCCTTTTCCAGTACCATTTCCTCCACACTGCAGTTCTCCTTGGTATTTGGTGTGTTCTTTTCCTTACAACATTTATTTTACATTTTACACTACTTTGGATTCGCACCAATCATATTTTTTTCATTTTACTACTGTGTAACCCCTTGGAGAATGGGGATTATGTTTCATTCGTTCATTGTTTATTTAGTTTATAATGCCCAGGAACTACTCCAGAAATACAAATGCTTTCTAAAGTTCTTGTATATAGCCTGACTTATTTTTCCCAATACTTTTTATAATTAAAGTACACTTTACATACAATAAAATGCATAGATTTTTAAGCGCCCTGTTTAGTGAGTTTCAGCAATGCATATCCTGTGTAACCACTATTCCAGTGAAGATGGAGAACATATGTATTACCCCAGACAATTTTCTTGTGCCCTTTCCAGTCAGTCCTCACCCTGCCCCTGCTCAGAGGCAATTTCTATTCTGATTTCTACTACTGTGTATTTCTTTTGCCTCTATTCTAGAGTTTTATATGAGTGGAATCACACATTAATCTTTTATTTCTGGTTTCTTTCACTTTGTGTAATGCTTTGAGATTCGTCTATATTACATATAGCAATAGTTTGTTACCGAGTAGTATTATGTTGTATGAATATACCACAATTTGTTATCCAGTCACTTGTTGATAGAGGTATGGATTAACTTAGGTTTTCGGACATTAAGTTTTTCTGAGGTTTGTTTCTGTAGCAATGAGAGTTGGGTTTTTTCCCCATGTAACCAAGATGGCCTTCAGTTCTGGTTTCCAAAGGATATAAGATACCTTTTCATCTATGCTAGTCCTTTTCATTTTCTTTGAGAGCTGTAATGAGAATACATTCATACATTTAAATGATGCTGTTGACTCATGTTATAGTAAATTTGCTTTTAATTTTTGTTTAAGATTGTTTCTGTCATGGCTTTAGCTTAAAGCTTTAAAAATCACAGTGGGGGCCGGGTGTGGTGGCTCACGCCTGTAATCCTAGCACTTTGGGAGGCCGAAGCAGGCGGGTCACAAGGTCAGGAGATTGAGACCATCTTGGCTAACACGGTGAAATCCCATCTCTACTAAAAATACAAAAAATTAGCCAGGCGTGGTGGCGGGCGCCTGTAGTCCCAGCTACTTGAGAGACTGAGGCAAGAGAATGACGTGAACCCAGGAGGCGGAGCTTGCAGTGAGCCAAGATTGTGCCACTGCACTCCAGCCTGGGCGACAGAGCAAGACTGCGTCTCAAAAAAAAAAAAATTCGCAGTGGGCCAGATATGGTGGCTCACGCCTGTAATCACGCCTTGTGGAATTTGCAAAGTGATATTTGGAAGCCCATGGAGGGCTTCCTCCCAGCACTTTGGGAGGCCAAGGCGGGCAGATCACGAGGTCAGGAGTTCAAGACCAGTCTGGCCAATATGGTGAAACCCTGTCTCTACTAAAAATACAAAAACTAGCTGGGCCAGTGACTTGTGCCTGTAGTCCCAGCTATTTGGGAGGCCGAGACAGAAGAATTGTTTGAACCCGGGAGGCGGAGGTTGCAGTGGGCCGAGATCGCGCCACTGCACTCCAGCCTGGGTGTCAGAGTGAGACTCTGTATCAAAAAAAAAAAAAAAATCACAGTGAGTTTTTGAAAATTGTGTCCTATAAATTACTCTGTCCCTCAGGTCATTGCTATTTTTTATTTCTTCAGCCATTCTGTTTTTAATAAAACCTTCCCTAGTGATTGAGCAGTACAGATACCAGGACAAAAAGTTGGTTTTATAATTTTATTTTGACAATAGTTAAGTGGAAAAGAAAAGTTGAAATAATGGATATAACTTAGGTTATGAATTCTCTTTGGGTTTTAGTTATCTGTATTCTTTACAACCATTCAAAGGGAATTCGAGGGCAATGCTCAGAAACTTTGTTGGGGCGACGGTGGCATGAATGGAGGATGTTGGGAAAGCAGGTATGACTTGAATGAATGGATTCATTACGTAAAATTTTATTTGTTTTTTTCTAGGGCTGGTAGCATTATTTGACCAGGCTCTGAAAAACTTATGTCCTTTCTTTGTAGTACTTAATCATATCCTATTTTTTAGGGTCGGGAACTTCTGGCTTCTGCTCCAACTGGATCTGGAAAAACATTAGCTTTTAGCATTCCTATTTTAATGCAGCTGAAACAGCCTGCGAATAAAGGCTTCAGAGCCCTGATTATATCACCAACACGGGAACTTGCTAGCCAGGTATGACTTGTAGCTGTTGAAAAGAATGTGATTGGTGTTTACTTCAGTGATCTTTCTTATTTGAAGGTAATAAAAAGATCTTAAAAAAGCAAGGCCCGTGTCTTCTGTCATGGTCAAGTATCCTCTGCACAGCAGAGTGCTCTGGATCTTACACCATGTGGGCA
The DNA here is from genome assembly GCF_049350105.2 of Macaca mulatta. Taxonomy (NCBI): domain Eukaryota; kingdom Metazoa; phylum Chordata; class Mammalia; order Primates; family Cercopithecidae; genus Macaca; species Macaca mulatta. Next base: position 46,642,086 of record NC_133421.1, read on the forward strand.
AATCTTTTAAGTCTTTCTATAAGTTCCTAAAACACAATGATTTTAATATTTACACTTCTTTGGTAAATGCTTTAAGGTCTTTGAAGTTGAAAGGCTAATGAAATATAGTCCTTCTTGGACATTTATTTTTCTTATCTAAAAAAAAATGAATACTCATCTTAGTTTTGATTTTTATTTATTTATTTGTTTGGTTTTAGCCACAGATTCTTACTCTGTTACCCAGGCTGGCATGCAGTGATGTGATCATGGCTTACTGCAACCTCAAACTCCTGGCCTCAAGAGATCTCCCGCTTTAGCCTCTTGAGTAACTGGGACCACAGGCACATGCCACTGCACGTGGTTAATTTTTTTCTTTTTGTAGAAACAAGGTCTCCCTATGTTACCCAGGCTGCTGTTGAACTCCTGGGTTCAAGTGATCCTCCCACCTTGGCCTACCAAATTACAGAGCTTACAGGCATGAGTCATTATGCCTGACTCATCTCAGTTTTTTTTTTGAGAAAGGAAAAGTATACAGTGATCTGTTCCACCCTCCCAGTGTGCTTAATATAAAACACATACCAAGTATGAGATAGTCTTGTAATAGTACTGTGTGTGTATGTGTATATATATATGTATGTATATGTGTGTGTGTGTGTGTGTATATATATATATTTTTTTTTTTTTGAGACAGTCATACTCTGTGGACCAGGCTGGAGTGCAGTGGTGCCATCTCAGCTCACTGCAACCTCTGCCTCCCAGGTTCAAGTGATTCTCCTGCCTCAGCCTCCCAAGTAGCTGGGATTACAGGCGTGCACCATCATGCCTGGCTAATTGTTTTTGTGTTTTTAGTAGAGATAGGGTTTTGCCACGTTGGCCAGGCTGGTCTTGAACTCCTGGCCTCAACTGGAGTTCTGCCCACCTTGGCCTCCCAAAGTGCTGGGATTACAGGTGTGAGCCCCCGCACCCAGCCAATAGTACTGTATTCTGAAAACAATACGTAATAGATTAGTTTTTTTTTTTTTTTTTTTTTTTGAGACGGAGTCTCGCTCTGTTGCCCAGGCTGGAGTGCAGTGGTGTGATCTTGGCTCACTGCAAGCTCCGCCTCCTGGGTTCACGCTATTCTCCTGCCTCAGCCTCCCGAGTCGCTGGGACTACAGGCACCCGCCACCACACCTGGCTAATTTTTTTGTCTTTTTTTAGTAGAGACGGGGTTTCACTGTGTTAGCCAGGATGGTCTTGATCTCCTGACCTCATGATCCGCCCGCCTCGGCCTCCCGAAGTGCTGGGATTACAGGCGTGAGCCACCGCGCCCGGCCGATTAGTTTTATCTCTGGGAACTAGTCTATTCCACCTGAAGAAATTATTGAATCTTTTTAGGCATTGAAGTTTCAAAATGCTGAGATTTCAGGTTCATCTACAGATAGTTATGAGTTTAATTTCAGATATTCATGGGTTGGTAATAGATTTATTTTATTAATCATGTAAAAGAGAGTATACATCTTATCCAAGTATGTTAGCGGCTAATGTTTTTATCTTTTTTTTTTTTTTTTAGATTCACAGAGAGTTAATAAAAATTTCTGAGGGAACAGGATTCAGGATACATATGATCCACAAAGCAGCAGTGGCAGCCAAGAAATTTGGACCTAAATCATCTAAAAAGTTTGGTAAGGAATTCATACATGGGATGTAGAACATGTAAGGAATCTGGAAACTATAAATATCCTAATTGCTATGTAAGTATTGTTAAAGTATAGTCATGTATGTATAAAATTTGAATTTTAGAAGAACTAAAGAGATTCCCTTCTCACTCTACTGAGAAGTTATACATAACATATATACCAGTAGTTCTCAACTAGAGACAATCTTGCTCCCCACCTTTTACCACAGGGACATTTGGCAATAATCTGGAGACATTTTTAGTTGTCACAACTGGGGAGAAGTGCTACTAGCCTGTAGTTACTGGCCTATAGCCAAGGATGCTATTAAACATTCAGCAATGCACAAGACAGTCCCCTGCAACGAAGAGTTAGCTGGCCCAAAATGGTAACAGTGCTGAGGCTGAAAAATTCTGATATATACCATTGATTTTTAATCTGCCATGGAAATACTCTGGCAGACAAGAATGGCACACATAGCTGGGTGCAGTGGCTCACACCTGTAATCCCAGCTACAGGTATGGAGAAAGCTGAGGTGGGAGGATTGCTCGAGGCCAGGAGTTTGGGACCAGCCTTGGCAACATAGCGAGACTCAATCTCTAAAAGAAATAAAAAAAAAAAAAAAAAATAGCCAGGCATGGTGGTGCACGCCTGTAGTCCTAGCTACTTGGAAGTCTGAGGTGGGAAGATCGCTTGAGCCCAGGAGTTCAAGGCTGCCATGAGCTGTGATTGCACCACTGTACTCCAGCCTGAGCAACAGAGTGAGACTCCATCTTTAAAAAAACAGAAAGAATGGCTTACATCCTCACCCTTATATCAGCCAGAGAATCTGCTTTCATCTACTTTTCTTTCTTTTTGTTTTTTGACTTGTCCACTTGGAGATAAGCTTTCATCTGTTGTTGTTGTTGTTGTTGTTGTTGTTGTTGTTTTAAATCTAGGGCCTCTGCATAAAATTCCATGTTAAAAAAATGATTTTCCTGGGGAAAAAAAAGATTTGAAAATTAAATTGTTCCTGCCTCTTAGAAATGGAGAAGAGGCTGGGTGTTGTGGCTCATGCCTGTAATCCCAGCATTTTGGGAGGCTGAGGCAGGGAGATTGCTTGAGCCCTGGAATTCAAGACCAGCCTGGACAACATAGGGAGACCTTGTTTCTACAAAAATAAAAGTAAAAAAAAAATTTACCATCTCTACTAAAAATACAAAAAATTAGCCGGGTGTGGTGGGGGGCACCTGTGGTGCCAGCTACTCAGGAGGCTGAGGCAGGAGAATGGCATGAACCCAGGAGGCAGAGCTTGCAGTGAGCCGAGATCACGCCACTGCACTCCAGCCTGGGTGACAGAACTAGACTCCATCTCAAAAAATAATAATAAATAAAAATTAGCCAGGTGCAGTGGCATGTGCCTGTAGTACCAGCTACTCAGAATGCTGATGCCAGAGGATCTCTTGAGCCCAGGAGTTTGAGGTTGCATGCAGTGAGCTCTGATCACACCATTGTACTCCATCCAGCCTGGGTGACAGAGCAAGACCCTGTCTCAAAAAAAGAAAAAGAGAAAGCTGCTCAGATATAATAAAAGGAAAGTAGGGATATAATAGTTTTGTGTTGTTGGCTCTGACTACTTCCCACTTCAGGCTATTAACTGAAGTTGAGGAGGCTTAATTCCTAGTTCAAGAGAGACAAATCCTGATTTTTGCAATTTCTACCATTTGTTTTTCCTATAGATATTCTTGTGACTACTCCAAATCGACTAATCTATTTATTAAAGCAAGATCCCCCAGGAATCGACCTAACAAGGTATAGATGATATTTTCATGTCTTTCCTATGTATTTTTCATTCTGTTGATTACATTTTGTCCTCCATTGCTTGTATTTTTTCCCTTTGGAGCTTGCTGTTTGCTACCTTCCGTCAGTGTTGGCACTGAGAATAATGTTTTTTTTTTTTTAAAAAAAAAACTCATATAAAAGAAAACTATCTGGTCTGGAAGAAAGTTATATATTTTGATAAGCATTTAGTACAGAATTCCCCTAGACCTTTTTGCATGTTTCAGCAATGGTGATGGAGTTAGTGAAGTTTATGAAAAGCTCTGTTGTCGTTAATGGAACCTTGTATCTTTGAGGCTATTGGAATAGGTACATTGAGCTATGTTTATCTAGCTTTTACCTTTTTCCTGCTGTGTTAGTCCGTTTTCATGCTGCTCTAAACAGCTACTTGAGACTGGGTAATTTATAAAGAACGGAAGGTTTAATTGACCCACAAGTCAGGGCATGACTGGGGAGGCCTTAGGAAACTTATAGTCATGGCAGAAGAGGAAGCAAGGCACATCTCACATGGTGGCAGATGACGGGGGTGGAGAGAGAGAGAGTGCCCCCATGATCCAATCATCTCCCACCAGGTCCCTCCCTCAACACATGGGGATTACAATTTGAGATGAGATATGGGTGGGAATACACAGTCAAACCATATCACCTGCTTATTTTTCTTTTCTTTTTTTTTTTTCTGGTATGATAAAGTGGATCTGAGAAGCAGCATCATAGTTTGACTTTCTCATGTGTCCACTGCCCCCATGGTTTAGTGAAGTGTCTTGGATCTTTCAGTTCAATATCCACAAGTTGTTTTGTTATTTCTTAGTGTTGAGTGGCTTGTAGTAGACGAATCAGATAAACTGTTTGAAGATGGCAAAACTGGGTTCAGAGACCAGCTGGCTTCCATTTTCCTGGCCTGCACATCCCACAAGGTCCGAAGAGCTATGTTCAGTGCAACTTTTGCATATGATGTTGAACAGTGGTGCAAACTCAACCTGGACAATGTCATCAGTGTGTCCATTGGAGCAAGGTATTTAATTGTTTTTCAACATTATCCCATTGATTTTCTTTTTTTTAAATACAAGTCTTTTTTTTAAGACTGAAGGAAATAGGTTTCTTGGCCTGAGACTAGCAAGGGAGAGAGTTTTACTGATTGAAATGTGTTCTTTTAAGCCAAGATTGTTCAAGGATGTTCTGTTTTAGAATAATCTAAAAGAAGGTTTTTATATCATGTTAACATTCCTATCATGCTTTTAGGTGTTTTTTTCCATCCACAGAGTATAATATGAGCTCTGTGGCCACCCAGAATATTTAGTTTCTTTGATGACTTAAATAAGTGGACCACAGAGGAAGAATCTGATGTTACTGAGCCACTTGATTTATATTTCCATTTAAAAAATATTTTGGGGAGCATTTTATGGTAAATAAATGCTCAGTGATAAAAAAAGTTTAAAGAAATTATGATATTGCTACCTGATGGATTATTATGTAACCCCTGAAATGATGTAGGAAGACTGTAGCTATATGAAAAAGTGTTTGTAATACCATATTAAATGAAAAAGTAGCCAATGGAACTGTAAAAAATACCCTATTTTAAACCTAAAATTCCTGTGTTTAAGAAGAAAGCAAGGTTGGGTATGGTGCCTCACACCTGTAATCCCAGCACTTTGGGAGGCAGAGGCAGGTGGATCACCCGAGGTCAGGAGTTCAAGACCAGCCTGACCAAAATGGTGAAACCTTGTCTCTTCCCAAAATACAAAAATTGGCATATGTCTATAGTCCCAGCTACTTGGGAGGCTGAGGCAGGAGAATTGCTTGAACTTGGGAGGTGGAGGTTGCAGTGGGCCAAGATCACCCCACTGCACTCCAGCCTGAGTGACAAAGTGAGACTCCATCTTAAAAAAAGGGAAAGCAGAATGAGTTCACATAAACATAATTTAAAGGCTGACAGTAGAATGGGAAAAATATTTATGATACAACATAGTACATTGTAACATCTTACAGAGTATTAATAAAGTCTTAATATATCTCACCCCCAACTGTTGGTCTATAAATAAATGTTTGCTAATCATTATGAAAAATGTTTAACCATGTGTAATAACAACCTTAAAAATGTTTTTATTATTTTACTCAATAATTTTACAGTTAGAAATTTTTTATAATTAATCAGATACATGAAAATTCATGACTGAAACATAAGTTTTAATGGTTGGCATTTCAAGATAGTTTTAAAATTAGAAGAAAGCATTTAAAAATAACAATTTTTGTCTTCAAGTTAAAGTATAAAAAATTAAGTACTTATTAATATTGACAGTGGAAAAATTGATTTTGTTGGAGTTGTGTGTAAATGTTTTCATTTATTTAGAGTTCAGGGGGAAAAAGTAAAAATTGACTCTTACAAACTACAAGGTATATTTTCTTCTCAGGAATTCTGCAGTAGAAACTGTAGAACAAGAGCTTCTCTTTGTTGGATCTGAGACTGGAAAACTTCTGGCCATGAGAGAACTTGTTAAAAAGGTATATTTGGATTACCTTCTTGAATTTTGGTAAAGTTTGCCAAGTCTTATATTTCTGGTGGGAGGCTATTACAGTGGTAGCATTGTGTCATCATCATCTTGCCTCGTATTCAGTAATCCACTGGTAAATTGATAAGAAAGTACATTGTGCCAACTATATGATCATCCTGCATCCTATTTAGTAATCTAGCAGTAAACTGTTAAGAAGCATATTGTCCCAACTCTTATCCCAACGGACAGAAGCTTGCCTCTCAGAATATGGTGAATTGTCTTTTCGCAGCTCAGATTAGACTAGGAAACAATCTACCTGATGCCCTGAGAATCTCATTTTTCCACATTTGTCTGCTCCATCCCTCTGCTGGTTTCTTATAGAAGAATTGGGGTGTTGTAGGACACTGAGTGGGGTTTTCTGTTTTTATCCTATCAGTAAGTACTGAGTAGAAGGCATAGTTGAAAGTTAAGTACTGAGGTGTCAGCGCTGGACAATACAAGAAATCTCCTAAGTTCTGCCCCTGGAATTTAGTCTTATTTAGAGGGATAAAATAAATACACTTCTGTAAGATAATCTCTGATAAACTGTCATAAAGGGCTAAAGAGTACTTTTTTAAGCATCCATATCATCATAATGGGGCCATCAGGGTGAGCTGAATTGGTTGAGCCTTATAGAAGAAATGCTACTAAACTGATCCTTGAAAGATTTTCAAGACAAAAAAAAAGGTGAAGGGGAAGAGCAAGGATGGCTGGGGGAGCAGCTTGAGTAAAGCCTTAAGAGATGGAAGCGAACACCATGTGTTTGAAGACTAATGAAGCAGTTACCAGTCTAAGGCAAACAGCTTATGGTATGGAATTAAAGAAAACCAGGTTGGACAGGAAAGTTGGGGACAGGATATTTTTGAAGAATGTGACTACATAATTTGTTTTTGTTTTTGTTTTTGAGACAGAGTCTCGTTCTTTCACCCAGGTTGGAGTGCAGTGGTGTCATCTTGGCTCACTGCAAGCCCTGCCTCCTGGGTTCACACCATTCTCCCTCAGCCTCCCGAGTACTTGGGACTACAGGTGCCTGCCACCACGCCCAGCTAATTGTGACTACATAATTTTTAAGGAAAATTAGTTAAACAGTAATATGTAAGGTGAATTATAATGGGAAAGATGGAAAGTAAGGAAACCGATCAGGCTTTTAAACTGGGCTAGGCAGAGATGAGGAAGAAATAAGGGCAGCAGCCTTAGTGGTAGGACATTACGTATAGTTGGAGGATGAAAGGGAAAAGTTTGCAAGTACCTGGTGACTATAGAAATGGTTTGCTTTAGTGGTTAAGAGCGTGGACTCTGGAGCCAGGCTATTTGGGTAGAAGTTCTAGCTCCACCACTGCAGCTTTGCACAACTTAACCTCTCTTCCACATTTTCCTTGTCTGTAAAATGGGATAATAATATCTACCTCATAGAGCTGTTTTACTATTAATTTGTTAGTACAAGCATAGCACTTATTATATAATAGTGCTTGGCACATAGTAAATGCTAAATGTATTTTATTAATATTCTTAAGAGAATCATTTGGTACTAGGAAATTTAAGGTTTTCCAGGATATTCACTTGGAGATTATACACCAGAGATTTTTAGCCATGTATGACCTTTGGGAGGTCTGCAGACCCTCTAAAATTATATGTAAGATTTTTGTGCGAATGAGTGGTTGCTTATTGGAAAGTTTCTTAGCTTTCATAAGATTCCAAAAGAGGTGTTTAAACCATCATAAAAAGGCTAAGAAATTTGGCCAGGCGCGGTGGCTCACGCCTGTAATTCTAGCACTTTGGGAGGCTGAAGTGGGCGGATCATCAGGTCAGGAGTTTGAGACCAGCCTGACCAACATGGTGAAACCCCATCTCTACTAAAAATACAAAAAAATTAGCCAGGCGTGGTAGCGCACGCCTGTAATCCCAGCTACTCAGGAGGCCGAGGCAGAAGAATCACTTGAACCTGGGAGGCAGAGGTTGCAGTGAGCCGAGATTGCGCCACTGTATTCCAGCCTGGGCAACAGAGCGACAGTCGGTCTCAAAAAAAAAAAAAAAGGGGAAAAAAAGGCTAAAAAACTCTAATATGAACAGTTAAAAAGATAGAAAGCTGGTTTGAGAGAGAGTAAGGGTTTGATAGTGTAAATGTAAAAATAATTTGCTTAGATACACAGACATCAGATATAGTTAAAAAAAATTTTGCGTAGAGCTAGTAGTAGAGATTCAGCTCAGTAAAATAAAGATTATATTGAAAGAACAGAACCAAGAACTAAGCTTGGGGAGAGCACCAGAATTAGGATAATAATGAGTTAATGAGGGATGAAATACCACCTGTGGGGTACAGTGTACGCCACTGGGGTGATGGGTACACTAAAAGCCCAGATTTCACCAGTATGCAATATATCTGTGTAACACAACTGCATTTGTACCCCTAAATCCATAAGAATAAAAAAATTTCACCCCAAAAAACCAAATGAATTAAAAAGATAGTTATTTCATTTTAAGCAGAATAAAAAAAGGTTTTGAGGCACAGAAGTCAAGAGATGATTATTTCAAAGTTTGGGCATCTGTTATTGTAGAGGGGTGTTGGGGGATTGATTAGACAAGATTATTGGAATTAGCAAGATGGAGAATATAGTTGAAGTTGAGTGGAAATAACCAATTGGAGAGAATGGTGAGGAAGATGGAGGCAGAGTTAGACCACTAGCCCAAGAAATTTGGCCAAGAAAGTACATTAAATTGAATTGGGTTCTTAGAAGCTACAATCATAATATGAAATACTGACCAATTGTATTCTTGATTGAGTTATGTGTGCCAATTTTTGCCTTCTTTTAGGGTTTCAATCCACCTGTTCTTGTTTTTGTTCAGTCCATTGAAAGGGCTAAAGAACTTTTTCATGAGCTCATATATGAAGGTATTAATGTGGATGTTATTCATGCAGAGAGAACACAACAGCAGGTAAAGTCAGATGTATACTTTGAAACTCAGAAGAGCTACTTGATTTTAAATTATTGACTTTAAATTTATGAAGTACCTGTTTTCATTCTAAAGTAATTTAATATATATTCTGTTAACCAGAGAGATAACACAGTCCACAGTTTCAGAGCAGGAAGAATCTGGGTTCTGATTTGTACGGCTTTGCTAGCAAGAGGGATTGATTTTAAAGGTGTGAACTTGGTGATCAACTATGACTTTCCAACCAGCTCAGTGGAATATATCCACAGGATAGGTGAGTTGTCTTTTTTTCCTTCCCCTCTGTCACCCACTGATCTGTCTTAGCACCCCTGCTATTCCTGGCACACATGCTCATTTCTTAGTGCTATGAAAATCCAGTGACTTTTGTAAACGAATTTTGAGAGCCTCCATCCACCCAAAATGTGTTTTTTAATGGTCTAATTTTTCTTAGGTCGAACTGGAAGAGCAGGGAATAAGGGAAAAGCAATTACATTTTTCACTGAAGATGATAAACCATTATTAAGAAGGTAAACTAGAAAAAATAACCTAGTGCTATTGGCAGAATTGCTTCATTATTCTTATATGTATATTCAATTAAGAGATAATTACGGAACGGCTACGTCCCAGATTCTACTGATAATGGTGTTAGTTAACCATATTTTAGCCATGGGAAAGGAAAAATGATCAAAGGGCCTTGTTTTTGCCCTTCCATTATTAGATTTTGGAAATGCATATTCAAAGTGGAATAATGTTCATTGTAAGTTTCAGATTCACAGGACTTTTTCAGTGGTTGACGTTAGATTTTAATGTAGAAGATGAGTTTCCTGCATTTTGACTGTCTACAGTAATCTTTGGTTGATGGTGATTGATAACACTTCACATTTCTAGGTAATGAAATCTAGTTTTGGCCAAAGGGGGTTTGTACTTAGATCTATTTATTGGTTTTGGTAAATATTTTGATTGTGCTTTCTGAGCTTTGGCTCTGCCACCTGTCAGCCTTTGTATCGCTTTGAGCAGATTCAAGTGTGTGTGTGTAGAGGGGTATATTCCAGCAACCTAGATCCACCATAGGCCTCAGCAACTGCAAGCATGTGAATCTCATGACCCAAATAATTAACTATGCACCTCAGTTTTCCATCTGTGAAATGAGGATAGTGACAGTATTTACAACACAGGCTTGTTGTGAAGAGTGAAGAAGTTACTATACACAAAAAACTTGGCAACAGTGCCAGCCCCATAGTAGGCACTTCCACTTAATGAATTTAAGCTTGACTCTGGCTTCAGTCAGTGCTTCGTCCAAGATTGAGTTTACCAGCTTTATAGGATTTGATAAATGTTGAAATAAGTGTTATCTCTAGTTATTCATCAGTGCATTAATTTCAGCCCAGTGGATAGTTCTCTCTGTAATCCAATGTGCTTACATCAGGTAATAATTGATAACATATCAGAACACTTTGTGGATTACTTTGTGTAGTTTTAGTTCCCTCTAACGTTGTGCAGAGGGTTTACATTCATAAACATCCGTTTAGCAAGATACAAGTTTATGGGTTTCTTTTTCAGCGTTGCCAATGTTATACAGCAGGCCGGGTGTCCTGTACCAGAATACATAAAAGGTTTTCAGAAACTACTAAGGTACAATCTTGAATTTACCTGGATCTTAGACTCTCTGTCTCTTTGTATATACACTCTTTTTTTTTTTTTTCTTGCTCTGTTGCCCAGGCTGGAATGCAGTGGCATGATCACAGCTCACTATATAGCCTTGATCTCCAGGGCTCAAGTGATCCTCCTGCCTCAGTCCCCTGAGTAGCTGGGACTACAGGCATGCGTCACCATGCCTGGCTATAATATTTTTTAGATTTATGGGGAGTAGAAATGGGGTCTTGCTATGTTAACCAGGCTAATCTTGAACTCCTGGTCTCAAGTGATCCTATCTTATATCTTTGCATCCCAAAGTGCTAGGATTACAGGCATGAGTCACTGTGCCCAGCCCAAAACTGCTTGTGAATATTATATATTATTTCCTTGCCAGTTTTTTATCCTTTATTTTTTTTTTTTTTAATTTTTTTTCCTTGAGATGAAGTCTCAGCTCATTGCAACCTCTGCCTTCCAGATTTAAGCAGTTCTCCTGCCTCAGCCTTTCAAGTGGCTAGAATTACAGGTGTGTGCCACTACGCCCAGCTAATCTTTGTATTTTTAGTAGAGACGGGGTTTCATCATGTTGGCCAGGCTGGTCTCAAACTCCTGACCTCAAGTGATCTGCCTGCCTCGGCCTCCTAAAGTGCTGGGATTATAGGCATGAGCTACTGTACCCAGCCTTATCCTTGAAATTTTAAGTATTCAGATTCTTTTAAAAGTATTCAGTATAAGCAAAATATGCTAAGAATTATTTTGGTTCATAAAACCAGTAAAAAACTTAATTGATCAAAATCAAACTCTGATGCTTGTTAACATAGGATATAAGGTTAGCACAGGACATATTTTTATCACAGTCAGTAGCTTTTTAAAAGGTGGATTGAATTTATCATCCCTTTGAGTTAGCTCTCTAAATGCTATTAGGTGACCTCATTTATTAAAGTAGTTAACAGCCCCACCTTAAACCAGTAAATGGTTTTAAAAAATGAATTTTGTGGCCGGATGCAGTAGCCCACGCCTGTAATCCCAGCATTTTGGGAGGTCGAGGTGGGCGGATCACCTGAGGTCGGGAGTTTGAGACCAGCCTGACCAACATGGAGAAACCCCATCTCTACTTAAAATACAAAAAAAAATTTATCTGGGCATGGCGGTGCATGCCTGTAATCCCAGCTACTCGGGAGGCTGAGGCAGGAGAATCGCCTGAACCCAGGAGGCAGAGGTTGCAGTGAGCCGAGATTCCACCATTGCACTCCAGCCTGGGCAACAAGAGCAAAACTCCGTCTCAAAGAAACAAAAAATGAATTTTGTGATCAAGGATCAAAACTAATTCTAGCTTTAACTCTTCTAATTGAAGTTGGACTTAATTTGTTTCCTCTTTTACTTTGTAACTTTCAGCAAACAGAAGAAAAAGATGATTAAGAAACCATTGGAAAGGGAGAGCATTAGTACAACTCCAAAATGTTTCTTAGAAAAAGCTAAGGATAAACGGTAAGTATGTGGTAAGAAAAATGGCTGTTTGACACCATCATAAAGTTATAGTAGGCATTATTTTTCCTTAGGGTAAATTTTTAGAAGTAAAATTGATACTACAGTCTGTTATAAAATGTGATAAAAATAATATATTTTAGGTTGCCTATAATTGGGGAATTTGTTTGTTTGTTTGTTTGTTTGTCGGTTTTTTTGGGATGGAGTCTCGCACTGTTGCCCAGGCTGGAGTGCAGTAGTGTGATCTCGGCTCACTGCAACCTCTGCCTCCCGGGTTCAAGCTATTCTACTGCCTCATCCTCCCAAATAGCTGGGATTACAGGCTCCTGCCCACCACACCCAGCTAATTTTTTTGTATTTTTATTAGACACGGAGTTTCACCATGTTGGTCAGGCTGACCTCAGGTGATCCACCCGCCTCAGCCTTCCAGAGTGCTGGGATTACAGGCGTGAGCCACCGTGCCCGGCCAGGAATTTGTTTTAATATTGGAATTTTTCTGTGTCAATATGTTGATGATCTGCTTTTTTCCATCTTGGAAAATATTATTTCAATTCCTTATAAATTAGAATTGTACTGCCCACCTTCTCTACACAACCCACATTAAGACATGCTACTAAGGCCACTAGTTAGGACCATTGACTTACATGAATCTAGTCTTCTTTGAAGCTCCTTCATATTCTGGGCAGGATTTCAATATGATCTCAGGCTTATGCAGATGCACATTGTAACAGCTGTAAAAAGTATTACTTAGGTAAATTTGTGCTAGCTTAGCTGAGTTTTATGAGGATATTAAAGCATAGTTTTTTAGCATACATATAGACTCCCTTATTTTGCCCAGTAATACTAGGAAGCTTTATATTTTGAAAAGGATAGGTCAAGATATTCTGAACAGTTATACTCTTTCCACTATTTAAGGAAAATGGCACTCTTCACATTGTACCAGAACCAGGTTATTATATACTGTAGTAGAATTGTTCAAGTCTATAATTTGTTGGGTTTTTTTTCCCCTGAGAGTGCTATCAGTGGCCTAGGATATTACCATTGTGAAATATGCTAATGCTTATATCCAGTTACCTCACATCTGTTCTATAGAAGTCATTAGGAAAAAACTGTTTCCATAACCAGTAGGCATTTACCAAGTTGTCCTGCAAGGTACTTGGTGGTGGTTGGATATACAAATGAATATAAAATGAGACTTCTTTCCTGAAGCTGCGGAAAGAAGATTCGTGTACATGACAGAAAATTAGAGACTGGTTTTTAAATAAAATAGGAGTTTAGAGAAGAGAAAGATGATTGTGAATTGGTGTGGTTACAGAAGTTTCAACAAAGTAGAACTGTCTTTAAGGATAGGTAAAATTTAGGCACGGAGAAGGGAACAAGATGAACAGAGGCATGAAAATTAGAGTGTACTTTGTAATAAGTGAACAAGAGTTCACATGTTGGTATTGACTATGAGGAATAAAGGTCAGTTCAAATATACAATGTATATAGTGTCCCAAAATTTTATCGTACTTTTGTTTTAATAACTTAGGAAGGAAAAGTGCTACAAACTGAAAAAAGTATATTTGAATGATCAATCCTTTTAATTCCATTTGTACTTAATTCAGTTTTGGGAATGCTTCACATTCACTTTTTTTTTTTTTTGAGATGGAGTCTTGCTCTGCCGCCCTGTCGCCCAGGCTGGAGTGCAGTGGCGCAAACTCCGCTCACTGCAACCTCCACCTCCCAGGTTCAAGTGATTCTCGTGCCTCAGCCTTCTAGGTAGCTGAGATTACAGGCACCCGCCACCATACCCGGCTAATTTTTGTATTTTTACTAGAGACAGGGTTTCACCATGTTGGCCAGGCTAGTCTCGAACTCTCGGCCTCATGTGATCTTCCACCTCAGCCTCCCAAAGTGCTGGGATTACAAGTGTGAGCCACTGCACCTGGCCAACATTTTTAAATTTTAATTTTCTGTCGCAGCACTTTCTGGGTGACACGTAGACCGGTGGATTGGTAGCGAACCTTGTTATGCTTGGCCGCTTTGGTCACCTAATCTGTCTTAATAGACCTGTTGGTGGGAGAGGAGTGGGTCACATCAGAACTGTTATGCATGCATTACTCTTTGGATGGTCTTAAAGCCAAGATAACAAATGCAGTCCTTTCAGGCACTGAGCAGCAACTGATGAAAGTTTTTACAAAGGTCAAAAATCAACTAGAACATAAGATGGTGACTATGTTGAATTTTAATAAGATCCATCAGTATTTTAAATAATTATACTTTAAATGCTGATTTGTTTTTGTTTTGAGATGGAATCTCTGTCGCTAGGCTGGAGTGCGGTGGCGCGATCTCGGCTCACTGCAACCTCTGCCTCCCGGGCTTAAGTGGTTCTCCTGCCTCCGCCTCCTGAGTAGCTGGGATTACAGGCATGTACCACCATGCCCAGCTAATTTTTGTATTTTTAGTAAAGACAGGATTTCACCATGTTGGCCAGGATGGTCGTGATCTCCTGGCCTTGTGATCTGCCTGCCTCCGCCTCCCAAAGTGTTGGGGTTACAGGCATGAGCCACTGCACCTGCCTTCCTCTGAGGTTATTAAAACTTAATTTGTACTAAGACTTCGAAGACACTTGATATATCAGCCCCCTGCTTCGGGTGCTTTGGTTGTGTCTCCATTTTCTTCGTGTGTAAAGGCCATACTACTTAACATAGCATACAAGCAAGACCTGTCATGATCCCACTCTGGCTTCCCTCTGCACTGTCGATGTTTCCTTCATGATCCCACCCATGCCGATAGGCTCAGCTCATACCTCTGTGCTCATAGCTCTTAAGGGCATATCTTCAGCCCCAACTTCCCCATTGAGCTACAGACCTGAATCCTTGTTGCTTAGTGGACCTCACTTCAGGCACCACAAACTTGGCCCCATGCAGTGAGTGGGGGAGGAACTGGATTTGGAGCCAGAAGAACTGGTTCTAATATCTACTTCCCTGTGTAGAGTTGGGATTTGGGATTATATGAGTTAGTACACACCAAAGAACTTTGTATTACTGTAATAATAGTTTGCAAACATTGATTATTTTCTCAAAACTTTTTTCCTTTGTCTGTTACCACTTAGTTAATGACATTCGACCTTCACTAGGCTATAGGATCAGAATGATAGGATTCATGTCTAACATGGATTACCAGTAAGTGATGACTGGCAAGTTACTCAACCACTCTGTGCCTCATTTTCCTCATCTGTAAACGGAGGATAAGACTAGAATACTCCTCATAAGCTGTTAGGAAAATTACCTGAGTTAATACACGTAAAGCACTTAATAACAGTTTCTAGCACTTAGTAAGCACTGAATCAATGTGAACTCATTAGGTCAGGATCCGAATCTATCTGTCATAGCATGTAGTAATGTAGTTTACTGTGATGGTTTTGCCTCACTTAGGTGATTGTGATTTTCTAAAGGGCAGAGACCATGTCTAATGCATCTTTGTGTTCCTGGTGCCCGTTATTTGATACACAGTAGGTTTCAGTAAATGTTTATTAAACTGGTGGTAGGGTTATGGAAAGTAAATATATCTAGAATTTTTTATTCCGTTTTCCCTACTTTACTCTTTACAGGAAAAAGGTCACTGGTCAGAACAGCAAGAAGAAAGTAGCTCTTGAAGACAAAAGTTAAAAACAGACTTTAAAAATACCATCCCAGAAATGTAATTTTATGATCCCAACATGAATGGTGTTTTCATGGAATACTTGAAGTCTTACAGTCACCTGTACCAAACATTTGAGATCAACTACAAGTACATGGGACTGGTGAAAAATGATCCTAAGCTATCAAGTCAATTTCAATTTGTAGGTGCCTTTTTTTTTTTTTTTCTTTAGAGATGGGATCTTGCCATGTTGCCCAGGCTGCTCTTGAACTCCTGACCTCATGCAATCCTCCTGCCTCAGCCTCCCGAGTAGCTGAGGTTACAGGCACAAGCCGCTGCACCCAGCTCTGTAGGTGACTTTTAAATGATTATACAATGGAAATAACATTCATTGACATTGGTTTGAATCCAGAGAGCTACTTCTTATAGAAGAACAAATGTTTATGCTAAAAATAACACCAAAATGTGGTAAACTCTTAAGGACTTTTCCCTTTGAGTGTGAAGGAAGGTGTGATGAATGCTGTGGAGAGGCATCTGGAACAGAAATTCAAAATAAAGCCTTGACATTAAATACCCCTTCCACTGCTCACTTTGTGGATGGTAGCATGGGCTGTCTACCAAGAAGAAACCTGCTGCTCTCTTAATTTTAGTATTTCCTAATTAGTTGATGGCCTTTTGTGTTGTGAACCACAACAAAGAGAGGCCTCTTTTGTGGCTGGTTATTCAAGTTCCCTGGGATTTTAAATTCTTTGGTCTATTAAGTATCCTTGTATTGGATACTTAATACCTTAGCCCTGCCATGATGTTGCACAAGATCATGATCGGCTTCTCTCTTTCTTCATTTTCCGTCGTTTAACCATATTCTTTCCTGTCTCTTTTTCCATTTAAGATTATTTTATTTGAATACTGATAAACATTTTATCCTGATAAGGAAGAATGTTCCTGTTACTTGATATACCTCTGTCTTCATTCTGTTACAGCTTATCTTTCCTTAGGTTGATGGCGCCTCATTTAGTAAGTAGATCTCTGCCTAAGCTAAAGGATTATGATCATATGGTGTTGGAGACTATTAACTATTAGATTTTTCTGAGATACGAGTTTTGTACAATGGAATGAAAAATTGACTTCATACACGTAAGACTGTTGCCTAAGAATGACTTGAATGTTATCAGTACTACTACAGAACTATAATATACATTACCTTTTCTCAGCAGCATTTGAATTCAACTTATTTATTTCCTCTATTCGCAGCTTTTTCTAGAGTCAGAACAGGTGGACTTTGTTTTGAATATTTTAGATGGGACAAAAATTGTTCATCTTCAGAATTTATTTAATGATAGACCTGGTACAGGGTGTAAAAATACTTACAAGAATATGGTTTTTTTGTTTGTTCATGCAAACAGATCCTTTACCCAATATATATTCTGGAGGTAGGTATACTGGTGCAACCCATTTGCCAGCTGTGTGACTTTGAATAAGTTCTTAATTTCTCAGAGTTTCAGTGTTCTCATCTATGAAATTGTGTCTCAAATTGTAAGTACCTAGCACTGTACCTGACACATAGTAAACTCACAATAAATATTCCTTTAACACACATAGATTTTGTTAGAAAAATAGGCTTGATAACACAGTTCCTACCCTTACAATATAATGTTAGAGAGAAAGTAAAGGAGCAGATAGAGTCACGCATCACTTAGTGACAGAGATATGTTCTGAGAAACGCATCGTTAGGTGATTTTGTCATTGTGTAAACATCATGTTATATACTTCCACAAACCTAGATGGTATAGCCTACTGTACACCTAGGCTATGTGGTACAGTCTATCGCTCCTAGGCTACAGACTTGTGTAGCATGTTACTGTCTTGAATGCTATAGACTGTTGGAACATGTAGACTTTTATAAACACTGCCCACTTAATCTATACTAAATTTATTGAAAATATTTTTCTTGGCCAGGCGTGGTGGCTCACGCCTGTAATCCTAGCACTTTGGGAGGCCTAGGTGGGCAGATTGAGCTCAGGAGTTTGAGACCAGCCCAGGCAACATGGCAAAACCCCATCTCTACTAGAAAAATACCAAAAAAAGTTAGCCAGGTGTGGTAACATAATCCCAGCTACTTAGGAGTCTGAGGCAGGAGAATAGCTTGAACCTGTGAGGCAGAGGTTGCAGTAAGCCGAGATCGCGCTACTGCACTCCAGCCTGGGCAACAGGGCAAGACTCTCTTGAAAATATACACACACACATATTTTATATATATATGTTATATATATATATAAAATATATATTTTTTCTTCAATAAAGTAACCTTAGCGTGCTATAACTTTTTTACTTTGTAAGAGTTTTTTTTTTTTTTTTTCTTGAGAAACAGTGTCTGTCGCCTAGTCTGGAGTTTAGTGGCACAATCATGGCTTACTGCAGCCTTGACCTCTTAGACTCAAGTGATCCTCAAACCTCAGCCTCCTGTATAGCTGGTACTATAGGTGTGGGCCACCAACACTCAGGTAATTTTAAAATTTTTTTTGTAGAGACGAGGTTTCGCTTGTTGTCCAGGTTGGGTTTTTTAGAAAAAAATTTTTTTTTTGAGGTGAAGTCTTCCTCTGTTGCTCAGGCTGGAGTGTGGTGGAATGATCTCGGCTCACTGCAACCTCTGACTCCTGGGTTCAAGTGATTCTCCTGCCTCAGCCTCCCGAGTAGCTGGGACTACAGGCATGCACCACCACACCCAGCTAATTTTTGTATTTTTGTAGAGACGGAGTTTCACCATGTTGGCCAGGCTGGTCTCAAACTCCCGACCTTGAGTGAGCCACTGCCTCTGGCCTTTATAAACTTTTTGACTCTTGTAATAACACTTAGCCTAAAATGCAAACGTACAGCCGTAGAAAAATATTTTCTTTCTTTATACCCTTATTCTAGAAGCTTTTTTTCTATTAAGTTTTTTTTGTTTTATTTTACTATTATTTACTTTTAAACTTTTTCGTTAAAAACCATGGCACAAACACACACATTATGCTAGGCCTACAAAAGGTCAGGATCATCAGTCTCACTGACTTCCACCCCCACTTCTCATCCCACCATTGTATCTGCTGTCTGTGGCTGACCAAAACATCATCATGTAGCACATGACTAGTGTGACAAGTGCTGTTAGATGTAAGGCCATGATGCTAAAGCATCACAGGAGGGCATCTAACCCAGATTGGGGATGTCATGGAAGGCCGACATCCTGAGTTGAATCCTACAAATGTAAAAACCAATAGGTAAAGAAGAGGAACAAAAAGTATTCCAAGACAAACTGAGGTCACATCTATGATCCTTGTCTTTATTGTGTCTGTTTAAAGTATCTACAGTAACCTGCATCAACTTAGTCAATGTATTAATACTAAATTTAGCTCCTTCAAAGCAGTCTGAACTGCGTGCTACATAAATTTCAGCTTCACCCAGGGAAGGGAAGGAGTGAAATTAGTGAATAGACAGTTACAGCAAAAGACAGAAACAAAAAACAAAAATTGAATAGCTGGTTCTAGTGAATGAGCAAGGACTTTGGTGTCAAACTGGCCTGGATTTGAATCCTGATCCTATTTGCTTGTAGCTGTATGATCTGGACAAATGACGTTGTTTCTAACCTTGATTTTCTCATCTGTAAGATGCCAATTGTAACTCCTAAGGATACTGAGGATTTTTTAAAATGGGCTTACAGTTCCTGACCAGTGGTTTGTGCCTAATAAATAACTTATTACAAATTGTTACCCAGTAAAAACCCTGAGACAAGAGTGAAAAAATAAAGCTAATTAATCCATTACTTGCTAACAAGCAAACTACATGCTTGAGAAAAGTACTCAACTTTTATGTTTTACTTCCAGACAGTAGTTTGATTAAAACAAACAAAAAAAATCACAGTCCAGGCATGTGGCTTACGGCTCACACCCTGGCTCTGGGAGGCCAAGGCGGGAGCATAGCTTGAACCCAGGAGTTTGAAACCAGCCTGGGCAACATAGATCCTATCTCTACAAAAAAAAATTGGCCCCGTGTGGTGGTGCATGCCTGTGGTCCCAGCTACTCAGGATGCTGAGGCAAGAAGATCGCTTGAGCCCGGGAGGTTGAGGCTGCTGTGAGCCGTGATCATGCCACTGCACTCCAGCCTGGACAACACAGCAAGACCCTGTCTCCAAAAAAAAAAAAAAAAAATTCAGTAAAAAAAATGCCGAAATAGCTTCAGAGTAGTTATGAACTGCTTCCCAAAAACCACTGTTTTGCACTTACCTGCAAGAATAGGAAAAACAAAGGGACTGTAAGGTGGCAGGATGGCAGAAACAAACAAGAGTAGTACACCTTGGAGTTTTTTTTTAAATATGGGTTGGGTTTTTGTGCTTTGGTTGATTTAAAATAAAATTTAAATGCCTTCAGCGTCTGTGATAGGTGCCAACATGAAGCTGCCGAGTTCCAGAGAAAGGGGGGACAGCTGATCACTAATCAGTGCTGCGAGACTATCAAAGGGCCCTTCAGGAGCTATCTGTTCTTTGTGTGTAAAGAGAGAACACTAGTGTACCCACCGTCTAGTTTAAAAATCAGGACTCAGCCTACACTTTCCACTAACCGCGATCATGGTTTTCAAACGGAGGACCAACGGCGCTTTGCCACTGGGCCACCACCTGGGCCCTGCAGAGGGCCTACCAGACAATGAATCAGCTCCCTTGGAGAGGCGCCTGCGACCGCCCCACCACCCCGAGAGCTAGAATTGAACCTGGGGGACCTCTGCGGCGCCCTATCACATGCCGTGGGCGCGCCACGCCTCCCCGAGGGCCGGGGGAGTCACGTGGGCGCGCGGCCCCGCCCCATCGCCCTGTCCGCGGCGAGGTGGGGCCTGGTGTTTGCCCCGGAAGTGGATGTCTTCCTCTGACAGCTGCTGATAAGTTGGCGGCGGCGAGGGCAGCGGCAGGCCGGGAGCAAGATGGCGTTGCGGCCAGGAGCTGGGTCTGGCGGCGGCGGGGCCGCGGGAGCCGGCGCGGGGGCCGCCGGGGGAGGCAGGTAGGTGTGAAGGACCAGGCAGGAACCCCCTGGCCTCCGCGGGGGCGGCGAGGGGCGCTTGGCGGTTATGGCGGTTTTCTCCAGCTCCGATTCTTTTCCTTGGAACTGGGTTGCAGGAGGAGGGTCATCCCCCAGGGACCCAGGACGAAAGGGGCGTGTGGAGCCCGGGTGCCCGACGCTTGTGTTCCGGGCTCATTTGGGGACGCCGGCCGCCTGGGGTCGAGCGGGGAGCGGGCGCGCGCCCAGTGTGGGAGGGGAGAGAAGATGAGGGTCCTCTTGGGGTGGGGGGGGGGGGTAAATCAGGAACCCCGACTCCGCTCCTAGTCCTGGCTGCCTTGAAGCGACCAGGGTCTTCCCTTTCCCTGGGCTTTCTAGACTTAACCAGATATGTTGGAGGGAGGGCTCTAAAAATCTGTTCACAAAGCTGGATGACTGTTTCCAAGGGGGTGTGTGTGTGGACGATTTGTCTCTTCCCCTTTTAGAGTGTCCTGTCCTCATTATATTTCCTTAACCCGCGACAAACGGCAGGAACATCTAAAGACCTCTGAATTAGTAATGGTCTTGAGATAGAGTTATTGTCTTGTACAGTAACTCTTAAGACTTGTCTGTCTCCTTTTTAAAAAGGCATTTAAAAACAAAGAAAATGCACTGTTAAACAGCAGTTGCGCATTTATTAGAACAAAGCTTCCAGACTCTTAGCCCTTAAACACATCTGCCCTCTGCCACATTTCAGCCAAGAACTGGCTGTGGTTCTTCTACCCAGAACGATAACGGAGATGTACATTTGCAAGTTGACAGGTTCATTATCATTTAAGGAAATATTTTATTCCGGGAAGTTTTCACTCCACTTCTATAATGACCTAGTCTGATTTTGTTTTACTAACCAACACATACAGCACACACATTTGGAGGTACCCTAAATTATCGTTGGAAATCGAAGTGTTAGGTTTTGTTTTGTTTTGTTGTTTTTTTTTTTTTTTTGTTTTTCCATGCAGTGTTTCAATTTCGGAGTCGTGAACACTACAAAAGTGTGAGGACCTTAAAGTTATCACCTCTTGCGGGTGCTTGTGTGTATGTCAGGAAACGAGCAGTGGCTGTTCAATAAACCACCTGTGTGCAACCCCATTTTTCATTTTCTCTGCACATCTTAGACTTAAGATTTTTAAACTTTTTGCTTTCTCTTTTGTTCTCTTCGTTGTTTCATTAGAGGGTTTTTAAAAAAATAAATACTTGGTATAAGCCAGTTTCTGGCTGGAGAAGAAACACATGTAATAATGTCCCCTCTATTTGTTTTGTTTTCTTTTTTTTCTTTTTTTCTTTCGTCTTGTTTTTTTTTTTTTTTTTTTTTTTCTTTTTTAATTTTTTTGAGAGGAAGTCTCGCTCTGTTACCCAGGCCAGAGTGCAGCGGCGCGATCTCGACCCACTGCGACCTCTGCCTCTGGGTTCAGGTGATTCTCCTGCCTCAGCCTCTGGAGGGATTACCCCCAGATGCGCGCCACCACGCCCAGCTAATTTTTGTTGATTGATCGATTGAGACAGAGTCTCGTTCCGTCACCCAGGCTGGAGTGCCGTGGCACGATCCCGGCTCAGTGCAACCGCCACCTCGCGGGTTCAAGCGATTTTCCTGCCTCAGCCTCTCAAGTAGCTGGGATTACAGGCATGCTCCACCACGCCCAACTGATTTCTGTGTTTTTAGTAGAGACGGTTTCACCATGTTGGCCAGGCTGGTCTCAAACTCCTGGCCTCAAGTGATCCGCCCACCTCGGCCTTCCAAAGTTCTGGAATTACAGGCGTGAGTCACCACGCCCGGCATCCTCTATTTATTTCCTATGTGTGATTACAGTTTCTAAAATATCCCTGGGTGGTATTAATTTGATCAAGTATATGATTAATCATGGCACCAAGTTCTGGGAAAATGTAAACTTAGAAGAATTGATATCTAGGCCCAAATTGTTATTTACTTAAAAAAAAAGGTTTTTGGGTGGGGAGGACCTCAGGTTCAAGTGCATTATTCCCTTTAGTTTATAGTATTTGAGTATCATTCGTCCATGGACGCAAATTTTTTAAATGAATATGGGTTGAATTTTGATAGAATGATTTTTAAATTTCCCTCCTTTGTAAATGTAGTAACATCTGTATTCTAAAACTGTAAACGATATATGGGAGAGAAAGAAATGGTTAAAATGATCCTTACCTTGAAAAATGTATGGTACATGTTACATATATTGGCAACTTTCTGAGACTGAGAAGCTGTATCCTCAATAGAAAAAGAAATACTATGTTTTTTTAGAGAGTTATGGTAAAGGCTGAAGCTATTTTATTTTTAATTTTCTTTTTGCCACCCACCCTCCCTGAAATTATTTTATAAGGAAACTAACATTATGGCAACCTAAGTATATTAGAAGAAAAAGAACAGGCAACTTCTCTACACCTTTAATGGAGAAAATCCATGAACTATAACTGACTATTGTTTGGATACTTCTCTCTATTCTGAGAGGCTAAGCAAAAGACAATAATGTTTTCCAAATTTAATATTAGCCTACTTTTGATTGGTGTCCTGAATGAGCTACTTTAGAATAAATGGTAGAGTTGTATAAATGGCAAAATTTGCCCAAGAGATGAGAAGTATAATTCCTTTTTTTTTTTTTTTTTTTTTAATCAAGTAAGGCAGAAAAAAAAAAAGTTGAAAGGTCTGGATTAGTCTGTAGTCATTGAATGCCTACATGGGTAAGGTACTGTTCTTGATGCTGTAATGAATTAAAAAGACTTCAAAACATGGTCCCCATCCTTGGAGAATGTACAAAATGACTGTGGTACAAAGTAAAAGAGAACAAAAGAGGTCACGTTCCTCTAGAATGTTATCATTTATGAACTTGTCTATTTTTTCCTATCTTTTACAAGCGTTTAGAGGGCTTCCTCATCTTTTCTTCTTCCACTGCTTCTAGCACATTTTTGCACATAAAAAACATTCTGTAAATATTTGTGGATTCCAGCTACATCAAAGGCAAAGAAGTGGTATTTCAGTTGGGTTACAATTAGAGGAAGAGGAAGCGGTCAAGAGATTGTTGTAGAGCTGGGAAGGCCTAGTGAACACTAAGGAAACAACGTACCTGCAGTGCCAGATGACTGTGGCTCCGAGTGGTGGTGAAGAGTTTTGTGAGATTATTTTATAAGGAAACTAACATTAGTTTCCTTATAAAACTGAAAAGTAGAGTTGTGCCCAAACTAGAGAGGGCCTTGAGTTTAAACTAAGGAAATTCAGTTTCAGGGAAATCATTCCATAGTTTTAACTCCAGGAGTGCATCTTGCTAAAGGACCGTTTAATTACTGAGTAATGGTTCATCATTTAGAAAGATGTCTGTCACTTGTGCTGCATCAGATGAATTAGAAACCAGAGTCTGGAGGAGGGGTGATCCATTAGTAAGTCTTTAGGAGTCTAGGCCTAAGAAGTGAAGGCTAGTGTCAAATCTAGGTTAGTAGCAAAGGTAACTGAAAAGGAGGGACGGATGAGATAGGTAAGTGACAGAGCTCTGCTTTCATACTGAGATATCAGTAATATATGAATTAGTGATTTCACCTTTGTAATTAAATTGTTGGTCATTTTGCTGCCCAGTTTTTTGCCAAGCTTTTACTGTCTTATTAATGCCTCAGCTGCTTATCTAACCAATCTTTAAGCATGTTGATATTAGTTGTCTAAACATTTCAGAGAAAGATACAAATTTTTCATAGGTCACTTAGCAGTTCGAGTTGCTAAATTCTTACCAAAGTCATGTTTGTCAGTAGTCTTACTTTTGTTTTTATTTTGTTTTCAAAGGAACCTTTATACATCTGTTTATGTATTTATGTCTATGTGATTGTCTTAGCTGAGACTTTGTCAGACTTGATTCTACATCCTCATTTGACAGAGGGGAAACCAGACAGGGGGTGAAGGAGATTGCACAGAGCTTCACAGTTACTTTATGGCAAAGCTGGAAGAAAGAAAATATAACACGAGTTTCCAATTCTTCTGAGCCACTAGACCATATGACTAATTTAAATGTTTAAGGCTGATTTTTAAAAACCTTGACAGCTTGATTACTTAAATGTGTTCATTGCTCCTAAATTTATCAATTTTAGCATATGAGTAATGTCTTTAAAAACTGAATACAGGCATACCTCATTGCAGTTAGCAGATACAGTGTTTTTTATAAATTGAAGGTTTGTGGCAACCCTGCATTGAGCAAGTTTATCCGCACAATTTTTCCACAACCTGTGTTCACTTCATGTCTCTGTCACATTTTGGTAATTCTCACAATATTTCAAACTCTTTCATTATTATTATTTGTTATGGTAATCTGTGATCAGTGTGTCTTTTATGTTACTGGTGTAATTGTTTTGGAGCACCACAAACCCAGCTCGTATAAGCCAGCAAACGTAATGGATAAATGTTTTGTGTAATCTGACTGCTCCACCTACCAGCTGTTGCCCTGTCTTCCTCTCCAAGGGCCTCCATATTCCCTGAGACATAACAGTATTGAAGTTAGGCCGATGAACCCTACAATGGCCTCTAAGTGTTCAAGTGAAAGGAAGAGTCGCACATCTCTCCCTTTAAATCAGAAGCTAGAAATGATAAAGCTTAGTCATTAAGTGTTGAAAGCTGAGGTAGGTCAAAAGCTAGGCCTCTTACACCAGTTAAACTAAGTTGTGAATGCAGAGGAAAAGTTTCTGAAGGAAATTAAAAGTCCTATTCCAGGAAACACAAGTGTTAAGAAAGTGAAACAGCTTTGTTGCAGATAATGAGAAAGGGTGAGTGGTCTGGATAGAAGATTAAACCACCCTTAACTTTCCCTTAAGCCAAAGCCTAATCTGGAGCAAGATCCTTAGTCTCTTCAATTCTGTGAAGGCTGAAGGCTGAGAGAGGTGAGGAAGCTGCAGAAGAAAAGTTGGAAGCTAACAGGTCGGTTTATGAAGTTTAAGGAAAGAAGGTGTCTCCATAACATAAAAGTGCAAGGTGAAGCAGCAAGTGCTGATGTAGAAGCTTTAGCAACTTATTCAGAAGAGCTAAGATCATTGATGAAGGTGGCTATGCTAAACAATAGATTTTCTGTTTTCTTTTTTTTTTTTAGACAGAGTCTCACTCTGTCACCCAGGCTGGAGTGCAGTAGCGTAATCTTGGCTCAGTGCAACCTCCGCCTCCCAGGTTCAAGTGATTCTTCTGCCTAGGCCTCCCCAGTGGCTGAGATTACAGGCGCGCGCCACCATGCCTGGCTAATTTTATATTTTTAGTAGAGATGGGGTTTCACTACGTTGGCCAGGCTGGTCACGAACTCCTGACCTGCCTTGACCTCCCAAAGTGCTGGGATTAACAGGCATGAGCAACCATGTCTGGCCAGATTTTCAGTGCAGACGAAGATGCAACCTAGGACTTTCCTAGCTAGAGAAGAGAAGTCAATGTCTGGTGCCAGAGGACAGGCTGACTCTCTTGTTAGGGCCTAATGCAGCTGGTGACTTTAAATTGAACCAATGCTCATTGACCACTTTGAAAATGTTAGGGCTTTTTAAAAGTATGCTAAATCTACTCTGCCTATACTCCATAAATTGAACCACAAAGCCTCAGTGACAGCACATCTGTTTACAGCATGGTTTGCCCATTGTTGAGACCAATTGCTCAGAAAAAAGATTCTTTTGAAAATATACTGCGTATTGACAATGTGCCTGGTCACCCAAGAGCTCTGATGACAATGCATAAGAAGTTTAATGTTCTCATGCCTGCTAAAACAACATCCATTCTGCAGTCCATGAATCAAGGAGTAATTTCTCCTTTCATCTCTTATTATTTGAGAAATTTATTTCATAAGGCTATAATGCCCATAGATACTGATTTCTTTTGATGGAACTGGGCACAGTAAATTGAAAACTTTCTAGAAAAGAATCACTGTTATAATTTTTATATTCTTTATTGTTGTTGTTGTTATTTTGGAGAGATGAGGTCTCACTATGTTGCCAAGGCTGGTCTCAAATTCATGGGCTCAAGCAATCCTCCCACCTTGGCCTCCCAAAGTGCTGGGATTACGGGTGTGAGCCACCAGGCCCAGCCATTCACTAGATTCTCTAAAGAGTATCTGGAAACCTTCTTTTCAGATCCTTGACTTCCAGATTAAGAACCTTTCTCACTCAGAAGTCTTCCTTGATTTGTCCCTTTTTCTTTCTAGGCTCAGAGAAAGAAGTCCCACTTCGTTTTCAAACCAGATCCATTTTGCTAGTTTGTTTGTTTTGTTTTGTTTTGAAACAGAGTCTTGCTCTGTTGCTCAGGCTGGAGTGCAGTGGCTCAGCAATCTCGGCTCACTGCAACCTCTGCCTCCTGGGTTCAAGCAATTCTCATGTCTCAGCCTCCTGGATAGCTGGGATTACAGGCACATGCCACCACAACTGGCTAACTTTTGTATTTTTAGTAAAGACGGTGTTTTGCCATGTTGACCAGGCTGGTCTTGAACTCCTGGCCTCAACTGATCTGCCTGCCTTGGCCTCCCAGAGTCCTGGGATTACAGACATGCACCCCCTCATGTGGCCCCCTTTTGCTACTTTGTGTGTTAATCCCATTTCCTTAAAAACCTTATCAATCACTAAGTATGTATTTTGTCTCTTAAATTTTTTCTCCCTAGGGTCTCTTCCTCTTTCTCTGTTGAAACTAACTCACTCAACGATCACCGTTTTTGAAAACAGTGATTTATTTTTTAATCTTTGTTCTCACCACTATTCTACAGCATTAGATGCTGGTAACTACTTCCTTCTTGAAATGTGGTCCTTCTTCAGTTATAACTCTGTTATAAGGACTCCCTTGGTTCTCAATGACCATTTCCTACTCAGTTTTCACTGTAAGAATTCTCCAAGTGTCAGGACTGGGCGCGGTGGCTCACACCTGTAATCCCAGCACTTTGGGAGGCTGAGGTGGGCGGATCATGAGGTCAGGAGATCAAGACCATCCTGGCTAACATGGTGAAACCCTGTCTCTACTAAAAAATACAAAAAATTAGCCGGGCATGGTGGCGGGTGCCTGTAGTCCCAGCTACTTGGGAGGCTGAGGCGGGAGAATGGCGTGAACTCGGGAGGCAGAACTTGCAGTGGGCCGAAATGGTGCCACTGCACTCCAGCCTGGGCGAAAGAGCCAGACTCTGTCTCAATAAAAATAAAAAATAAAAAAAATTCTCTATGTTTGTCCTTAGTTGTTTTGTTACTGGATATATATATTCATGCCCTTGGCTATTTCATCTACAACCAGAGCTTATTTTTTATTTTTTATTTTTTTGATGCGGAGTTTCACTCTTGTTGCCCAGGCTGGAGTGCAGTGGTGCGATCTCAGCTCACCACAACCTCCACCTCCCGGGTTCAAGCGGTTCTCCTGCCTCAGCCTCCTGAGTAGCTGGGATTACAGGCATGCGCCACCATGCCCAGCTAATTTTGAATTTTTAGTGGAGACGGGGTTTCTCCATGTTGGTCAGACTGGTCTCGAACTCCCAACCTCAGGTGATCTGCCCGCCTCTGCCTCCCAAAGTGCCGGGATTACAGGCGTGAGCCACTGTGCCTGGCCAGAGCTTAATTTTTTAACCTTTATTTATTTATTTGAGACAGAGTCTCATTCTGTCGCCCAGACTTAACCTTTATTTAAAAGAGCCTAGGCCAAGTGCGGTAGCTCACGCCTGTAACCCCAGCACTTTGAGAGGTCGAGGCGGGCAGATCATGAGGCCAGGAGTTCAAGACCAGCCTGGCCATCATGGTGAAATCCTGTCTCTACTGAAAATACAATAATTAGCAGGGTGTGGTAGTGCTCGCCTGTAGTCCCAGCTACATGGGAAGCTGAGGCAGGAGAATCACTTGAGCCTGGTGGGTGGAGAGGTTGCAGTGAACTGAGATCATGCCATCACACTCCAGCCTGGATGAGAAGAGCAAACTCTGTCGCAAAAAAATTATAATAATAAAAATTTTTAAAAGGTGTCAGCTTAACCCTTAGAAGAGAGCTTTCTTATGCTGTAAAGTGAGGACTTAGTGTTTAATGGGTACAGAGTTTCTGTTTGGGATGATGGAAAAGTTCTGGAAATGGATAGTGGTAATGGTTGCACAACATTGTGAATGTCCTTAATTATGCCGTGGAATTATACACTTAAAAATGGTTAAAATGATAGAATTTTATGTTGTGTATATGTTGCCACAATAACAATAAAACCTCTCACAACTTCATATAATATTAAAAATAAAATTAAACATTTTGAAGGCCCTCGGCCTGGTGCGATGGCTCACCTGAGGTCAGGAGTTTGAGACTGGCCTGGCCAACATGGTGAAACCCTGTCTCTACTAAAAATAAAAAAAAATTAGCCAGGCATGGTAGTGGGCAACTGTAATCCCAGCTACTCAGGAGGCTGAAGCAGGAGAATTGCTTGAACACAGGAGGCGGAGGCTGCAGTGAGCCAAGATCGCACTATTGCACTCCAGCCTGGGCAACAAGAGCAAAACTCTATCTCAAAAATAATAAATAAAATAAAAATAAATAAAGGCCCTGTACAATCTGCTTGCTTTTAAATCATATAGTTAACATTTAACCTACATTCATTTCTCCAAACATCCCTGCATCTCTGCCTCAGAGCTTTTGCTCAAAATATATAGTGTGCTTCTATTTTTCTTTAAGATTCAGCTCCAGAGCTACTTCTATAAAACTTCTCAAGGTATAGATTAAATTCATCTTTTTCTTCTCATCCCTATTAATAATTTTGACCTCGCTTATAGCAGTTAGCACATTTACCCTGTGGTATAGTTATTTGCCTGCATATGTGTATTTTTGCTTATAAGATTCCATCATTTCATGTTGTTGACACTCAATAGATGTTGACTGAATTGAATCTGAAGTCTCTCATTTTATAGATGGGGAAATTGGAATCCAGAGAGGACACACAGTGACAGAGCCAGGACTAGTTTCAGGGTCTTCTGTCTTCTGTTTCAACAAGTTTCCGTCTGCACTAACATAGTGACATGCATCCTATGGATGCTCTCAGTCTATTGATGTTAGACAATTCAGTATTGTGGTACAGAATAAACACCAGGTCCCATCTACGAGTCTTTCATCCATATAAAAAAGTACATTTGTTATTTGAAAATCTTTGTACATATGAAGATTATGATGTATTTTTATTCTGTTTTCAGCTTCATGTTTCCTGTTGCAGGTGGGATAAGACCCCCTCAAGGTATGTGAAAGTTTAAGTTTTGAACTTTTATTTTTCACTCTTGTGTTTCTGAATCTGGAATTAAATAAGTAAATAGAAAATAAGTTCTATTGCTGCTAAATAGAGTAAAATTTTCTACACTCTTAAACATATACGACAGCTACTCTTAAAATTTCTCAAAAATTATATAATTTTGGGAGTAATAAGGGTCACTCCTCATTTCTCCCAAACCTATATAAACATTACGTTCATAGATTGTTTAACCTCAGAAGTGAAAGAGACTTTTAGGACAAGAATGTTAAGGAACAGGTGATAAGAATGAAATGAGCTGTAATTCACTTAATGATGTCTTTCTCCTTCTGTCTAGTCTTCCGCTAGATTGTTAGTGCCATGTCTGTCTAATGCTCATCTAGCATTATCTCTAGCACCCAGCATGTTGATTTAACATAATAGGTTCTCTGTAGATGTTTGTTGAATGAATAAACGAACATCTTTAGTTGTTTCACACTGCTATTTTTTCTCTATATGATAGTATCTTCTTATAATCATGTTTTATAAATATAATTTTGAAATTAAAAGAGATCACATACTCTGATTCAGCTTAAAGTATTTAAGTCTCAGGATTTTGTTTGGTTTTGGTTTTTTATTTTTATTTTAATTTTTTGAGATGGGGTCTTGCTCTTTCGCCCAGGCTGGAGTACTGGTGGCACAGTCATAGCTTACTGCATAGCCTCGGCCTCCTAGGCTCAAGCATTTCTCCCACCTCAGCTTCCCAGGTAGCTGGGACCATAGGTGCATACCACCACGCCTGGCTAATTTTTAAATATTTTGTAGAGACACGGTCTCCTTATGTTGCCCAGGCTGGTATCAAATTCCTCGGCTCAAGCGATTCTCCTGCCTTGGCCTCCCAAAGCACTGGGATTACAGGCATGAGCCCCCATGTCATATAAGTCTCAGTTCTATTCCTAGAAATTTCTGTACTAAGTATACCTCTTCTCTCTTGGTCTGAGACCAGGACCCACCAATATCAATTCTAGCTTTATCTTCAAGGAAATAGTGGTGAAGGAATATAATTTTGACCCATGCTGCCGTGCAGCTGGAACACAACAGTGAAGAAGGAATAGATCTGCCTTTCTCTGGCTTTTTTTCCACTCACTTCTCCCACTCTGATGTATTCCCTCTCCCCTCACACCAAGCTGCTTCTGAAAACTGGCTCTTCTTAAAAAGCCAGCATTGATTGGTTGTCATAGATTTGCTGGAGAAACAGAGACTCATAGGTCAGCAGTAGAGATAAAAGATAAAGAGCAGCTCAGTAGCAGATGGTCAGTGGCTCATCCTGACTTTGTCTTCATTTATAATCAGTGATGGCGGTTGAGTTTCAGGCAAGTTTTTCCAAGGGTCAGTTGTATTCTTTTCATCGTGTTCACGTTTATGCATTATTTAAGCTATCTGTAATTAGATGTGTCCCAGATTGAGATCAAATGGTTTGAGGTCTTTTGTTCTTTAGGAAGGTATTACAGAGTTATGTGTTCATTATCATGGTTTGTTATTTTGCATTTCTATACATTTTCAAGTAAAAATACACCTATGGAGCGAAGGAACTGGACAAGAAGAGCTCTCAAAATGTTGCCTGATATTTTTTCTTAGGGAATTTGGAATTGGTTTGGAGATTTTTTTTAACAGTTTTTAGGATGAACTTTTGGATCATTTGAAGGCTTTAAATTATGCGTGCATCATTTCTGAAAACATATGTAAGAAACTGACAGCAAGGGTGGCCACAAGATCGTGAGTACTTGAATAGGAGACAGAGGAGAGAAAGAGACCTATTTTTTACTGTGTACACTTTTGTGCCTTGAAATATTATGCCAGATATGTGAGTTACTCATTCAGAAATAAAATAAAATCAATTAAAATGAATAAAACTTTAAGTCTAAAGAAATAAGACAGAAAACATCTTACGGTGGCTGTTTTCAATCTGTGTATTCTAATTCTCCCTGACACCTTGTGATCTTTGTACTTGGTGTTCTTTGGTCTGGAATATTCTTCCCAAATACCTGCATGGCTTGGTTCTTTATTTTCTTGAGGACCTTTCTGAGATACCACCCTGTTGGTGAAACTTTTGCTGATTGCCCTATGTAAAATAGCAACCACTCTATTCCCTCTTGCCCTGCTTTATTATTTTTTGGCCCTAGCTCTTATCACCACCTGACATGTACTTATTTTTTTGTTGTCTGTCTCTCCTGATTACAGTGTAAGCTCCGTGAGAGTGAAGACCTGGTTTTATTCATGGCTGTGTCCCCAGAACAGTGCCTAATATGGAGTAGGCCTCAAATACTTGAATAAGTGAATGGTCTACCTCAAATAACTGTTAGCCACAATGTGGATGTCCATGCTTCTGAAATTAGGCTAGGTTATAGATAACCTGGAAGGTACACAAAAGCCATAAGATAAACATGGTATGATTTCCTAGATCTTTAATTTTTCAAATCGACAGTTTGATATAAAGTTCCTTACGGTGGAACCAACATGGATGTAGTTTGAATGCAAAATTAGAGTGAAATTTGTGCTCAGGCTATGTAAGGATTTTGTTTTATTCACTTCTGTGT
Organism: Macaca mulatta; assembly: GCF_049350105.2. Lineage (NCBI taxonomy): Eukaryota > Metazoa > Chordata > Mammalia > Primates > Cercopithecidae > Macaca > Macaca mulatta. The sequence goes on from NC_133421.1 coordinate 46,674,557, forward strand.
ACCAAGCACATAGAACTATGCCTAGCATATGGTAGGCGTTTAGTATTTATTAAAATCCCAAAGAGATGTATATTCATTCACCTCTGCTCTTGGAAAAGTTTGGGAAACACTAGCCTAAATCATACTTTCATGATAGTTTTCTGCCATTGCACATACTGATGGCTACTTTGTGGTAACTGTTATATTACCTATTCATGTAAGAAAAAGGAAGAAGAATAACATTTCTTTGAGCATAGTAAGTATTAAACAGTTTTACAAATGAGAAACCAAGGCATAGAAAGAAGCAAATTGCCCAAGGTTCCAAAGAAGTATGTGGCATTTCTAGTTGGCTCCTAGAGTTCATGCTCCTGTTATTTTGTTAGTTATCTGCTGCTGTGTAACAGATTATCCTGAACTTTAAAAAGTAAACATTTTATTATTTTATAGTGTGTCTGTGGGTCAGGAATCTAAGAGTAGCTCTGCTGGGTGGTTCAGGCTCAGGACCTCTTATGAGATGGCAGTGAAGATGAGCCAGGCTTGCAGTCATCTGAAAGTTTCATGGAGCTGCTTCCAGGGTGGCTCACTGAGATAGATGGCAAATTCATGCTGCCTTTTCGCAGAAGACCTCAGTACCTTACCACATGGATTCTCCATAGGTCTTACTGAGTATTTCATAACGTGGCAGTGCTCCAGAGCGAGTGATCCGAAAGAACCAGGAGGAAACTACAGTGTCTTTTAAGAACTAGCCTCCGGGCCAGGCGCAGTGGCTCACACCTGTAATCCTAGCACTTTGAGAGGCTGAGGCGGGTGGATCACTTGAGGTCAGGAATTCAAGACCAGCCTGACCAAGACGGCGAAACCCCATCTCTACTAAAAGTACAAAAATTAGCAGACACCTGTAGTCCCAGCTACTTGGGAGCCTTGAACCCAGGAAGTGGAAGTTGCAGTGAGCTGAGATCATGCCACTGAACTCCAGCCTGGGTGACAGAATGAGACTCTGTCTCAAAAAAAATAAATAAATAACTGGCCTTCAAAGTTATATGCTGTCATTTCCACAGTATCCTATTGGTTATACTGGTCAGCCCCATTCAGTATGGAATGGAACAACACACGAGTGTGAATACCAGGAGACAGAGGTCACTGGAGGCCATCTTGAAGGCTGAGTACCCCAATTAGGCCATACTGTTTTTTAGTATGCATACAAATTCCATAGAAGAGATACTATCTTCATTTTACAGATGAAGTTTTGTAACTTGTTCAAGATCACACAGCTAAGTAAATGACGGAGTTGGAATTCATATTCATATCTGTCTCACTCGACCCTGTACTTTTTCCATTACACTCTGCTTCCTGCCAAGTAACAAGTCCTTTAGGTACTTATGGTTTTAAGAAAATAAACTTTAAAATACATTGACTTTAATAATGTCTTTACGTTTTCAGCAGGCCTGATGCCGATGCAGCAACAAGGATTTCCTATGGTCTCTGTCATGCAGCCTAATATGCAAGGCATTATGGGAATGAATTACAGCTCTCAGATGTCCCAAGGACCTATTGCTATGCAGGTACTTGCTGCTTTAGTTGGTTTCTTACAAAGTTATTGTTTGTTGTTATGTTTATATATCAAGAGCTACAGGCTAAGAGCTTAATGTTACAATTAGAAATAAGCATAAATAAATGACTTCCTTCAAACTAAAATGAAGATGTGTTCACCCTCCAAGAGTGAGGGAGAAGGCTAAGTGTAGTGGCTCACACCTGTAATCCCTGCACTTTGGGAGGCCGAGGCAGGCAGATCACTTCAGGTCAGGAGTTCGAGACCAGGCTGGCCAACATGGCAAAACCCCATCTCTACTAAAACTACAAAAATGACCTGGGTGTGGTGGCATGTGCCTGTAGTCCCAGCTACTCGGGAGGCTGAGGCAGGGCAATCCCTTGAACCCGAGAGGCGGAGGTTGCAGCGAGCCGAGATCATGCCACTGTACTCCAGCCTGGGCAACGAGGGGAGACTCCCGTCTCAAAAAAAAAGGCCTGAGGAAAAAAAGGTTTTTGCTTTTGTACTATTAACCAATATCTTTAAAGCCATATACTGTATTTCTTTTTTACCTAATAATTTATTTAGTTTTGCTTTTTTCAACTTTTATTTTAGATTCAGGGGACAGTCTGTAGGTTTATTACACTAATGTGTTGTGTGATGCTGAGGGTTGGGGTATGATGGAACCGATCACCTGGGTAGTGAGCATAGTACCAAACAGGTAGTTTTCCAACTCTTCCCCCGCTCTTTCTCCCCTCTTATAGTCTCCAGTCTTTATGTCGAGCCTGTCTTTATGTCCGTGTGCACCCAGTGTTTAGCTCCCACTTGTAAGTGAGAACATGTGGTATTTGGTTTTTTGTTTCTGTGTTAGTTTACTTACTTACCTAATACTTTAACATTTTCTATTTCTGTGTGTTTTGTTATACAGTATATACTTTTATACAGTAACACATGTATATAACTTATAAATAAGTAATATTAGGAGTTCACAACCAGAATTTTCAGTTGAAACCATTGTTGTTTTGAAGTCAATTATGCAAATAAAGCTTCTGTTTTGTGTTTAAATGGTCAGGAAAACTTCCAGTGTCATTTTTTATCCATCTCTAGAAGGAAGCAAATGGGAATACATTGAGATTTTGTAGGTTTTTAATTCACGTTAAGCTAGCTTTCACTAGGTTGTGCTGCAGAAACAGTCCCCAGATCTCCATGACTTACAAAAGTTTAGCCCTCACTCGTGATACATATCCTCATGTGTTGGTGCTGACTCTGCTCCATGTTTTCTTTATCCTAGGACCCTCAGCCAGGACATCCTAGGCTCTTGGCATAGGAAAAAGAGATGGCCAAACGCTGTGATGTCTTTTAAAGCTAACACCTGGAGGTAGCATATATTAGTCACTTCTGCTCACCAAAGTAATATGGCCTTAGCATCAGTAGAGGAGGAATATACCAGGAGGAATGTAAACCATATAGGGATATGTAGTCCTCTTAGAGTAAACGCAGCAAATGGCCAGGAGCGGTGGCTCACACCTGTTATCCCAGCACTTTGGGAGGCCAAGGCAGGCAGATCACAAGGTCAGGAGATTGAGGCCAGCCTGACCAGCAGGGTGAAACCCCGTCTGTACTAAAAATACAAAAATTAGTCGGGCATGGTGGTGCGCACCTGTAGTCCCAGCTACTCAGGAGGCTGAGGCAGGATAATCGCTTGAACCTGGGAGGCGGAGGTTGTAGTGAGCTGAGATCGTGCCACTGCACTCCTGCCTGGGCAACAGAGTAAGACTCTGTCTCAAAAAAAATAAAGTAAAATAAAAAAATAAGAATAAAGGCAGCAAATAACTAAAAACAATCTACTATAGAATACAATGTCTTTTAAATTAAAACTTCTAAGCTTACTACTGAATCTTAATAACAATTGATACAAATTTTAAATCATTAATTTTTACACTAAACATTATTTTATGCTTACACAATTATCTGAAAAATGTTTTTAGAGTTTGAACCAACCAAAAACAGTAAGAGTCTCTAATATGCAGAACAATAGGAAAAAAGTAAACTATGAGAGTTGATAGTGCCTTAATAATGTCCCTGAATATCAGAAGCTTGTGTATTAATGATGCTAAGACAAAGCAACCAAAGTCTTTTTCTTTAACCTTTACTCTTGCTGACAGGCATTATATTGTTTGGAAGATTCTGACCCCCTTTTTTTTTTTTTTTTTTTTGAGATGGAGTTTCACTCTTGTTGCCCAGGCTAGAGTGCAATGGTATGATCTCGGCTCACTACAACCTCCGCCTCCTGGGTTCAAGTGATTCTCCTGCCTCAGCCTCCCAAGTAACTGGTATTACAGGTGTGCGCCACCACACCCAGCTAATTTTGTATTTTTAGTAGAGTCGGGGTTTCGCCATGTTGGCCAGGCTGGTTTCAAACCCCTGACCTCCGGTGATCCATCTGCCACGGCCTCCCAGAGTGCTGGTATTAAAGGTGTGAGCCACCACATCCAGTTGCTGCTCACCATTTTTTTTTTAGAGTCTTGCTCTGTCGCCCAGGCTGGAGTGCAGTGGCGCAATCTCGGCTCACTGCAAGCTCTGCTTCCCAGGTTCACGCTGTTCTCCTGCCTCAGTCTTCCGAGTAGCTGGGACTACAGGCTCCCACCACCACGCCTGGCTAATTTTGTTTTTGTATTTTTAGTAGAGATGGGGTTTCACTGTGTTAGCCAGGATGGTCCCAATCTCCTGACCTCGTGATCTACCCGCCTCAGCCTCCGAAAGTGCTGGGATTACAGGCGTGAGCCGTTGTGCCTGGCTTGCTCACCATTTTTTAAGGCGAAAAACACCCAGATTTTATTTGCCACCCCCTGGCCGAAACTCAGTAGCCTTAATCAATCAGGGACATATATGAAGCAAACCCATTGGTCCTTTAGTTATCTCTTAATCTCTTAAGTCTTTGGAGATAAAAGTGATGATTCAGATAAAAGTCAACATAGAAATTTAGTCTCTTTTTTTTTTTTTTTTTTTTTTTTTGAGACAGTGTCTGGCTCTGTTGCTCAGGCTGGAGTGCAGTGGTGCAATCTCAGCTCACTGCAACCTCTGCCTCCTGGGTTCAAGCGATTCTCCTGCCTCAGCTTCCCAAGCTGCGTGCTAGGCGCACGCCACCACATCCGACTAATTTTTGTATTTTTAGTAGAGACAGGATTTTATAGTGTTGGCCAGGCTGGTCTTGAACTCTTGACCTCAAGTGATCCACCCGCTTTGGCCTCCCAAAGTGCTGGGATTACAGGCGTGAGCCATTGTGCTGGCCAGAAATTTAGTCTTGATGATTATTATATTATTATTGATTATTATAATATCTCGCTTCCTCAAAAAACATAAAAAGAAAACCCTCCTCATGATGTACAATACATTTTAAAATTATTATTCTGAAGCATTTCAAACATCTAGGCAAGTGTAGAGCACATGATGGACATGTGTAAACCTGTTGCAAACTGTTGTGTAATTCTAAGAAATAATAGAAATCGTTTGCCCAGTTCCCCTATTGGTAAAACTTGTAGAACTATAGTAACACAATCAGTGTATGGACATTGGCACAGCTGAGATACAGAACATTTCCATCTTCCCAGGGATCTCCTCACGTTGCCCTTTTGTAGCTGTACTCACTTCCTTCCTGCCCCACCTTACCCCTTTTGCATTCGCTAGTGTGTTCCCCATTTCTATAATTTTGTAGTTTCAAAAATGTTATATAAATTGAATCATTAACCTTTTGGATTTGGCGTTTGTCGCTTAGCATAATCCCTTCAGATTCATCCAAGTTGTTGCATGTATCAGTAGTTCATTTTTTTAAAATTGATGAGTAATAGTTCATGGTTTGGATGTATGACTGTTTAACCGTTTGCTCACTGAAGGACATCAGGGTTGTTTACAGTTTTTGGCTATTACAAATAAAGGTTTTTGCGTGAACATACCTCATTTCTTGGGATAAATGCCCAAGAGTACAATTGCTAGGTTGCATGTATTGCATTTTTGGTTTTTTAAGATGCTGCCAAACTTCTTTCCAGAGTAGCTGTAATATTTTACATTCCTACCAGCAGTGTATCAGAGGTTCAGTTATACTGCATCCTTACCTGCATTTAGTGTCATTATTTTTTGTTTAGCCATTCTGACAGCTATGTTTAATATCTCATGGTTTTAATTTGCATGGTTTTAATGTGCAGATGATGTTGAACATCTTTTCATGTGTTTATTTACCATCATTACATTTTCTTCAGAGAAATGTCTTTTCATAGCTTCTGACCATTTTCTAATTGCATTTTTTGGTATTTTACTATTGAATTTTGAGAGTTCTTTATATCTTTTAGGTACTAGTCCTTTGTCAGATATGTGGTTTACTAGTGTTTTCTTCTTGTCTTTAGCTTGTCTTTTCACCCTCTTAATGGGGTCTTTCACAGAGCAAAAATTCAATTTTGATGAAATTCAATTTACCAGTTTTTCCTGTTATGGATCATGCATTGGTATAACTCTAAGAGTTCATTGCCTTGCCCTAGATTCTGGAGATTTTCTCCTATGTTTTTTTCTAAAAGTTTTATGGTTTTCATTTAAGTCCATGATCCATTTTGAGTTAATTTTTGTATAAGATCTAAGACTTAGATTGAGGTTGTTTTTTATCTCTCTCTTTGTATCTATGTAAGTCTGCCCCAGCAACATTTGTGGAAAAAGCTATTCTGCTTCCATTGAAATGCTTTCACATTTTTGTCAAAAATCAGTTGGGCATGCTTGTATGTATCTTTCTCTAGGTTCTCTGTTCTGTGCTGTTGTTTTATGTATATGCCTGTTCCTTCACCGATAACACAGTCTTTGTGATGGTAGCTATACGATAAGGTTGAGTCCTCCTACGTTATTCTTCTTTCCAGAATTTATTCTGGTTTCTCTGTCTTTCCATATTAATTTTGGGATAATCTTGTCTATCTCTGGAAAAACTCTTGCTGGAGTTTTGATAGGCATTGTATTAAACCTCTATGAATTTAGGGAAAATTGATGTCTTTGAGAATTGACGTCTTCCGTCATAACAGTATGGGATGTCTCTTCATTTGTTTAGATCTTTGGTTTCTTCTATCAGCATTTATATAGTTTTCAGCATAAAAGTCACATCCGTGTTTGGTTAGATTTACATCTAAATATTTTGGTTTTTTGAGGAATTATGAAGGGCGTTTTTTAATGTCAATGTTCACATATTCATTGGTAGTGTATAGAAATACAGTTGATTGTATATGTTTGTTTTATATCCTTCAACCTTACTGAACTTTTTATTAGCTCTGGGAATTTTTTTGTGGATTCCCTTGGGATTTTTTATATAGGTAGTCAGGTCCTACCTTTATCAAATTTTAACATGCCACATTTGCTTTACATTTTTTTAAAGAATTCAAAAATACTTTCCTTCCTCTCCTTCCCCGGAGGTTGTTATCACTATCATGAATTCAGTGTTTATGGTTCTCGTATATATTTTTATACTACTTTGTCACCCAGGCTGGAGTGCAGTGGCGCGATCTCGACTCACTGCAACCTCCACCTCCTGTGTTCAAGCAATTCTCCTGCCTCAGCATCCCTAATACCAGGGATACAGGTGCCCACCACCTCACCTGGCTAGTTTCTGTATTTTAGTAGAGATGGGGTTTCACCATGTTGGCCAGACTGGTCTCAAACTCCTGACCTCAAGCAATCTACCCACCTCTACCTCCCAAAGTGCTGGGATTACAGGCATGAGCCACTGTGCCTGGCCATAATTTTATACTTTTATTATTTTATATATTTGTATACTTACGAGCAATATATAATATTTTCTAGGTTTTAAATTTTACGTATGTACCCTTCAACATCTTAACTTTTTAATTTAACATTGTTTGCTCCCAAGACTTATCCCTGTTGTAAAATTATGCCAAGTTCATTCATAGTAGCTGCTGTGTGGTATTTCATTGAGTGAATATATGTTGTTCTATTAACAGACATTTAAATTGCTTCTAATGTTTTGCTGTTTTGATCTCATTGATTTCTGAGTGTTCATTATATATTCTGGATTCTAATCCTTTGTAGTTACATGTGTTGCCAGTATCTTCTCCTAGTCGTTGGCCTCTCTTAATTTTGTTTATAGTGTCTTGTTGTGTAGAAATTAAGTCAGATGGATAAATCATTTTTTTTTTCTGTCTTATCTAAGACATTCTTCCTTACCTGTGTCTTCTTATTTTAAAAAAGTTAAGTTTCTTGTCTTTCTTGTCTTTTTTTTTTTTTTTTTTTTTTGAGACAGAGTCTCGCCCTGTTGCCCAGGCTGGAGTGTGGCGCAATCTCGGCTCACTGCAACTGCTGCTTCCTGGGCTCAAGCAATTCACCTGCCTTAGCCTCTAGAGTGACTGCAACTACAGGCATGCACCACCACGCCTGACTAATTTTGTATTTTTAGTAGAGATGGGATTTTACCGTGTTGCCCAGGCTGGTCTGGAACTCCTGGCCTCAAGTGATCTGCCTGCCTCAGCCTCCCAAAGTGCTGGGATTACAGGGTGTGAGCCAATGCGCCCAGCCTGTCTTTTCAGATTAAGTCTCTAACCTACCTAGAATTGTTCTTTAGAATCAGCGTGAGGTAGAAGGATGTAATTTTATTATGTTCCATTGTAGTCAGTTGTTCCCAAATCATTTATAAATAGCCCGTTTTTTATTTATTGATTTCTGTGATTATTCCTGTAATATTACACTTCTTTATGTGCTTTGGATTAATTTCTAGGCTCATGTATTTGTCTCATTGCTGCATCTGTCTTTCCTTGCGTCAGTAAATATCTTATGCCTTAATTATCTAGCCTGAGATAAGCATTGATATGTGGTAGTATGGATCATCCTCCTTCTTTTACAGAATTATAACTGATTCATGGTCCTTTGCCCTTCAGTATAATTTTAAGATCAACTTGTCAAAACAAAATTGTTGGGGTTCTAACTGAAATGGACACTTTTACTCTTTTAGTCTTAACTGTCATGCTATGCTTCTCAACTTATTGAAATCTTAAGTGCCGTCAGTAGTTTATCAAATGTATCTCAGATTTCTGAGTTCTTTCTTTTGTTATGTCATCCATTCAGTATGTAATTAAAGACTAGTATCTCTTAATCTTTTAGTTTATTTAGATTTCAAAAGTCTATAAAACTTAGTCCCTCCTTTCCAGGTGTAGGGGAAACACAAAATGCCGTTTAGTAAATTTGAATGTTCTTCAAGAGAGGAGTTTGTAAGTAAGAAGGCAATATGCATGACACGTTTCTTTCTTTCATTCTTTGTTATTTTTGTTGAACACTTTGCCTTATTTTTCATCTCTGATTTGGGTAGTTTCTTTTGTATTTTATATACTTTGGGTGAACTGAGTAAAAAAAAAGAAAAATTTAATTCTAGGACTGTGATCCTAATTTTTAGCAGCAAGAGAGCAATACTGTGATTTAAAATAAGTATACACAGCTATCTCCACCCAAGATTTAGAATAGAGAATGTTAGCAATAAAGCAATATTGTGTGTAACTCCAGTTGTAGAGTGCTAGAAACCCTTCAAAAGCATTCCAAGCTGGCCGGGCATCATGGCTCATGCCTGTAATTCCAGCCCTTTGGGAGGCCAAGGTGGGTGGATCACTTGAGGTCAGGAGTTCGAGACCAGCCTAGCCAACCTGGTGAAACCCCATCTGTACTGAAAATACAAAAATTAGCTCGGCGTGGTGGCACATGCCTGTAGTCTTAGCTACTTGGGAGGCTGAGGTGGGAGAATCACTTTAGCCTGGGAGGTGGAGGTTGCAGTGAGCTGAGATTGCACTACTGCATCCCAACTTGGGTGACAGAGTGAGACCCTGTCTCTAAATAAATAAATAAATAGAATTTAATGTGAATCCTCAATGTTTTTCTCTCCGGCATGGTTCAGTGGTTTTTGTATAAGCATGGAGAAGTTGATTAGTTGATTCTAATCAGGGGTGAAGTTTACCAGGAGACCATGTTAAGGAATTGACAATTAAGGGCATTAAGGATATTGACAAGGGCATTTAATATTGAACCCTAGAATCTAAATTGAGCAGGAAGGGAAGTGAGGATATAATGAAGATGATTAATCATGAGAAACGTGGCAAATTAACAGGTGGAACCTACAAAATAAGCCCAGGGAAAAAATAATAAATTAACAGGTGGGAGATATTAATGAGATAGGCGAATTACTGGTCTAGATGAGCTAGAAGGATCAGAAGTGGTGGTCAAGTGTCAGGATGCCTAACATTCAGATTTTGGACATGACACAGTCTTTGGTGCAGATAGATCACGGGTATTACCATGGAATGGGAAGCTGGAATTGTATGTTGGGCATGATTGTGATGAGGAGGCTAAAGACCTAGAAGACCACAGTGTTAGGTGAGTGATCCGTGTTGGTGATTGTTGACGTTACCAAGAGCAGTTGGGAGATAGAATGGAAGATAGCAAAGTCTGAAGTGTACAACTGAAGAGTGAGGAAGTTGAGGGTCAGTAGATGACGTGAACAAGATCGGAGAGTAAATGATGAAGTCTATTACTGAGAAATTAAAATGTATTCAGGTTTTTGAAGGTAGAGAGAGGAGAAAAGGTTTAGAAGAAGCAAGGAAGAATATTCCCCACTTACAGGAAATAGAAAAGTAGCAGTCTCCAAAATGAGAGTGTTTCACGGACAGACTTTAGTTAGGGACAGAAGGGGAACTTTTCAGGGAGAAGGTTGAGTAGTAGAAGAGTTTTCACTCACTAAAAATTAGCCATTTAACTATTATCATTGTCATCACTCTTAATATTAGATTTCGAACCAGGTGCGATGGCACATGCCTGTAGTCCTAGCTACTCTGGGGCTGAGGTGGGAGGATCTCTTGAGCTCAAGAGTTGGAGGCTGCCGTGAGCTGTGATTACACCATTGCACTCCAGCCTGGGTGACACAACGAGACCGTGTCCACTGCACTCCAGCCTGGGCAACAGCGTGAGACTCCGTCTCAAAAAAAAACAAAAAAAAAACAAAAAAAAAACATAATATTATTACATTTTGTGATTAGCTGTTGTGTTATTCTTATTTCTGGACACTTTAATAAACTTTATAATATTGTATTATGTCATTATTATTGAATATGTTTCTTTCATTTTCTATAAAAGTTTGACTATTAGGCCTTTGATAACATCAAAATATTCATTATCCTCTCATATATATTGGAAAATCAGATTTAATTTCATTTGTGGTATGTTTACCATATGCCAGCCTCTTACCTATTATTGCAAATATGAAAATATATAAGATATAATGCCTCTTCTCAAAGAGGATTAGTGAGCTCACAAGAATGTAATTTGTGGGCATATACTTCCATACTCACACACCAATCAGACTATTAGCAGCAGTCACCTCTGGGACAGTGAAGGGAATGGAGGGCTAGATATTAAGGGGAGCCTTCCATTTTTAGCATCTTTTAATATAATATGTTTATTTGCATATTTGCATCTTATTTGCATCTCTGCATCTTTTAATACAGTATATTTCTATTTTTTACAAATAAAAATATTAATATAGAATTTTTGAAAGTCACATTTTTGTGTGTGATAATTAAAGGGAGAAATTGTGTTTTCTAAGCCTTTGTCTGTTTCTTCTAGGCAGGAATACCAATGGGACCAATGCCAGCAGCGGGAATGCCTTACCTAGGACAAGCACCCTTCCTGGGCATGCGTCCTCCAGGCCCACAGTACACTCCAGACATGCAGAAGCAGTTTGCCGAAGAGCAGCAGTAAGAGATCACCAAAATTAAAGGATAACAAAGATACATTATAGCATCTATCTTAAGAATTGTCTAATAATCTCTAGTGAAGATTTGAAACTAAAACAGTCAAAAGTTGTCTTTAAAACTCTTGGCCGGGCGTGGTGGCTCATGCCTGTAATCCCAGCACTTTGGGAGGCCAAAGCGGGCAGATCACGAGGTCAGGAGGTTGAGACCATCCTGGCTAACACGGTGAAACCCCGTCTCTACTAAAAAATACAAAAAATTAGCCGGGCGTGGTGGTGGGTGCCTATAGTCCCAGCTACTCGGGAGGCTGAGGCAGGGGAATGGTTTGTACCCGGGAGGTGGAGCTTGTAGTGAGCCAAGATGAGCCACTGCACCCCAGCCTGGGCGACAGAGCAAGACTCTGTCTCAAAAAAAAAAAAAAAAAAAAACTCTTAAGGCCTGGCCCAGTGGCTCATGCCTATAATCCCAGCACTTTGGGAGGCTGAGGCGGGCAGATTGCTTGAACCCAGGAGTTCGAGGCCAGCCTGAGCAACATGGTGAAACCTTGTCTCTACAAAAAATACAAAATATTAGCTAGGCTTGGTGGCTCATGCCTGTAGTCCCAGCTGCTCAGGAGGCTGAGGTGGGAGGATCACCTGGGCCCCGAGATTGAGGCTGCAGTCAGCCGTGATCATGCCACTGTACTCCAGCTTGGGTAACAGAGTGAGACCCTATTTAAAAACAAAAACAAAAAAGCCTCTTTAAAATACCATTATTACAAGTTTAGAGTCAAAAAGGACCTTAGAGATCCTCTAATTCAACCCTGTTGTTTTATATCTAGTGAAAGTGAAGTCCAGGAAAGTGAAACAACTTGTCAGTCCAGGTAACACAGTTACCAGCAAAGCCTGAACCCAAAGTCAGGCCTCCTGATTCCCAGATCATTACTCTTTCTCCTGTATGACACTGCCTTCCCAAGCAGGTTCTTGTTTAATATGCAGAGCAAAGTGTGTTCTTACGTTTGTCTGCCTGTTTTTTGAGAACACTTTTGTATGCAAAAGCTTGTTTCCTCCTCTTGCAAATTAGATGAGAAATAAATTCATATTCATAATTTAGGTAAATCATTATTTAGACTCATGTCAAATATTTTGGAATTAATGTAGTGAGGAAACAGGATTGTCATAAGAAAACTAGATATTTAGCAATGAAATTTACACTTCTAGAAGTGCAACATGATATTGCTGAAACTGTTAGAAATCTGAATATAAAACAGTGTATAATCCTGGGAGCTTGTTTTTTATTAGGTCATTTTTCCTTCAGGAAACGATTTGAACAGCAGCAAAAACTCTTAGAAGAAGAAAGAAAAAGACGCCAGTTTGAAGAGCAGAAGCAAAAGCTCAGACTTTTGAGCAGTGTGAAACCCAAGGTAATACTTCAATACTTCTCTTCACCCAGAACATACACACCCTGAATGTGCCTCTTCCCACTCATTGAGTGGATGTCATCACTGGGGCACCAGCCCAAGCTGGGGCTGTGATTGACTCTTCTCATTTCGGTTTATCTAATTCCTAATGTGAAGGATTTTTCATTTTCTGTGAAGATACACTGTTATTGATGAGAATAGGGTATCAGCCATTATCTTCTCAACTCTTTTTTAGTATCATGGCAATATTTGTAATCTTTTTCTTGGAAAGCAGTAATCCTGAATTCAGTGATATTTCATATTTCTCTTAGAGCCTTCACAGGACACTTAATATCAAACAGGTCTATCCTGAAGTATTTATATATTGGCCTTGTAATGTTTTTATTTTCTGTAGAGTGTCATTGTTTAGTCATTTACCTATTTTTCTGACTTGGAGAAGTCATCATCAGAAGTATGTGGTAAAAATATTGGAAGTAGATGAGTATCTGTGCCTTTCTTAATTTGGGAGGGTTTAGGATAGAGTGAGGGATAAGTAATGAAATATACATCTATTTGTTGTTTCTTAGACAGGAGAGAAGAGTAGAGATGATGCTTTGGAAGCCATAAAAGGAAATTTAGATGGGTTTTCCAGAGATGCAAAAATGCACCCTACTCCAGCATCGCACCCCAAGAAACCAGGTAGTTTTAAGAGGCATTACATTTTTCTTTTCTTGGAAGGTGATTTACGTAGTCCCTGTTTCTTTACCTCGCCATTATATGTGTGTGTGAAAAGTCAATGCAGAACTCTTCCTTCAAGCTAAGTACAGATTTGGATGTTCTCAAATGTGCAGTGGCTTAAGAGCTGTAGTCTGGATAACAACTGTCTTGGGAGGGAAAAAAACCTGTCTTCTAATTAAATGTCAGTACGACAATTTCACCTGTAAGTTTTCTGTATATAAATATATTAACATTAGTAAAATCTATTCAATCAGAGCAAATGTAATAAATGAGTTTACCATTTAATTCTCATTGTTTTACAGTAATTTTATGAACTAGTTCTGATTTCATTACTTAATGTGATTAAACTTATAAATTCTTAAAATGACTCGTTTCTAAAAATCATGGGTGTAATAATGCTCTTCTTGAAATTTTAGTTTCTCTAATGCATTTCTTTGTAATTTTTATCATCATTTATTGTCAGGTAAGCAAAAAGAAATGTACCTGTTTCAGAAAGCAGGGTAAAGGGATTGGGGGGTGGCGTTTGGTTGTTCTTTTGAACATTTGGCAGTTCAAATGAGTCTTGTATTTGCATAATTGTTACCACATTGTTTTTAAAAATTCAACATTTCAAGTCGGGCGCTGTGGCTCATGCGTGTAATCCCAGCACTTTGGGAGACTGAGGTGGGTGGGATCACTTGAGGTCAGGAGTTTAAGACCAGCCTGGCCAACATGGTGAAACCCTGTCTCTACTAAAAATACAAAAATAGGCCAGGCACGGTGGCTCAAGCCTGTAATCCCAGCACTTTGGGAGGCCGAGATGGGCGGATCACGGGGTCAGGAGATCGAGACCATCCTGGCTAACATGGTGAAACCCCATCTCTACTAAAAAATACAAAAAACTAGCCGGGCGAGGTGGCGGGTGCCTGTAGTCCCAGCTACTCGGGAGGCGGAGGCAGGAGAATGGCATAAACCCGGGAGGCGGAGCTTGCAGTGAGCTGAGGTCCGGCCAATGCACTCCAGCCTGGGCGACAAAGTGAGACTCCGTCTCAAAAAAAAAAAAAAAAAAAATTATCTGGGCATGGTGGTGCGTGCCTGTATTCCCAGCTACTCGGGAAGCTGAGGCAGGAGAATCACTTGAACCCGGGAGGCGGAGGTTACAATGAGCCGAGATCATGCCACTGCCCACTCCAGCTTGGGCGTCAGAGCAAGACTCCATTGCAAAAATTCAAAGTTTTGACATTTTATCAGCTGATTTCAAGAAAATGTACCTAATAGGTGAACAGTTTTCATAAATCATTTAGGCAGCCAAGAAAGTACTACCTTCTGCTGGAAAATGTTACATTGATAAATTTTATCTTGAACTCTTGTATTATAGTACCTTTCATGGTTGATATCAAGAAGGAATAATCACAGGCATAGTAACCAGTTCTTGATTTTCCGGGACAACTTTTACTCTGTTCTGTTAATTTCACTTAAGATTCCCATTCCAAAAGTATGCCCCAAAATAAAATATACAAGATTGAAAAGAAAACAGATATTAGCAATCAGGCTGAGATTAGAAAGGAAAAATATACCTAAAAATGAAAATTATAAGTTGAATAAGCTAGTCAAGGAGTAATTCAAGAATATATATTGGAAGTTAATACTAAAACTGGACCTAGGCTGGAGGTTAGGAAAAGGAGAGAAAGGCAGTCAGGAGTTCAAGACCAGCCTGGCCAACATGGTGAAACCCCATCTCTACTAAAAATACAAAAAATTAATTGGGCATGGTGGCACATGCCTATAATCCCAGTCACTTGGTAGGCTGAGGCAGGAGAATAGCTTGAACCTGGGAGATAGAGGCTGCAGTGAGTCAAGACTGCGCCACTGCACTCCAGCCTGGACGACAGAGTGAGACTCCATCTGAAAAAAACAAAAAACCAAAAACCTAGTCGTAAAGTATTTATAAAAAGAGTGTCCAGCCATTCTACCACCAAAGGCACCTTTTAAATTTCTCTTTATAGATTGTTTATCTAAAATGCTGAATACTGAATATACAAACTATATTGATCATATAAATTTTTTTTTTTGAGACAGGGTCTCACTCTATTGCCCAGGCTGGAGTGCAGGGACATGATCACAGCTCACTGCAGCCATGACTTCCCAGGCTCAGACAATCCTCCCACTTCAACCTCACGAGTAACTGGGACCACAGATGCACACCACCACACCTAGCTAATTTTTGTATTTTTTGTAGAGACGAGATTTCACCATGTTGCCCAGGCTGGTCTCAAACTCCTGGGCTCAAGCAGTCCACCTGCTTTAGCTTTCCAAAGTGCTAGGATTACAGGTGTGAGCAACTGTGCCTGGCCCATCATATAACTTTTA
Organism: Macaca mulatta; assembly: GCF_049350105.2. NCBI lineage: Eukaryota > Metazoa > Chordata > Mammalia > Primates > Cercopithecidae > Macaca > Macaca mulatta. The sequence continues at coordinate 46,690,299 of NC_133421.1, forward strand.
TACTTCTTTTTAATCATACACATTAGCTGCTAGAGTTGGTATGGGCCAAAATATATTCCACATAGAATTCACACATTCTAGCCAAATGCAAAGAAACGTTGGTTTGGTCATTATAGTATATCCCAAGTAAATAGTCAGGGTCCATTTAAAAAATATTTTAAGTAGCTGGGAACCCAAATTGAGAACCTAATTGTTGGGAGACTTGGAATATAATGTGGGAGGGCTTTTTCTTTTTAAAACAAACTTAATTAAGGCAATAATTTTGCATATTTTGCATCTTCTTAGAACTTTCAGTGCATCCAGGTTTTGTTTCATTGATCCTAGAGAGAGGAAAGAAGTATGCAGGGTCTCCATTTTTCAAATGAGAGCCATTTCTTAAAAAAAAAGACTACTCCTAAGCTTCAAGTCAGTGAAGAAAAAAAGACTACTTATTGTGACAATAGACTTTAGTCATATTAAAGCAATTCAAAGTAATTTAAAATGTGGGGAGGCTGGGCGCAGTGGCTCACACCTGTAATCCCAGCACTTTGGGAGGCCGAGGTGGACAGATCACCTGAGGTCAGGAGTTCGAGACCAGCCTGACCAGTCTGGAGAAACTCCATCTCTACTAAAAATACAAAATTAGCCAGATGTGGTGGCATATGCCTGTAATCCCAGCTGATATTCAGGAGGCTGAGGTAGAACCCAGGAGGTGGAGGTTGCTGTGAGCGGAGATCACGCCGTTGCACTCTAGCCTGGGCAACAGAGCGAGACTCTGTCTCAAAAAAAAAAAAAAAAAAAATCTGGGGCCAGGCGTGGTGGTGCACACCTGTAATCCAGCTACTTGGGAGGCTGAGGCAGAAGAATTGCTTGAACCTGGGAGGCAGAGGCTGCAGTGAGCTGAGATTGTGCCACTGCACTCCAGCCTGGGTGACAGAGCTAGACTCCATCTCAGAAAAACAAAAACAGAAACAAAACAAAGAAGGTGAGACGTGGTGGCTCACATCTGTAATCCCAAAACTTTGGGAGACCAAGGCAGGCAGATCATGTGAATTCAGGAGTTCGAGACCAGCCTGGCCAATATGGTGAAACCCTGTCTCTACTAAAAATACAAAAATTAGCCGGGCGTGGTGGTGGGCGCCTATAGTCCCAGCTACTTGCGAGGCTGAGGCACGAGAATGGCTTGAACCTGGGAGGCAGAGGTTGCAGTGAGCTGAGATCATGCCACTGTACTCTAGCCTGGTTGACAGAGGGAGACCCAGTCTCATATAATAATAATAATAGTAGTAGTAACAATAATACATGTAAAGATGCAACAATAAAATAGTATTGTTAAAGAGCTTCATGTTAAATGTAGCCCCAGTCGAGCAGGTTCATTACATAAGTGAATTTTACATTTAATAATAAAAAGCCACAGTGACATTTGTATCATTTAGTGCCAAAAATCTTTTAAAGGTAGTCGTAGTCTTCAGGCAGGGTTTACTTTCTTAAATTGACTGTTATTGTTTGATTCAGCACTTTATATATCCTAATGTTGATGCTTTTCACAAGAAAATATCACCTTAATAATGTGTTTAATATTCTTGTCTTGGCCAGGCATGGTGGCTCAGCCTGTAATCCCAGTGCTTTGGGAGGCCAAGGTGGGTGGCTGACCTTAGGTCAGGAGTTCAAGACCAGCCTGGCCAGTACGGTGAAATCCCTGTCTCTACTAAAAATACAAAAATTGGGCTGGGTGTGGTGGCTCACACCTGTAATCCCAGCACTTTGGGTGGTGGAGGCGGGCAGATCACAAGGTCAGGAGTTCGAGACCAACCTGGCCAATATGGTGAAACCCCATCTCTACTGAAAATACAAAAATTAGCCGGGCATGGTGGTTGCTACTTGGGAGGCTGAGGCAGAAGAATTGCTTGAACCCAGGAGGCGGAGGTTGTCATGAGCCAAGATCACGCCATTGCACTCCAGTCTGGGCGACAGAGCAACAGTCTGGGTGACAGAGCAAGATTCCATCACACACACACACACACACACACACACAAATTAACTGGGCATGGTGGTGCGTACCTGTAGTCCCAGCTACTCAAGAGGCTGAGGCAGAAAAATCTTTGGAACCTGGGGAACAAAGCAGAGGTTGCAGTGAGCTGAGCTCATGCCATTGCACTCTAGCCTGGGCATCACAGAGAGATTCTATCTCAAAAAAAAAAACAAGTTCTTTTGTAATTTTTATTCCTCATATGGTAACTTTACTGAAATATGATCTATGCAAGTGTGTGGATCAAGCATGATATTTCAAAAATTACAGGTTTGTATTGTGCATTATTTCTTACTGAATTTCTTAATAAATAATGAAATTTAGTCATCATGGTATATATCTGTCCAAAATGTATTCAGCACTATATAGGTAGGTTTTCTTACATCTGATGTGTATTGGTTTGAGATAATATTATCTAGATAAACAGATCATTTTGACTTCAAAAATAATCGTCACTTTGATGTAAAGCATCAATGGTCTCAGGGGAAAAATTATTAATCTAATGAAAGAAAGAAAGACTGTCAAGGCCAGGAGCTCGAGACCAGCGTGGGCAACATAGTGAGACACCATCTCTATGAAAAAAAAAGAAAGGAAGAATTAGCTGGGTATGCTGGCATGTACCTATATTCCTAGCTACTCAGGAGGCTGAGGCTGGAGGATCGCTTGAGCCCAAGAGTTTGAGGCTGCTATGATTATGAGCTGTGAGCATGCCACAGCACTCTGGCCTAGGTCCTGTCTGTGAAATAAATCAATAGATACATACATTTTTAGTTTTGCCTTTTTTGAACCACATGCAAAATAGCTATTAAAATTCCCCTTTAGAAAGACATAATATTGTGTATAGACATCAAAGTATTTTACATGCATCATATAATTCCATTTGACTATTGTTACTTGTTATTTCTTGTTCACCTCCCTGTTTATGTTTCAATATATTCTTTTGCAATTGTACTACATCTTAATTCCTTTTTCTCTGTTGGTTTCCATTTTTGTGTGTTTCATTGCCATTTTCCATTTTGCAGATTGCCCCACATCATCTCATTCTACTAAAACTGTCTCCCCATCACCTGCCTTTCTTGATGAAGAAGAATTCAGTGACTTTATGCAGGGACCTGTTGAAGTTCCCCCATGTGGGCCTTCTTCCACGTCCCAGCCCTTTCAGTCTTTCCACCCCTCCACCCCACTTGTCCAGTTGCATACACAGAAGGCTGGGACACAGCCTCTCCCTCCAGGTCAGAGTCCAGTGCCTTTTGCCTTACATGGTGTCCCTGGGCAAATTCCTTACTTCTCTACTGCTTCAGCCTCACACAGTGTACCAAAAGCAGGTAACTCTTAGCATTATTAATGAAAATATTCTTAAGATATCCTGGGATAACTTATTTATGTTATATAAGTAGAATAATCCAGTGATGTTGGCAAATAAACATGTACATGAATGTATGACTGCTGTTGAAATTCAACAAACAAGTGTTCTAGATTTTTAAGTTCTGGGGTCTTCACATTCCGGAAAGGTGATTTAAAAGTTTTGCTCCTCAAGTAGGAGCACTTTAAACTGCCTTATAACTTTAAAAGAAATCTTCTGATTTTTCTGGAAGATTGTTGTTTGGGAGATTCACCAATATCATTTTCTTAAGAATAAGGAGCTAGGAAAGGCTTCTTTAGAAAGTACTCTTTCAGCTTCAGTGACAGGGCACTTGGGGGCAGAAGCCCGGGTTGTTCATTTACTATCAGTTTGTCCTTGATGTGCCTTAGATTTTGTCATCTGTAAAATGAGTAGAGACAGCTACACATCCTGGCTGGAGACAGGGTGCTGGGAGGGATCTTGGCAGACATGTACTCAGTCCAGACTTTCTCATTTGATGGATGTGAAAACAGACCAAGAGGTGATGATGATGTCACTGGCCAGAGGCCTCCCTAGGAGTTAGTGAAAGTGTTATCTTATGTAGGTTGTCAGATTTCAAAGGTAGTGCTCCTTCTTCCACTATACTCTTCCACCTACTGTCTCATAGAATTCTTTAGAATCACAGTAGATAATTATGTTTACATTCTCTAAAATCTCTAATAGTCTCTCAAGTCCTATACAAATGTGCAATAATTGAATTATTTCAACGTTTACATTTTTTTATTTTTTGAGACAGAGTCTTGCAGTATCGCCCAGGCTGGAGTGCAATGGCTTGATCTCAGCTCACTGCAACCTCCGCCTCCTGGGTTCAAGTGATTCTCCTGCCTCAGCCTCCCGAGTAGCTGAGATTACAGGCACCTGCCACCATGCCTGGCTAATTTTTTGTATTTTTAGTAGAGGTGGGGTTTCACTATGTTGGTCAGGCTGGTCTTGAACTTCTGACCTTGTGATCTGCCTGCCTTGGCCTCCCAAAGTGCTGGGATTGCAGGCTTGAGCCACGGCGCCTAGCCACAGTGTTTACATTATATGTGGCAGGGCCTCCCTTTAGAATATGGAGATGAGCTGGGCACCGTGGCTCACGTCTGTAATCCCAGCACTTTGGAAGGCTGAGGTGGGTAGGTCACCTGAGGTCAGGAGTTCGAGACCAGCCTGGCCAACATGACGAAACCCTGTCTCTACTAAAAATACAAAAATTAGCTGGGCTTGGTGGTGGGCGCCTATAATCTTAGCTACTCAGTAGGCTGAGGCGGGAGAATCGCTTGAACCTGGGAGGCAGAGGTTGCAGTGAGCTGAGATCGTGCCAGTACACTATAGCCTGGGCGACAAAGTAAGACTCTGTCTCAAAAAAAAAAAAAAAAAAAGAATATGGGGGTGGAGATGGATGATTGAAAAGATTAGACATGTACACATATACAGTTATATATAAATAATCCTTCGTGCTGTTTGTTTAGGCCCTTCCTTGGAGGAGAAGTTCCTAGTATCTTGTGATATAAGTACATCTGGGCAGGAACAAATTAAATTAAATACTTCTGAAGTTGGCCACAAAGCCCTAGGCCCAGGTTCCAGTAAGAGCCATCCCAGTGTAACGGCCAGTAACGGGGGTGCTGTAGATGGATGTGTAAGTGGTACCACCACTGCAGAGGCAGAAAAGACTTCAGATCAAAACCTGTCAATTGAAGAGAGTGGTGAGCTCGTGAAACATTCAGCAAAAAACTTGTTTAACCAAACGTTGCTCAAATGCTAACACCTTAAGCATTAATCTTCAAATGAATGCTGCTTGATTTTGCTAATTGAAATTTTGCTTGAAATATATTTAATGCATTCCTTTCTCCAATTAACCCCTAAGATTTTGCTCTGAATTCTTTCAACACACTGTTACTCGTTTTTTAAAATGATTTTGATAACTGGTTTTCTTAATTGGAATCATTTCTGATTTAAAATTTTCTTTCCTTTTATTTTATAAAAACTCTCTTTTTTTCCATTTATACTTTTTCTTCTTCCATAAAGGTTGAAAAGTTAAAATGTAACTGGAAAAGTCACCAATGAGAATATAATCTTGCTTTGTCTACAATAAATCATATGCACCACTGCCTAAAATATCTAAATTTTATAAATTCAACCCTCAGAAATGAATTAGAATGTGGGCAGCCTAGGAGGCAAACTTTTGGGAGGATATTTCACTGGACAAAAAGCCCCCAAAAGTCCTGTATATTTAAAACATCTGTATCATATGTAGATTAAAAAAAAAAAATGAAACTTTGCAAAGAAGCACTAGTAAAAACTGCAAGTAAAGCTTGGACAATTAAATATTTTTAGATACATAATTTTAAACTATCATCTATCATTTTTTTCCTTAATTTGTAATACATGTTAAATGGTGCAAGGCTTATATGATTTAGAATATTGAATTGATACATTTTAGATTTTGTATAATTTACTCTTTAGGACATAATTAACGTACAAGAGTTGCTTAGAAACCAAATATTTTATTCTGAATCTGGGGCAGGGGGGACCAAATATTTTAATTGTATTGGTGACTTTTTTTAGTGTCTCCAGCCAATGCTGTTTATAAAGAACCATGACTCAGTGTGATTTCACCATCTTCTCCATGGACCACTGTATACATTGATGTTTCTTATCTTCTAGGTGTGGGAGTATTTCCCTCACAGGATCCTGCTCAGCCCAGAATGCCTCCTTGGATTTACAATGAGAGTTTGGTTCCAGGTAAAAAAGCCCAGGATTCCCATCTGGATATTTTGCTATAAAGATTGTAAATGTAGTTGTAAATATTTACTGTCGTAGTTACAAAATATGCAGGAGGAATTGTGACTTTTCTTTTTTTCTTAAAGAGTACAGAAATTAAATAAATGTCGTGTTTCATAAGACTGCCTCATGTATGGAATAACTATATAAATGAAGGAGAATAGTTTTGTGTTAATGTTTTATCAGCCATCATACTTCAATTTCTAAAAGCTCTTATAGATTTATTATGCTTTAATGGACATTATCAAATATTCAGTTCAGCGATTAATAACATCAAGAATTTTACTAAAATATTTAATGTCATTTTCTGAATTCTTAGTTTATATTTTTAAAAATATTATTTCTATGACTTATTTGTCATGTAATACTATATGAAATAAAAGACCATGTGGGATCTTTTTTTTCCACGTTGGAAGATGTGAAGGATAGTGTTTACTTTTTTTTTTTTTTTTTTTTTTGAGACAAGGTCTTACTATGTCACCCAGGCTGGAGTGCAGTGACACAATCTTGGCTCACTGCAGCCTTGACCTCCCCAGGCTCAGACAATCCTCCCACCTCAGCCTCTCTAGTAGCTGGGACTACAGGTGCGTGCCACTACGCCCAGATAATTTTTGTATTTTTTTGTAGAGACGGGTTCTCACCGTGTTGCTCAGGCTGGTCTCAAACTCCTGGGCTCAAGTGATCTACCTGCCTCGGTCTCCCAAAGTGCTGCGATTACGAGTGTGAGCCACTGCACCCGGCCTACTTTTTCTTTACATATATTTTTACTGCTGAGCCAAAAAGAAAAAAAAAAAGAAAAGAAAATCCTTAAAGTGCATTTTCTTCTTTAAACCAAAAAAAATTTATTTTTAATTTTTATGGCTACATAAGTGTATATTTTTATGGAGTACATGAGATATTTTGATACAGACATGCAATATGTAATAATCACATCAGGGTAGATAGGGTATCCATTACCTCAAGCATGTATTACTTCTTTGTGTTATGAACGTTCCAATTGTTATTTTTTTCTTAAAATAATTATTTTAATGAAGTATTCAAAATAATTTTAAACATCTGATCAGTAAGATTAGACACAAATGAGTATGCTGCACAAATTATTGTTGACTGTAGCTACCTTGTAGTGCTATCAAATTCTAGATCTTATTCCTCCTATCCAACTATATTTTTATGCCTATTAACCATCCCCATTATTCCCCCCTCCCCACTACCATTCTCAGCCTCTGGAAACCATCATTCTATTCTCTGTCTCCATGAGTTCAGTTGTTTTAATGTTTAGCTTCCACAAACAAATGAGAATATGTGAAGTTGGTCTTTCTATGCTTGACTTATTTCTCTTAATATAATGTCCTCTAGTTCCAACCATGTTGTTGGAAATGACAGGATCTCAATTTTTTTATGGCTCAATTTTGCTCCACTGTGTATATGTACCACATTTTCTTTATCCATTCGATAAAGTGTCTGTCAACGGACACTTAGGTTGCTTTTGAATCTTGGCTTATAAATTAGTACAGCCACTGTGGAGAAACCTTTATACTGTTCTCCATAGTGGCTATACTAATTTACATTCCTACCAACAGTGTGTGAGGGTCCCCTTTTCTCCACATCCTCACCAGCATTCGTTATTGCTTGTCTTTTGGATAAAAGCCATTTTAAGTGGGGTGAGATGATATTTCATTGTAGTTTTGATTGACATTTCTCTGATGATCAGTTATGTTGAGCCCCTTTACATAAGCCTGTTTGCCATTTGCATGTCTTCTTTTGAGAAATGCCTGTTCAGTTGTCTTGCCCATTTTAAAATCAGATTGTTAGCTTTTTTTTCTATTGAGTTGTTTGAGCTTCTTATATATTTTGGTTTTAATCCCCTGTCAGATGGATGGTTTACAGATATTTTCTCCCGTTCTATGTGTTGTCCATTTTTTGATTGTTTCCTTTGCAGTGCAAAAGCTTTTTAACTTGATGTGATCCCATTTGTCCATTTTTGCTTTGGTTGCCGTTATTTTTGGGTTATTACTCAAGACATCTTGCCCAGATCAATGTCCTGGAGAGTTTCCCTAAGTTTTCTTTTAGTAGTTTCGTAGTTTCTGGTCTTACATTTAAAAGTCTTTAATTCATTTCGATTTGAGTTTTGTATTGGATGTGGGATGGAGTCTAGTTTTATTCTGCATATGGATATCCAGTTTTTCCAGCACCATTTATTGAAGAGACCCTTCCCAATGTATATTCTTGGCACCTTTCTGAAAAATGAGTTCACTGTGGATGTGTGGATTTATTTCTGGGTTCTCTATTCTGTTCCATTGGTCTCTGTGTCTGTTTTTATGTTATTACTATGTTGTTTTGGTTACTATAGCTTTGTGGTATAATTTGAAGTCAGGTAATATACAGTAATGTACTGTAATTCCTCCAGTTTTGTTCTTTTTGCTCAGAATGGCTTTGGCTATTCTGGGTCCTTTGTGGTACCATATAACTTTTAGGATTATGTTTTCTGTTTCTGTGAAGAATGTAATTGGTATTGATAGGGATTGCATTGAATCTGTGCTACCCATTGCTTTGGGTACTATGGACATTTTAACAACATTGATTCTTCCAAAACATGAACATGGAATATTTCTCTACTTTTTTATGTCTCCTTCAATTTCTTGCATTAATGTTTTATAGTTTTCATTCAAATGCATTTTCTGATACTACTCATAATGACAAAAGGCTGATTGTTACCAAAATCGTATGTACAATTCAACTGTACATAAAAATAATGGCTTTTCTTCCAAATGCCTATTAGACAGTTTGTATCTTTTCTTCTTCTCTGTCCTCAAGCCAAACGAAATCTAGATCTTGGTATGTTTTGGAGTTTTATCCATTTTCTGCCAGTTTGTATTACTTTCTCCCTCTTCCTTCCAAACATACATGCACATATACTTTCTAGTCAAAACATGTATTTTTTTTTTTTTTTTTTTTGAGATGGAGTCTCTGTCACCCAGGCTGGAGTGCAGTGGCACGATCTTGACTCACTGCAACCTCTGCCTCCCGGGTTCAAGCAATTCTCCTGCCTCAGCCTCCCGAGTACCTGGGGCTACAGGCATACACCACCACACCTGGCTAATTTTTTTTTATTTTTAGTAGAGATGGGATTTCACCATATTGGCTAGGCTGGTCTCGAACTCCTGACCTAGTGACTCGCCCACCTTGGCATCCCAAAGTGCTGGGATTACAGGCATGAGCCACCACAGCCGGCCAAAAATATGTGTTCTTATGGAGAGCCGACTAACCTGTAATCCATACTTATAATCCCAGATGTAAAATTTTTGTTTTAAACAGTTTCTCTGTCCACCTTAGCCCTACTAACTTTCATCTCCCTAACTAAGCTTGCTAGATTTAGTAAATAACCATACAGGATGCCCAGTTAAATTTGAATTTCAGGTAAAAAGCAAATAATTTTTTAGTATAAGTATGTCCCATGCAATATTGGCATTCTTTATTTTAGCCCTGTCTCTAACAACATTTCCCACTTGGTCCTTTGGAAAACCCATGTTATTATCAAAAACTCACCAACCGTACCCCCTTTTTAAGACACTTGTTCTGCTTCCTCACCCTAACAGAAACTGGGTCTTTCCTTAAAGGTTGTATTTCCATAGCACCTTCTCCAATGGTGTTTTCTCTCACAGCCTCTAATTTACTGGAGGAGAGTGATGTTGGTATAATTCTTACTTCCTGTTGCTCTTTTCAAACTGTTCTCCACCATCATTACTCTACTGCTTCTCTTGTAATATCCAAAGCATGCTGTCTTGTTACAATCTTCTACTGAATTATAAGACTTTGTCTTACCTCTAGCCCTAAACTTTATCTTTAGTACCAAGCTCCAGACTCTTAATTGTCTGCTGGACATTTCCACTTGAATATCTCAATTTTTTTTTTCTTTTTTTTTGAAACGGAGTCTCACTGTTTCCCAGGCTGAAGTGCAGAGTGCAGAGTTGCAATCTTGGCTCACTGCAACCTTTGTCTCGGGGTTCAAGTGATTCTCCTGCCTCAGCCTCCTGAGTAGCTGGGCCTACAGGCACATGCCACCACGCCTGGCTAATTTTTGTATTTTTAGTAGAGATGGGCTTTCACTATGTTGGCCAGACTGGTCTCGAACTCCTGACCTCAGATGATCTGCTGGCCTTGGCCTCCCAAGTGCTGAAAGATTATAGACGTGAGCCACCATGCCCAGCCGCACTGGAATATGTTTAAAGCAGTTTAAACCCTGACATGGCTTTGGTTCTATTAAAGCAGTTTGATTGAAGATTATTCTTGTATACCAACAATGGCACCCCCAAAAATGAATCACTTGGAATGTGTTTCCATTTGTAATCTGGTCTTTCCTTTAATAGATGCCTATAAGAAAATCTTAGAAACCACAGTGACTCCAACCGGAATAGATACTGCCAAACTGTATCCCATTCTGATGTCATCTGGGCTTCCCAGGGAAACTCTTGGACAGATATGGGCCTTAGCTAATCGAACTACACCTGGCAAACTTACAAAAGAAGAACTTTATACTGTTCTAGCCATGATAGCGGTAACACAGGTAAACCATGTTTCTTAAGTTAGATCAAATAACTTTATTAGTATAAATTGCAAGGATATGAAATCTTTTTCACTACATTGTGTAACTCCTTGTACATTAAAATTTAGATCATTTTCAGGATATAGTACTTCAAATATGTAGAGTTTATATGATGTGCATAATAGCAAGTTATTCCTTTGTTTAAAGACCTTTTGTTTTGGTTTGTTTTTGAGACTGAGTCTCACTCTATTGCCCAGGCTGGAGTGCAGTGGTGCGATCTCAGCTTACTGCAGTTTCCACCTCCCGGGTTCAAGTGATTCTCCTGCCTCAGCCTCCCAAGTAGCTGGGATTACAGGCACCTGCCGCCATGCCTGACTAATTTTTATATTTTTAGTAGAGATGGGGTTTCACCATGTTGGCCAGGCTGGTCTCGAACTCCTGACCTCAAGTGATCCACCTGCCTCGGCCTCCCAAAGTGCTGGGATTACAGGTGTGAGCCACCATGCCTGGCCTAAAGACTTTTAATATATTAACATTCTCTGAACTTGAAAGTTAGTCAGTAATAGGTGAAATTACTCTGTCTTTTGAAGTTTTCTCTAAAATTTCATAGATATAAAGTATTCTCAGTCTGGTAAAAATTTTTCTTTTATTGCAAAGTCATTTAAAATAAAATTTAAAAGATCATATAGAATTAACCTATAGAATTAACCAAATGTGTCAGAAAGTGAAAATGTCAGAACTCATATGTGTTGGCCATTTCTTTGTTAAGTATTAGGTTTGCATTGACCTTGTAACTTTTTTTCTTAAATCAAATTCATGAGTTTTGAGAGTAGGAGTGGAAACATGCAAAGGCTACAGATTTTTACCTTTCGGTCTCTGCCAGATTTCAACCGTATGTGGTTTACAACCCCCTAATCCATTTTCTTTCTATCATTTGTAGAGGGGCGTTCCTGCAATGAGTCCTGATGCTTTAAACCAGTTCCCAGCAGCTCCTATTCCAACTTTAAGTGGTTTTTCTGTGACTCTGCCTGCACCGGTGAGTCAGCCAACCGTGATACCTTCAGGCCCTGCGGGCTCCATGCCCCTCAGCCTTGGACAGCCAGTCATGGGTATTAACCTTGTTGGACCAGTGGGTGGAGCTGCAGCCCAGGCTTCTAGTGGTTTCATACCAACCTTCCCTGCAAATCAGGTAAATGAAGAAGCTGTGCATATTTCAAGTAATCACTGAAAGTGAATCTGGGCACCATTTTTTCCAGGGATACATAGAGTAGGTTACTGGATTATAGGGAGCACATTTAAATTCTTAGGTTGTATCTTTCAGAAAAACTGCTAAACCTGAAATTAAAATACTTTAGTTTTTCACTTCTCAGATTAGCAAAAATGTTTGAAGTATATAATATTTAATGTCATTGAAAAAGTAGGGTAAAAGTGACTAATACACTCTAGGCTTCTTGGTACAGCCTTGTTGAAAGGCAGGCTTGGCAATAGTTATCAAAATTCTGCATGTCAAGCTGGGCGTGGTGGTGTGTACCTATAGTACCAGCTACTCCAGAGGCTGAGGCAGGAGGATCACTTGATCCCAGGGGTTCAAGTCTGCAGTAAGCTATGGTTATGATCACACCATTGCACTCCAGCATGGCAACAGAAGGAGACTCAGTTTAAAAAAAAAAAAAAAGCCTCAGCATGTCTGTATCTTCTCTCCTAGCAGTCACATTATTAGAAATCTATCCTAAGAAATAGTTACTCAAATTAGCAAAGATACGTAAGAATTTTTGTTGTAATATTGTTTGTTAGAGTAAAAAGTGGAAATAGCTAAATATCCAACAGGAGGAGAAAGGTTAAATAAATTTCAGTTCATTCACACAGTGGTGGTAATCTTTAAACTGAGTAAGATAGAGCTACATGTACTGCATGGAAATGTATCTTTGTTATATAGTTAAGAGTATAGAGCAATATAGTGTAATCTCATTTTTCTTTAAAACAAATGAGCTGTTAACAATACTTCTGGAGTGTGGGATTAGGAGTCAGTGTCCACTCTTTGTACATGTATGTGATTGGTTATGATGAGCTTGTGTCACTTAATTTGCAAACATGCATGATGTATCTATATGTCTTTTTTTTTTTTTTAAGCATTTTGACCTTTTTAATTTTTTTTTTTTTTTTTTTTGAGATAGAGTCTTGCTGTGTTGCCCAGGCTGGAGTGCAGTGGTGTGATCTTGGCTCACTGTAACCTCTGCCTCCCAGGTTCAAGCCATTCTCCTGCCTTAGCCTGCCAAGTAGCTGGGATTACAGATACCCACCACCACACCCAGCTAGATATGTCTTTTAAAGATGGCAGGCACTTAGTAACCCAATGAATGTCATTCAGCTATTTTTAAAATGTATAGATTAGTTTTTTGTTTGTTTGTTTGTTTTCAGCCAGACTCTTGCTCTGTCGCCCAGCGGGGCTGGTGTGCAGTGGCACAATCTTGGCTCACTGCAACCTCCGCCTCCTGGGTTCAAGTGAGTCTCCTGCCTCAGCCACCCGTGTAATTGGGACTACAGACACATGCCACCATGCCCAGCTAATTTTTGTATTTTTAGTAGAGATGGGGTTTCGCCGTGTTAGCCAAACTGGTCTCGAACTTCTGACTTCAGGAGATCTGCCCACCTCGGCCTCCCAAAGCGCTGGGATTACAGACGTGAGCCACTGCGCCCAGCCTAGATTAGCTATTTAAACCAATTTTTTACCATTTGGACCAGAGAGTATCTAAAAATACAAAACAGTATTCCTGCCTTAAGCACTTGAGTTAATGTATCTAAACTGAGAAATTTTAAGGACAGTCTTTGAAATTGACTGTTGGAGATTTGTTGTGTATTTATTTTGTCAGTCAGTGCTATTTATTTAAATATCCTTTATAAACCTAGGTAGTAAAGCCAGAAGAAGATGACTTCCAGGATTTTCAAGATGCTTCTAAGTCAGGATCCCTTGATGACTCATTCAGTGATTTCCAAGAGTTGCCTGCTTCTTCAAAAGCAAGTAACTCCCAGCATGGAAACAGGTAGAAAAGAGTTTAATATATTTAACATTGTATTTAACCATTAAGAAAGAGACATCCATAATAGGAAGGCTAGGTGTGAGAAATTTAAAAATTAAGACTCCTTACTCTACTACTTTCTGTGATTATTCCTTCTGTATTAATACTTTTACTCTCCAAACTTCTCTCTTTTGTCCACCTTAAACTTCAGCTCCTACTGTTTCCTCTAAGTACGCACCTACCTGGCAATATTCTTTTTTACCTGTGCCAAACCTTTATTATAGCTAGAGCACCTGTGCAGTGATGACTTCATGTTCCTGTATTAAAGCAAGGTCTTCAACTGTTGAAAAGTTTTTTAGGCAGGAGCACATAATTGTATGTTTTTGTAGTGTTATGTACTGTTACTTTTCCACAGAATCATAATTCACAACTCTAATCATATTTCTTCACATTTCTTGTATAATTGACATTAGTGTCTTTTAAGCCTTCAGATTTCTGTTGTTTGCATAGACAGCTGCATAAACATTTCTCTAAGGTTTTACATGCCACGTTAAGCTTCGGGTACAGTAACTGATTCAGTATGTTGTCAGCATTTTTTATTTTTTTTTTTGAGATGGAGTCTTTCTCTGTTACCCAGGCTGGAGGGCAGTGGTGTGATCTTCGCTCACTGCAACCTCCACCTCCCAAGATACAGTGATTCTTCTGCCTCAGTCTCCCTAGTAGCCAGGATTACAGGTGTCCACCACCACACCCAGCTAATTTTTTTGTATTTTTGGTAGAGATGGGGTTTCACCATTTCGCCATGTTGGCCAGGCTGGTCTCAAACTCCTGACCTCAAGTGAGCCTCTCGACTTGGCCTCCAAAGTGCTAGGATTACAGGCATGAGCCACCATGCCAAGCCGGCATTTTTAAAAAAGTATTTAGATATTTCTGCAAAGTGGAACACATCAGACACCAGAGTAAGCGATAGGAATTCCTTTGTTTTTATTTTTCAAATTGGTTTTTGTCAGAATACGTATTCCGTGTCTCCTGTGTTCCTGTTTATGCAGTTTCGCTCCTTTCTTCCCCGTTTAGCCAATTATCTCTTAGTCAGCACTTTGCCGCATACACACTGTAACAAGAACTAAGGGACAGGCATTATAGAGAATTACAAATTAGGAAAAGAGACTATTCTCCTGATTTTAAAAATATATTAAATGCATGTATGTAACATATAGAAGAAACATATAAGGAATGAGACCATAGAGTGCTGGTATTTCCAGGACTGCTGCACCAACACAAGCAAGTTAAACCTTCTAGACACATAAATTATATTTCTACTCCAGATCTCTTCCTTCAAACAAAATTTGTATATAGTACT
The DNA here is from genome assembly GCF_049350105.2 of Macaca mulatta. Taxonomy (NCBI): domain Eukaryota; kingdom Metazoa; phylum Chordata; class Mammalia; order Primates; family Cercopithecidae; genus Macaca; species Macaca mulatta. Next base: position 46,705,392 of record NC_133421.1, read on the forward strand.
ACTATCTAAGCATTCCCATCTGAATGACTCAAGGCATCTCAAATTCACTGCATGAAATTAAATTCATTGTTTTCCTACTCAAAGCCAAATAAAAATGTGTTAAATCATTATTCCCTTCCTTGGTGAATGATGTCACCATATTCAGTCACCAGATTAAAAGCATGCTATTTACTTTGGCTCTGTCCTCTCTTCTTTACCACCATTAACTCTGTCAGCTCTGTGTGACAGTGTGTGATCTTAACTCCTGCCCGCTCTCAACTCTTGCTATTTCCCATGACTTACACTCCAGCCATGCCAGCATGACTCCAAACTGACCGTGCTCTTTCGAACTTTATACGTTCTGTTTGCTTCAGTCTGAAATACCCTTACCTAATCTCCCTATAGTTATAGTTCCATTTCAGAAATCAGCTAAATATAGGAAGTTTTTCCTAACCAATTGCTACCTCCAAGGTGAGTTAGGGGCCCCTCCTTTGCTACTGCTATAGTACCTGATGAATATCTGTGCCCTAATTGTAACTGCTGGTTTTCCTGACTGTTTCCCTTACTAGGCTGTAAGTATCTGAAGACAATCATTCATGTTTATATATGTAGTGCTTGGCCCCGTCATATGTAATTAATAAAGATTTGCTGGATGACTGTATTATAGTATGTGGCTTATAAACCTGATTTATCAAATTGGTGATTTATTTATCTGAGCAAAACTCTGTTTGTAGATGAAATTAAAATTTGGGGGTAGAAAGTTTTAAGATGGTGGCCAGACCTGAGATATATGGGGTATTAGCAATTTTGTGTGGCATTATCTCCATGTAATAGTTTACTTTCATATACAATACTTTGCAGATATTCCTCTTACATATAGCTCTGAGTTGACTACTTCCATGCTTTCCTTGAATAAAACTATTTTATTTGTTTTTTTTTTTTTTTAAGATGAAGCCTCGCTGTGTCACCAGGCTGGAGTGCAGTTGCGCAACCTCGGCTCCCTGCAACTTCTGCCTCCCGGATGGATTCAAGTGATTCTCCTGCCTCAGCCTCCCTAGTAGCTGGGACTACAGGCGTGCGCCACCACACCCAGCTTATTTTTGTATTTTTAGTAGAGACGGGGTTTCACCATACTGTCCAGGCTGGTCTTGAATTCCTGACCTCAGGCGATCTGCCTGCCTTGGCCACACAAAGTGCTGGAATTACAGACGTGAGCCACCATGCCCAAATGAATGAAACTATTTTGGTATTATCTAGAATTCATACTCAATATTCATTTATTCATCTAGCAAACATTTATTTAGTATTTGCTATATGCCAGACACTGGGATAGGCATGAGAAATACAGAAGCAAAAACCACAGTTCCTGCTCTAAGGACACTTAGTTTTATCTGGTATTTAAATTATCTGATAAAGTTCTCTTAGGATTAGTCCTTAAATATATGTATAAAATGTATTCCCTAGTTTATGATAATCTGTACTCCAAATTGTTTTAAAAAGAGATTTGTTAAATCATGATGTGAATAGCTAAGCCTAGGAGAGACCATTTTGGACAGAAAATGGGCATTATTTGTTAGAGAAGATGAAAAGGCAAGTAAGATGTTAGGAGTAGACCGGGATGGAGAACATTGTTAGTCTGTGAGAAAATAACATTAGTAAGGGGCAGCACCAGTTGTGGGATGCCTTATGACTTATGACATACTCTATTTTAAAGCATTTTAGGAGTAAGAAGTGGCACAATGAAAGTGATTCTTGCTACTGTGTATAGGATAAATTCATTTGCCATGGTAATCCTGCTGTGAGATGATGAGAATTACTCAGGGTTTAGAGTTATAGACACTGAACAGTTTATATCTGAGAAATTGGTTAGACTCGGTGTTGAACTAGACGTCAGAGTCAAAGGAGAGATGACAGTTGAGCCTGCGCATAAAACCTGAAGGGCCTCTGGAAGGCAGCAACATCATCCAGTTACTCATTCAGAAAATACTATGTGCCGGGCACTCGGGAGCCTAGACTAATCAACAAAGCAGATATGGGACATTGATCATAGAAAAGTTAACAAGGGGGCCAGGGTTGGCCAGGCACGGTGGCTCATGCCTGTAATCCCAGCACTTTGGGAGGCCGAGGCAGCGGATCATCTGAGGTCAGGAGTTTGAGACCAGCCTGGCCAACATGGCGAAACCCCGTCCCTACAAAAAAAATAAACAAATAAAAATACAAAAATTACCCAGGCATGGTGGTGTGTGCCTCTAATTCCAGCTACTTGGGAGGCTGAGGCAGGAGAATTGCTGAACCTGAGAGGTAGAGTTTGCAGTGAGCCAAGATCGCGCCACTGCACTCCAGCCTGGGAGACAGAGTGAGAAGTTGTCTTATTAAAAAAAAAAAAAAAGGCTGGCGGGGAAGGCTGGGTGCAGTGGCTCTTGCCTGTAATCCTAGCGCTTTGGGAGGCGGATCAGTTGAGCCCAGGAGTTCAAGACCAGCCTAGAAAACCTATGGAGACGCCATCTCTACCAAAAATGCAAAAATTACCTGGGCATGGTGGTACATGCCTGTAGTACCAGCTGTCCCAACTACTTGGGATGCTGAGGCAGGAGAATCACTTGAACCCAGGAGGTCGAAACTGCAGTGTGCCATGATCGTGCCGCTGCACTCCAGCCTGGGCAACAGAGCAAGACACTGTCTCAAAAAATAAATAAAAGTTCACAAAGGGTTAATGTACAGGAGTTTGGGGTTGGTTAGTTTATTCTGCTGAGATCAAAATATTTCTTTTTAAATGTATATATTTAGCAGGGTAAGCAACTAAATAAAACTACCACAGTCATATGGAGTGATTGTAAAACACTAATAGATTCACTAGAGAAAATGCAAAATACTTTTTTATGCCGAATTTTTTAAGTCTTACCTTTCAGTAGAATACAGGTTCGTAAGTGTAAAATCAATATGCCTTTCTCACTTGAGTATTTTCATTAGTATGAAAGGGTAGAAATAACTGTCTTCATGTTTGGAACGGATGATGAGTACTGTGTAACTGGCATAAACACTTTCATGGTGATTACAGTGTTTTTTTTTTAAATAACTTCAGAGAAAGAACTGGAATGAAATATTCATTTGCAGTGTGCATAAAATTACAGTCTGAGTCATAACTTTTTTGAATGAAATTTTGTTGACTTTAATCAGCAAGCAGTAGTTCATTACCCTGAAGATCCTGGTTTTTTTTTTTTCCCCCCAATTCTGTGAATATAATTTTAAAATTAATCAATTAAGTGTAACATGTAGTAGAAAGATTTTTACCAATGAGCCTTAAAAGGCCATAGCTAAAGTTGGAGGATCATGAAAAATAAAGAAATCATTCAACTTTTGGGTTTTTTTTCCCCCTAAGATGTTGCCTTTATTCCCATGTAACATCCTATACAGTGAATTGTACTTTAATTACTTATGGAACTTTTAAAAAGTCAACTTACAATGTATAGATGATGGCTTATTTCATTTGTCAAGATCAGTTATGTAGCAGCTGTTTGGTGGTGATGTGAAATCATAATATTTGATGGCATTAAGTCCTAAAGGACTGTGTACCCCATTAGCATGCAGCTGCCAGAGCCTAGTTTTTACCTTGCTTGTAAGCCACTGATAAGAAGATTTAAATGACTGTGGAAATATTTTTGCTCCAGGGCAAAGAATTCAATAGAAATCCATTTATATAACTTATGCATGGTATTGAATGACACAAACTAGTGGTGGAATGTAGTCATTCATATGTAAAGGTAGTTCTTCCAGGGAGCTGCCTGGGTCTGATAAGGGAAGAAGAAGAAGAAAAAAAAAAGTAATGCTTTTATAGTATGTGTTTAAGCCTTCTAAGAATTACCCACACAGATACTACTCATTACGCTACTTTTCCATCCAGCATGAAATATGTCCACAGGCAAAAGTATCTTTATCTAATTTTGAAGTGATTGTTGTTTTGTTACAAAGATAGCTTCTGAAACCGCTGATGTGATCCCTGTAAAAATGCAAATTGTATTAACTCTACGGCAGCTTATCAGATGTGTGCACTTCTACTGGTAGGCAATGCAGTACAGTCAGAAGAAGAACAATTTACATTTGTCTTGGACAACATTTCATAAATAGATTTTTATCTTAACTGTTCTACCTCTGCACTCTGAACCCATTGAAGATAATAATTTATATTAAGGTTAACATGATTTATTTTAAAATATTGAGTATACATATGTGGAACAGTTCACTTTTGTAGTTTTATGGACCTTAAGTTAAAATTGCAGGAAGTCATCATTCTTTAATAACCTACTTCCAATGCCATTCCAGTTATTATGGCTTAAAGAGGTGCTTAGACAGTCAGCATGGATCTGACCCTTCTTCATTTAATTAAGAAAAAAATGATTGGGTAATGTGTTTTATCTGGTTTTTTTTTTTTTTTTTTTTTTTTTAGAAAAAGGACATTTTTTTTCTTTGTGGTGTATATGTATACTATATAGTTTCTAACTTTTAAAGCAGAGAGCCATGAGTTTTAATGAAATCCCTGTTTGCCATTTTAATTCGAACTTCTTTTTTGATGATAAAGGAAGCATTCAATGTCATCAAAACATGTTTCGTTTTTCCTTTAGTGCCCCTTCTTTGTTGATGCCACTTCCCGGAACTAAAACATTGCCTTCAATGGACAAATATGCTGTGTTTAAAGGAATTGCAGCTGACAAGTCCTCTGAAAATACTGTTCCACCTGGAGGTAAAAACAGTGGGTAAATTCATAAACTTGTGAATGCTAAATTGCATAATATTTAAATTGTATGAATCTTTAAGTGGTGGTCTTCTGTGTGCTAAATGTGTAAAATGCCTATACCACATGTTAAAGAGTGTTTGGCGGCTGGGCGTGGTGGCTCACGCCTGTAATCCCAGCACTTTGGGAGGCTGAGGTGGGCAGATCATGAGGTCAGGAGATCGAGGCCATCCTGGCTAACACAGTGAAACTCCATCTCTACTAAAAGTGCAAAAAATTAGCCGGGCATGGTGGCGGGTGCCTGTAGTCCCACCTACTTGTGAGACTGAGGCAGGAGAATGGCGTGAGCCCGGGAGGCAGAGCTTGCGGTGAGCCAAGATCGCACCACTGCACTACTCTAGCCTGGGTGACAGAGCGAGACTATCTCAAAAAAAAAAAAAAAAGAGTGTTTGGTTAAACCAATCTGCCTGACTTCCTGGAGCTGTAATTTCAGGATTCCTAACCTTAATTGAGCTTCTGTCCTTTCTGTCATAGATCCTGGTGATAAATATAGTGCTTTCAGAGAACTCGAACAGACAGCAGAGAATAAACCTTTAGGTAAGTTTTTGAGTCCTTAAAAGAATAAATTATTTCCATTTTTAATAAAAAAGGGATTTTTGATGGTTCTTTCCATGGCATTCCTTTATTTTAGTGTGTGTGCGTGTGTGTGTGTGTTTGTGTGTTTAGGAGAAAAAAACTGAATAGATAAAACAATATGGTAGAGTAGTGATGTTTATAATAGATACTCTTAAAGTATTCTACTTCAGAAAACCTTAATAATAGCAACTGTGTTTAGGCCAGGGGCAGTGGCTCATGCCTGTAATCCCAGCAGTTTGGAAGGCCGAGGAAGGTGGATCACCTGAGGTCAGGAGTTTGAGACCACCCTGGCCAATATGGCAAAACCCTATCTCTACTAAAAATACGAAAATTAGCCGGGTGTGGTGGTGCACACCTGTAGTCCCAGGTACTCAGGAGGCTGAGGCAGGAGAATCACTTGAACCCAGGAGGTGAAGGTTGCAGTGAGCTGAGATTGTGCCACTGCACTCCAGCCTGGGTGACAGAGCAAGACTCCATCTCAGAACAAAAATAAAAAAAAAGCTACTGTTTTTAAAAAATATCATGATAGGATCAGACACAGTTGCTCATACCTGTAATCCCAGCACTTTGGGAGACTGATCTGGGCAGATCACCTGAGGTCAGGAGTTCGAGACCAGCCTCGCCAACATGGTGAAACCCCATCTCTACTAAAAATACAAAAAAGTTAGCCTGGCATGGTGACACGTGCCTGTAGTCCTAGCTACTCAGGAGGCTGAGGCACAAGAATCGCTTGAACTCAGGGAGACAGAGGTTGCAGTGAGCCAAGATCATAAAAAAAAAAGAAAAGGTAGGTACTGAATGGGGGATTATCTAATAGAAGGGAAATAAGATTACTTCTTATAGTTCTGGAAATGAACTCATTTACAAGGAGTTAAATGTACTTGAGAATTACTTATTTTCTAAAATTTAGGGCATGCCAGGCACAGTGGCTCATGCCCGTAATTCCAGCACTTTGAGAGTCCAAAATGGGAGGATGGCTTGAGCCCAGGAGTTTGAGACCAACCTGGGCAACATAGTGAGACCTTGTCTCTACAAAAAAAAAAAAAAAAAAATTAGCCAGGTGTGGTGATGCACACCTGTGGTCCCAGCTACTCGAGAGGCTGAGGTGGGAGGATTGCTTGAGCCTGGGAGGTGGAGGCTGCAATGAGCCCTAATTGTGCCACCGTACCCTAGCCTGGGCAGCAAGCAAGACTCCATCTCAATCAATCAATAAAAATAAAATAAAATTTGGGGCAAATTCCAAATCAGTGTTGTTTCCTTTGAAGATAGGACATTCCCTTTCATGGGAAGCTTGCATGACAAGTTAAATTCCCTTGTGAAATGAGAGCTGTGGTTACTCTGATTTATTACACTGCTCAACGAGGCTTGAAGTATTAGCAGTACAGCAATCTGTGGACTGTAAAGGCAGCAACTAGTCATTTTTTTTTTTGAAACAAAGTTTTATTCTTGTCAGCCAGGCTGGAGTGCAATGGCATGATCTCGGCTCACTGCAGCCAATACCTCTCGGGTTCAAGCGATTCTTCTGTCTCAGCCTCTTGAGTAGCTGGGATTACAGGTACCTGCCCCCATGCCTGGCTAATTTTCATATTTTTAGTAGAGACAGGGTTTCACCATGTTGGCCAGGCTGGTCTCAAACTCCTGACCTCAGGTGATCTGCCCACCTCGGCTTCCCACAGTGCTGGGATTGCAGGCGTGAGCCACCACACTTGGCCAATCTTTTTCTTTTCAAGATTTTTTTTTTCTATTACTGTTGCAGTACCTGGTACCATTATTATTTGTTATTTTTTAGCTATTCACTCATGATCTAGAAATAACACATTCTAGAATAACATTATTAAAAACAACTTGATTAAGGCATAGTCACTGCTACATATTATAAAGCAGGTACAAGGTACTTTACATTCACAGAGGTATAATATAGTACTGTCTTACATCTATAATACTAGAGCGTACAATTAAAAAGATGTTATATAAGATTTGATTCTACTTTTCCAGTAGAGAGCCCAAAGGTTGGTATGACACAGCTCTCATACAGAAATGCACCTTCTTAGCTAGGATTTTCTTTCAGTAGTAGCATGGTTATAGGTACTCACTTTTCTTCATGAACATCAGCTAAAAATAATTTTAAAACAAACATATGAAACATTGGATTCCTACAAAGATGACCAAGTGGGGGTAAGCAGGACTCAACCAAACTCATATTTTACCGGATCCCTCGTGTTTGAGCAGTGAGCTCTGTGAAAGAAAGGGAATGGCAAGGAGCACTTCAAAACTTGGGCCACAACCAAAACACAGGATCATTTCAAACAGAAGCAGTAACCAAACAATGCTCACTTAGTATGTTCAAGGATGCCAACATCAATATTCAGTCATCTGCACACTCATCCAGTAAGAATGGGTGATCAGTTACTATACTTGGCTTGTGTTAAACTGAATCACCACTCTACAAGATTTTCAAGATTGGCTGTAATTTGATGAGAAAGATGAAGAGAGGGGTTTATGTGCACATGTGGTTACCATCTCTAATAGTAAGACTTAGAGTACAAGGGAGTATAAAATGATCATTCGAGAGTCATATATGTAAAAACCGAAAGTTATATTTGTGGTTAAATCCTACTGTAAACATGATGTGTAGGGTTTAGATAACCCATGGGTCAAAGTATGTTCTCGAAAGCTTAACTATGCATGCTATGAAATGTGTATACTCTAATGAGAATTTCCTTCTGGGAGCAATACCACATTCTATCTTTACATATTGAATGCTCAGACTTGGGACATCCTTCAGCAATCTTTTATTTCCACCCTTCTGCTAGGTTGGGGAGAGATGGTGGGTAGGTATGGTAGGAACTGTATTGCTTAATTATCTCTAAAAAAGGGAATCCCACCTCTTATAAAAATATTCAATCTCTTTTAACTGTTAGGTTCTAGAAATGTTTCCTTATGTTTCATCCAAGCTTTTAGAATGTAATAGCCATTTCTTCCTCAGTATCAGATACACAGTGGGAGTAACAGAGTGGGAGTAACAGATAAACAGAGTAACAGTGTGGGAGTAACAGAGATAAACCCAAGGGGAACTTTTGACTTGTGAGGTTTTTATTTGCACCTAGCAATGTTTTTTCATCAACACTTGGGCCAAGACAAGTTTGGAGTAAAGAGCACATAGTTTAACATGAGGGTTCTTTGTGTAATGTGGTATTAATGACCATAATATGTATTCCTGTAACAGACAATAGGAAAAGACAGTGGTGCCACCAATATGTAAGCAGTACCTTAGTCCTGCTTTTTCAATACTTTTTTTTTTTTTTTGAGACAGTGTTATGTTCTGTCATCCAGCCTGGAGTGCAGTGGTGCAGTCATAGCTCACAGCAGCTTCCAGCTCCTGGACTCAAGCAGCCTCAGCCTCCCTCCCAAGTAGCTAGAACTGTAGATGTGCACCATCACAATGGGGTCTTGCTCTGTTGCCCAGGCTGGTCTTGAACTCCTGGCCTCAAGCAATCTTTCCAGCTCAGCCTCCCAAAATGCTGGGATTACAAGTGTGAGCCACCATGGCCAACCAAATTTCAGTACTTTTTTTAAAAAAGTTCCAGATTGTTGTTATTTTCATTTGCCTGCTTTCATTCCTATCTTAATTCTAAGGTCTTCCAAGTAGAGTTACCAACTCTGTTCATTTTAGGAGAATAGATTTTATTTTCCTAAATGGTATGATACCTTTTTTAATACTCATTAAAAATACATTGATTTGACTTTGTTAAAGTACATTAGTATCTTAGAATTTATGAAGAATCTTATAGTATTGTGTTCAGAGCTGTGGGTTGCTTAGGTTACTGAATGACAGAGTTTAATAATATTTCCTTTTTTCCATCTCCACAGTTTAAGCCATAAATTAAAGTAAATGAGGAAAATGTTCTTTATAAATAAATGGCACATTTTTATTGAAGTTTTAGCAAAAAAGTGGATTCTTTTGAGATTTTTTTAGAGCCTAAAAAGTGACAGGAGAGGGAAACTTATGAGTATGTAGACATTAACCAAAAAGCTAACCATGAAATAATATGCTTAATATGCCTTCGGATAGACAAGCTTCCATTGACTGTGACTAATTTATTTGCCAACAAATTCCCTTTGTAAACCCACCCATTTTTATTTCCTTTTAACCCTTTCACCCAGCTTACCTTTCCATTGGAAAAGTTTACAATTCATCAGTAAGTGTAATTTGCTGTGGTGATTAAAATACACAAACAAAGCAATACTTGTCAATTTCACAGATATTTCAAAGCAATGCATTAAAAATTTAGGCTGTGATAAAAATGGCTACTTATTACCTCTACATTTACAGAAATAATACAGATATAATCAGTGATACTACTAATTTAAAATTCTAGGGTGATTTTTAAAAGTTTTACATCTTCTATCAGTTTGTGAAATTGACTTGAGTTTTACTAGTGGTATGTCTTACAAATATAAATTACAGGAAATCTGAGTGCTGTTCCTCTCTTATTAGATGAATTCCTTGGTGTTGATGAATTATGGTGATGAATTGGTTAACTATCTCAGGTTAGGAGGAAAAATCAGCTTGTATTGTTTTTGGTGCTTTTTTTTCATCTTCTATATCCAAGTATATATCTTGTTACAAGCACAGTATATTTTATTTTTTAAATTTATTTATATTTATTTATTTATTTATTTATTTATTTATTTATTTATTTTTGAGACAGAGTTTCGCTCTTGTTGCCCCAGCTGGAGTGCAATGGTGCAATCTCGGCTCACTGCAATCTGCCCCCCGGGTTCAAGCGATTCTCCTCCCTCAGCCTCCCAAGTAGCTGGGATTACAGGCACCTGCCACCACACCCAGCTAATTTTTTGTATTTTTAGTAGAGATGGGGTTTTACCATGTTGGCCATGCTCAAACTCCAGACCTCAGGTGACCCACCCGCCTTGGCCTCCCAAAGTGCAAGGATTACAGGCGTGAGCCACCGTGCCCAGCCCAAGCACAGTATATTTTAAGCCTGCATTATTTTATATACCAATTTAAGCATTGGATTTTGGTTATTTTAATTTACTTAGTTTTAACCTCCAGAAATGGCAGTCTTTTTTTTTTTTTTTTTAATAATAAATGATGTTGGTTGGTATAGCTATATATATTTTTTTTAATTTTTATTTTTGAGACAGTGTCTCTCTCTGTCCCCCAGGCTGGAGTGCAGTGGTGAGATCTTGGCTCACTGCAACCTCCACCTCCCAGGTTCAAACAATTCTTGTGCCTCAGCCTCCCAAGTAGCTGGGATTACAGGCATGTGCCTCCATGCCCAGCTAATTTTTCTGTATTTTTAGTAGAGATGGGGTTTCTCCATGTTGGCCAGGCTCGTCTTGAACTCCTCCTGGCTTCAAGTGATAACGCCCGCCTGGGCCTTCCAAAGTGCTGGGATTACAGGTGTGAGCCACTGTGCCTGGCCTTGGCATAACTATATTTACATTTGGTTTATCTCTAGTTTTTAATTACCTGGTATAGCCTAGTGGATTTTATGGTAGACCTTCAGGTGCTATTAGAAAACTGAGATCATCTGCATCCTGACGCTCTACCTGAGTGATAACGTTACTTTGATAATAAAGAATATAGAAACCTTTTAAGAATCACAGGCCTTGGGCCAGGCGCTGTAGCTCACGCCTGTAATCCCAGTACTTTGGGAGGCCAAGGCAGGTGGATCACCTGAGGTTAGGAGTTTGAGACTAGCCTAGCCAATGTGGTGAAACCCCGTCTCTACTAAAAATACAAAAATTAGCCAGGCGTGGTGGCAGGCGCCTGTAATCCCAGCTACTTGGGAGGCTGAGGCAGGAGAATCGCTTGAACCCAGGAGGTGGAGGTTTCCGTGAGCTGAGATCACACCATTGCACTCCAGCCTGGGTGACAAGAACAAAACTCTGTCTCAAAAAAGAAAAAAAAAAAAAGAATCACAGGCCTAAATTTTTATCAGTATCTTAACTGAGTCTGTTTAATTATTTATGAGAAGTACATAAGTACCCACATTATTTAACCAGAATATCAAAATAAACAATTCTAGGACACATGTTTCTCAGGATCTCCTGAGAACTGTGTCATGGGCCAAAGAAATTTTATTAAAAAATAAAAAATATGCCAGGCACAGTGGCTCACACCTGTAATCCCAGCACTTTGGGAGGCCGAGGCAGGCGGATCACGAGGTCAGGAGATTGAGACCATCCTGGCCTCCCCCACCCCATCTCTACTAAAAAAAAAAAAAAAAAAAAAAAAATTAGCCAGGCACGGCGAGTGCCTGTAGTCCCAGCTACTCGGGAGACTGAGGCAGGAGAATGGTGTGAACCTGGGAGGTGGAGCTTGCAGTGAGCCGAGATTGCGCCACTGCACTCCAGCCTGGGCGACAGAGCGAGACTCTGTTTCAAAAAATAAAAAATAAATAAAGGCTGGGTACGGTGGCTCACGCCTGTAATCCCAGCACTTTGGGAGGCCGAGGCGGGCGGATCACCTGAGGTCAGGAGTTCGAGACCAACCTCAACATGGAGAAACCCCGTCTCTACTAAAAATACAAAATTAGCTGGGTGTGGTGGTGCATGCCTGTAATGCCAGCTACTCAGAAGGCTGAGGCAAGAGAATTGCTTGAAACTGGGAGGCGGAGGTTGCAGTGAGCCGAGATCACGCCATTGCACTCCAGCCTGGGCAACAAGAACGAACTCCATCTCAAAAAAAAAAAAAAAAAAATTCCGTCAGTTACTCCATTCTCAGAGTAGCATAATATAAACTAAAGTCTAAATTATAACTTCCAAAACTTTGTTATAATAGAGTTGGTATTTATTCAAATCCTTTTGAATTTTAATAAATAAAAATAAGTGCTCATTGATGCAGTGAGACAGCTAATTTGTAGAAAAGCTCAAGTGCTTAGAGACTTTTTTTTCTGTGAGATTCAGCTTATTAGAGAGTATGGGGAGGAGCTGCTTTACAGTGTGCCCCACCTAGAATGCTTTGCAAATAAATAGAACCTTTTCAAACATTGTCATCAAAGCTCCCTTCAAATTAATGCCTTCCTTTACTTGAGCAAGACCACATAGTATCTAAGGTTATTCTTAAAGTGCCCGGCTGAACCAAGTGTTGTCCATCCTGAATATTAGATGTAGGATTTTTCATAATATTTCATTGGTACCTCTGATTTTTTTTTTTAACCAGGTAACATGTTTTATCTTTAAAGGGCCACTATTTTAATATGCCTCTCTTCAAGAACCTCTAACCCTATTTCTTATTGTATTGTCTGCTTGGTTGGCTAGCTGTGGGAACAAAAAGTCTTGAGAGAAGTGCTTTTAGCCAGCTGTAGGATCTAGAGCTAGGGGAGATCCCACACTAAAAGCATGAGCAAATGAAAATGTTACTGGCAGGTACTTTCAGTTTGATTTCTGTTTATTTCAGTATCACTAGACCTCAGTGTGGAAACAAATGTGTAGTTCGATAGGGTTTAAACTATAAACATTATTAAGTAATGTCAAGTCAGTGGAGAAAAGTCTGTGAAATTATGCTTGCAGTTTAATATGCTGTGCATTATATGGTTTTCAGTTCAGCATTCCTAGTTTTGGGTGGTATTTTTTCTTTCAGGAGAAAGCTTTGCAGAATTCAGATCTGCAGGAACTGATGATGGTTTCACCGATTTTAAAACAGCCGATAGTGTATCACCACTAGAGCCACCGACAAAAGACAAAACTTTTCCACCATCCTTCCCCTCAGGAACCACACAACAGAAACAACAAACACAAGTGAAAAATCCTCTGAACTTAGCAGACCTAGATATGTTTTCCTCAGTTAATTGCAGCAGCGAGAAACCATTGTCTTTTTCAGCTGCATTTAGCACATCAAAATCAGCTTCCACACCACAGTCAACAGGTTCTGCTGCTGCTACGACAGCATTGGCATCAACGAAAACTTCTAGTTTGGCTGATGAGTTTGGAGAATTCAACCTTTTTGGGGAATATTCTGGTCTACCACCTGTTGGGGAGCAGGATGACTTTGCAGATTTTATGGCTTTCAGTAATAGCTCTATTTCATCTGAGCAAAAGCCGGATGACAAATATGATGCCCTTAAAGAGGAAGCCAGTCCCGTTCCTCTAACCAGCAACATGGGCAGCACAGTGAAGGGTGGACAAAACCTAACTGCTGTGTCTACCAAGTATGATGTCTTCAGACAACTTTCTCTGGAAGGATCTGGACTAGGTGTTGAAGACCTAAAAGATAACACTCCTTCAGGAAAAAGTGATGATGATTTTGCTGACTTCCACTCCAGTAAATTTTCTTCCATAAACTCGGACAAATCCCTGGGAGAGAAAGCAGTGGCTTTCAGACACACCAAAGAAGACTCTGCATCAGTGAAGTCCTTGGATCTCCCTTCCATTGGTGGCAGCAGTGTCGGCAAGGAGGACTCTGAAGATGCACTCTCTGTTCAGTTTGACATGAAATTGGCTGATGTGGGAGGAGATCTTAAGCATGTCATGTCTGATAGCTCTTTGGATTTACCAACAGTTAGTGGCCAGCATCCTCCTGCTGCAGGTGAGGAATTGGTGAGATTGCTCTGGTGATGGTGTTGTAGATTTCAAAGATGATTCTGCGGGTGTTGATTTACATGAGTAAGGCTCTGGCCCTTTATCTTTATGAATCTCTAATAATCAACCTCTTTGTTGCCAGTCTCCTTAAAGCAGTATTAAATTTGATTCTATGGATACTTGCATATATGGATACTGTGGCTACTGTGGAACTTAGATTGGGTAGCTAAAATATTTTTATTTTTGAAATCTAGCACCAGCTTGGTGTTAGAGGCACATAAAAACTCACTGCTAAGTGAACCCCACATTGCCAGAAATTTGATAAGGACTTTTGCAGTGCCAGCAGTGTTTCTCCATTTCTGTGAGTAAAATCATTGTTTCCCTCTCCTTTTTTCTTCTCTTGGGTATACACAGCAACTGCCAGTATAGTATTCTGTTGGATTTACAGAAACTAACTCTCGTTAGGCCAAGAAAGTAAAAATTTCTAACCACTTGTAGTGCAGTTTGCCACATCCCTTTAAGAGAAGAAGAGAGAAAGAGTTTATATATGAATGTTCTTTATGTCAGGGTCTGGCAAAGAGGAGGGCGTGTGTTGTCAGTGGAATCCAGGAGCTGTTTTCAGTGTTAACTCTGTTACTAGAAATATTAAGTTGTAACAAATCTGTAGATATTAGAATAGGGTAACTGCTAACTTTCTGATAAAATGTTTGAAAACATCGTATTAGGGAGCCCTCTGAATTCTGTGTGGATTTACATGTAGCAATTTACTCTCTAGTTCAACTTCTGTCATAAAAACTAGATTCCCAAGTGTCCTGGTTTTTGTTTGGTTTTGTTTTTTGATATGTATATAGAAAGATAAACCTATTTTGTGGCCTTTTAATAATGAGAAATATCTCAGTATCACTGTATTATTCTAGAAAATGTATTATGCATATGAAAGGTTTGGTTTTGTCTAACTAGGGAGGGACACATGAGACACTTCCAAGTTTACAGATTCAGGCAGAAATTGTCAAGTCCTATAGCTTTTGCATATGTCAAATTTGCAAGTCGGAAAACAAAATTGCATCCATCCTTTGGCTCTGGAAATGTAGGTATTCCTAAACAGGGTGCTGAATCAGGAGCAAGTTAGCAGAGACATTGCATATTTCATGTTGCTACTTGCTAAGGTATTTTTCAAATGCAGTGGGCGGTCTGAAGAGCTCCTGTGCCCTTGACTGTCTACTTTCTTTTTTTTTCCTTTTTTTGTACTTTTCCTCAGAAATTTTCTTATTTTTTTTTGCTGCTGTTTGATAGAGTGATTTGGGTTTTTGTTTTGTTTTGTTTTGTTTTGTTTTTTTGTATGAGCTGCTTGAACCACAGCAGTTGGTTGCAAAGTGCTCTGTTTTCTGAACAATACTGGATTTTTATTTAAAAATCTCATAACATGTATACTAGCCTTTTGGACTCTGAAGCTACTAATTAGAAACTATTTTTCTGAAAGTGAATCTATATTCTTTCACAGTGCCAAGCTAGATGTCTTTATGAAATGAGTCTAATCCAGGTTTGGGTTGTCTTTTTCCCCCCATTTTATTTGGAGGTTGGTTTTTTGACCAAGCTTGTTCTTATTGACCTGTTAAAATAATCTCTTCTGTGCTCATGTTCTTTTATGTATGTTTGGAACATCCCCAGCTTGGAGCCTGTAATGTTCAAGCTAACTCTCTTCAGTTGGAGGATATTCTTAAAACAGATTGTTTCCTCCCATTGATCTGTAAACCTCCTGTCAGAAAGGAGCAGTATCCCTTTAGAGCGGTTGTTAAAAGGGGTTGATGTCTGACCAATGTGCTATATTGCTGTTGTGCAAAACTGCTGCATTAACGTATTGTAGAGGGTAAATGGCAAGGACTTATTCAGAGTAATGTGGTTTTATTTTATCCTCATGTTCACCACAGTATCTCTTGCTCTCTTAGTTTGAGGGTTAAAGGTACTTCTTGTTGGAGAAATAAGAAGTGAGCTGATGAAGAGAGAATAAAACCTGGTAGATTGCTGTCTGTGGACCTTAATCCTGTTTAGAAGCCCTAACTTAACTCTGAAGGGGATACTGTCTCTTTTACTCTTGCTATAATTCTTTGTATGGAAGGTAGATAATACTGATAACATTGCCTGATTTCTCTGCATATATTACATTTAACCCTTTGAGCCCTTGCTGCATATAATTTCAACTAGGCTGCTTTTTCCCCCCGACTAAATTTAATCTGTGGCACTGAAGCATCTTGACGTGCAGTCATTAAAATCATATGGTTTTATTGGCAGCAAGAGCTGACCCTCATCTGTGACATTTTCAAAGGGTTAGCAAGACTTCTGTAGCTACCTACCTACCTACCTGTAAAGTAGCTCTTCTTTGACATTGAAAATCTTTGTATTTTAATTAGTGCCCTTTTTTTGGCTGCTTTTCTGATGTCTTTTTTTCAATTTAGACATTTTCTGTGTGAATGTGCCTTCGAATTTGCTTTAGTATATTCCTCTGCAAACACTGATCTGCATGCTTATTCTGATGACTTCTTTTCCAGCTCTTCTGTATCACTCTCTTTTGTGATCTGTAAGTCTTGTGTTAATAAATAATTCTTTGGCATATTTTGAAAGTGTGGGGATGTGTGTAATTTGTACTTTTTCAGGGTTAGACCAAAGAAATACCTGACTGGTACCAAGTTTAAAGCAATAGTAGCCTGAGACTAGAGGGCTTTCCCCTTTAGTTTTGTTTTGTCAAACACCTGCCTTCTAAGAAAGTATTGGTACATTTTAGCCGTTGTTTCTTATAATTCCATTAATGTAAGTTTTTAACATGGCATTGCATTGAAATATAACTTCAGACTTAAATAAGAGTAAACCTTACACTACTTTACATGATAGGGAGAAAGAACATTTGTTGCAGTTTCTTCTCTTGAAGAAACTGATCATATTTTATTGTAGAGAATCTGTCTTTACGAGGCATGACATTGAAGAGAAGGGGAAGGTGAGGAAAAAGACCTAAGAGTTGAGTGTTGTGGAAAGAGTTAACTATAACTACCTAGTTATCCATAACTATCTAGTTATCTGTAACTAACTGCATAGTTCAAGCTACTACGTAGTTATAGATAACTAGATAGTTATAAACTTAATTTAAAATAAATCAAATAATATTGAAATGGACTTCTGAGCACAGTAAATGTAAACTGTATTTAAATTGATAATCTGCATAATAGAAAGTGTTCTGTATTAATAGCAGGAAGTCTTCAGGATGGAATTTGATTTGAGTTTGAAATTGGATACTCAGCCGGGCGCGGTGGCTCACGCCTATAATCCCAGCACTTTGGGAGGCCAAGGTGGGTGGACTGCTTGAGGCTGGTAGTTCATGACCAGCCTGGGCAACATGGTGAAACCCCATCTTTACCAAAAAATACAAAAATTAGTCGGACATGGTGGTGTGCACCTGTAGTCCCAGCTACTCAGGAGGTGAGGATCAGGTGATCCTGGGAGGTTGAGGCTATAGTGAGCTGTGATCACATCACTGCACTCCAGCCTGGGTGACAGCAAGACCCTGTCTCAAAGAAAGAAAAATTGGGTGCTCCATCCTCTAATTGCAGAGCATGTTAGATTTGCAGTTATGTATTCTGTATGATGAAGCAACCCTCAGCCTTTTTTTTTTTTTCTTTTCTGATAGTACATAAAGCAAATTCTTAAAACAAGTTTGGGGGGTGTGTCTAAGAAAGTAAGGGTTGAACCATTCTTATTTTTAAGAAAACAATTTCTAGAAGGACCAATGAAATGTAGCAACAAGCGTAGGTCAAACATGGAAAATATTTTCTCCATTTTAGAGTATGGTAACAGTAAAAAAACCTTGAGAATATTACTGTGTTTCAGGTTAGAAACCCAAAACCAATAAAATCCCTGGGAAAATGGGATATTTCCATGGTTTATATTTTGTATTCTTATGTTTTGAGGCTTTAATTCTTTGTTCTTTTTTAGAATTTGAGGAAGGAAGGAAATTAAATCACTGAAAATGAAGACTTTTTTTTTTTTTTTCCGAGATGGAGTTTCATTCTTGTTGCCCAGGCTGGAGTGCAATGGCACGATCTTGGCTCAGTGCAACCTCTGCCTTCCAGGTTCAAGTGATTCTCCTGCCTCAGCCTCCTGAGTAGCTGGGATTACAGGCACATGCCCAACACACCCAGCTAATTTTGTATTTTTAGTAGAGACGGGGGTTTCTTCATGTTGGTCAGGCTGGTCTCGAACTCCTGACCTCAGGTAATCCGCCTGCCTTGGCCTCCCAAAGTGCTGGGATTACAGGCGTGAGCCACCGCGCCTGTTTGTTTTGTTTTGTTTTGTTTTGTTTTTTAAGACAGAGTTTCCCTCTCACCCAGTCTGGAGTGCAATGGCATGATCTTGGATCTCAGCTCACTGCAACCTCTGCCTCCCAGGTTTAAGTGACTCCCCTGCCTCAGCCTCCCAAGTAACTGGGATTACAGGTGCCTGCCGCCACTCCCAGCTAATTTTTGTATTTTTAGTAGAGATGGGGTTTCACCATGTTGGCCAGGCTGGTCTCAAACTCCTGAACTCAGATGATCGATCCACTTGCCTCGACCTCCCAAAGTAGTGGAATTACAGGTGTGAGCTACTGCACCTAGCCTAGAAGAAGATGAGGATTTTGAATAAGATTCCTAAGAGATCACTTGTAGTGTCTTAAATATGCCCTTTAAGAAAGAAAAAAAGTTGTATTTAGAGGTTTAGATTAACTCTGAGAAAAGCCAGGCCTGCCATTCAAAGTACAGCATTGTCCAGAGCATACTGCTTTAAAAAGTTGAATAATACTTCGTTTCAAAAACTTTGTATAAATGCATTGTATTTTATTTATGATATGTGCTGCTAACACATTTGAAAGAAAGAGATCTTACTGTAGCTTCCATTTAGTGATAATGCTAGCTGCCCTTTATTTTGGATTTTCCCATGCTATTTATAAGACCAATCTCTTGATGGCTTTGGCTGAGGAATTTCTTTGTCAATGGAATTCTGTAATGCTAGATTAATTGGTCCATGTAGGACTGCTTTATTTTAACTCTTTTCTGCATTTATCTGAGCAGGCTGCAGAAAATGACTGAATGTAACTGTGCGTAAAGCATACATTCTCAAATTGAGTAATGGATATTTCCAAAGCAACATTACTTTTTAGGGAGGTAGTTTTAATGTAATGTAATGACTTAAACTTCTTTTGTAAAAAAGACTTGAAGAACTCTATGCTATAGGTTTAAACAAACAAACAAAATACTGATGCCATTAGTGCTTCACTTCATGTATCAGTACCTGAGAAGGTATACCCATGTATCTGTTGTTCTGTAGTCACTCTGTTGTTCACATCAAAATCCCTGCTGATTTTTAGAAGTAGCAGATGATGGCCGGGCGCAGTGGCTCATGCCTGTATTCCCAGCACTTTGGGAGGCCGAGGCGGGCGGATCACCTGAGGTCAGGAGTTTGAGACCAGCCTGGCCAACATGGTGTAACCCTGTCTCTACTAAAAATACAAAAATTAGCCGGGTGAGGTGGCGAGCGCCTGTAGTCCCAGCTACTCGGGAGGCCAAGGCACGAGAATTGCTTGAACCTGTGAGGCGGAGGTTGCAGTGAGCCGAGATTGTGCCACTCCCACTGCGGCCTGGGTGACAGAGCCAGACCCCGTCTCAAAAAAAAAAAAAAAGTAGCAAATGAACATGAAGGGAACACTGGCAATATCAAAAAACCTGTGCTAAATCCTAAAATAATGCACCAAAGAACCAAAAGGCCTCAGTTGTACTTCCTGTCTTCTGTGTTCATTTGGTGTCTCTTTGATGAGATTTTTACTGATGACTAGGGGCGGTCCCACTGTGTATCCTGACACCATTCCTTGGCCTTCTGACTTCCTGTGACTTAAAATATCCACAGGATTTCCAGTTTTCAGTTTTGAACTTAAAACACTGACACAGAAACCCAAAGGTGCTTATAGATAGTGTGGATATAATTTAAACCATAGAGTTGCGTGAGTCAGTACAAATGAAGAACAGGAAGTTTTCATACAGATTAGAAAACACTGGATGGCGATTAAACAGCAGCATTTTCCAGCCTGTCCACTTACACTGTGATCACTTTCATTCCTGTTTTCTTCAGTGTTTGAGACGTACAGGACACAGACCAGGTGTTTTAGTTAACAGAGAATATGAATACGACTGATCTCATAGGTAGATCAAAGACAGAATAGGGCCTAAAGGAGATTAGGGCCCAGAGTAGAGAGAAACTGAAATGTACAAGTATTTTACCGTTTGCTTTGGTAAATGAAGTTTAGATTAAATCAGTACTGTAAATGAAAATACGTTTCTTTCTTAGTCCAATGAACATTTTTATTGCTATATAAAATGAGAATAGTGGAATTTGCACGTATATCTCCTTTCCTCTTTCTCTCAACTCCTTCAAAAGCCAGTAACTCTTCATCACCTGGGCATATACTTACAGCTTTAGTAAATGTCCTTGGGAATGAGCTTGGCTGTCTGTATCCTGTAGTAGCAGCCGACATTCTTTGTTCGAAAAATACCTTGTTTTCATGTACAACATCCACTCAAAAGAGATTTGAATAGAGGTTATGGAAGAGACTAATAGGGTTACTTGCCAGCATAAGCAAGAAATACACGTTTTGCTCTGAGATCCGTGATGGAAAACAGATCGTATACGTTTATTCCTTTGGCCTTTGTAATAGGACATTCCTGGCTGCAAACAGATGTATGCATTAAAACACACAATTTGGCATATTATCTGTGTGCAAATGCAGTTCAGCCTAGCACAGCCTAGGAGTTCCACAGCAGAACTGGAAATACAGTAGTGATTTTCTGTTCATTTTATTGCATTCATTCTCCATTTTCTTTTTCCTTTTTCTCTTGCAATTTTCAGAATTCAGCTATCAAATTGAAAATCCATCTATACTAGCTTCAGTGATTACAAACTAAAATGTGGGTTATTCCACATCGTTTTTTCAGACAAGACTTCTATCACTTATGTTGTAGGTGTTACATAATATTTAATATTTTTAAGACCATTATACAATAATACCTATAACTGGACTGCTTAGAAATGTAGAACTATTAACATGGGAAATGAAAATTTTCTTACTTTAAGCTACATTCAATGAACTGATGTACCACATTTTTCTTAGAAAATGGTTTACAAATATTTGCTATGCCAGAACATACTGCCCTGTATTTATATTGTTTATAAATGCTAAGTTTAGGGGCATGGTGTTCTGTCTCACATTCCTTATGTACCGTCAGTACTTGTGTTCAAATGAATTACACTTTACAAAATTACTTTTTCACACTATAGTAGCCAACAAATAAGCAAAAGTAAATTTAAAACTCAACTTTGAGGCTTGATTTTAGTGACTCTTGTGTATTTACTCTTCATTTTAAGTATAAAATATTTCTTTTTAAGTCTTTCATTTGCTTTTCTAGTCTTTCATTTAGTCTTTTCTGGGAGTTGCTCCAAAAGGCAAGATGTTACAGGCGTTATCATTTTTAATAAAAATAAGATTTCCTGAAATTTTAAAAATGCTTAAAAATGCCTCAGCTAAGGCAATCCCTTATTGCCTGTAATGCCTTTTACCTGATTATATTAGTCATTTTAGTTTTTTAAAAGACATTTTGTTGTTGTGTAATTGCAAAGAAAGATCTTTTTATTACCATAGCAATATCTTGATTGCAGTGTTTGAACTGGAGATATCTTTTCATTAAATTTATCATTTGCCTCTAGGAAAATTGTCTCCTTTTTTTTTTGAGACAGAGTCTCAAACTGTCACCAGGCTGGAGTGCAGTGGTGCCATCTTGACTCACAGCAATCTCCGACTCCCTGATTGAAGCGATTCTCCTGCCTCACCCTCCCAAGTAGCTGGAATTACAGGCACACGCCACCGCGCCCAGCTAATTATTATTATTATTACTACTATTTTGAGACGGAGTTTCGCTCTTGTTGCCCAGGCTGGAGTGCAATGGCGCGATCTCGGCTCACTGCAACCTCCACCTCCTGGGTTCAAGCAATTCTCCTGCCTCAGCCTCCCAAGTAGCTGAGATTACAGGCGCCTGCCACCACGCCCGGCTAATTTTTGTATTTTTAGTAGAGACGGGATTTCACCATGTTGGTCAGGCTGGTCTCAAACTCCTAACCTCAGGTGATCCACCCGCCCCGGCCTCCCAAAGTACTGGGATTACAGGTGTGAGCCACCATGCCCGGCCTGATACCCTTTTAATAGGAAAGATTCTGGAAGCAGTTCCTAATATAGTTTCCCAAAATGCTTTCATAGGACCTAGGAATAAAAATAATCTGTATTATGAAACATTCTTCTGAATGTACCCCTCCAAGAATAGTCCTATATTTAACTGCATCACCCCCTGATTGAATTTCACCTCATTTGAGTCTGGACACCTTCTGGTGCCTTTAAATAGTGGGGGAAAAAACAAAAACAAAAGAACACTACAGCAAAAGACCAAGAAAGCTTTGGGTTAAAGGCTTTTCCATTCATTCTAAACTCTAGATTTTTCACCTGAGGCCAGGCGCAATGGCTCATGCCTATAATCCCAGCACTTTGGAAGGCCGAGACGGGCGGATCACCTGAGGTCAGGAGTTCAAGACCAGCCTGACTGACATGGTGAAACCCTGTCTCTACTAAAAATACAAAAACTAGCCGGGCATGGTGGCGGTTGCCTGTAGTCCCAGCTACTCCGGAGGCTGAGGCAGGAGAATCACTTGAACCCAGGAGGCGGAGGTTGCAGTGAGCCGAGATCGCGCCATCGCACTCCAGGCTGGGTGATGAGTAAAACTCCGTCTCAAAAAAGAAATTAAGAAAAAAAAAAAAAAACCTTTTCACCTGAATCTTTTTTTCCTTCTGTTTTGTAAACCACATTTGAAGGGTATGATTGCACCAGAGAATTTTTAAATATACCATCATTCTGTGAAAAGTGTTTGCTTTTTGCTGGTTGGTTTTTTGTATGGCTAGTGTTTTTTGTTTTTATTATTAACTTAGTACCCCTTTCCTAACAGCTCAAAGAAAAAGAGATTTGGATTATACCATTAGAAGAGCTATGGAAATGTCACGAGCCTCTTACCCCTCATAAATTATGCAGTATCGCTGTGAAAGAAAGAGAAAAATGACTCCATGGTGGTTCACCTGTTGACTTAGTTCTGAAAATCTAGGTCACAAAACTTTTGAGCAGTTTCCTTGTAAATCACATATGTGGTTGTCAGAGGAAGAGTCTTGTATTTAGCCTTCTTGCCTCATGTACGGTGACTACAGTGAAACTAAATGCATATCAACCTACTTCTCCACACCAGCCTAATCCAGTCTCGGCTGGTTTTGCTTTTTGAAAATGAGCAAGAACCTTTTTCTCCTAGTAATACCACTAAAATGTTGAGTTGACTTTTCATTTTTGCTTTGAAATTCCCCTCTAGGCTCTAAAGCAGCAATTAACTGTCAAGTTGAGGCTGGTGGCACCTATGCAGAGCAGACACTAGCTATTATGTATTGCTCACCAGGCGTCAATCTGGCCTTTTACACACGTGGTCACGGTTGATGGCCTTAACACAGTCCTTCCAAGTACATGGTCTTCTCCTCATTTTACTGATAAGCAAACTGAGGTTCAGAAATGTTCAATCATCTGCCTAGTGCCACACAAATAGTAGGTAGCAGAGTTGAACTCAGGTCTTTCTAAATCAAAAACCTACATTCTTTCTGCTGTTTTATGCTGCCTCTTAAATTACTTAACTATGTATTAAGAATGCTTTGTAAAATCAGTCGTCTGCCCAGCAGTTCTTTTTTTTTCCTTCTTTCCTTTTTTTTTTAAATGGAGAGTAGATACATAGTTGAAGGAAAAAGTGGAGCCCAACAGGACCCAGATCTTTTTATTGCATTTTTTAAGGGCGAAAGTAGATCAGATTGATTTTTCTTTCCTCATACTTCATCACAGCAATATGATGTCCAATTTGACCAAAATAACAACTAGGTAAGTAATTGCTTGATTAAAATCTCATATTTGGCATTGCCTGAGACAGAAATCCTAATAAGTGATAATATTATGACAGAAACCCTAATAATTGATTAAAAGTTAGATGACATTATTTTCATTTTAGTTTTGAGAAACTGTCAACTTTTAATTATTTTGCCATGTACATTTCACATGACCATGTTTTAAAGGCACATTTTCCAACATAGTCAAGATGAAGGGAGACATGTTTTAGGCAAGGAATATCAGTACGTTTTTAAGTTTATAAGGGAACAATTTATTAAATGACCCCAATCGTATATCAAATAGTATATACATTGGTAGATGAACCTCCTATCTTTTTTTAGTAATTTTTGTAGCCAAAGAAAATGGTTCTTGGTAACTAAATGTAAATGCCAACTCAAGGCTAATGTGGGTTTTTTTAAGATCAGATTTTACAGCCCAACTCTTTTAATTTTAGTGCAAACTCTAAATTTAGCTAATTTCAACATAGTATAAAACTAATCAAATATGCTAGGCATTTTGCTTCTACAGAGTTTAGGGCATTTTGCCTAAATTGCTTGCCTCTAATTGTGGGGTCTTATTTCCCTTTCAGATATAGAGGACTTAAAATATGCTGCTTTTGGAAGCTACAGTAGCAATTTTGCAGTGAGCACACTTACAAGCTGTGACTGGTCAGACAGGGATGATGCAACTCAGGGCAGAAAACTCTCTCCATTTGTCCTCTCAGCAGGAAGTGGATCCCCCTCAGCCACCTCAATTCTTCAAAAGAAAGAGACTTCATTTGGCAGTTCTGAAAACATCACCATGACATCTCTCTCCAAAGTAACAACCTTTGCCAGTGAAGATGCTCTTCCAGAGACCACCTTCCCAGCGTTTGCCAGTTTTAAAGACATGATTCCTCAGACCAGTGAGCAAAAGGAATATGAAAGCAGAGACTATAAAGATTTCACAAGACAGGACCTGCCTACAGCTGAACGGAGCCCAGAGGCCACTTGTCCCAGCCCAGCATCCAGTGGTGCCTCTCAAGAAACCCCCAACGAATGTTCAGATGACTTTGGAGAGTTTCAAAGTGAAAAGCCCAAAATCAGCAAATTTGACTTCTTAGTAGCCACTTCACAAAGCAAAATGAAATCCAGTGAAGAAATGATCAAAAGTGAGCTGGCAACCTTTGACCTTTCTGTTCAAGGTGAGTAGCTTCCAAGGTAGATTTTACTATTGCGGTTTTTTTCCACTGAGATGTTAGATGTTCTTAAGAATAAAATGTTGCTCCCTGGTTTAGCAGGAAATAGATTTTTCTAATCTTTGAAATCCGGGTCAATTACAGATAGCTATAATAAAGATTTCCCTGAGACCGGAGTCAAAATCAGTATCCCTCAGATAACTGTTCTATGGGCTAAAAACAAGCATAGCATACAGGTATTGTTCATTAGCTCGTTTGGTTAGAGGTGCGCTGTGTTAAAAGAGCCAGATAAGTGGATTTGAGCCACTTGAAGGCACGTTAGCTCCTCTCCTGTTCCCGGGGCACAGATAATGTCTTTGAATCCAAAGGTTGCAATGTGGTGGCCGTGGATCTGCATCCAGCCTGCATATCACATTGACCCACACAAGAGATTTTTAAGTATGAAGTAATTGCCAGTATTTAAAAGACATGAGATTTCCCAATCTGGATTTCCACCTTTTCTTGAGAAGTCATAATATCTGGCACTAGTAGGTCTGCACTCCCATATGCTGACAAGCAGCTGGAGCCAAAAGCACCGCTCCCTGTAGATGGGTCATTCTCTCTCTCTTGCCATAATCCCCACCGCTTCCTGTCTCAGCGGACCTACTTAGGGTATTCACTTTCCTTGCCTGGTCTCTGAAGGCATTTGAGTTTGCCTCTTCTGCTTTAATCTCATCCTGACTGAAGGGGTCGTTGATTTCAGCTGGATTGAGAGCCTGCGAAGGAACTCGATTACAAATCCATAACAAATGACTGGAAAAGCCACACAACTCTTACACACGGGTATTTAGAAAGGTGCTTTTGTTCTCCAGACTCCAGTGATTCTGCACTGAGCATTATGGAAGACTTGTGATAGATCAGAGAAGAGTCATGTTGAAAATAAAAGGCAGGGAAACCAAGCAAGAAAGAACAGTGGAAAGAATTCAACATGTAGCTTCCCAGAAAGAATGAATGAGGAATGTGTTTGTGAATGCCTCATGACATAAGCATCTGAAGAAGAGGGTTGTGGGCTGGGTGCGGTGGCTCACATCTGTAATCTCAGCACTTTGGGAGGCGGAGGCAGGCGAATTAACTTGAGGTCAGGAGTTCGAGACCAGCCTGGCCAACACGGTGAAACCGCATCTCTACTAAAAATACAAACATTAGCCGGGCACGGTGGTGCACACCTGTAGTCCCAGCTACTCAGGAGGCTGAGGCAGGAGAATCGCTTGAACCCAGGAGGCAGAGGTTGCAGTGAACCGAGATCGCACCACTGTACTCCAGTCTGAGCAACAAAGCAAGACTCTGTCTTAAAAACAAGAAAAAAAAAAGAGGGTTGTGGTAGCGAGGAAGAGCCTCTGCCTGAACTAAGGTAGGTGGCCAAAACCTTTGACTGTATTCTCCCCTTCTCCCAGGATCACACAAGAGGAGTTTGAGCCTCGGTGATAAAGAAATAAGCCGTTCTTCCCCTTCTCCGGCTTTGGAGCAGCCTTTCAGAGACCGTTCCAATACTCTGAATGAGAAGCCCGCGCTGCCCGTCATCCGAGACAAGTACAAAGACCTGACGGGAGAGGTGGAGGTGAGAGGAGAGCTTTCTATAGGGGGTGGATAACAGACCAGCAAGCACACAGGACCCCAAGACAGAATGCTCTCAGCTTTCACATGGGGAAAATGAGGAGCAGAAAGGCACAAAGCACCAGACATAAACTATGTAATTAGAGAAGGGTAACATTAGCCCTGGGTGAAAACATTTTCCAGGTGTGGCACCCACTGAAAGTAGTCAGTGACCCTAAAACCAAAACTATTCATGGGACTTCACAAGGATGGCAAGAGTTTGTAGAATTCTTCTTGAGCACTTAGACTTTATTGTCTTCACGAAACCTCAAAATAGAGGAGACAGGGAAAATATTCTGAATTTTTTATTTTTGTCTGCTGCATCTTAGTACATTAGCCGGGCATGGTGGTGCACACCTATACCACGGTATGTTCCTCCTATGGCCAACACACTTAACTTCCTGCCTTTCCCTACTCCTTGTTACACGTGCACGTGGGCCATGTCCTCACACACAGCGTTATAACCAGGGAGTGGAAAGCCAGCAGCCTAATAGCAGTTTCTGTACCAGATAGCTACATGCTGAGTGCCTTGGAAGAAGGGCTTACACTGTTACTGATGGAACAAATGAGGCAACACTCACAGGGGGAAGCCGCTGGAAAGCATGTCCCTTCGACTCACAGATCCTGTGCTCAGAAGTTACATTTATTAGTAATTTAGCATAGTTATTAGTGAGTTCAAAAGATAAACTGCGGCCGGGCGTGGTGGCTCATCCCTGTCATCTCAGCACTTTGGAAGGCCAAGTTGGGCAGATCACTTGAGCTCAGGAGTTTGAGACCAGCCTGAGCAACATGGTGAAACCCCACCTCTACCAAAAATACCAAAATTAGCCGCTTATGGTGGTGCGCACCTGTAGTCCCAGCTACTCTGGAGGCTGAGGTGGGAGGATTGCTTGCATCCAGGAGTTGAGGCTGTAGTGAGCAGAAATCATGCCACTGCACTTCAACCTAGGCAACAGAGCAAGACCCTGTCTCAAAAAAAAAAAAGAAAAAAAAAACTGCTTGAACTAGAGTGATTGTAATAAAAAGGAAAGTCTTCCAAGCTCAAGCCCTTTGAATTGACAGAGTCATCAATGGAAGATTCCAGGTTTGCGCTCAAGGCGTAACCCAGTTCTTTTTATCAAATTCACAGGAAAATGAGAGATATGCATATGAATGGCAGAGATGCCTGGGGAGTGCCCTGAATGTGAGTATGTCATTTTCTCGTTCACATGTATGTAAGTGTTCTCTTGTGCCTTTTTGCCTTCTTGGTTCATTTGAATGGACAGAGGCAAACTTCAGGAGAGCCTTACGTGGATGTCCCTGGGCAAAGTGAAACTCTGTGGAAGTCATACATCGTAGGTGAGGCTTCTTTCACACTTACCATAGCAGACTGGCTCATGTGTCAGTCGTCTCCTCATCTGTCATTGTGTTTAAGAAATACCAAAGTGATTTCATTAACTCTGACTAAATCAAAATAGTATTTAAACTAAAGAACCTGTCTTGGCCGGGTGCGGTGGCTCAACACCTATAATCCCAGTACTTTGGGAGCCTGAGGCGGGCAGATCACGAGGTCAGGAGTTCAAGACCAGCCTGATCAACATGGTGAAACCCCGTCTCTACTAAAAATACAAAAATTAGCCAGGCGTGGTGGCGCACGCCTGTAGTCCCAGCTACTCAGGAGACTGAGGCAGGAGAATCACTTGAACCCGGGAGTTGGGGGTTGTGGTGAGCTGAGACTACACCACTGCACTCTAGCCTGTGCTACAGAGCGAGACTCCATCTCAAAAAAAAAAAAAGAAAACTGTCTTTTCTCTTCCAAAGAAATGGAGGATTGTTTTTCAAGGATAAAATGAGATTTTTTGACACCTCGTGGCTTTTCGGTTGGGTTTTCTACTAACAGTAAATTGATTCGCGATGACTTTTGTTAGTTATGTAAGGTGATGTGATTTCATTTCTTGTAGGTCATTAAGAAGGCAAATGATACCTTAAATGGAATCAGTAGTAGTTCTGTTTGCACAGAAGTAATTCAGTCAGCTCAAGGCATGGAATATTTATTAGGTATGTTCTTTTATATTTTACTATTGAAAATGATGGCACTTTGCATTATTTTCACTTTTCCCTTGAATTATTTTAAGCTAGATCTCTCAAGTTACATATGACTTCACTAAGAAGCATCTGCATTTGTGGGTAAGACACTTAAGTTACAGGCAGTAAACTATTGAACTTAAAAAGTCTCTATGGCTAAGTTTCCTCGTCCTTGTTATATACATAATAGCAAAAATGTAAAATTATGTCTCTGTTACTGGTTTATCAGAGCTACTGATGCACTGAAATAAAATCATCTTGTCTCCCATCAGTTCCTTACCATACTCTATATTCTTTCTCTCGACCGCTTAATGACACCACAGAATCCTTAACCTCCTGGTCATCTGCAGCAATTAGATATGTCAGTCCAACGTGAAAGCGCAGCCTCTGTCCGCTTCGGTCCTCCCTTCCCCAGGCTCAGGCTTGGCCCGTGGCTGGAGCCACACACACTGGACCCTAATCTTTTTCAAACCTTTACTCACTTGTCAGCTTCTGAGTGAAATCTTTCCTAGCATCCGTCTCTCCGAAGAGTATCCTCTCTCCCCACCCCGGCACTTCCCATCCCATGCTCTGCTGGATTTTCTCTTTTGCTCTATTACCTTTAATTTCTTACATATGTTACTTACTGCTCTTTTCTTAAGACAGGATCACACTCTGTCACCCAGGCTGGAGTACAGTGATGTGATCATGACTCACTGCAGCGTCCACCTCCCAGGCTCAAGCAATCCTCCCACCTCAGCCTCCCAAGTGGCTGGAACCACAGGCGCGCACCACGATGTGCCCAGCTAATTTTTGTAGTTTTTGTAGAGACGGGTTTTCGCCATGTTGCCCAGGCTGGTCTCGAACCCCTGAGCTCAAGCAACCCACCCACCTTGGCCTCCCAAGTGCTGGGATCACAGGTGTGAGCCACTGCACCTAGTTACTTGTTGTTTTTATGCTCTGTCTCCCTCCACTAGAATGAACCTCCACGAAGGCTAGGATTTTGGTCTGTTTTGTTCACTGGTGTGTCCCTAACACCTAATCTAGTGTCCTGCACATAGTTGGCACTCAAAAATATTTGCTGGATGAGTGGAGAGTGAAGGGATGTAGCCTCTGCCTTACTCCTGCCACCTCACTCGGGGTCTTCTTTTCCTGCTCAAACAGGCACAGTTCTGCATAAGCAGATGTCCACCAGGAAATGGGGCACCTGTCTTTTCTCCTCGTATCCTTGTATCTATGGAAGATTCTCTTAGAAGCGCCCTCACTTGGCTTAGGGTGGGCAGTGATTTCTGCCCCTCCCTTGGGGAATGAAGAAGAAAGGCCATAGTGCTGTGCACAGGGCTGCTGAGGCACACTCTGAAGATCCCCTGGAATCCCTCTGTGTTCACTTAGAGAGGTTGGGGTCATGTCTTTGGTGACTGTCACATTGCAGGGGTTAGGGATGTATCTGGTGGCTGTCCTTAGAATGTGAGGTACTTATCACCTCTCATCCTTGCTTGAAGAGTTCAACCACAATTTAGAGACCACAGGAAAAGAACCGGTCTGCATCCTGTTGCATGTATAAAGATAAGTGAAGTCAAAGTGTTTGTAAGACCTTCAGATTCAGAGGGGTGAGATATTTCTTAATTACTTTGTGATGCTATTAACATTGAGATTCTTTTAAATTTTTACTATCCCCATTTTCAGCTAGTTTATTGGGATTTCCCAGATTCAAGCAGATGGACTCATAAATAAACCTCCCAAAAAACAAAACCTAATAACTTGCATATTGCCTGCCATTCTCCAAGCGCTGTTGTAAGCCTTTTACCATGTTAACCTGTTTAATCCTCTCAACCATCCTTGGAGGAGGTACTGTTACCGTCCCAACTTCACAGATGAGGAAATGGAGTTACAGAGAGGTTATGTGACTTGCCTAAGGTCATGTAGCCAGTAAGAGGCATAGCTGGAGTTTGAACCCAAGCAGTGCAGCTTTAGAGTCTATGCTCTTACCAGTGAGCTATACAGCAGCACTGAGAAGTGGATTGGTCCCAGAGAATAGTACGTACACCTCTGTCCAGATGTACCCTTGTTTCTAATAGATATCAGCCAGCAATGATGCTCCCCTGTCTGGTTCCTCTGTGTCTCCACTGTCAACACTCTCTCTCTGCTCTCTCATCCCATCAGGTGTTGTTGAAGTGTACAGGGTAACCAAGCGTGTGGAGCTGGGGATCAAAGCCACTGCAGTGTGCAGTGAGAAACTCCAGCAGTTGCTGAAGGACATCGATAAAGTATGGAATAACCTAATCGGCTTCATGTCACTCGCCACACTCACAGTAAGTCCATGAAACAACTCAGCAGTTGCTTTCCTTTCCAGAAACCTAAGCTGTAAAGCAGAGTGTATTCCTATGATGGTACTTACTGGAGGCTGAAGGTGCCAACTGGAGCCTGTTGTATTAAAGGAGGGAGATCACCGGTGTGTGGTCAGCTGAACAGCACCAGGTCGGCTTCTGATCTCTCCAAGGCCCAGGGAACCTAAGGAAAAAAAGAGTATAGGAAAACATTCACTCTGGCTACACCTTTCTTAATTCACATAACACATGGGAGTTTTGCAAAGCATTGGTTTGAGATACTCCCTTTGCACTTCTAGTTATTTGTGTCCCCATATGTGTCCTTTCAAAAAGCTATATGATACCTCATGTTGCCATCCTGTAGTTTGTTTAGCCCTTCTTTTTTTAGGTTCTTGGGTTATTTTTATTTTTTCCTGTTATGAGTAGTTCTCTAAATAACAAATCACTGTTCCTTTGTGGGGATGTAGTTCCTCTAAGTGGAGTAAGAGGTCAGTGTGTGTGTCTGCACAGGTGCATGCATACATATGTAGCTGTTGTTACATTTATTAGAAGGCTTTCCAAGAGCTTGTATTGTTTGCAGTGCTACCGGATATATATAAGTACATGGATACATTTCTCTACATTATGTCCTATCAGTTTCTTAATTTAACAAGCATGCAATTATTCCCTAAGGTGTTTTTTGCATTTTGTTTTAATTTCATGAGAGGCTTTGCCGTGTTCCAAATGACAGTTTACTATTTCTGTTTCCTTTGTGTATAAATGGATTGGACTCTTTTGACCATTTGACCATTTATTCCTTGGAATATGGTTATTGACCTTATATATTTCATATTTGTAATAGATTTATATACATATATATAAGCTTGTAAACTTTTATCAGCTTTTTTTCCTCCTCTATTACTGTCCCTTTTTTACATTTCATTGGGCGAAACTATTTTATTTTTATATATTCATACCTATTCAGTTTGTCTCTGATGATATCCTTTATTTCACAATAGTCAGAAGTTTATCTTCCTTCCACAGCTGGAATAAATATGCTATTCCAATTTTTTTTTAACATGGAACACTGTGACCCATCTGAATGGGATTGCAGTTGTGTGGGAGGAAGCAGTTCTAATTTTCTGAACTGATAGCCAGGTGGATACCCAGCTACCCCAACAATGTGTCTTCAGCAGCACATCCTCTCACCATTGTCATGTTGCTTCTGGTTTGTAATATTAAAGTCTTTAAGAGTTTAAATAATTTCCAAAACTTTTTCTTGTTCCCTTGGATCAGTTCTCATTTTCTAACCTAAAACCGTAGGTAGATAATTTTTTTAAAAAAACTGTTCTGGCAAGTGAAGTAAGAAATGAAGTATTAATATTGAAAAAAGAGATAAAATTATGTTTAGTTGGTGATAATGAAATTCTTTTAAAAATCTAAATTCAAGCAGCCTGGTGCAGTGGCTCACCCCTGTCATCCCAGCGCTTTGGGGAGGCTGAGGTGGGCGGATCACTTGAGCCCAGGAGTTTGAGACCAGCCTGGGCAACATGGTAAAACTTCGTCTCTACCAAAAATACAAAAATTAACCAATCTCATAACCTGGTCAGTCGATAGATAGATAGATAGATAAAAAAATACATTTTTTAATCTAAATTCAAGAGTATAAATGTATTGCATGTGGCAAAAATTCGTAACAATTCTACATATTAATAGTAGTTAGAAAATATGATGAAATTAGGCCAGGCATGGTGGCTCATGCCTGAATCCCAGCACTTTGAGAGGCCAAGGCAGGCAGATCAATTGAGGCCAGGAGTTTGAGGCCAGCCTGGCCAATATGCTGAATCACCATCTCTACTAAAAATACAAAAAAAAAAAAAAAAATTAGCCGGCTGTGGTATCTAGTGCCTGTAATCCCCACTACTTGGGAGGCTGAGGCAGGAGAATTGCTTGAACCTGGGAAATGGAGGTTGTAGTAAGCCGAGATGGTACCACTGCATTCCAGCCTGGGTGACAGAGCAAGACTCTGTCTCAAAAAAAAAAGAAAAGAAAATGAAGTTAGATACCTTATTTTTTTTGTTAGAAAATATAACGAAGGCCAGGCACGGTGGCTCATGCCTGTAATCCCAGCACTTTGGGAGGCCAAGGTGTGTGGATCGCCTGAGGTCGGGAGTTGGAGACCAGTCTGATCAACCCCATCTGTATTAAAAATACAAAACTAGCTGGGTGTGGTGGTGCATGCCTGTAATCCCAGCTACTTGGGAGGCCGTGGCAGGAGAATTGCTTGAACCCAGGAGACGGAGGTTGCAGTGAGCCGAGATCACGCCACTGTCTTCCAGCCTGGGCAACAAGAGTGAAACTCCGTCTCGAAAAAGAAAGAAAAGAAAAGAAAGAAATATAATGAAATTAGAAATCTTTTTAAAAAAAAAAATCTATTAACTAATTCAAGCCCATATCACTTTTGAACTTCTGACCTCTTTTTTTTTTTTTTTCCCAGACAGTCTCGCTCTGTCACCCAGGCTGGAGGGCAGTGGTGCGATCTCGGCTCACTGCAACCTCCACCTTGTGGGTTCAAGCGATTCTCGTGCCTCAGCCTACTGAGTAACTGGGATTACAGGCATGCGCCACCTCGCTCAGCTAATTTTTGTATTTTTAGTAGAGACGGGGTCTCACCATTTTGGCCAGGCTGGTCTCAAACTCCTGGGCTCAACTGATCCACCCACCTTGGCCTCCCAAAGTGTTGGGATTATAGGTATGAACCACTGTGCCTGACCTTGATACTAATATCAGAAAGAAATTTCTTTTGTGGGTTCTCCTAAAGAGAAAACTGATATAATCAACATTGTCTTAAAAAAAAAAAAAAAAAAAGAAAAATCCTTTCAGTAAATAAAGCAACAGGTTTCATTGAGTAGTTTCTTATTACATCTCTCAATATAGGCCAAATGGCATAACTCCAGAGTATGAGAGGAAGTCATTTTAAGTGTGGAAAAAATAGATTAAATTGTAAACTAGGAGGTGTAGCAGTGCATACTGATGGCAGGCTCGTGTCTTTGCTCTGTAAAGGAAGCATACAAATCAACGAAAAATATACCAACATCTCAGTAACGTATGAGCAAAAATGTGAAGTGATTTGTAAAAGGGGAGGTACAGTTAATCAGTAAACATTAATTCAAATTAAAACAAGGTTACATTTTTTACCTACTTTTTTTTTTTTTTTTTTTTTGAGACAGCTCTCACTCTCTTGCCCAGGCTGGAGTGCAGTGGCGCGATCTCGGCTCACTGCAACCTCCACCTCCCGAGTTCAAGCAATTCTCGTGCCTCAGCCTCCCAAGTAGCCGGGATTACAGGCGCCTGCCACCATGCCCAGCTAGTTTTTGTATTTTTAGTAAAGACAGGGTTTCACCGTGTTGGCCAGGCTGGTCTCGAACTCGTGGCCTCATGTAATCCACTCACCTCTGCCTCCCAAAGTGCTAGAGGCATTACAGGCGTGAGCCACCACGCCTGGCCTGCCTACTAATTAAGCCCAATTTTTGTGTGATCTATTTGTTTGAATACTAATAGTGTTGATGTGGTAAAATGTGGACTATCTACTGTAGGGTGGAGTCACCTATGGAAAGAGAATTTGGCATCATGCTCTCCTCCTGGCTGTGAACTTCTTGAAGACAGAGATCAAGACTGCGTTTTTCATCTTTTCTTCTTTATCTGAGCACAGTGCCAGGCACTATGTAAACATTCAGTGAACACCCAGTAAAAGCTGAATGAATTAAAGGAATTAATATTCATTCAGAGTAGCTGACTCAGTAATTCCACTTCTGAGAAAATGTCCTAAGGCAGCGATTCTAAATATGAATTCACAGAAAGAAGCAAGTTAAGTGCACAGAGTTGTTCTTTGTAAACATGAAAAATTAGAGACAACCTGAAAGTCCAAATCTAGAGGACTGGTTAAGTAAATTGTGGTGAATCTTTACGCCAGGATCTTATGCAGCCATTTTGTAAAGGAACACGAAGTTTGAATGACACAGAACTGTTACTACAGGGCTTGAAGGAAATCTGCCAAAATGATATTAGGGATGTGTTTGGGTAATGAGACACTGGATTTTTTTTTTCTTTCTTTTTTAGACAGGGTCTCCCTCTGTCACCCATTCTGGAGTACAATGGTGTGATCACAGCTCACAGCAGCCTTGACCTCCTGGGCTGAAGCAATTCTCCCACCTCAGTCTCCTAAATGGCTGGGACCACAGGTGCACACCACCAAGCCCAGCTAATATTTTTGTAGTTTTTGTAAAGACAGGGTTTTGCCATGTTGCTCAGGCTGGTCTCAAACTCCTTGGGCTCAAGGAATCCATTCACCTCAGCCTCCCAAAGTGCTGGGATTACAGGCATGAGCCACTGTGTCCAGCCAGAACACTGGATTTTTCAATATTCCTTTAGTTTTTTTCATTTTTTCAACTTTCTTTCGATAGCATTTGTTGCATTTATAGTGGAAAAATAAGTGTTTTTACTCTAGTAGGAGAAATGTATCATTACCCTTCATTCACTGGCAGAAACCCTCCCTGTAGATACCCCTTGTTACCCTTGCCCACTTCTCCTTTCCATTGTAATGACAGGTTATCAAGTTCTTAAAACTGAATTTTATTTACTTACCTATTTATTTATTGTTTAGAGACAGGGTCTCACACTGTCACCCAGGCTGGAGTGCAGTGGCACAGTCATGGCTCACTACAGCCTTGAACTCCCAGGCTCAAGTGATCCTTGCATCTCAACCTCCCATAGCTGGGACCACAGGCATGCACCACCATGCCTGGCTTGGTAGGGACAGGGCCTCGCTATGTTGCCCAGGCTGGTCTCAAACTCTTGACCTCAAGCAGGCTTCCCACCTCAACCTGCCAAAGGGCTGGGATTACAGGTGTGAGCCACCACACCCAGACTACTTTAGGGACTTTAATTGCAGTAAATCTGCATGGCAACCTGACATCTTTACCCTGCCTTCATCCTCTCCTGAAGCAGAGGAGAATCATGCCCAAGCTACCAGACATCTTCTCTCCTGACAGTCCACCTGACTAAGGAGGACTATAGTACCACACATCACCACCCCTAAAAGGCAACTGAATCAGAATACTGCGAACAGAAGCTGGGGAGAAGGAATGGGGGTAGTTTACTACTTAACCTCTGTTTCTCTATTTACAT
Organism: Macaca mulatta; assembly: GCF_049350105.2. Lineage (NCBI taxonomy): Eukaryota > Metazoa > Chordata > Mammalia > Primates > Cercopithecidae > Macaca > Macaca mulatta. The sequence goes on from NC_133421.1 coordinate 46,741,653, forward strand.
TCAGAGAGGTAGAATTCTTGGGGTCTGAATGAGAGTCTTCCAGTTCTATCCTTAATGGATTGGTTAACTGTTATGATAACTAATCCAAGGAACTTGGGAGAAAAGGCATGTGTTTGCTGCAGTCCTCCAATTTTCTTTGAGCTTCTGGAATTCACTTCATTATCCTCTGGATCAGAGAAATGCATTAAACTCTGCATTTACTTCCTGAGCTCCAGCTACTAAAGAAATTGATTGGCTAGTGATGTGTGCCGAGGCTGCCTGTGAAGTTGTGGGGTAGAGAAGGATGTGTCACCAGTTGTGAACTTGGAGATCAGTATGTGTCTGTGTCCTTCCTAATTCACCCAACCTGCTGCTTCCTGACCTTGTCCTAATATGGAGCAGGTTGAGCCTGAATATCGTCATAGCAGTAGATACTTTTATTCTTCCCTTTTACAGATGAAGAAACTGAAGCACAGAGATACTGGCGAGGCCTGGGTTTATTCTGACAGTCAGAAGTCAACTTTCTCAACCTCTGTTCTTTGTGGCCACCTTGAGATGGGCAGGTCGGGTGGGTAAAACCAGAGAGGTGCTTAAGTTTTTGTGGGGGGAATCTTTTCTGGCAGCAACTTGTTATAAACAGTTGAGTTCTTTTCTGCACGTTGCCCTTGCATATATATACCAGGACTGTAGAGTAACTTAAAAGCCTCCTTCTTTACATTTAGATTTTAAGGTTCTTTGTTTGGGTGGCAATCGGTTCTTATTGCAGTTAACACTTGAAAACTAGATTTCTATACAAACCCCCAAATCAGCCACCCATCTCTTCTCTCCTGTTGCTGCTGGGAAAAGATGACTGTGATCATAAAGCGTCTCTCTCCTTGCCATGAGCTCTTGGAAGAAAAGGTATCACAAAGACCAGGTGTACTTGCCAAGCTCGTGAATTTGGGGGAAAGGATAAGTGGGGAGATTCCTGGGTTGCTGCTGTGTGTTTACTTCTTGAGATAGCTCCTCTCGCCAGGTGAAGTGCAAGCCAGTTTCATTTTTGTGCCTCTTCCCAAGCTCCTGTGGCTGCAAGCTTGCTACAGCTGCACCTTCTAGACTCTGAACACCCCTCCACACCTTTTCTTTTCTTTTTTTTCTTTTTTGGTAAAATAAAAAATATATATATATACACACATACAATAAGATGTGAAAATCTTGGTTGTACCACTCAATGAGTTTTGAAAAATGCATACTCTCAAGCATATAACCCATGCCTCTATCAGGATATAGACTACTCCATCAATCCGGAAGTTTTCTTATGCACCTTGTTAATTGTCGCCCTACTCAGGTATAATCCCTGGTGTGATTTTTTTTATACCAAGGATTAGTTTTTCCCAGACCTTTTTAAAGAGACCTTGGAATTTGATTTTGTTGTTTTGAACAAAGCCTATTGGGTTTGGGGCCCATCTAACCTGGAGCTTTGCCCTGTTCACATATGGTGGCTCTAACTCCTTTAGTGTAAACAAATGTGAGGTAAATGCAGAAAAGGGCTGGACATTTATGCCCTTCCCTCAGACTCCCATTGTGAGCATCCTTTTCTAGCGTCAGTGTCTAGATGCTAAAGAGTGGTTTTACCTAACTTTTGTTTTTTAAGACACTAGGTAAGGGTATAGAGATGAATTAATCTTCCAACTTGACAACACAAGAATGTACTGTAAATTGAACCTGAACACCGGAGTATTCATTTCTCTCAATACCCATGTGCTTCCCCTTATAATTGCTTTTTTCGCTAGGTTAGCTGTGGCAGAACAACAATCATTCTTTGCCCAGATTATACCATGTCATTGTACCCTTGATAACTGCTAGGTATGTCCTCTGTCTGTAAAACTTGAGTTTCCCACTGCATGAGGAATAGCACACATTCCACAGAAATAGTGTAAGGTGTTACTTGTCATGAAGAAGCCTTTACTCTAGCAGAACTGATGAGAATACCTGCATAAATGTAAATGACATAAACCAACATCTGTGTAGTTCAAATCATTTGTAACAAAACTATACAAACTCCCAGGACTCCGGATTAGACGCTCAAACTGGAGAAATCATTATTAGAAAGAGGCATGATTGAGGTTTTATGGGAAGCTTTTAATGCTTAACACTATTGCTTCATTTCAGCTAAATGACTTCCTTAATGAACTACATTGCCACAGTGAGGCCCTTTGATTCCATACTACTATTACTATTACTATTACTATTACTACTACTACTACTACTACTGGTTACCTTTTATTGATATTTTGCACCTAGGGCCTGTCAGTCCATGTGCTATATGCTTTACATTCATTCTAATTGAATCCTGGTAACCCCATGTCATCACATGATGAGTCCTTATAAGGGGAAGGTAGGAGGGGAAGAGTGAGAGAAAGTGATGTGACAACAGAAGCAGAGAGAAGAGGAAAGTGGCAGATGCTACCTGCTGGCTTTGAAGATAGGACCACGAGCCAAGAAGTGCAGAGGCCATCTCTAGCAGCTGGATTATACTGTAGAAGTAATTATCACTTTTACAGATGAAGAAATTAGGGCTTTGAGAAGATGAAACTTGACTGAAACTGACAAGTCTGTGATTTGAATCTGTATCATTTCAGAATCCATTCTTCTTCCTACTCTACGTTACTTCCAGCTTTTAAGTTACTGAAAATGACTTCTTTCTTCCCATGAAGACTGTGAGGCTGTTTCTGTCAGAAGACAGCTGCTTCACCTTCTGCAGTGAAAGTCGCAGAACGTAGTGCTGCATCACAGTAGTCATGCTTGGGCTAAGGAAGGCAGGGTGCACAGTCTTAAACTCCAAACTGTGACTCCTTGATGTTTATTTAAGCTGGAAAGGACACAGTCATTCCCCTATCCATGGCGGGGAATTGGTTCCAGGACATCCCCCATTTCTGGATATAAAAATCTGCAGACGTTCAAGTCCCTGATAAGAAATGACATAGGATTTGCATATAACCTATGCACATCCTCCTGTGTATTTTAAATCATCTCTAGATTACTTATAATACCTAATACAATGTAAATGCTGTGTAAATAGTTATTATACTGTATTGGACCTTTTTATTTGTATCATTTTTGGTTTTTCCTATTTTTTCCTCCGAATATTTTTGATCTGAGGTTGGTGGAACCCATAGATGTGGAACCCATGGATACCGAGGGCTGACTGTACTGGCAAAGCTTTGTGCTCTCTCTTTGGTACTCTTTTTCCCTGGACTAAGGCTCCCTCTTGTGGTAGAAGCATGTCTTCTCCGGGCGCAGACTGAACACCTGCTTCTTTCTCAAGAGGTAAAAATCACCTAGTTTAGTGAGATGTGATGCACTGAGGTTGGCTCCCTAAGTGGCTTGTCATCTAAGGTTTTATCTTGTGAAGTGGGTTGAAGTTCAGTAGGGTTGGAACAAACAGAGAATTCTGTCCTGGAAAATTAATCGATTTTTGCCATATAAAATCTAAGAGAAGAGAAAAGGTTGTTATTCACCTGTATTTTAGTCAATTGGCAATCACACAGGCTCTTTGATTCCACTGTTCACCTCAGTGAAATATGAATTCTTTTGTACTTCCTTTCAATGTGAAATTGACCTGTGAATTTCAGAGTACTTATTTCCTATTGCTGTGACGTATCAGGAGAACAGTTTATTTTTAATGGTGATGGCATTTTTGTCATCTTGCCAGTCTGCACAATGTTTTAGACACGGGATCTTTACTGTGTCTCTGCAGGGCTATCCTCAGTTGACAGAAGGCAGCTGTGGTAGACAGAATGATGGCCCCTCAAAGCTGCCCATGTCCCTGGAACCTCTGAATATGTTACCTTTGCAAATAGGATTAAGTTAAAGGTGTTTCATTGGGGAACGTATCCTGGTTTGCCCAGGTGGCCCCAATGTCATCACAGGGATCCTTAGAAGGGGAAGGTAGGAGGGGAAGAGTGAGAAAAAGTGATGTGATAACAGAAGCAGAGAGAAGAGAGTGACAGAAGCTACATGCTGGCTTTGAGGATGGGACCACAAGCCAGGGAATGCAGAGGCCGTCCCTAGAAGCTAGAAAAGGCAAGGAAACAGATTTTTCCCCTAGAACTCCCAGAAGGAATGCAGTGCTGCTCACCCATTTTAGACTTCTGAAATCCACAACTGTAAGAGGATACATTTGTGTTGTTTTAAGCCATTAAGTTTATGCTACTTTGCAACAGCAGCAATAGGAAAGATTATACAAAATACTGTAACCAAGCAAATACCAAAACTTTATAATTGCCTATGGAACCTGTGTCTAGATCACCCTTTGTATCAGTCAAACTAGACTAGGTTATGCTTCAGTAACAAACAGCTTCTTCCATCTTAGCAAAAGCAAAGCTTTATTTCTTGCTCAGGCTATATGTCCATCTCAAGTTGGTGGGGGGCTCTGTGCCATGTCCTTATCCAGGGACCCAGGTTGACAGAGCCTCCACCATGTGGAACACAGCTGGTCACCATGGAGGGTCAAGGGAACATGAGAAATAGCACATTGGTCTTAAAGGCTTCCTCCCAGAGGTGACGCTTTTTTTTTCTTTTTTCCTTTTTTTTTTTTTTTTTTTTTGAGATGGCGTCTTCCACTGTCGCCCAGATTGGAGTGCAGTGGCGCAGTCTCAGCTCACTGCAGCCTCTGCCTCTTGGGTTCAAGCTATTCTCCTGCCTCAGCCTCCCAAGTAGCTGAGATTACAGGTGCCGCCACCATGCCCAGCTAATTGTTTTGTTTTGTTTTTGAGACGGAGTCTCACTCTGTTGTCCAGGCTGGAGTGCAGTGGCATGATCTCGGCTCACTGCAACCTCCACCTCCCGGGTTCAAGCAATTCTCCTGCCTCAGCCTCCTGAATAGCTGGAATTACAGGCAAGCACCACCACACCTGGCTAATTTTTGTATTTTTAGTAGAGACGGGGTTTCACCATGTTGGCCAGGCTGGTCTCGAACGCCTGATCTCGTGATCCACCCGCCTCAGCCTCCCAAAGTGCTGAGATTACAGGTGTGAGCCACCATGCCTGGCATTTTTTTTTTATTTTTAGTGGAGATGGGGCTTTGCCCTGTTGGCCAGGCCGGTCTTGAACTCCTGACCTCAGGTGATCCACCCACCTCAGCCTCCCAAAGTGCTGGGATTACAGGTGTGAGCCACCACACGCCCGGCCTACATGTGACTTTTGCTTAGTTTATTGACTGTGGCAAGTTACAGGCCCATGCCTGATTGAAAAAGGGGTAGGGAAGGCCCATCCTACCATTCCATAAAAAGGAGAAAGATTATTGGTGAAGAACACTAATGACTACCAAACTCTTCTTCCTCAATAAGGATCTTCTTGGACACCATTGTAGGAGTTGATTGTAGGCTAAAGACTCAGGATTCTATATCTCAGTCTGACACTGGCGCTTATCAGTGTCAGTAGGCCATATATAAAATATATATTTTAAATCTTTACTAAATGCATGAAATACTTGCCAAATAAGGAGACGATCAATTTAAGGTGACTTATAGAGGGCATATCTTCTTATATGAAGGCAGCCAAACTGTTATCTTACATGACTGGTGCCAAACTCTTGCTATTATACTACAATAAACACCCTGTTTATACATGTATACTTAGTTAATTTTGTCAGCTGAAAGAGTAATTTGATCACAGGATCATTTATGCAGAGCCTTATGGCTATTACAGTATGACCTTTTCATTTGCTTTCTTTGTGCCTTTGGTAAACAGATATTAAGGGGCTTTATTAATTGGATTGATTTCAGGATTCAGAGTTTTCCCAGATTTTAGTGATTTCTCAAATAGCCCTGATTCAGTAACATGATGACTATCTATAATGTGGGTTACAGAGGTGATCCTATGTTTTAACCTCTTTAAAAAGCTTGCTAAGAGTTCTTCAAAGTGAATAATTGTGATAAGCATATAGACTATGTTTTCACTTCCAGACATGTTTTATGTCCATCTGAGATATATAGAAATGGGAGAGAGGTGTTAGGGCAAGTGAAATTGTTACCCTTTTACAGATGACTGACTGCAGAACAAACAAGTGTTAGTGCCAGCCTCTTCTGCATTTGACCACAGTGACCATGGTTGCACTAAAAAAGACAAGAGAGAAAAGAAAAAAGATCCTATGACTTGGCTAAGGCCATGTAAGTTTACTTTGATCACCTATACCAGAGTCCTCTTGCACACAGTTGAAACATACACCTCCCCTTTTCTTCTTCGAAAACCATGTGTTCTTCCTTCCCCTGCTGTGATCTCAGTGGATCTAGCTCAAATGTGTTTAAGAAAGGTTTGTGGAGCTAGTTCATGGTTTATTATTTCAAATTAGAAAGGAACAGGGAACATCATACATAATCTATACGTTTTTATAAGGAGAAACCTTTTTTTTTTCCTGGTGAGGAAAAATACGGATCATATAATTTTGCTTTGTTGCTCAAAAACAATGTAGAAACTCCTCAGTGGTTCAGACTGGAAGAACTATGGGAAATGTAGCTGTTACTTTGACAGGAATTTGCCATCATCCTGGGTCACCTCAGTATCCATGAGGACAAACCAGCTTCCATGCCAGGCTCCCAGATGCTTGACTGCCTGGACCACAGGACCCTTGCTTCCCCTGCACTTCAGCCACCCACTGGCATCATCACAATGGGCTGTGTTAGCAAACACTGTGCAGCGCCTGTGCAGTCTCGAACCCAGACATCGAACTTCCTGAGTCCGGATTGGCAACCCTCCAGTTGTCTCACTCTTCACTGGCACTGCTGCTGTTTTTGGTTCTCAGGACAGGATATTGTCTCTTTTACTGTGTTCCTATCAACCCTCTTCTGTCTTCACTTCTTTTCTCACCTCCTTACTCTCCACAGTGCATGAGGCATCCCTCCTCACTCCCTTCAGTCATGCTCATTAGACAGAACCCAACCGGAATCAGTGCAGCCATCCACCTTCTCCCCCACCTTGACCCACTGTGTGCTGGTGGAGAGAATCACACCGCCAGTTTGCTGCTTGAAGCTCGCAAGGCTACTGCTATTTCAGACACAGCCGAGGATCTCTCACCTCCTGCATTAGAGTGAGGATAAACCCTCTGAGAGGAACTCCTCAACTTCTAGGCTCCCACCTAAGATTCCATTCTGTCACACTAGTGTGTTAGATCCAGTTCTTACTGGCTTGAAAGAGTTTGTTAAATGTTCAGGAATTTTATGAGCCAGTTGTTAAACATGGTTATTACTCAAAATTAAATGAAGACTGGGTGCAGTGGCTCATGCCTGTAATCCCAACACTTTAGGAGGCTGAGGTGGGAGGATCGCTTGAGGCCAGAAGTTCTAGACCAGCCTGGGCAACGTAGTGAGACCTCATCTCTACTAAAAATAAAAAGTAGCCAGGTGTAGTGGCACACACCTGTATTCCCAGCACTCAGGAGGCTGAGGCAAAAGGATTGCTTGATCCCAAGAGTTTGAGTCTACAGTGAGCCATGATCACGCACGTCTCTGCACTCCAGCCTGGGTGACAGAGTGAGACTCTATCTCAAAAGCAAGACAAAACAAACACAAATGATATAAACTTGCAGTTAAATACATTATATTAAAAATAGTGGTAATAAATACTTAAAACATTCTAGTTCTTAAATTTTACTATTTGTCTAGCTTTCAGGGTTATTTATGTCTATCACAGGGCAACCAACTGTCCCTGTTTGGTCAGGACTGAGGGATTTCCTCAGTGCTAAAAAGTGATAGAGAAAATGTTATTAGTGCAGATTAAACTTAAAAGTGTGTGGCCAGGCACAGTGCCTCACACCTGTAATCCCAGCACTTTGGGAGGCCAAGGTGGGCAGAGCACAAGGTCAGGAGTTCAAGACCAGCCTGGCCAAAATGCTGAAACCCCGTCTCTGCTAAAAATACAAAAATTTGCCAGGTGTGGTGGCAGGCACCTGTAGTCCCAGCTACTCAGGAGGCTGAGGCAGAAGAATCCCTTGTGAATCCAGGAGGCGGAGGTTACAGTGAGCCGAGATTGTGCCACTGCACTCCAGCCTGGGCTACAGAGCAAGACTCCATCTCAAAAAAAAAAAAAAAAAAAAAAAAATGTGTTAGCTGGGTATGGTGGTGTACACTTGTAGTTCCAGCTACTTGGGAGGCTGAGGCGGGAAGATTGCTTGAGCCCGGGAAGCAGAGGCTGCAGTGAGCCAAGATGACACCACCACACTCCAACCTGGGCAACAGAGTGAGACCCTGTCTCAAAATAAATAAATAAAAATAAAAGTGTGCTGCGGGGCCAGGCGCAGGGGCTCATGCCTGTAATCCCACCACTTTGGGAGGATCACTTGAGCCCAGGAGTTCAAGATCAGCCTGGGCAACATAGGGAGATATCATCTTTACAAAAAATCAAAAAATTACCTGGGCGTGGTGGCACACACATGTGGCCCCAGCTATTTGAGAGACTGAGGTGGGAGGATCTCTTGAGCCCAGGAAGTCAAGGCTGCGGTGAGCTGTGATCATGCCACTGCACTCCAGCCTGAGCAGCAGAGTGACTGGACAGCTTTCCAAGATTGAGACCTCCTCTTTTAACCATTCTCTCTCTCTCTCTCTCTGTGTGTGTGTGTGTGTGTGTGTGTGTGTGTGTGTGTGTGTAGTGAATTAGATAATGCATGTGAAGAGCTTAGTATAGTGCTTGGCAAAGTAAGGGCTTATTAGCTGTTGTTCTATTTATGGTCTGTAGCTGGTGACTTTCAGTTCTCTCTGCAAGCAGTAGGCCTGTATGTCTATCCAACCACCTGCTTATGTAGCATGTGGCCTTTGCTGTCCCACAGGTGGCTCCAACTCAGCTTGGACCAAACTGAACTCTTCTCCTCAGCTTCCATCCTCAAACCTGGTCCTTCTTTCACGTGTCTTATTATGGTGAATCCCCTCAGCTGCCCGGGTCCCCCAACCTCTCCCATCCAGCAGGTCACCCAGGCCTGCTCATTCTCCTGCCTTGGCAGCTCTTTTCCGTGTCCATTTCTCCCCATTCCCCACCGCCGCTGCCTTCATTCTGACCATCGGTATCTGTCTCCAGGACTGCTACAGCAGGCTTCTGGCTGAGACCCACGCCTTGAGGATTGCCACCCCCAATTCATTGCCTATACACTAGCGAGAGGGATCTGTCAATAATACGAACCTGGGCCTGTGCTGATCCAGTTGGAACCCCTAGTGGCTTCCAGGATGCTCCTTATCTTCCTTGAAGTCCTCATGCTGTGGCTTCATCTCCTCCTTTCGTGGGCTCTGCCCCCACCCTCTAGATTCCTTCCCATACCCCATCTTTAGCTCAGAGGCCTTTGCCTATGCTGCTTGTTCTGCATAGAATATCCTTCCCTCCCCTACCTCACCCAACCCCATCCCCTTCACCTAGCAGCTCCCATCTACACTCAGCCAAGGTGATTCTAAGTTCTAGGAAGCAGGCCGGATACGGTGGCTCATGCCTGTAGTCCCACCACTTTGGGAGGCTGAGGCGGGTGGATCACCTGAAATCAGGAGTTTAAGACCAGCCTGACCAACATGGTGAAGCCCTATCTCTACTAAAAATACAAAATTAACCGGGCGTGGTGGCGTGCCTGTAACCCCAGCTACTCAGAAGGCTGAGGCAGGAGAATCGCTTGAACCCGGGAGGTGGAGCTTGCAGTGAGCCGAGATCGCACCACTGCACTCCAGCCTGGGCGACAGAGTGAGACTCTGCCTCAAAAAAAAAAAAAAAAAAAAAAAGTTCTCTCTGGCTTCAGTCCCCATCCTCCTCGGGTTGGGCTAAGTGCCCCTCCCTTGTGCCCTGGCACTCAGGACTTCCCCTAAGTAAGCACACCTGGCAATCATGGCACTGCACTGGCTCCCTGGCGCCCACCCGAGACCGAGTTCTCAGAGGACAGAGGGCGTGTTGTACTTGTGCCGGCCTTCCTAGCACCTGGAAGCATGACGGGTTCCCAGTGGATGTTTGGGAAGTTAAATTATTGTAGGGGTGGTGCTAGAGTACTTACGTTGCCGCTAGACCTACTGGGGGTGAGCAATGAGGGAGTGAAGCGAACAGCGTGTGGACTTGCTGGACTTCTTACCCGTTTGTCTTGTCATCCTCATCCTCACAGCCAGATGAAAACTCGCTGGATTTTTCCTCCTGTATGCTACGGCCTGGGATTAAAAATGCTCAGGAACTTGCCTGTGGAGTGTGCCTCTTGAACGTGGACTCGAGGAGCCGGGTAAGCCACGCAGCCTCGTTGCAGGTGGCAGAGGGCTTCCCTAACGTGACTCGGGACGACCTTATCTGGCCCACTTTACTGCGAAGTTTGTGACCAGAGGTGGGGATTTTCTCAAGTCCTAAAAGCTGATGATAGGAGCAGACACATCCCCTCGTGAGGGCAGCGGGGGAGCTGTGGAGGGAGTGGACGCGGCTCTCATGCCTGCAGCACCCTGTACGTAGTGGGGTGGTCAGGAGGAAAGGGTGAACCTGTAAGGATGTGTTCGGAGGCAAGAGGCCCTGTTCTGGGAATGTTGTTGACCTGTGGTTTCAACGTTATTTCAGAAAGAAGAGAAGCCTGCAGAAGAACATCCTAAAAAAGTATGAACCAGTTACACCTTATCTTAGCGTCTCCATTTTAATTTTGAGTGTGGAGGGCAAATTGGATGATTCCATCCATTGCATCCTGAACTGTTCCAGTCATGAATCCTTCACTGAGTCAGTCTGGTTCCCATAATGTTTGATTGAGTCTACTAATGTGTCTGTGTGGCTCCACTTCTGTCTTACTTGCATGCTTGTTTCTCATAATTGGCTTCTGGTGTTGCAGTTATTTTTCTCTGTGATGAATGGGGTGACAGAACGAGCAACTTCTGGAAGCCTGGAAGGTGTAGTGACACACAGAAGGAGATCAAAGAGCTTATCAGGATGTAGCCATTTAGCCATATTTTAACAGACAAGCCACAAGTTGGGTTTCAGAGTTTTGTTTATATGCAGTGCATTAGAACACTAACCCCAGGACGCGGCTGAGGTTTGGACTACTGTTCCATGGCTGGCTGTAGCTTACCGATAAGCCTACTCATCTGGAAATAATTCTTATGTGTTTAATGCCCATTCATTTCAAGGCGTTTTTTTTTTTTAACTCTATACCTGTTTGGACTTTTTGATAATGTAGATTCAGTTATTCGCTCCCAATGCCATTCGACCCTAAGAGTTGTTAACTGCCGTTCTCTGACTCTCTCGTTCTCGAACTCTTGTAATTTTTTGTCATGATAGGCTTGTGGTCAGCTGCAGAAGTGTAAAGGATTGCATGCCGCAGTCAGATGCCAGCCTTAGGAGGAGGGCTTCCTTCAGCACAGTGAGGGATCCAAGCTATCCACAGCCCTCGGCTACTTTAGTTCCCCTTATGATTCCCCCGCTCCGCCCCATAACCTCTGTCTGCCTTTTCCATGGAAGATTTGGCCGCCTTTTCCCGAAACTAGGTTTAGTGGTAACAATTTTATAGCTTTAATTAGCAGTAAAAAACCTTCTCTCTTAAATTCCTGTAGCTACCCACTCAGCTTTTGTGTGTGCCATTTTGGCCTCAGCCTCTGTGACCTGGAGAGATGTACATGTTGGTTTCTGAAAAGCTCTGAGATGCAGAAAAAGCCTGACTTGTCCCACATCTCTGTTTATTTCTGGCAGGCATTCAACTCAGAAACAGACAGTTTCAAGCTGGCCTACGGAGGGCACCAGTATCACGCCAGCTGTGCCAACTTCTGGATCAACTGTGTCGAACCAAAGCCTCCTGGCCTTGTCCTGCCTGACCTGCTCTGAACAACTCCTCTGTGAAGCACTGACTCTTTTTTCTTCTGTGACACCCCACGGGGTGACAGGGACCAATCAGTAGAATGCGAGCGCTGCACAGTTCACTTCCCTGAATTGATATGAAGAACACCGCAAGCGACGGGGCCCCCGTCACCCCCACGGCCAGTCTGCGGGGCTTCAGGTAAAATCGTCCCACTCAAGCGGCACGTGGCGCCAGAAGCTTGCTCACTTCTCTCTACTTTTCTTAAGGTTTTCTAAAATACAGACCACAGCTTTCTGGATCTAAGGAAGAACTTGCTGCTGCAGTATTGAAACTGTGAAGAACTGACATTTTTGAAGAAAAATAAACTACTGTTGCGGGACTAGAATGGGCAGCTGCTTGGAGCCAGTGCTTGTTTTTACCCAGAACACTTACTGTCCTGTGAAGTAGAGTGCATTTATTTGCATTTAGTTTGTTAATGTCTGAAATGAATAAAAAGAGGAAATTACGATTAAACTGATGTTCTGCTTTTTATGGAGAAGATTCTGCCCGTCTGCCCTGGACAGTAGCAGGGAGTTGAGGGCAGATTTTACCCACTTGGCTGTCACAACTGAACCAGTTCTCTACTCCTTCCCTTCATTGCTGTCAACGCTCAAGACTTTTTTCCAAAACATGCCTGCAGTCCTGAAGAATGGCACTCTGCAGTCCTGAAGAATGGCACTCTGCAGTCCTGAAGAATGCTCATTTTCACACAGGCCCAAATCCTGTGTATCAGGATAATATCCTTCCCTGCAGGAGCCTTCACTGCAAACCTGTTTTGCCGCATGCAAAGACTGTGACCATGGAGTTTTCTCAGACAAGATTTGTAAAGGCAGTGGAATGAAATCTCTTGGCAGTGGCCGCTCTCCAAATTTCCAAAGATGACTACATAGGGACCAACACTGCCTGACTTTGCAGTATCTGTGAGAAAAACCTGAAAATTAATTCAGGGTGAAAATGTGGAGTTCTTGGCCTAGTGTAAAGTATCAAGATGTATATTTATGGGATAGATACATGACTTAGAAGAAAATTGTCCAGAAATAGTACTGAGTTTTAGATGGAAAAGACTCGTGCTTCCTGGAGTAGGGAATTTTCTTTGCCATTTAATCTGAATGCATAAAATTAGGGGGAAAACTCAAGTGGCTAAGAGCTGTTATTCCTAGGAAGAACGTACCAATCTAGGGCACACGTCTCTCTGAATTGTTGATTATGCGCTTTATGAAGAGATTTTTCAATCTCATGTGCTTTACTTTGTGCGGTTTAGGCCCTCTGACCTAGACTTTTATTTTTAAACCGACAAAGTTGGTCTTGTCTATAATTGCTGCTTTTACATAATTTATTTTCCCTTCTCAGAACAAATTCTATCTTGGTCCGTCTTATAGCTTTTCCATGTTCTCCAAGAAAGGTGTGGAACATTTTCATTAAACAGCTGTTGCTGAGGCTCCTGCTTGACCTTCTGCACGCCCCAATGCAGAGAGAGGCACCGAGGAGAGAAAGGCTTTTCTCACTCGCTCCCGATGATACCGTCTCTGGCCGGTCCTGACTGAGACAGCTCACTCTGAATTGGTACCTTTGGAGCTTTTGCCCACCACAAGGCTAATGGGGTGTTTCTAACAACACAGGAGGGACAGCTTGTGGCAGGCTTTTCCTGAGGCCTCGGTGCTTTCATCCTGGGCAGCACCAGGTCCACATGGAGCTGGAATGCAAGCAGGCTTCTAATTGGTCTTAAAAATTTCTTTCTTTTTTTTGTTTTTTGAGATGGAGTTTCACTCTTGTTACCCAGGCTGGAGTGCAATAGCACAATCTCAGCTCACTGCAACCTCTGCCTCCCGAGTTCAAGCAATTCTCCTGCCTCAGCCCCACGAGTAGCTGGGATTACAGACATACGCCACCATGCCCGGCTAATTTTGTATTTTTAGTAGAGACAGGGTTTCTCCATGTTGGTCACGCTCGAACTCCCAACCTCAGGTGATCCGCCTGCCTCAGCCTCCCAAAGTACTGGGATTACATGCATGAGCCACCGCGCCTGGCCTAAATTTCATAACAGAACCATGACAGCAGAATCTACCTTTGCAATAAGAATGTTTCCCAGGAGTTAGAGACCAGCCCTGGGCAAGATGGCAAGACCCCAGCTAATTATACAAAAAATAATTAGCCAGGCATGGTGGAGTGCATCTGTGGACATTTGTGGTCCCAGCTACTAGGGAGGCTGAGGCAGGAGGATCACATGAGTCCAGGAGTCTGACAGTGACTGTTAAAAATTTCTTTCTTTTTTACAACAGCCTAGGTGATAAGAGAGAGACTGTGTCTCTTAAAAAAAAAAAAATAGTAAGTTTCCCAATTTGAAATGTTGCTGAGACATTTTTTTTGAAATGCTGTGTAGATGCCTATCATGTCACAGTGGCCCAGTATCGACATTTTAAAAAGTAAGCTTGTTAGCTGGGCTGGTTTCTATTCCTGAGAAATTCCAGAATGCCTCAGATACAATTCCTTAGTATAATTCCCACTTTCCTTACCAAGAGCGATAGGCTTAGTCACTCCGTGGGAGGTGCCACAGGAAAATTCAGCAGACGTCAACAGAAAAGCCTTTGCTATGAAAAGTATTCACTACCTTTCATATCTCTTGAATACTTGAAATGTTTAATTAGATGCCACCAATAGGGATCCAAGGAGTGTGGGACACCATTGCGCTGCTTTTCTTTATAAACATTTATTATAATGACTCAACACTGCATTCAGCTTCACCTCAGCTCTTCCTGTTAGCCAGGAGCCCCGTGTCCTTGGAAACCGTAACCAAGGTTACTTATTTCCATACTGTGTATTGTGTCAGCCCGCTTCACCCCACTGCTTGAATGGCGATTAATAGCACTTTTCTTTTTTTGGTGGGATGTTTTGCCTTTAAAATTTTTATGGCTTAGTGTGTAATTTCATTTTTGTCTGGACATGCTTGAGATAGAAGAGGTACTGGATGTATTAGGATATTTTCCATGCTTTATTTTTCCTGTGGCTACTAGTTAGCATTTCATAGGGGTTGTGAATTTTTGATTATTTGAATATTTTGTGTCCATACACATATTTGAAGGGTTTTGGGCGTCTTATTTGTTTAAAGGTGTCTTCTGTTTGCCTGTTTAATGTGTACTTCAGCTTTGCAAAGATTATAGGGCTGTATGTTACAGAAATAGGAGATGCTGGCCCTGTACTGGGGACCACTACAAAAATTCCCCTGAACACCTTTGAGGTCAAATGCCTGCCTTTGTGAACAGTTCATAAACTGACATTTTCAGACATCTGCCATTCAGAAGGGAGCGCTGTAACCTGCTGTAGACCATTCCAGCAAATGTCAGAATGCAGGGCAAGATGTGTGTCGACTGTGTTTTTTAAGTTTAAATTACTTATTTCTTCAGGTGAGTGTGCACCAAATAACAATACTGAAAGGCCCGCCCTTTGCAAGGCCGAGGAAATAAAGCTTAAGTGAAACAGCTCTTGGGGGGAAAAATGCCACTTTACGAATACTTTTCTAACAAAATAGCATTATAATGAAGTTTTTACTTAATTCCATTATTTATATGTTGATGTGAATATAAGTGGTTAAAAAAGTATTCTTGTGGGACATCTCATTACTTTGTAGCTGTGGCGTTATTAACCAGTGAATGCTGTGGTCCGTAGCAAAATGCGTTGTCTTCTGTGTGATGTGGAATTCAGGCCTGTAATTTTAAAAGATGGTGTGGTTTTTCCCTTGTTCGTATTTTAATAAACAACTGCTCTAATTGATATGTTTAGATATTATAAAGCTTTACCTTTAAAATATTTTCAGGGTCTGTTCTGAAATCACCCACTGTTAAACTTCCCTCACCAAAATACAAATGTAGAAGAATGTCAGGCTACTAGACCTTTTCTTGGTCTTGTCTTTGTTGGGTTGATTTCACGTAGATGCAAGTCACGAGGATGAACAGGGGCCCACGCACTTAAGATTACAAAGGTGTTCAGCTTCCTGTGTGCGAAGAACTCTTAGTCACAGCCCCGCAGTGCTGCTTGCCAGGAATTCTACAGGTGATTTTCATTAATTACGAAGAACATCGGTCACCAGGTGTCTTCTCGCCCTAGGACAATGGTTATTTGGGGGCTCTTATTCAGAAACTCCCAGACTCAAAGCTCAGCCTCATACTAAAGCAGCCAGAGCCTCCCTGGATTATTTGTTTTTTTGTTTGTTTGTTTTTGATCTTACAGCATTTGTTGGTTCCTCTGATTTCTCATAGAAACTATTAATTTTTTTCCTTTTAATTTTTCTAGAGAATAATGATGCATGTTTATAACAGTGGGCAGCCAGGGGTATAAAGCAATAAAAGGTAGAACTTAGATGGAAAAAACCATTGCCACAAACCAGGTAAAATGTTTCGTGGATATTTGTCTAAGTATGTAGCTACTGGCCTATGTATGGCTTCCTGCCAAAATGGACCCAAAAAATCTAGAAAACGATTCCTCTGGTGCGCAAGCTACAACGTCCCTGACAAATGAGGCCAAAGAGCAGGGCTGCGACCGGTTCCCATCGCACGGGCAGACTCCCAGGAGGCCCTCCAGAAGGCAGGCACGCCCTAGGACAGTGGTTATTTGGGGGCATGTGGAAAGCTTTCACCCAGTTGTGTCCCAGCAGTGGGACAGAGGCGAGCTCATTCACCTTCTACCGTGTACCTGATGAGCGGTGCCGCCCATTTTATCAGGAGCAGTGACCTGGGTGACATTTCCAAAGTTAAAGGCAGCCATTTTTTGTTATTTGCTTATCGCTTATACTGAGGTTTGGTTTAGGGCATTTTTATAGGTAGTAATAGTTGAGCAGAGGCACCTTTTATTGAAAACCAGTTTCTCTGATGGAGGACATGTTGCTTAGGGGTGCTCCACTAACCAAGAGGAAACCAAAACCAGCACCCCTGATCAGAGCGTGCACTCTTATCTCCCACCGCCCAGCACTGGGGACAGTGTGTCTGCCACCCACCAGGATGTGAAGCGCCGACGGGACTCTGCTGGGATGTGTATTTTAAGTGGTGTTCACAACTGTCATAAGAGCCATATTTTAGCAGTTACTGGAGAGCACCTTTTTTTCCATCATCGACACACACACATATCCTGAAATTATTAGTAAAAATTCTAATGTTAAGCATATAGATTTATTAAAAATAATGCTAATATAATCCTGGGCACATGGATTCCAAGAGTTTTTGCAGCAGATTTCATTATAGTTACTTAACAGCTAAATAATAAGGGTGTATTTAACTTACAGAGTCACTAAATAATAGAGGGGAAAGGAAAGAGTAGGGCTAATCCAGTAGAGACTGAAGCTGGTATCAACCTTCCCTAAGCATCTGTCTGGTCAGCAGCCTGGGGCGAAGCTTGTCTCTAAAGGGTTAATGAGGCCCCAAAGTGATTTTTGCACTGAGCTCCTCCTGCACCTACCAAGGTGCCAAAGGCATGAGATTCAGAAGAGAGCAGAACCAAACAGTTTATTAAACTGTTCAAATTGATAAAAATGATTAAAAGCTAAAGATTTTCATAAACACTATTCCAAAATGTTAATTTTAAAAATGTGACTAGCAATGTATGCATTCCCTTTATGTCCCCTCCCTCCCTCTCTCTTAAAATAAATTTGAACACCCAGTGTAAAAAACACTTCAGGGAGAACCAGAAGTCAGCCATTTGAGAAGACAGTGGAGAGGGAGCAGACAGTGGGGAGCAGACACTGGTCCCACTCGGGCTGCTGACGCAGGCTTCGGTGGCACTAAATCCCCCAGTAAGGCATCAGGTGTCGGGACTCCTTCTCATAGACGTCGGGAACTATGCCGTAAGGTGTCTGTACCATTTTAACTGTCGACTTCCCAAAGAGCTGGCGCTCGTAGTCTATCAGCTGCCTCCAGAAGCCTACGTTGGGCCTGATGACAGGTCGCCGGGCTTTCACCCAGTTGTACGCCTCCAGCAGGCACACGTTGTGGAATTTCATCAGGTAGGCGATACAGAGCGTGGCTGAGCGGCTCACCCCAGCAGCACAGTGCACCAGGGTGGCCCCGTGCTTCCTGCTCACACTGTGGATCTTGTCAGCCACGGTGTCAAAGTACAGTCCAATGGGGGCGTGCGGCATGTCAGCCAGAGGCACTTTAACATACTCAAATTGGGGCCAGTTGAAATTAGGGATCTCAATGGTAGCATTAACAATGCAGGTGATGCCACGAGCCTGGAGGAGGTGCCGATTGGAGGCCACACTGCCTCTGCCCAGGAATAGAGAGGAGGTGATTTGAGCAATGCCTCCTAAGTCTCCCTCGGAAATCATCCGAGGGGCCATGAGAGTCCTTGGTAGTGTGCTGTGACCTCTGGAGCTCATGAAGACGCCAGCAGTCACACTTGCATCGTTGGGGGCAAGACCAGAGTGTTTGATTTTCCTCCACCAAGGAATCCAAAATCACAGTCTCCTTCCTGCAAAATACAGGTATGTGTCAGTACTTTAAATGCTACTGATTCATCACAGCCTTCTGTCACGTTTGTCACATGGGAAGATTAGAGCTTTTTTATAATACAGTACAATCTTTCACGGATACAGGCAAATCGTTTTCTATCAATTAACAGGAAAAGTCACCTAGGACACAAACATGTAAAATCAATGTAAAATCCAGCTCTCTGGTGACTGTCCAAAAAAAAAATATATATATATATGTGGGTGGGAGCTGGGCATGTTGGCTCATGCCTGTAATCCCAGCACTTTGGGAGGCTGAGGTGGGAGGACTGCTTAAGCCCAGGAGTTCAAGACCCACCTAGGCAACACAGTAAGACCCCATCTCTCAGGCCGGGCGCGGTGGCTCAAGCCTGTAATCCCAGCACTTTGGGAGGCCGAGGCGGGTGGATCACGAGGTCAGGAGATCGAGACTATCCTGGCTAACATGGTGAAACCCCGTCTCTACTAAAAATACAAAAAACTAGCCGGGCGTGGTGGCGGGCGCCTGTAGTCTCAGCTACTTGGGAGGCTGAGGCGGGAGAATGGCGTGAACCCGGGAGGCGGAGCTTGCAGTGAGCCGAGATCATGCCACTGCACTCCAGCCTGGGAGACACAGCGAGACTCCATCTCAAAAAAAAAAAAAAAAAAAAAAAAAAAAGACCCCATCTCTCCAAAAAAAAAAAAAAAAAAAACCTTTTTTTTTTAATTAGCTGGGTGGTAGTGCATGCCTGTAGTCCCAGCTACTCAGGAGACTGAGGTGGGCAGATCTCTTGAGCCCGGGAGGTCAAGGCTGCACCACCACACTGCAACCTAGGCAACAGGGAGACCCAGTCTCAAACAAAAAAGAAAAAAGAAAAAAGGCCAGGCGAGGTAGCTCATGCCTGTAATCCCAGCACTTGGGAGGCTGAGGCAGATGGATCACCTGAGGGCAGGAGTTCGAGACCAGCCTGGCCAACATTGGGAAACCTGTCTCTACTAAAAATACAAAAATTAGCTGGGCATGGTGACAGGCGCCTGTAATCCCAGCTACTCGGGAGGCTGAGGGAAGAGACTCGCTTGAGCCCGGGAGGCGGAGGTTGCAGCTAGCTGAGATCGCACCACTGCACTCCAGCCTGGGTGACAGCGAGACTCTGTCTCAAAACAAAAACAAAAGAAACCCAAACCAAAAACTATTTCCTATCATTCTGTGACAATGTAAACACGGTGACATTTCCATGGAAATAATCCCAGGCAATTTGAAGGCCATGGTCTTCAAAGTTCGTTTCTGTAAGTTAAATGAGCATTTCACCTGACCTGACCTTGCGTGTGGCTAAATAACTTCACCTTCCTCTGCCATTTAATTCTGAGCTCCACGATGAATCCCACTGGCTTTTAACGTCTGAACATCGCTATCCTCCCATTATTCCAGTGTTTGCTATTAAATGTCAATATATGTATTAGTAAGAGCAGAAAAGGAAGTTCTCAGTTTCCTGAGATTTTAGATACAGCTGTTCCTCTCACCAAAAAAAAAAAATCACAATGCTTTATCACCTGTGCCAAGTGGCAGGTGCACCTGCCCACACCCAGGGGACTGTCGGGAAGCCTGCAGGGATTTCAGTCAGACGACAGCCTCCCCGGGTGCAACGGGCAGAGCGTGCTGGGCTACTCACTTCCTCAGGAGTCCCGTGTGCGCTGCAGCTGGGTCTGGATCCAGAAAGTCCTAAGTGAGCAGTACTGGTGACAGTGGACACAAATCAGATCTGCGGGAAGACAAGGAGGCAAGGACAAAGCCAGTCAGGAAGTTCCAAAGAAGTCCTCGCGGGCTTTCCCTACGACCTCGGGTTTGATGGAATAGAGCCAGGATGCGGAGGAAGGTGCGCTGAACATTTCCAGGTGTGCATTTAAAGGCTGCACCAGTAAGAAACACCAGCCTAAGTCCCAGCTTTTTTGTTAATGACACATAACCCGCGGTGTGACAAATAGAGTTTTGGCAATAACACATGACAAATCTCTTGCGAGGAGGAGATTCAGAGACCACAACCTATCCGCGAAATGTCCGGCACGCTGAGGACACAACACAGACTCGAGTCTGTTCCATGCACCATCAGCCAGCCTGGCAGCGGGAAGACCTGGGCGGCACCGCGGTGGGAGAACGGACAGGTCGGGTGCCGCCAGGGTGAGCCAAGCTGCCCCGTGCCTGAACACAAGGTGCAGGACGGTGTGCACCAGGAAGCTAAGGACAGGCGCGGCCAGGACATGGCAGTGAGGATGGCTTCATGAGGAGCAGGACCGCGGATGCGGCTGCAGGCAGGAACGCTAACTAGTAGGCGGTGCTGGTGTTCAGGATGGCAATTTGACATTTTCCTTCAATTGGTTTTCTTTTCCATGTTGGCCCTATTTTATTCATTTATGTTATAGAAATATCATGAAGGTCATAAAAAATGTGTTCTTCTACCACCTGTTCTCCTGCCTTTCCCAGGTAACTGTCAGACCTGTTGTGGTTTTTTTTTACAGCTCTGTTGAGGTGTACTTGACATATAAACTGCTATACAACTTGAAAAAGTACATAACCTGATGAGTTTTGACATATGTACACAATGGAGACACCAGGACATAATAAACACATCCATCATCCCGCTCAAAATGTCCTCATGTTTTTTAATAATCCAACCCTTTCTTGCGCTTTACCCCATTCCCAAGCAACCACTGATCTTTCTTGTCACTGTTTGCACTCTAGACTTTTACATTTATGGCCTTTTCTATATTTATCCTATATAAATACATATAGGCCAAGCGTGGTGGCTCACACCTGTAATCCCAACACTTTGGGAGGCTGAGGTGAGGCCAGGAGTTCGAGACGAGCCTGGCCAATGTGGAGAAACCTAGGTCTCTACTAAAAATACCAACATTATCCGGGCATGTTGGCACACACCTGTAATCCCAGCTACTCGGGTGGCTGAGGCAGGAGAATCACTAGAACCCAGGAGGCGGCGGAGGTTGCAGTGGAGCCGAAACTGCACCACTGTACTCCAGCCTGGGCAACAGAGCAAGACTCTGTCTCAAAAACTAAATCAACATACACACACACAACATATATATATATATATATATATGGGGGTTTTTTGGGTCTGGCTTCTTTCACTCAGCATAACTTAGACATTCACCCATGACAGTGGGTTATCAACAGTTCACTTCTTACTGCTGACAGTACTCTGCTGTGTAGAAACACCACAATTTGCTTATCCATTCACCTACTCATGAACCTGGGTTGTCTCTAGTTTAAAGCTATTGTGAGTACAGCTGCTATGAGCATCCACGTGCAGGTCTTTGTGCAGACATATGCTCTCCTCTCTCGGTTCAACACCCAGGAGTGAAGGTCTGGCGCCCAGGTCTTCCCGCTGCCGGGCTGGCTGATGGTGCATGAAGAGACTCGAGTCCGTGCTGTGTCCTCACAGTGCCGCACATTTCGCGGATAGGTTGTGGTCTCACGTATGTTCAACATTTTAAAATCGTTTTTAAAAAGAAACATAAAAAATTATATATATATATATGTGTGTGTGTGTGTGTGTGTGTGTATATATATATATATATATATATTTTTTTTTTTTTTTTTTTTTTTGAGACGGAGTCTCACACTGTTGCCCAGGCTGGAGTGCAGTGGTGCAATCTCAGCTCACTGCAACCTCCACCTCCCGAGTTGAAGAGATTCTCCTGCCTCAGCCTCCTGAGTAGCTGGGATTACAGACGTGCACCACCATGCACAGCTGTTTTTTGTACTTTTAGTAGAGACGGAGTTTTGCCGTGTTGGCCAGGCTGGTCTCGATCTCCTGAGCTCAAGTGATCCACCTACCTTGGCCTCCCAAAGTGCTGGAATTACAGGCATGAGCCACTGTGCTTGGCTCCATTTACAACTATTTCTATCATTATAATGCAGGGGCTCTCAAACCTGAGCATGCCTCAGAATCCCTCAGAGGGCTGTGCGCACAGACTGCTGGACCCTTCCCCAGCTTCTGATTCCACCCCTCTAGAGTGGGGCTGGAAGAGCTGCCCTTCGGAGGTGATGCTGTGGGTCGGGGGCACGCTCGAGAACTACTGCAGAGGTGAGTGCTGTGGCTCTGTCCACACTTCCCCGGCAAGACTGAGGCACCAAGCATGCTGGTGCTAACAGCTCACAAGTCCCTCCTGGACACTGCCCTTCTCTGAAGGGAGCTGCCTCCTCACCCGAGACCAGGCCCTGCTTTGGGAGCCCACATGCCGTGACTGGTTAATGCTACGAGAGTACACAGAGCAGTCCCCAGGTGAAATGACAGCCTGGGGAGGAACGAGGACACAGTCCCATAAGGAAACTGCGCGCATGTGCGCTGGATGTAAAATACGAACAGGGCGGAAACTCTGAGAACATCCTTCCTACAGCACAGCAGGGTCTCCTGCCACTTCCCAGTCTTCCCTGGCAGAATCCTACTGGTTTAAAAAGCAAAGTCACTGTGGTAATAAACACAAAATTAGGCCTTTAGGCTGCTGGGGATGACGTTCCTCATTGTGGAAAATCTGGAAGATGCTAATCAAATTTCCAAGTAGGTTATCTAGTCATTGTCTAATTAAGAGAGGCTTGGCTGTGGACGTGGTGGCTCACGCCTATAACCCTAGCACTTTGGGAGGCCAAGGTGGGCAGATCACCTGAGACCAGCCTGGGCAACATGGTGAAAGCCCGTTTCTACTAAAAATACAAAAATTAGCCAGGCATAGTGGCACATGCCTATAATCCCAGCTACTAGGGAGGCTGAGCCAAGAGATTCGCTTGAACCCCGGAGGCAGAGACTGCAGTGAGCCGAGATCGCGCCACTGCACTCCAGCCTGGGTGGCAGAGTGATGCATCCTCCCAAATTATGCTGTCTAGGAAGCCACTTGCCTTCCTGAGGCAAAGGAGCCCAGGTTCCCTGTGAAAGCCGGGCTGATTCTGTTAACTCACGTTTCCTGAGTGGTGCTAGGGTACTTGGTGCTGTAGGGAAAACAGATTGTGAGCCCTCGGGGCAGAATCCAAGTGAGACAGACAGGTTGCTCCCTCCCTGCTGCTAGTCCATCTCTCTGCCAACAAACCTGCTTAAAATGCCAAAGCTGGTCCCAAGTTTCAGGAAAACAACTTCCGCCAGAGGGCATGCAGAGGGCACAGACGCTATAGATGCTCCTCTGACAAACACTCCTGAACCCTCGACAGGTTGGAAACTACACGGTTCAGAAAGGGTAAGAGATTTCAACTTAAGAAGTGAAACCAGGAGAAGATGCAAGGTGTCCGGATTTCTAGCTCAAGTCCACACACTGCTTCTCTGCGGTGACTGCGTCGTGGCTGTGTTCTCATTACCTGCCTGCGGCGCTCCACACCTCCAGCCAGCGCCTGCCACACACGCAAGGGGGTGTGGATCTGCCTCAGAAAGTGTTTCCGTGCTACTTACAGAAAGGCTAAGCCCAGATGGGCTGAGCTGCTCGTTTCCCCTAGTGCCAGAACAGGCAACTACTGCCACATCCTGGTGCACCATTTGGTACACAAAATGTCCCCCTGGCTGCAGAGGGTGGACCTCAGCAAGGAGCAGCCCCACAGTAGGCGCTACAAGAAGCCCTAGAGTCATCCAGTTCTAAGATCAGTAGAACCGGATGGTAAAAAAATAAAAAACCCATGGGTATGACATCACAGGTGCATGGAAATCTCCTCAGTAAATGTGTCCTAGAAGACAGGGAAAGGAGATACGGTGGCAGAGTCTGACCCGTAGTTGAAGGGATCACAGATTGCATGGCGCTCTCAGAGTGAACATGCCATCCTCCTGCAGGGCAACGGTCTCTGGGACGAAGATGACCAGGAAGAATGCTTAAGAATGACCACATCAGGCCGGGCGCGGTGGCTCACGCCTGTAATCCCAGCACTTTGGGAGGCCGAGATGGGTGGATCACGAGGTCAGGAGATCGAGACCATCCTGACTAACACGGTGAAACCCCGTCTCTACTAAAAATACAAAAAATTAGCCGGGTGCGGTGGCGGGCGCCTGTAGTCCCAGCTACTCGGGAGGCTGAGGCAGGAGAATGGCGGGAACCCGGGAAGGCGGAGCTTGCAGTGAGTGGAGATCGCGCCACTGCACTCCAGTCTGGGCGACAGAGCGAGACTCCGTCTCAAAAAAAAAAAAAAAGAATGACCACATCACTGTCTACCGTGTTCAACTTGGCCTTCCCAAGATGCTCTAGTAGTGGCGCGTGCTTCTTGGAGGAAAAACATGTTTTCGTGGCTGGGGGGAGGGGGTAGGGTGGAGTGAAATACAGAAAGGAAGAGCTGTCCTAGACCAACCCCAGCGGTTTTTTGGGGTTTTTTTCAGGGGGGGGGAGCGGGAGAGATGGAGTCTCACTCTGTCACCCAGACTACAGTGCAATGGAGCGATCTCTGCTCACTGCAACCTCGGCCTCCTGAGTTCAAGTGATCCTCCTGCCTCAGCCTCCTGGGTAGCTGGGCTTATAGGTGCGTGCCACCATGCCCAGCTAATTTTTTGTATTTTTTAGTTTTGCCATGTTGCCCAGACTGGTCTTGAACTCCTGACCTCAGGGTGATCCACTCACCTCAGCCTCCCAAAGTGCTAGGATTACAGGCTTGAGCCACTGTGCCCGGCCTGGTTTGTTCTTAACCAGCTATAAGCAATGTCTTCTTGGAGATGATGCTGGTCTTTCTGGATAATAAGCATCGAACACTAAGTACTGAACAAAATAAAAGATGAGTGTCTTCCCAGCGGGCCTCTAATCTCAGTAATGCATACACTAATATTAATAACACCTGATTGCTCCCTGCACTGCAGAGCTCCTGAGATGTGGGCATCAGCCTTGTAGCCTTGTGGTCAGCACTGGCATCCGTACCTGCAGCGGTGGTACCTGATACTCAGAATTGCTACATGGGGTCACGGCCTAATCAGAGAAAGCATCCATCCTAGTGCCATGGAGGTTACTTTTCTTTTTTTTTTTTAAAATGACGACAACCACCAGAATCAGCAGTTAACTGAAATTCTATCTACGGCTTTTCTTTTCATGTTCAATCAACAGCAGAAAATGGACACAACAGTGCTTCAGATGACTGTGTAAAATGCTCTCACTAAAATACTTTCAGCTTTAGGAATTTCAGAGGGTCAGAGTATATACTGGAGAGGCCTACACTGTTACCTTTTTATATTCAAAAAGCTTATGTAATCACATTTTCTCCTTCTAATAAAGTAAATGTCTATCTAGTTCTTTTTGTTTTGAGACCGAGTCTGTTGCCCAGGCTGGAGTACAGTGGCACAATCTTAGGTCACTAGAGCCTTGATCTTCAGACTTGAAAGATCCTGGGATTACAGGGGTGAGCCACCAAGTCTGGCCCACATTTCTGTTTTAGGAATGAAAATGACAATCCTAGCACTTTGGGAGGCCAAGGTGGTTGTATCACTTTAAGCTCAGGAGTTAGAGACCAGCCTGGGCAACATGGCGAAACCCCATTTTTACCAAAACACTCAAAAACCAGCTGGGCCAACATGGTGAAACCCTGTCTCTACTAAAAATACAAAAACCAGCTGGGCATAGTGGTATGCACCTGGAATCCCAGCTACTCGGGAGGCTGAGGCACTAGAATCACTTGAACCCAGGAGGCAGAGACTGCAGTGAGCCAAGACTGTGCCACTGCACTCTAGCCTGGTTAACAGAGCGAGACTGTGTCACAAAAAATAAGTAAAATTTCAGCCAGGCACAGTGGCTCACAACTGTAATCACAGCATTTTGGGAGGCCGAGGCAGGAGAACTCCTTAAACCCAAGAGTTTAAGACCAACCGGGACAACAGAATGAGACCCGGTCTCTACAAAAAAAATTTTAAAAGTTAACCGGGCATGGTGGCATGCGCCTATAATCCCAGCTACTCAGGGGGCTGAGATGAGGGGGTCACTTGAGTCTGGGAAGTCGAGGCTGCAGTGAGCCATGAGTGTGCCACTGCACTCCAGCCAGAGTGACCCTGTCTCATATATACATATTAAAGTAAAACGAAGTAAAAGATACTCACAAATTGTTCCGTCACCTGGAAAGCTTTGGCAATTGTGATAAAACATCTCAACATTTTCTACTTACTTTAGAGGAGGGGTCGTTTTTGCTTTTCTCACTGTATTAATTAACTGATATGATAGTGTTCTGAGATGAGGATAAATACAGACAAGATACATAAAGCTAAAGACTGAGAGTCACACTCCGGTTCAGCCACAGATAGTCCCTCAGTGTGACACACAGCCATAGAGCAGCTGCCTATGTAGGTGTGACCAGACCAGCCACCTCGATGTCCGCAGATGGACCAGCGCTCGTTCACACTGCATTTGCTGAGGTTAACAGAAGCTGATCATTGTTTTTTTGTTTCGTTTTGTTTTGTTTTTTGAGATGGAGTCTTGCTCTGTCACCCAGGCTGGAGTGCAGTGATGTGATCTCGGCTCCCTGCAACCTACACGTCCCGGATTCAAGTGATTCTCCCGCCTCAGTCTCCTGAGTAGCTGGGACTATGCCACATGCCTGGCTAATTTTTGTATTTTTAGTAGAGACGGGGGATTTCGCCATGTTGGCCAGGCTGGTCTCAAACTCCTGACCTCAGGTGACCTGCCCGCCTTGGCCTCCCGGAGTGCTGGGATTACAGGCGTGAGCCACCGCACCCAGCCCAATCATTGTAAGATACTAGCCAGCTGCTGGGTAGAGAATATGCCACAGCCCAAGGAGGAGAGGGGCAGTCCACTAGATAAGCAGGAAAAACCATGCCAGCATCATGACACAGATGCAAAGATCTGAAGAAGTTCAGTTCCACGTGATCAATTCACAGATTCTCCATGTTGGAAACAGAGTAGAGATAGCAAGAAGAGACCAGCAATAACTGTAAAAGGTGGAAGGTCTGAATTTATCTCGGTACCATGGGGTAATGTGTTCACATCTGGAATTGAATTCTTGTATCTGGTCCTCACCCACCTTGGTGCTTAAATTACCTACCACTCATTCACACAACAGTCCTTCACTGAGTTTGTGCTATGCGGCCAACACCCTGCTGAGTGTTGTTGCGACCGCTGCAGAATGTATTCCCCAGAGATGGCCACAGCATCTCCCATCTCACATGGCATTCTTACAGTGTAACCTTGTTTTTTGTTTTGTTTTTGAGACAGGGTCTCGCTCTGTAGCCCAGGCTACAGTGCAGTGATATGATTTTGGCTCACTGCCACCTCTGCCTCCCAGGTTCAAGTGATCCTCCCACCTCAGCCTCCCCATGTAGCTGGAACCACAGGTGTGTGCCACCATGGCCAGCTAATTTGTGTATTTTTTATAGAGACAGGGTTTCCCCATGTTGCCCATGCTGGTCTCAAACTCCTGGGCTCACACAATCTGCCCACCTCGGCCTCACCGAGTGCTAAGATTACAAGCGTGAGCCACTGTGGCCAGCCCTTACAGTGTAATCTTGACACTCCTCCCACCCAACAGTGGGGCTGATGTCCCCTCATTTGAACCCTGAGAAACCTTTGAGACGGCCTCAACCAAAAGAATACACTACAGGCTGGGCGTGGGGCTCATGCTTGTCATCTCAGCAGTTTGGGAGGCTGAGGCAGGACGACCGCTTGAGCTCAGGAGTTCGAGGTTGTAGGGGGCTATGCTGGCACCACTGCACTGCATTCTAGCCTGGGCGACAGAACGACGCTGTCTTTAAAACAACAAACAAAAAACTACAGTGGAAATGATGCTTCTGAGGCCAGAGTACAAACATGTCGCACACTGCTACCTTGTTCTCTTAGGACTTGCCCTTGGAACCCAGCTGCCATGCTGGGAGGAAGCCCAAACTAGCCCAACAGAATGACCACATGGAGAGGCCATGGGCATTTCGCTGACATCCCAACTGAGGCCCCAGCTGATACTCAAGCTCAGCCACTAGATATGTGAGTAGAGATACTTTATTATGATTACAGCTCCCAGTCATCAAGTCACCCCCAGGCTTTGACTCTCCCACCTGAGGCCTCAGACATTGTGAAGCAAAAGCAAGTTGTCCCTACTAGTGAGGTTCAAATTCCTGACCTACAGGAATCTGTGAGTACAATACAAATAGTCATTTTAGGCCAGGGGCAGTGGCCCAAGCCTGTAATTCCAGCACTTTAGGAGGCCAAAGCAGAAGGATTGCTTGAGCCCAGGAGTTCGAGACCAACTGAAGCAACGTGAGAAGATGCTCTCTCTACAAAAAAAAAAAAAAAAAAAAAAAAGGCTGGATGTGGTGATGTGCACCTGTGGTCCCAGCTACATGGCAGGCAGGGGCAGAAGGACTGTTTGAGCCCAGGAGGTCGAAGCTGCAGGCAGCTGTGATTGCACCACTGCACTCCAGCCTGAGGAACAGAGCGAGTCCCTGTCTTAAAAGAAAAAAAAAACCAGGGACTTACAAACAAAACAAATAGTTATTTTACAATGCATTTTAGAGCTATGTGATGCAGCAATAGGAACTAGAGCAGGGATATACAGGTAACATAAGGCTTACCCCTGCGCTAGGATTTCATCATCTAACAGCAATGATACAAGATATACATCCAAGAACAACTGAATAGCAGTAAGAGACGGACTACCATTGAGTGAACGAAACAACTGGTGGGAACTGGGTGCTGCAGCAACACAAACAGGATCCAAGCAAAGTAAACACAGCCCATAGCACTGAAAACCTAAGCTGTTTCTTGGGCAGTTGTTTTATAGAAAGTATACCATGCTTTTTCTCCTCCCACTTTTGCCTTTCAAGAGCCCCCTTGTCCAAGCATGGTGGCTCACTCCTATAATCCCAGCACTTTGGGAGGCTGAGGCGGGCAGACTGCCTGAGGTCACGAGTTCATGACCAGCCTGGCCAACATGGTAAAACCCTGTCTCTACAAAAATTAGCCGGGCGTGGTGGTGGGTGCCTGTAATCCCGGCTACTTAGGAGGCTGAGGCAGGAGAATCACTTGAACCCGGGAGGTGGAGGCTGCAGTGAGCCAAGATCCCTCCATTGCACTCCAGCCTGGGTGACAAGAAACTCCATCTAAAAAAAAAGAGCCTCCCGTTTTAGACTGGGAATGGGGGCTCTTCTCCATTGGAATGGAGAATACAGCCTTCTTCTACAGCCCTCACTACTCAACAAGTGTGGCCCAAGTCCCAGCAGCATGGATACCACCTGGAGGCCTGAAAGAACTGCAGAACGCAGGCTCTATGCCAACACCTACTGAATCGGCTCCAGCAGCTTCACAAGATCCCAGGTGATCTGTATACACCATTTTTAAAAAGTGCAAACTGAAGATTAAACTCATTAAAAACTAACTTAACTTAATACAATGTGAAAATCTGCCCCACTCTGCCCCCTCTGACCTATGGCAGCACGTTCGGGCGCCTGTCCCACGTAAGCCACATGAGCACTGCTCAGCCTCTCCCGGATCAGTATCATTCTGCTGTCACGGTTCCCGGAGACTCAGAAGTAAACGCAGGTTAAGAGGCTTTCCCAAAGACTCTACACAGAAAATTAGTAGCCCCATTGGGACCAGAACCGTCCTTCCATGAGTTGTCCATTTGTTGCTTAAGTCATACAATTGGACCACAACGGATCTATCCATTCAAAGTCTACCAAAACGTACATTTCATTGTGGGCGGTGGGGGGCGGGGGGGGGGGACTGCAGAGAGAAAGGAATTAAGGAAAATAAGGTCAGGTCGATGTGACTGTGCTTTACTTCTACAGTCTAGGGAATAATCTCTAAGAATCCTAAACTGTTGGTGGTACAAGATGCTCTTTGGGTGTGAAATATCCAATAAAACACTTTCAAAAGTCCACAACTGTATTTCAACTTGTTCAGTGAGAACTGGAAAGCAATTTGAGCAACAGCTTATATAAATAACACTTTAAAATCTCCCAGGAGTAAGTGGTAAAAATTAAATGTGAATCATATGTGCTTGGTTAAATGATAAACTTTTATTTATGTAAGTCAGAACATCTAGAGGCAAAGCGCTTAAAAAAAAAAATCACATATCAGCAATAAAACCCAGGTAGGTATGAATTTGCCTCAAAACTGTCAAAGTTACTACTGCCCTCTGAGAAGCAAGACCAGGAAATTGCAGAAAATGCAGGTCTTTTCATAAGTAAGATTTCAGTCCTTACAAGTTCATTATTACTTTAAGGGAAGATAAAGAACGGAATTTATAAATTAGAATAAAGTTCACAGGACTAAGAGCTCAGCAGTTAATAATCACCCTTTGATCATCTCACCCTTTGATGTCTCATTGGACATATCAAAATCCTTAGAACTTCAGCAGTGAGCTGCAACCTTCACCCTATGAGGACTTTCTTATATACCTGGTCCAATTCCACATCTTTTAGTGATTTTATACCAAATTAACTTCATTTATAATGTACTGATAAATTAATCTCCCATTTCTCTTTACAAATCAAAGGCACCTATAATTACTACGCTAGAGTTTCTGAGCAGGGTGAGGTAACCAGTGGAGTCTTCTGCCTCAGCTGGATGGAGGGAACTGACGAAGGCCACGCCCACTCCCATGCTGAGAGCAGTCCTACTGCATTGTGAGGGCAACTGGGGGTTTGCGCCATCCTACAGCAAAGGGAGGGATCGAGTTTTCAGCTGAACGAGAGGGGTCCCAAGGCAGAGGATCCTGAAGTTATTCTCTTGGCTTTAACTGAAAAAATACTGCCTTGAAACGCAATATGACAATGTAATAGTTCCCTTTAGAAGACTACATTACTAATTATTAAAACATTTCTAGGCCGGGCATGGTGGCTCATGCCTGTAATCCTAGCAGTTTGGGAGGCTGAGGCGGGTGGACCACCTGAGGTCAGGAGTTTGAGACCAGCCTGGCCAACATGGTGAAACCCTGTTTCTACTAAAAATATAAAAATTAGCCAGCCGTGGTGGCAGGCGCCTATAATCCCAGCTACTCGGGAGACTGAGGCAGGAGAATTGCTTGAACCCAGGGGGACGGAAGTTGCAGTGAGCTGAGATCACGCCACTTCACTCCAGCCTGGGTGAAAGAGCGAAACTCCGTCACAAAAAACAAACAAAAACACTTCTAGAGGGTCGAATGTGGTGGGTCACACCTGTAATCCCAGCACTTCGGGGGGCCAAGGCAGGAGGATGGCTTGAGCCCAGGAGTTCCAGGCTGCAGTGAGCCAGGATCATGCCACCGTACTCCAGACTGAGCCAGTAGACCCCATCTCTTAAAATCAAAAAATAAAAAAATTCTTCTAAAAGTTTGCCAACTGATATGGTTAGGCTCTGTGTCCCCACCCAAATCTCACCTTGAATTGTAATCCCCATAATCCCCATGTGTCAAGGGCAGGACCAGGTGGAGGTAACTGAATCACGGGGGCCGTTTCCCCCCATGCTGTTCTCGTGATTGTGAGTGAGTCGCATGAGATCTGGTTTTATAAACGTCTGGCATTTCCCCTGCCTGCACTGACTGTAAGTTTCCTGAGGCCTCCCCAGCCATCTGGAACTGTGAGTCAATTAAACCTCTTTCCTTTATAAATTACCCAGTCTCAGGCAGTTCTTCATAGCAGTATGAGAATGGGCTACTACAGCAATCCTTGGCTGAAATTAGTAAGTTATAAAACCATCACAGCATAGCAGACGCATTTTTCAAAGTGTGGTCCCAAGGAGTCCTACACGAGAATCACCTGGGCTGCCTGTTAGACTACAGAGTCCTAGATCCTACCCCAGACCTAATTAATCAGAATTTCTGGAAGTGAAGGCCTGGGAATTCATATTTCTAGCAAGTACACTTTTAGAAGGAATCTAAAAGTATTATTAAGAGTAATCTGATACAGTGGAAAACATCAACATTATCTCCTGTGCTTTCTAGGAGGATAACTGGAAAAAGAAACTCCATAAGTGTAATTTTTGTAGAAAAAACAACAACAACAACAACAACAACCAAAAAAACCCTGATTACTTTCAAATAATACAGTGGTCATCTGGATTTAAGATACAATCTAGTACACAAACAAGTTCCACCATTTCCATTTTGGATCATCTTTGGCTGAAAGTTTACAGCAAGTACCTGAAGCTCTTTTTTTTTTTTTTTTTTTTTTTAAGAGACAGAGTCTTGCTCTGTCACCCAGGCTAGAGGGCAGTGGTGCAATCTCGGCTCACTGCAAGCTCCACCTCCTGGGTTCACGCCATTCTCCTGATTCAGCCTCCTGAGTAGCTGGGACTACAGGCGCCTCCCACCACGCCCAGCTAATTTTTTGTATTTTTAGTAGAGACGGGGATTCACCGTGTTAGCCAGGATGGTCTCAATCTCCTGACCTCGTGATCCACCTGCCTTGGCCTCCCAAAGTGTTGGGATTACAGGTGTGAGCCACCGCGCCCGGCCATAATTTTCTACATGATTTCAATTTCTAAAAGTAAAAAATATTTTTAATAGAAGAAAATTAACACATAATTGTCAGTCCAAGCCCTCTCTCCACTTCTGGCCTCAGCCTGCCAGTGCTCTTTATATAGGAGCCAGAATAACAAGTTAATTTGGGGGAGAGAATCACCAAAGATTTATAATGATGACATGAAGTGTGTCTTCATTACAAATGTTTTGTGTTTTATAATGAAACGCAAAGATGTAAAAGATTTAGATTTTAGCTACATTGGCAAAATTCTTCATTATAAATCTTCAAATCTGTATGTAATTTGTATGTTGACAGGACTTCCAGATTTTATTTTTATGAGTGCTTCCTTAAAACTTAAAGCAAGTTCAGGGCCGGGTGCGGTGGCTCACGCCTGTAATCCCAGCACTTTGGGAGGCCAAGGAGGGCGGATCATGAGGTCAGGAGATCGAGACCATCCTGGCTAACACGGTGAAACCCCGTCTCTACTAAAAAATACAAAAAATTTGCGGGGCGTGGTGGCAGGCGCCTGTAGTCCCGGCTACTCGGGAGGCTGAGGCAGGAAAATGGCGTGAACCAGGGAGGTGGAGCTTGCAGCAAGCCGAGATTGCACCACTGTGCTCCAGCCTGGGGGACAGAGCAAGACTCTGTCTCAAAAAAAAAAAAACAAAAAAAACTTAAAGCAAGTTCACCTCCTGGTCACTCTCCCAGGCAGGGAAGACTGGTGCTTCGAAGGCGCTCTCTGCCATATAATGTTTACTAGTCAACAGAAGCAGCATGTTCTAGTTAGGGAGTTTTCTCTATGTACCCACACACCCAAAGACATAAGGAGTCCAAAAAAAAAAAAAAAAAAAAACTCGCCCTAGGCCATTGATGCTGAAACTGTTCTGGGACAAAGACAGAAGTAAACCCAGCAGTTGCATATGAACTTCAAAAGAACCTTCTTGTCCCCTGAGGTTTCAATATGGCATGGGGTGTGAAAAGCTGACCCAAATGGACCTCTGGTTGCTCTAGGCTGGTGCAAGAACAGAATGGGGTGTGCCCAGGTGAGCTGGGTGGGCTGCATGCAAAAGGACATGGCTGTGGCCTCAGCCCTAGGCCTCCTCGCCCAGGCTGGGCTGCCCCTGCGCTGAAACAGGTGGAAAATGGAGCTCCTTTGTGAAAGCTGCGGGCTGGAAGGCCGACAGGGTGACAAAGAACACAACAGGGCCCCTCCCCCATCACTCAGATCAACAGGTTCCCATACCAACGACTTCTTCCTCCGCCTCCTTTGGGTGTCTTTTCTTGAAAACTTCTAATTTATCTGCATGTGGTTTCTAAAATTATGATCATTTTAGAGAATCTGAAAAAAAATCTTTACTATAATGAGCAAAAAAGTCTTTGTGACTTATGTAAATAAAGACTGAAAATAGAGTGATTTAGCTATTTTCCAAGATGCTTTAGAGAAGAAATAAAAAGGATCCACAAATCTCAGTCTTTGTGCTAGTGTTCTTCCATCATCCCTCCAGCTAAAAAGGATTCCCGAGGTATTCTGTAAACCTACAGAATTGCGTAACATTCTGCTCTCAGGGCAGAAACACAGCACATAATACTAGGCACATGGTAAGTACTCAACGAACACCTGAATTTAACAGCTGTCCCCAGGTGAACTGCCCATCTCTCTCCACACCCTCCCTCCTACTCCTCTTTCTCATTCTCTCACACACACACTTTAAATCCACCTGGCAAAACTAAACACAGGCAATCAAAGTGAACCTGGCAACTCTGTTCAGAAAGCAGGAATTCAGGCTGGGTGTGGCACAGGCTGCAGTCCCAGCTCTTAGGAGGCTGAGGTGGGAGGATCCCTTGAGCACAGGAGTTCAAGGCCAGCCTGAGCCACATTGCTAGACTCCATCTCTTACAAAGAAAACGAACAAACATGACAAAAACCCAGCTCGAAGCTACTTCTACTTTCTCAGGTAAAGGAAAATTTGGAGAAAAATACATTTAAAAGATTTAAAGGCCGGGTGTGGTGGCTCACGTCTGTAATCCCAGCACTTTGGGAGGCCGAGGCGAGTGGATCACGAGGTCAGGAGATCAAGACCATCCTGGCTAACATGGTGAAACCCCATCTCTACTAAAAATATAAAAAATTAGCCGGGCGTGGTGGCGGGCGCCTGTAGTCCCAGCTACTCGGGAGGCTGAGGCAGAACAATGGCATGAATCCGGGAGGCAGACCTTTCAGTGAGCCGAGATTGCGCGCCACTGCACTCCAGCCTGGGCAACAGAGTGAGACTCCATCTCAAAAAAAAAAAAAAAAAAAAAAAAAAAAAAAAAGATTTAAAAGAGTCATTGATTCCTGTAGCACAGAGTCTGTGATTACTTTGGAATTGCCAAGAAGCACATGTTAGGGTCTGTGCACAGTGCCTCTTAAGGATTACAAACAGGCACGCAAGCGTGTGATTTGAGTCTCGTCCTCAGAGGGTACTTTCACAAGGATAGGCCTGGGTTCCTGTACAATACACTGTCCTACACATTGAGGGCTGGGCACAATAGAAGCATTCACCAGAGATAGGATTCATTCAAAAGCCTTAAAAGACTTCTAGGTACTAGACACTTATTTTTAGTACTTCATTTTGCATATTTAAAATGTCCTATAACTACTCATCTGTTCCAAAAAAAAAAAAAAAGATTGATGAAAGGATTCCATTAGATATTTGTCAACCAAACACAGTGGGAAAACCACTTCTGGTGTTTGGGTGGTTAGTCCAAACCATATAACTAAATATAAATACGCTGGTACGTGACAGGCCAGGGATCAGACTACCCGGGGACCTTTATTCATTCATTCAGGAAATATTCAAGCATAATTGTGGTTAAACAGCAAATACAGTGACTTACAGACTCAAGGCTGACACCCCTGAAGGAATGTAAATTGGTGCCACCACTTTGGAAACCAGGTATCAACTAGTAAAGCTGAAGGTATGCACACCTGACTCAGGGCTGTTCATAATTGCCCCAGACCAGAAACGACCCAGATGTCCATCAACAGTGGACAGGTAATTTGTGGTATGTTCATAAGACAAAAATGTACTAACTGGGCTGGGTGTGGTGGCTCACACCTATAATCTCAGCACTTTGGGAGGCCCAGGCAGGAGGATCCCTTGAGCCCAGGAGTTCAAGACCAGCCTGGGCAATATAGTGAGACCTTGTCTCTAAAAAAATTAAAACAAAAACAAAAACAACTACAGGCATAGGCAACAACATGGATAAATCTTTTAAAATAGTATGCTGCAGAAATTCAAACAAAAAATTATATATGTGCGTATATATATACATACATACACACACACACACATACACACACACACACGATGCCGACCAGAAAGGATTCACAAGAGTATCTACTTTTAGTTTGCACTGAGGTTAAAAAACAAAATAAAACTATGTCAATTAGGGATTTATATTTAAGGGATCAAAACTATAGAAAAGAAGGAAGTGATTTCCATAAAAGTCAGAGTAGTTTCTGGCTAGGACCTCTGGGGGAGGGGGAGAGTGTGGAGTGAGATTCTTGACCTGCAAGACAGTTACACTTAGGTTTTCGTTAAAATAACCCATCAAATTATCCGTGCATAATTCACAATTCAATAAATGTAACGTTGATTTCTAGGAATTCAGAGCCATGACAATTCTGGCCAACCCTCTCTGAATGTCACTTTTTGCTGTCAGCTTCATAAGGTCAGAGACCGACCTTACTTGCCTTCTTCCTCTGTATTCAGGCACAGCACCTTGAGCATGGTAAAAGTCCTCGGTAAATGTATAATATATAAATCCACAGACTCCTGACATGAATTTTGTTTTAACCCATCCATTTCCTGAAATTACTGATTTGAAGAGTGCCCACATTAACTTTCCTTTGTCTTCACCCAGGTGAAGTGAAGCTTTCATAAATAATAAAGCCATCTTAAATGTTAGCTCTGTAAGTTTATACCCAGGCCTCGGTTGCTTTAGCAACTCTCCCTGCCTTCCACTCCCTTTGACGTTTCTTTATAAGCAAAGATACTATGCTAGTAGTCCTAGATTTGTTTTTTTAATAGGAAAAGTTTTCTTCTGCACCTAAGAGTAAAACCTAGGATCGTAATGATTCTACTACTTTGAAGTTGTTTAAAAAGGGGTCATTTGCCCCTTGCCCTGAGAAGTAACACCGTCTATCAGGATTATTAAAACTTTAGGAACAGTTGTACTTAAACACGTTACTTGTTCTTGACAGAAGCCAAATCTTTATGAACAGGACAAGTCAGTTTTAAAATAATTAATTTCAGTTAAAAAACCACTTTGTGCAAACAGACGTTTATAAAAATGCTTACAAAAGTCTAAAAAGATACACACAAACCGATAAAGACGCACTCGGCAGTTACTTTTGAGAAAGAGGTTCAAAAGAAAGCTTTAACCTTATTAGTAAAGTTTAAATGTCACAGAGAATGGTTAATGTATTCCTTGTGATTTTGGGAAAAGCATTTTTAATCCATTTTGCCTTAAAATCCCAACTGCAAAGGAACCGATCAAACACAGCCCTCCCAAAAGCCCACCTTTTAAAAACATTAAAGTCTTAAAGGATTTCCTGGACTTAACATACTTGGCTAATTTTTTATGATATGAATATACATTTACGCCATTCTATTAATTATTATTACAAAATTCATACCTGCAGTCAACCGATATGAAAGCTTTCAGATGAGAACTCAGGACAGACACGTTCAACACTGACATTAAAACGACTTGGAATGAAGGAAACTGTCTCCAGTTTTATGGGGGAAAGCCAAAAATATCAAGCGACTACCTCTCCTCCCCCAAGCGTCAGAAGATGAGTCAGAGCTGGAGGCAGGAATAGGGCCCATGTGTCAAGCCGCCTGTGCAGGGCTCCTTCCTACCTCCTCGTGGCAACCCTCGTCCCTCCCCCAGGTCAGGGTCTCTGCCCCGGCCTGTCCCTGATGTGAAGTGTCCCTGATGCGAATTCTCAGGCGTCTCTGGCGAAGAAGAGGCGTTCACTGTGGGGGTGCCTCCTTCCCTGCGTTTCTCAAGGGAACCAAGACTGGGGTCCTTTATGAGTCCACAACAACTAACAATAACCAAATTGCAGCTCAAGGGAGTGGAGCTTCCAGACACACGCACGACTCTGCAAAGAATACAGCACCTTTGTTCCCCTGTTTTTAGAGAGCAGGAAGGAAATGAGCGGGGAGAAACTGTGACTTGTCCAGTGTGACTTAACTTTGTGGCAGAGCTGAGTCTCAGGCCTGGAGCTGCCGGCTGGCCTCGGCCTCTCTGACTCTTAAGTGCTCTGTAGAATGTCAGGGAAGACGGTCCAACATTCCATTATACTTCTGAGTGGCCTTAGGGACTAGGAATTCCAGGAGACTCTGGGTTAAATCTCTTGGTCCCTATGCCTTTAAGCTTACTAAGGAACCCGGAGTTTGCTCTTCGCCTCCGTTTTTACATCTGTAAAACGGGATGGTAATGCTCTCCAACCCCCTCTCTTATAAAACCATAATGAACAGCTAACGAGTTAACACACGTTAAATGTTCGGAGGTCCTGCTAGTTAGAAAGTACAAGGTGGCTTAAAAAACAAACAAACAAACAAACAAAACCAAAAAACCCTGCATAGTACAACTGCATTTGTAAGTCGCTCCTCCTTCCCTAGCCTCTGGGATGCCCAGTTACCATAACACTGGCTGGTACCACTGGCAACATCCACCTAAATAAAGTACAGTTATACAACCCACTTAAGGCGGCCACAGCACGCACCTCCTCTCTACAGACAATAACTCAACTTCGCTCCGGAGCAAGGGTACTTAGGAGAAATAAAAAGACAGATGTTAGCACCGCGCACACCCATCTACCACCGCAGAGGAAGACTCAAGTTGGAGACTTGGCATCGCTGAAAGTCAAGTTGCTTCTATCCATGCTCAAGAAACCTACGAGAGATGCAAAAAGCCGCGGCGCGCTCCAGAGCGGGTGGATGCCAGCGGGACGGGGCGGCCTCCGCGGGGTTGGCAGGCGGCGGAGGGGAGGCGCGGCCAAGGATGCTGGAGCCCCGGGGCACACGGACAGGGTCGAGGAGGCGGCGTGGCGCGGCGGGAGAGCGGCAGGGGGCGCACGCCCAGGGCCGGCAAGGGTGCGCTGCGGGGGTTCCCGGGCCTCTCCTCCCTGCGCCGCCCCGAAGAGTCAAGGACCGCCGGGGAGCAGGTGGGGGCGCCGGCACAAAGTTTCCAGAGGCGGGGTCGCGCGGGCCTCTGGGTGCCCCCTGCGCACCGGGACCCGAAGCGCGAAGTCCCGCCCTCCCGCCCCCACCCCAACAGCCTCCCCACAACCCCCACCCCCGGGCCTGCGGGTCCCCTACCGGCGCGGCGCGGGTCTCGGATAGGGCTGCGTCCTACTGCGCGGCCGCCGGCTTCTGCGGGCTGAGCGCCGCGCGCGCCGCCTCCTCCTCCCTCCGCCCGCGCCCGGGGCGGGCCGCGCGCACGCTCCCTGCGCCTAGCCGCCCTCTCCCGAGGTGGGGGGACGCGGCGCGGGGCGGGGGAACGCGCGGGGCGGCTGGAGGCGCGCGTGCGCGCTGGGCTTCTGCGCGGTGCGGGGTGGCCCGGGCGCGCCCCTAGCTCCCGAGGTAGCCGCTGCCTCCAGGGCGCCCCTCTGTCCGAGTCCTCCGGTCTTTTACCCTGCCTCACACACGGACGACCGCTCGCTTCCCCAGTCAGCGTCTGCCTATGAGCCAGGCTCGAGGCGGGCTGCGGGGGCGCTCTACTGGGGTGCTTTCGGGATTGGAGAAGATTAAAGGCGAGAAAGCAAATCCGATACAGGTGTGAAGCCGCCGCAGGTGGCGAGCCCCGGCCTCGACCCCACCCCACCGCCTCCCCAGCCCGGAGAGCCCGGGAGTTGGGACCCAAGAGCGAAGGGAAAATCAGTAGCGCGGCAGTCCCTGGCTGACCCTTGCTGGAACAGGTACGGGCAGCCGTGGCGCCCGAGACCCGGAGGAGGTGAACTTCCAACCTCCGTGCGCATCTCCGCCTGCTCCTGCCACGCCAAGGTGCTGTCCGAGTCTCGGAGCCCACACCCACCGCCCGAGCCCCCGAGGCAGGGCTGGGGTTCTCCGGAGCGCAGGCGGGACACAGGCATTCACTGATGGCTCATTTGCTGTGTAACTCTGAGGGTCTTTTAAAATTCAGGTCTGCCCATCTGTAACATAAATCGGTGCGAAACGGACGTTTTCTAGCACAGCCCCGCTTCCCCTCCGCCTCTGGCAGGTGAGGGGAGACACGTGGGAGGCAAAGCGACTTCCTCAAGGCTCTGCCGTGAGTCAGTGCACCTAAGAGTCCTGACTCCATGCCCAGTCCTTGACTCACCAGCCCCTGCTCCTCGCCGTTGCAAATCGTTGGCCTCAAAATTGCTGAGCAGTCAAACGAGTAGGCATGGGTTTGCGGGGAGGGGTGCGGGGGAGAAGTAAAGCCCGCGTTTGGAGTTTACATCTCCTGATGTCTTCAACCAAAAGCTTTGAAGCTTTTTCATGTTCTTCCCGATCTCCACTGCCCAACCGGCTTCAGAGTCATCCGATGCGTGCTGGAATATCTAAAAGTTAGTGATAATTTTAATGATAATCCTGCGAAACGAAAAAGGTCTAGAGAGATTTATTTTTGTCTTCATAAAAAGAGAAAGCTTTAAAATTAGGCAAAATTAAGAGAAAACAAAGTAGCATACTTTACTAGATTCAGGAAACCACTGAGTTCAAATCGTGCCTGGGAAAAGCATCTTCCTAATACTAAATTGTGACGTCAGTTCACTTAGTGACTTACTTGTTTACATGCCAATACGAAAAGAGCAAATCTCTAACAGGATTGTGTTTTCCTTTCTGCTTAGCACCCCCTAGTCCTTGAAGCTTCAGTCAATTCAATGACTCAGCAGCACAGATAGATGCATCCCTCTTCACATTCCAGCTTGTTACACTGAAGGCAGGTTTCCAGAACAAGCTCTAGTGACAAGGAGTGAGGCATTTTCACGGATTATGGGAACTAAACCTACCATGAAGAGTCAGTGAAGAGGAGGGAGGTGGGCTAAAATAGAGTTTGTGTTGTGTGTGATGTGCGTGTCAAGATTTAGAGATTTAGAGATTAAGTAGAAAGAAGTGCTGAAGTCAGACCATGTAATGACTGTACAGACATGCTCTGGGGTAGGGAGGCGCTTTATGCCTTTACAGAATGTGGAAGTGCGGGCTTATACATGCCTCTACCAAAAAGGCAATTTGAAGGTATTCTCTTCTGGACCAGCACTGTCCAATAGAACTTTGTGTGATGATAGACATGTTCTGTATCTCCACTATCCAATACAGTAGCCACTAGCCTCATGTGGCTACTGAACACTTGAAATGTGGCTAGTGTAACTAAGGAAGTGAATTTAAAATTTTATTTTAGTAAATTTAGATAGCCACATATGGCTAGTGGCTACCTTACTGGACAGCACATTTCTAGACTATAATAAGTATGTGAGTTTCTTTATAGGTGTCAATTTTTCTTTCTTTTATTTCCTTTTTAGATAGGCTTCAGGCTGGAGTGCAGTGGTGCAATCATGACTCACTGAAGCCTCCACTTCCTGGGCTCAGGTGGTCCTCCCACTTCAGCTTCCCAAGTAGCTGGGACTACAGGTACGCCACCACGCCTGGCTAATTTATTATTGTTTTTATTATTATTTTCTGGGGGACGGCAGTTTCGTTCTTGTTGCCTAGGCTGGAGTGCAATGGCACAATCTCAGCCCAGTGCAGCCTCCGCCTCCCGGGTTCAAGTGATTCTCCTGCCTCAGCCTCCCGAGTAGCTGGGATTACAGGCACATGCCACCACGCCCAGCTGATTTTGTATTTTTAGTAGAGACAGGGTTTCTCCATGTTGGTCAGGCTGGTCTTGAACTCCCGACCTCAGGTGATGCCCCTGCTTCGGCCTCCCAAAGTGCTGGGTTTACAGACGTGAGCCACCACACCCGGCCTTTTTATTACTATTTAAAGAGACAACGTCTCTTTAAATAATATGTTGCCCAGGCTGGTCTTGAACTCCTAGGCTCAAGCAATCCTCCTGCCTCAGCCTCCCATAGTGCTGGGATTAGAGGCATGAGTCACTGCACCTGGCGGTGTCAACTATTTTGGATGTAGAAACATTTTAGAAGCTGTCTGCTATAAAATTACAATTTGTCTATGCCCAGGGAGGGTTTGGGTTCTCCTGACTCCCAGGTAAATAAGCAGTGCTTTCAAGCAGGGCAGCATCTACAAAGAGTGAGAGCTGATCTGATTAACACAGTAAGTAGAGGGCGGATATTTGTACTCTGCTTAGCTTCTGATGTCTGCCTTTCCAAAAATATTCTCCTTAATTGCTTGGGCAATGACTGCTCCTTAGATTAATCAGACTTTTATGGGTCCCTCAGAATGAATAGTTGCATCTTCCATTTGTATCATTGCCTCTGGTTAACAAATTGGCAACAGCTTTGATCTGTCAGAATTGGGGAACAGCGGTCATCAAGGCTCCCAGTCTACAGAAGTTTGATTTCAGGGTGCCATCGGGTCTTGTGGCTCACAGAGATTCGGAAGGCCTGCTTGCCTGTTCCTCTAATTCCAAATTATATGCCATTGATGGCTATAAAAATGCAAATCCCCTGAGATAAGTAAATCTTTAAGCTACTGTCCTTTAGCAGATTTGAGAGGGACACTGGACACCAGGTTTCTGGGAGAAAAGATTTCTTAAAAACAAGCAAGATAGAAGTCTCAGAACACATTTCTTCTACTGCAGAAGTTTGCCTAAGGCTTGTGCTATTTCATAAGATGTAAAGTAGCACCTTATCTGGATATCATAAGGATTAACTAGATGTTATTAAATGTAAAATACTTTGAACTTCTTTCCAAGTTTTCACAGTTCTCATAAAATGTACTTTCCAAGTAATAAAGAATTGTCACATTACAAATAAGAAAAAGAAAAAAAAAGGAAAAAGGAGAGAAAAAGCATTGCTCACCACAATTTTATTACTTAACAAAACAACAGTTAGCATCTGGATTTCTTTCTGGTCTTGATTGTATGCAAGATTTTTTAGTTTTGTTAACACAATTACAATCAAAGTATGCATACAGTTCTGTAACCTGACATCAAGCTTTTTGAGCCAGGCATTATAAAAGGGAACATTACAGCATGTCTAGGATAATTAGGTAATTTCAAATCTGTCTCTGAAATGTTTTGCCCTTAATTCAACCCTTGGGCGGTAGCAATGATGCAGTGATGAGAATTTCAAGATAAACAACATCCTTGTTAAATGCACATCTGTTTTAACATTTGTTCTTGCAGATCTTCATGTCCCTCTGTGAGACTTTTGCATGTGAGTTGGGTGGTACAGGAAAGTCATGTACTTGCTCATATCTGACTGCAGTGAAACTAAATGTCAAAGGCTCAGTGGGAAAAGAAAAGGAAGGAGTGGCACCAGGTATGTTATATACCTTAACCCATTTACTCTCTTTTTTTTTTTTGAGACGGAGTCTCACTCTGTAGCCCAAGCTGGAGTGCTATGGCGCAAGTAGCTGGAACTACAGGTGCGCACCACCAAGCCCAGCTAATTTTTTGTATTTTAGTAGAGACAGGGTTTTACCATGTTGCCCAGGGTAGTCTCGAACTCCTGAGCTCAGGCGATTCACCCACCTTGGCTTCCCAAAGTGCTGGGATTACAGGCGTGAGCCACCACACCTGGCCCATTTAATCTTCATCAACCCAGTCAGGTAGGTATTACCAACCACACATTAGACATGAAGTGTTAAAAAACTGCCCGAGGTTGCATTATTATTAAATACCAGAACAGGGATTAGTGCTCAGATCTTTTCAGTACACCAGGCAGGTAAACAAGAAAGCATTTAGCTGTAGAGGGCCAGTAATGTCAACAATTCCTACTTCTTCAGTTACTTGCTCT
This sequence comes from Macaca mulatta, assembly GCF_049350105.2. Classification (NCBI taxonomy): domain Eukaryota; kingdom Metazoa; phylum Chordata; class Mammalia; order Primates; family Cercopithecidae; genus Macaca; species Macaca mulatta. The sequence goes on from NC_133421.1 coordinate 46,785,236, forward strand.
ATAAACTTTTTTTTTTGAGATGGAGTTTCACTCTTGTCACCCAAGCTGGAGTGCAATGGCACGATCTTGGCTCACTGCAACCTCCAACTCCCAGGTTCAAGCAGTTCTCCTGCCTCAGCCTCCCAAGTAGCCGGGATTACAGGTGTGACCACTGTGCCCAGCCTGCTCTATAAACTCTTAGTTTTATTTTATTATTTTATTTTTTTTTGAGATGGAGTCTCGCTCTGTTGTCCAGGCTGCAGTGGGCCTGATCTCAGCTCACTGCAAGCTCCGCCTCCCGTGTTCACGCCATTCTCCTGCCTCAGCCTCCCGAGTAGCTGGGACTACAGGCGCCCGCCACCATGCCCGGCTAGTTTTTTGTATTTTTTAGTAGAGACGGGGTTTCACCATGTTAGCCAGGATGGTCTCGATCTCCTGACCTCGTGATCCACCCGTCTCGGCCTCCCAAAGTGCTGGGATTACAGGCTTCAGCCACCGTGCCCGGCCTAAACTCTTAATTTTAAAATGGGTGTTTTGGCGGGGCGAGGTGGCTCGCGCCTGTAATTCTAGCACTCTGGGAGGCCGAAGCAGGGGCATCACTTGAGGTCAGGAGTTGGAGACTAGCCTGACCCAACATGGTGAAATCCTGTCTCTCCTAAAGATACAAAAATTAGCTGCGCGTGGTGGTGCGCGCCTGTAATCCCAGCTACTCGGAAAGTTGAGGCAGGAGAATTGCTTGAACCAGGGAGGCAGAGGTTTCAGTCAGCTGAGATTGCACCACTGCAACTCCAGCCTGGGTGACACAGTGAGACTCCATCTCAAAAAATAAATAAATGGCTGGGCGCAGTGGCTCACGCCTGTAATCCCAGCACTTTGGGAGGCCGAGGTGATTGGATCACCTGAGGTCAAGAGTGCGCGACCAGCCTGACCAACAAGGTGAATCCCCGTCTCTACTAAAAATATAAAAATTAGCCGGGCGTGGTGGCAGACGCCTGTAGTCCCAGCTACTTGGAAGGCTGAGACAGAAGAATTGTTTGAATCCGGGAGGCAGAGGTTGCAGTGAGCCAAGATCGCGCCACTGCACTCCACCCTGGGCAACGGAGCGAGACTCCATTTCAAAAAATAAAAATAAAAATAAAATGAGTGTTTAAAACAATTTTTTTTACAACTATAATGTATTTGAAGAAAATAAAATTTTAAAGAGACCTTCTAAAAAAGGGTACATGAACTATTCTCCCTTCAGGAGTTAATTATCTGTGGTAGTAACTATACCAGAAATGATAAGAGACCTACCTTTAAAGACAAACAAGCTATTGAATGATGCTTTGCATAAGCTCATGCAACAAAGAAGAAAACCTGGTCTTACTGAAGGGGAGTAAATGTACAAACGCACCCAAAAACCTGGAGACTTCCCCTCTAGTTCTAAACTGCTACATGTATCATACCAAGCTACTGAATATGCAAATGAAGGTGTGCTGAATATGCTAAGAAACAGAATGTGAATGGAAAGGTAGCTGAGGTTCCCAGATTGCTTAAAAGGCAACATCTAACCTACAGTCTTGCTCATCTCCTCTTTGCTTTGCCAAATAGTAGCAAACCTGTTACAGGAAGTCAGAAGGCTCAAATTAACTCTTCACCAGACCCGAGATGTACACATCATTGTAAACAAATCCTTGATGCAGAGTGTCTCCAGCGCCCTGGAGCAGTGTCTGGCTACCTCCTGGACGCTAAATAGGGTTATCAGCTTTCATCAGAGGGCCTCTAAGCTTCTGATCCCTACATCCACCCCATCTTGCCACATGTGCTAGAAATCTTTTTCCACCCCCCAACACACACACTTCTAGTTTCCATGGAGACGCAACAGTTTACTCTTTCCTCCAATTGTAAGCCATGGTTATTTTTAACTGGAAAACTCTGAGCCAGGTCACAGCTGGGATCTGGATGATGCAATGACGTCTATAGCCACCCTTCTCTCCCACAAACGCCTTCTTTTCCACAGTCGCTGGGGGCGGAGGCACTCCTGGGAGACTGCTCTCAAAAGCATTTTGCTTTGCATCTTCCATTTGTATCACTGGAAGTTGAAATTAAATGAAATTAAAACCCATGCCCATCTTAGATCTGACAGGTGTCCTGAATCTGAAGCTATGCACGCCCAGAACAAGGCCAAGATTTTCTTGTTGAGGTTGACAGCCAGGTGAGGTTGACATTCCTATCGCCTATCTGTGGCTAGAGCTTAGATAAATGCTTCTACCTCCACTGGAGTGGCTTTACAGCTGCAGTTTGCCCTTAAAAAGGCTAAAAAGAGGCCGGCCGGGTGCGGTGGCTCACGCCTGCAATCCCAGCACTTTTGGGAGGCCGTGGCGGGCGGATCACGAGGTCAGGAGATCAAGACCATCCTGGCTAACATGGTGAAACCCCATCTCTACTAAAAATACAAAAAATTAGCTGGGCGTGGTGGCGGGCGCCTGTAGTCAGTCCCAGCTACCTGAGAGGCTGAGGCAGGAGAATGGCATGAACCCGGGAGGCAGAGCTTTCAGTGAGCCAAGCTGGCGCCACTGCACCCCAGCCTGGGTGACAGCTAGACTCCATCTCGGGAAAAAAAAAAAAAGACTAAAAAGAGGCTCCTACTAGGGATATTGTGTGGAAAAGCTGTTACCCCACCTCTCCAAAGCAAATAACCATGATCTCAGGGCCAGAATCCTGCTGTCTCGTCTGCTACTAAAAGTTCAAATCAGTCCATCCATCTTAGCTAGAGTCTTCAAGACATTTCTGAACTTTTTGCTCTTTTTCAATAATTTTTGGGAAAAGCGATTAAATTACCCCCAAAATTGGCCCTTTCATCTTTGACAACTTCCTAAAGATTAGAAACTGAAATAAAAACATCAGTTTTCTTATAGGGGACATCGGTTGGGCAAATGCACTATTCCCTCCCCCCGTCTAGGAGTTAGTTATCTCTGGTAGTAACTGTATCAGAAATGATTAAGAGCCCACAGCCCAAATTCCATTGTTTTTCTTTTTTTTTTTTTTTTTTTTTTTTTTTTTTTTTAAGAGAGTCTTATTCTGTTGCCCAGGCTGGCGTGCAGTGTCACAATCTCGGATCACTGCAACCTCCGCCTCCCGGGTTCAAGCGATTCTCCTGCCTCAGCCTCCCAAGTAGCTGGGATTACAGGCACGCACCACCACACCCGGCTAATTTTCGTATTTTTAGTAGAGACAGGGTTTCACCATGTTGGTCAGGTTGGTCTCGAACCACTGACAAGTGATCCGCCTACCTCAGCCTCTCAAAGTGCTGGGATTACAGGTGTGAGCCACCACACCTGCCCTCCACTGATTTTTAACTTCTTAATATGTTTTTCTGTTTTAAAGGAATTCCCTAAATGATGATAATGAAGGATGGAGGGGTGAGGGAGGGATCCAAATCAATAGTTACATATTGTTTAGTATAAAGAAAGTCTTAGGTCATTGCGAACAATTTCGGAAATGGAGAGTATACTCGGCAGCTAGCTTTCCAACGATAGGAGAGAGATGTTAGAAATGTCATGAGTTGGCACTTCGCTGTCAGTTCACTGAATAAGGGTGATTCGATGGCAGCATTTCAGCATTTCTGCTTAAGAAAGTGCTGGTTTCTTAAAACAACTGTGAGGCCCTCTCCTTTCCATACTTCCTAAGATGCTGATTCTGTTAACACAACTCTGGACCAAGGCAGGATTATTATAAGCTACCTGGAAGCTTTTTGCCACCCATGGCCTCAGGGGAGACCAGACCACGATGAAAAAAGTGTTGCTTGATTAAGAACAGGAGGTTAATTCAACCAAATGATTAGTTTGGTGCCACTAAAATCCATTCTGGTGCTCTGAAGTAGAAAACAGGTGCATCAGACTCAATTATCCAGCCCAAGTCTGGGCTGGCAAAATTTAACCACAGGGTTTTCAAAGACAAGGGTAAGTACAGTGACCTTCAGGGCTACATCTGTGAAATAATTTTTTTTTTTTGTAGTTTTCAGGGTTTCGAACCCTTTAGTGGTAACTTCCTGTGCTATCTCCATTTCCTTATTCCTACTGGCAACAGGGAAGGGGGCCTAGTACACAATGCATAACAAGCTACTCAAGTGACAAAGGAATTGTAATGGCAGATGCATGACATTCATCTTTCCCTTAAATAATGTCTCTGATTTGTAGCTTAATCAATCAAATCAAAGGGCAGTTCGACTGCAGTATACCTTAACTGCTGGAAGCCAAGGCAACAAACAATGAACAGAAAAAGAATTCCCTGCCATTAGACACAGAAACTGGTTTTCCATACCTTTCAGAAACTGTTCATTTGTTCCCCCCTCAAACGCAGCATACTAACATTTCAGTTCTGTTGCACATTTCAAAGACTGGCTACTTAGGTTCCAAATTCCCTAGTTAAAAGCTCCCCACTTTTTTTTGAGACAGAGTCTTTGTTCTGTTGCCCAGGCTGGAGTGTAGTGGCGCAATCCCAGCTCACTGCAACCTCCGCCTCCCGGGTTCAAGTGATTCTACTGCCTCAGCCTCCCTGAGGCTGGGATTATAGGCGTAAACCAGCATGCCTGGGTAATTTTTGTATGTTTAAGTAGAGACGGAGGTTCACTGTGTTGACCAGGCTGGTCTGGAGCTTCTGACCTCAAGTGATCCGCCTATCTCATCCTTCCAAAGTGCTGGGATTATAGGCATGAGCCACCGGCCTAAAAGCTCTTCACTATTGTTCTCACTCCCAAATCAAGTGCCTATGTCAGCAGGACTATTACTATTCAGGCTGCTGTGACCCTGCTCTTGTTCTGTTTCACTTACATGTGGCTCAAAAGGACTAGGTATTTTTTTTTTTTTTTTTTTGTAGAGACAGGTTCTTGCCCTGTCATTCAGGCTACAGTGGCACAATCATGACTTACTGCAGCCTTGACTACCTGGGCCCAAGCAATCCTCCTGCCTTAGCCTTCCAAGTAGCTAGGACAAAAAGTGTGAGCCACCATACCCAGCTTGCTTTTTTTTTTTTTCAATGTAGAGACGGGGTCTTGCTGTGTTGTCCAGCCTGGTCTCAAACTCCTGGCTTCAAGTGATTCTCCCACTTCAGCCGCACAAAGTGCTGGGATTACAGGCATGAGCCACTGCACCCAGCCTGTGTCTGATTAAAGAGAAATCTTTTAGCTTGGCCAACTCTTCTACACAAGGCCACAGACATGGCAGTGTCCCAGTGTTCCAAAGATGGTCCTTTTTGGCAGATGTGGGAAAGGTTAGCTGCATTTGGCTAAGCATGTTGGCAAGGAAAGCAAAGCTTCCAGATCAGCAGTACCTCTTGAATCAAACTTTTATTTAAATATAATTTTTAGAAATTCAAACAAAAAGCTAGGTGCATATAAGATACAGAAAACCCTTTTGTTTTGTCAAGAATAATGCAATATATATTTAGAAGGTGTCCACAAAGGTATTCTTAAAAATGAATGGGTGAAGTTCCCCAGAATGCTGTTGAGAATACAGTACCACTGTCTGCTTAAAGATGGGTGAAAAAGTGGTTTTTGGAGGGATTCTAGGCATTAAGCTTTGCAAAGTTGGGTTTACTAAAGAAATAAAACTCATACATATTTATGAGTTTTCTCAAACTGCTATGTAATTTGGCCTCTGATTCTTCAATGGAGATTTTTTCTCTTGTTACATACCTACATATTTCCTAAAGCTAGAATGACTTACAAACTGGGATTTTGTTGTTACTGATGAATGCCATTGGTTTTCTCCCTTTTCTAGCTAACCCCCAGCTGAGGAAGATTTCAATGACTGGTTGCTTAACTGAGTTCGGATTTTTAAAAGCAGGGAAAGTGAAGATAGTTAACAATAAAAGGAAAGAAACTGGGACCCAGGAAAAGATAAACTGTGAATATTTAGTATTAATTGGTATCTCAAGAGACAGAGTCTTGGTCTTTGAGCACAGAGAAGAGTCATTACATGGAAAGAGATTTGTTCTGTATTTCCCACCACTTAGAGAGAAAAATATGCATAAAACTCCAGCAGAAACTTTTAACGTTAAATTGCAATAAAAATTTCAGTAAATAAGTCTTATTCATGTCATTAAGTTTCAGGGTAAACTCTCTCTTCTGAGACAATCTGGAGAGACCTCTATCAGTGTAGTTGGTTTATGGCCAACCCTGTCTAAAAGCAAACAGGAAGGATGCAATGCTACGTATCTTTGCAAAGTTGGGTATACCAAAGAAATAATTACCCTACTTTCTAAAATCCAGTCATTTAAAACTTAGGTCTTATTTTTCTATTACTATTTTCAACCATGCCATTTTCCTCATGATTTCCCATCAGCTTTTCAGAGTTCAACTGGTTCCAAGGTTTCTGTCAGACTGTCCTACCATCCTCCCACTCCTAACTACCCAGCTGCCCCTTGTGTTCTAGCCAAATAAATCTCTTGGCACCATTGTCGTTACACCCACTGCTGCCTCCACATCATTCTCCACCCCCTGTGTGTGGAACTGTCTCCCACTTCCATCTGCCATTTTTCTCTCTTCTCTATCATATAATGGCCCCAAAAGCCCACCTCTCCCAGGAAGCCTTCCTTAATCAAGGTTAAGGACTCTTCAAACTGCAACAGACATCACCTAACACTGATGTCTAATGCATCCCAACTTTTCAGAACAGGAGTTACCTTTCAGGGATAAGAGGCAATCCCTTCACAACCAACTAGGGGTGATGGTAGTGGTAAAATGTTTTCTATGAGATATGACTATACAAAAAAAAAAGATCATTTCCACATGTCATTCTTTTTAAAAAATCAAAGCCCTCTATTTGAATTCCCTCAGGTCCTGAGAGTCTTTTTTTCATTTCTCATCCCCTAGATGAATCCCTTCCCAGCTGCATGCATATTTACAACAGTCAAAATTTGTGCAGATGCTTCCAACAAAGCACACAATATTTTAATTAGATATTTGAATGTAGAAAGATTTAAACAATCAGTCAACTATTCGATGTGATTTGTGTAGATTCTGACGAAGTTATTTCTATATACAATTTTGTTTCTAACAGAAACAAAATAACCATAAATTTGGGTTCTTATTCTGCAGAAAGATTTGAGGACCAAGTTTTACATGTGGTGGGGCTACTCACCCTCTTATCTACTGAGTCCCATATATAAAACTGCTTTACTTCTGTTTTAAAAGCAGCTTTTATTGCAGCCTAGCCTTTCACCATTGAGAAATCAGGGTTCAAGTCTCAATCCAAGCAGAGCTGAGGTTTGTTGCATCATCTCCATCCTCAGGGGCTTGGTATCCTGGGAAACCCAGGGCAAGAACAGGGTGAGTTCAGGACACATATGACAGCAGACAGTGCAGCGTGATGGGGCGGGCATCCAACACCTTAAGTGTATTTCAGTTACCAGAATATTTGACACACCCACAAATTAAATAGCAAAACATTTTAATCAATTAATTCTAAAAATAACAGAGACATGTTATATCCGGTGCCACCTCCTCAAAAGACTACTACTGCAGATTAGACAGGCAGACTGCAAAGTACAAAGCCAGACATTAAAGTTTTTTTTTTTTTTTTTTGAAACAGAGTCTCGCTCTGTCACCCAGGCTGGAGCGCAGTAGTATGATCTTGGCTCACTGCAACCTCTGCCTCCTGGGTTCAAGCAATTCTCCTGCCTCAGCCTCCTGAGTAGCTGGGATTACAGGCGTGTGCCACCACACCTAGCTAATTTTGTATTTTTAGTACAGACGGGCTTTCACCATATTGGCCAGGCTGGTCTCGAACTCCTGACCTCGTGATCCGCCCGCCTTTGCCTCCAAAAGTGCTGGGATTACAGGCGAGCCACCTCGCCCGGCCGAAGTTAAAGATGCAGTTTGGGATAAGACTATCATAAGGATATTTCTTCCCCTTTACTCATAAAAGTTGTCAGCTTAGGCCGGGTGCAATGGCTCACACCTGTAATCCTAGCACTTTGGGAGGCCGAGGTGGGTGGATCAACTGAGGTCAGGAGTTTGAGACCAGCCTGACCAACATGACAAAACCCTGTCTCTACCAAAAAATACAAAATTAGCTAGGCGTGGTGGCGGGCACCTGTATAGTCCCCGCTTCTCGGGAGGCTGAGGCAAGAGAATCACTTGAACCCGGGAGGCAGAGGTTACAGTGAGCTGAGATCTCGCCATCACACTCCAGCCTGGACGACAAGAGCAAACTCTGTCTCAAAAAAAAAAAAAAAAAAAAAAGTCAGTTTAGAAAACCCTTAGACAAGAGCTTTCTTATGCTCTAAAACCTTTCTCTTTATTTTAAATCTATCTGCAGTGTTTCAAGGCAAGGCAGATAAGCAGCAAACTTACCTCACAATATAAGGATCTGAGCTGGACTCCTGGGACTAAAGACTGTGGTTTAGTTCTATTTCTACCAGCACTGTGAAGTGAGGTACTATGGTTCTTTTAGTTACAAGAGGTGTTAGGAATGAATGCCCACTCACATTTAATAATAGCTTATCTAGCACACAACTCTGCAGCACAATACCAACAACAGGAGTGTTTTAAAGCAGGATGGAGAAGAAAGTAGACTTAATACAACTTAAGGTTTCCTTTGTCCTTTCCCCTCTTTTCACAATGAGAATTCAGCTGAAAAACAAAACTCTCCAGAATGCCCACCCACACTGTCCTTTGACCCCACCACATTCCAAACTTCTGACTTCTGATCCCAAGCCCTCGGAGCCTCAGCCTTTAGTGATGTATCCTTCTCGGATGAGGAAATCATAGATTTTCCGGGTTTTGTTCACATCTATCTTGATGAGCGCTCTTGCCTGCGCCAGTCTTAAGCCTCCTTGCTTGTTACATTCGTTCAATAGAGCAGATTTGTATTCTAAATAGGCTCCAGGGACCAACCTCACCATCTGACAGAGCTGCAAGACATGGCAAATTTAATAAACATTAACATCTGTCATTTTTGTAATTTAATCCAGCAGGTATAGCAAAATTTTTTTTAAAGTGACATCAACCTCCAACTATTTATAGGCGCTGATGGGTGGCTGGACTACATTCCATTTAGTCTCTTCCTCTCTGGCGAGAACGCTCCCTAAGGACACACACCCAGGAAGAGAAAGCCAGGGTGTGATGCTAGAAGAGCCTTTAGCACATGCCAGCTGGCTCAGGGGCCTGGGTGTGTTAGGGTTTACAGATATGTGCTCCTGAGGAGCAGCCTGGCTCATTCAGGAGTCAAACACTAAATGCCCAGGTACAGTCCCAGCACCAATGGTCAGGGAAGAGCCACGGGGCACAGTGGGGGCAGGATGCACAGATACTTGGATTTTCAAGGGCACATCACATTGTTTTTAGTATCAGCATAAAGCAGTAGTCCCTGCTTTGGGGATTACATTTCCTACTTCAAAGGGAAAGGACATAAAGAGACCTTGCTAAGAGGACGTAACTTTAACTGCTAAAAATCTAGAAAATTGCTACATTATCCAGCAATGAGGAGTCTGAGGTCACCACTATGTGAGTAAGGATAAAAAAAGCTTGACATTCCAGGCCATTCAATATTTGAATCAGGCTGGCCTATGACCTTCTTCAGCAATACATAGATACTACATACATTTCCTTCCACTCCCAAACTAATCCCTACTGTTCCTGGTGGATAAAATAAGACTAACACTACCCCTTCACTATGACCCTTCCTTATTATCTGAACTGAACTAATGATATATGGTGGGAGATGGGAAACTGATCTTGGGAATTATAAAAGGAGCATATGAGGAGCAAAAGAGGAACTCCTCCAAAAGAGGAACACACTTCAGAGATGTGACACAGTTTTCTGAAAACTCCTGATGATGATTCTTATGAGGATGGCTTTAAATTTTAGAAACAGATAAAATCAATATGAAGACATGTCTGATGATTGCAACTGGAAAAAGTAGGTCACATAATTTTTTAAATCAGGCCGGGCGCAGTGGCTCACACCTGTAATCCCAGTACTTTGGGAGGCTGAGGCAGGTGGATCACCTGAAGTCAGGAGTTTGAGACCAGCCTGGCTAACAAGACGAAACCCTGTCTCTACTAAAAATACAAAAATTAGCCGGGTGTGGTGGTGTGCGCCTGCAGTCCCAGCTACTCAGGGGCAGGAGAATGGTTTGAACCCGGGAGGCAGAGGTTGCAGTGAGCCAAGATCGCGCCACTGCACTCTAGCCTGGGTGACAGAGTGAGACTGTCTCAAAAAAATAAAAAATAGGCTGGGCGAGGTGGATCATGCCTATAATCCCAGCACTTTGGGAGGCCAAGGCAGGTGGATCACAAGGTCAGGAGTTCAAGATCAGCCTGGCCAACATGGTGAAACCCCATCTCTACTAAAATCTACAAAAATTAGCCAGGCTGGTGGCACGTGCCTGTGGTCCCGGCTACTTGGGAAGCTGAGGCAGAAGAATCACTTGAACCTGGGAGGTGCAGGCTGCAGTGAGCCGCGATCATGTCACTGCACTCCAGCCTGGGCAACAGGGCAAGTCTCCGCCTCAAAATAAATAAATTAATTAATTAATTTTAAAAATCAAAATTAACATGACTATATATGACATAAAAATCTTTTCCTTATGTTTATAAACATGCTCTGGAGACAATTTACAAAAATGTTGTAAATGATGATTATGTTGTTGGAATAAGTATAGAACTTTTCAAGGTAGCCATTCTAATAGGAAATACCTATTTTCATGTAAAAGTTACTTTAGGTTTACAAAAAATTAATTTTATTTACATAAAGCACTTAGTAGAGTAGCACATGGTAAGTGCTCAATAGACGATAGTTGCTATTATTATGTAATTTACATACCACATGTGCTTTCCCCAAAAGAGGAATGGTGGTAGCGTGACAAGGTAAGCAATTCTCTGAAATCTGCCACAAGCGGCTCTTTAGCTCTTGGACTTCTAGGATTCACCAGAGCTGTGCGTGTATGTTAGATGGATGAAACACAAGGGTTTGACCCTGTAATGGATTTTTAATGACAACTCAATGAATAATCAGCCCCTATTCTCTTTCCCCCAGCCCCCTCCTTTTTGTTACCTCCTTTTCTTTTTCATTCAGCTTCTCTGTGCCAGGGAGGCCAGTGAGATTCAAGGGTGGTGCACTCCGTCTACCTATAGACAGAGAAAGGAAACAGCATAGATTTAATAGGAGTGACAATTTCTCAGGTATAAAGTATTAAAAACTTCAGTGCAGCCAGGCCAGCTAGGTATAGGCTCACTATATCCAGCTTAGGAAATCCTGTCCCATTCCCTGAGGCCTGTTTAGCTAGCAACATGGGCACCCGAACATTCACTTGAAAATAAAAGGCCGGGCGTGGTGGCTCAAGCCTGTAATCCCAGCACTTTGGGAGGCCGAGATGGGCGGATCACGAGGTCAGGAGATCGAGACCATCCTGGCTAACACGGTGAAACCCCGTCTCTACTAAAAAATACAAAAAACTAGCCGGGCGCGGTGGTGGGCGCCTGTAGTCCCAGCTACTCGGGAGGCTGAGGCAGGAGAATGGCGTGAACCCGGGAGGCGGAGCTTGCAGTGAGCTGAGATCCGGCCACTGCACTCCAGCCTGGGCGGCAGAGCGAGACTCCATCTCAAAAAAAAAAAAAAGAAAATAAAAATGAATTACATATTCAGGGCATATGAATTACCCACAATCTGCTAAAATACACATAGTCACACATACCTTAGCATCAAATGTAACTACTCACTACAGTAGCTATCTTTTATTTATTATTATTATTATTATTATTATTTTTGAGACAGGGTCTCACTCTGTTGCCCAGACTGGAGTGCAGTGTTGCGATCATAGCTCACTATAGCCTCAATCTCCCTGGCTCAAGTGATCCTCCTTCCTCAGCCTCCCAACTACCTGGGAAGACAGGCATGTGCCACCATACCCGGCTATCACCTATTTCTTCCTAACCATATAGGAGACTCTAAAATCTGATGCCCAAATGTCATCCAGTTAAGAAAGGTCACACACTGCCTGCTTTGACAGCTGATGAATGGAAATAATAACTGCAGGACAGACATTCCCTAATCCTTGCCACTCGGCCAGCAGTACAAGGCAAACATGGTAATTAACCAAGTACTGTGTGCCTTCAGATCAAAGAAAGACTGTTAGGCCAGCAAAAGGCCCGTCTTTTTTATTATGTGAGGGAATATCTGTTCCTTCCAAAGTAGCCCTGTTTACCTGCAAGATCCACAAACAGGAACAATGAGCCATTATATGGCAAAGCAGGGGGCTGAGGTCAACTCACATACCTGAGAAAGAAACCTAAATAGGAGGTCACTGGCCAGGAGGGGAAGCTTGATGAGCAAAACTTTTTTGGTTTTGTTTTGGTTGTGTATTAGGGATTGGTGTTCAGCTGGGAATGGATAGACTGAGTTAAGCAAAGAAAATGTCTAAGTTTTATAGAGGTTGCTTTTCAAGTGGGGCAGAGAAACAGGAGGGACTGTTACAAGCTCCTCTGGTGGAAAACAGGCTTCTCTGTTATATCAACAAAAGGCATAAGGGATTATCCCAAATCCTCAAAAAGGGAGATAAAATCATTTGGTTCCTCACAAAAGTCACCAGAGGCTAGGCTACAATCAAAGATGCCAGGCTTCCAATATATAGATGCCTTAAGAACTCAGAACATAAAGGAGAGCAAGAGATCTCCTCAGCCTAAATGTAAGGGGTGAGAAAGGCTAACACCAGACTAGGAACAAACAATGAACAAGAGGCCGGGTACAGAGGTTCACACCTGTAATCCCAGCACTTTGGGAGGCTGAAGCAGGAGGATCACTTGAGCCCAGGAGTTCAAGACCAACCTGGGTGATGTAGTAAGACACTGTCTCTACCAAAAATATATATATATATATCCGGGTTTGGTGGCATTCGCCCGTAGTCCCAGCTACTCTCAGGAGCTGAACTGGGAGGATCACTTAGGCCTGGGAGTTCAAGGCTGCAGTGAGCCATGATCACACACTGCACTCCAGCCTGGACAGTAGAGGGAGACCCTGTCTCACAGAAAAAGAAAAAATAAACAATGAACAAGTCAGTGCAGATGGTACAGTAAACAAAAATCTATGATGTTAGCCAGTTCATTTAATTTAATTAATTAATTAATTAATTTTTTGAGACAGTCTTACTCTGTCACCCAGGCTGAAGTGCAATGGTGCCATCTTGGCTCACTGAAACCTCTGCCTCCCAGATTCAAGCGATTCTCCTGCCTCAGTCTCTGAAGTAGCTGGGATTACATATGTGCACCACCACGCCCAGCTATTTTTTGTATTTTTTTTTTAAGTAGAGATGGGGTTTCACCATGTTGGTCAGGCTGGTCTCGAACTCCCAACCTCAGGTGATTCGCCCACCTCAGCCTCCCAAAGTGCTGGGATTACAGGCGTGAGCCACTGCACCTGGCCCAGTTCCTTCATTTTAATTAGTCAGTATTAACTTAGTTGTATTTAGATTTTGGGGGCAGAGTGTTGGCAATAAGAAACTTACAAAATAAAACTTGGATTTCACTGTCTTGGCTACTCCCCTAAAACACTACCTTTTTCTTCCTTCCATGTTAAGAAAAAATTACATGAAGTAAAGGAATAAATGGGGGAAAAAAAAGTCCCTAAAGTGGCCAGGTGCAGTGGCTCATGCCTGTAATCCCAGCTCTTTGGGAGGCTGAGGCAGGCGGATCACCTGAGGTCAGGAGTTTGAGACCAGCCTGGCCAACCTGTCGAAACCCCATCTCTACTAAAAGTACAAAAATCATCTGGGCATAGTGGCAGGTGCTTGTAATCCCAGCTACTCAGGAGGCTGAGGCAGGAGAATCGCTTGAACCTGGAAGGCGGAGGTTGCACTGAGCCAAGATCATATCACTGCACTCCAGCCTGGGTGACAGAGCAAGACTCCATCTCTCCAAAAAAAAAAAAAAAAAGTCCCTAAAGTGGACAAATCTGAGACCCAGATCCTGAATCTGCTGAGACATACCTCCCCAAATTGCCAGTCATCGATTACCTATCACCAAGGATCATCAGATAGCATATGGCCTAATCTTGCTCGGTATACTAATCTCAAACTAGGACATACTCAAAGAGGTAAAAGTAAGAAATAGAAATACTTTAGGTCTCCAACTTAGAAATCCTTATGTTTCTAGCAAGTAACATGCTTCTTTGCTCATGTTATATAAAAATAAAAAGCTTAGGCTGGGCACAGTAGCTCACACCTGTAATTCCAGCACTTTGGGAAGCCGTGGTGGGTGGATCACTTGAGGTCAGTTCCAGACCAGCCTGGCCAACATGGCGAAAGTGTCTTTACCAAAAATACAAAAATTAGCCAGGCATGGTGCCACACGCCTGTAATCCCAGCTACTTGGGAGGCTGAGGCAGGAGAATCACTTGAACCCAGGAGGCAGAGGTTGCAGTGAGCTGAGATCACACCACTGCACTCCAGCCTGGGGGACAGACCAAGACTCCATCTCCAAAAATAAGTAAATAAATAAAAAATAATAAAATAGAAAGCTTTTAATTTATCTCCTGTGAAATAAGTCTCAAAATTCGTGGTAGACACAACTGCAGTAAACTAATTGCTCATGAACATTGGTAAAATAAGTTACCTCTCTGAAGTTCTTTTTTCCCGTCTCTATGCTCTCTATACTCTCACTCTGAGGATCGTCTCTGTCTGGCCATGAAGATTCTGAAAACATACTGATGTTTACTATTATTCTGCCTAAGCACCCTGACACCACAGAGGAAGGAAGATTGCTGGGTCACCATAACCCCTACGATGCAAACTTCACAATTAAGACTTGTTCTGGCCTGAGAAATAATTACCTGAATTCGAAGCCATTGGAATGGAAGGACTCAGGCCGGAATCACTACAACAAAGAAGAGGAATTTAAACTTAGGTCATATCAAACAAGGTGATTTCCAAAAGCCCCTGTGAGACTGGGTGCCGTTTATCAGGTAGGTCACCTTGAAGAAGTGTAACGAGACAGACTGAACTATGTTTTATAGATATCTCACTGTATTGAGCAGGAAAGCAAATCTGTTCTAAGGAAGAAAAATTCCTCAGATTTGTTAAGAAAAGCTTGTAGTCTAGAACACCACTAACACCACTCAAGGGGAAGGGATACAAACATGATTCTCCAGTGAAAATCCAGGTATGAAGAGAGAGTTGAAGTCACGGGTAGAAGGCTAGGGGAAAATTCACTCATTTTTAAAAATAAGATCAAAGTAGTAAAGTTTGATTCTAGGAGGTCAGTTGTTTCTCAAAACTATCAGTATGGCACTGGTTCTGTGAGATGGACTGCTAAAATATTTCTGAATTCTTCTAGCTACTCAATTATTATTACTCTGCCATCTAGGGTGCCCAAAAATACATGCTAAGGCCAAGGCATCCCAGAAAGAATGCCTCCTTCACCCTGGAGTAATTACTCACATGTCAGCTTGCCGGCGGAGCCACTGCTGGCAAGCGCTACTGTCTTGGATATACTGGAGAACTTCTGAGAGCATAGTGCGTTTAAGGCGCTCCTCCTCCCGTGTCTTCTTGAGGTGATCGTAGGTTCTGGCACCTGAGGGTATAGAAAACACAGTGACCACAATGACAATGCAGCAGAACTGAAGGGCTTTCTAACTGACCAAGAAACTGGTTTTGGGTTTTGTTGTTAAAGTCTATTTCCTTTGCAAAACTGCTTTCACAATTATTTCTCCAAGACCCAAGTAGATTTTCCCTAGTTTGAAATCCTTTTCTTAACACTAAGTATTAAATATTTGTATTCCTTTTCTATCTGTAAGAAATTTGGGAGAAAAAAAACAATAGAAAAGTACAAAGAAAATAAGAATTGCTCATACTTCCACCCTCAAAAAGTAACCAACTTTTACTGTAGTCGTAGTTGCTTCCTGTTTTTTCTATTTTTATAAATTTTTTCAAAGTCACACATGTGCTATAAGCATATGCCTTTCCTTTAAAAACAATTAGAATTACAAAAAAAGAGTTCTCTTTGACATGTAGTACCTCTTCTCTATATTTCTCAGAGGCAGCCAATATCAGGAAACCAAAATTAATTATCAGAGTCTCTATATGCATCTTGCTAACAGAAGAGTTGTGTGGTGTTTTCTACATGTTAAAAAAGGTTCACAGATTCCAAAATACTGCACCAGTGGGTTTCAAAATTCAAACTAGGTTCCACAGAGCCCCAGGATACCATAGGAGTATCTTAGAGGTTAATGTAAAGAGAAAGGGCACTGCCAGATACCAGCGGTCCTGGGCTCTACACATAACTTGAACCATTAAAGTTCAACCAAAGTAATTCCACTTTTATCTTATTTGTAGATTGGGGCTCCACACAAAATTTAATTTTAAAAATGGTTTCCACTGTTAAAGAACCATTATATTAGGCTGAACTTACATCCATAAGGTTATGTTGCACCCAAAGGGCTGTGTTAAGAAGTCAACTATTGCCGGGCGCGGTGGCTCAAACCTGTAATCCCAGCACTTTGGGAGGCTGAGGCGGGCGGATCACCTGAGGTCAGGAGTTCGAGATCAGCCTGACCAACATGGAGAAACCCTGTCTCTACTAAAAATATAAAAAAAAAAAAAAATTAGCTGGGTATAGTGGCGTGTGACTGTAGTCCCAGCTACTCAGGAGGCTGAGGCAGGAGAATTGCTTGAACCTAGGAGGCGGAGGTCATGGTGAACCAAGATGGCACCACTGAACTCCAGCCTGCGCAACAGAGCCAGACTCCATCTCAAAAAAAAAAAAAAGAAGCCAACTATTTCTTATAGATAGTAGGTGATAGCTGTCAATAATCACAAAGACTTCAAATAGGAAGAAGGAGGGAGTGCTAAAGATCATTCCAACAATGACAGCAAAACAATAGAAACTGCCATTTATTAAGGATTTATTGTGTGCCAGATACCGTGCTATGCTTATATGCAGTATCTCTAATTAAATCTTTACACTAAGAACCTTAGAAAATTAAAACTTGAATAGAGGCCAGGCACAGTTGCTCACACCTGTAATCCCAGCACTCTGAGAGGCCAAGGCGGGAGGACTGCTTGAGGCCAGGAGTTTGAGATCAGCCTGGGCAACATAGCAAGGCCAGTCTCTAGGGGGAAAAAAAAAAGAAAAAAAGGAAAGAAAAGAAATGTAGATAGAATCACATCGCAGAGCTGGTAAACTGGAGAGCCAAAATTTATACTCAAGCTTTTTAAGTCTAGACCCAAGCTCTTAACTACTATAATACACTATCTCTTACGATCTGGTTCTAGTACTAACTAGCTCTGTAACCTCTTTATACCTTAATTTCTTCATTAAATGGAAGTAATGGTACTTTGTAAGTTTGTCATGAGAATTCAGTGACTTGATCCAAGTGAAATGGTTAGCATAGAGACTGGTACATGGTAAACATCTGATAGATGTTAGCTGCTAATAATATAATTATTGTCACTACACCAAGTAACTGGGATACAAGCACCTAGAGCCAGTTGAAGCTTCATTATTTTATAAAAATGCTAAGGCCATGTATCATTAAATTTGAAAAGGGTGACAGTCCTTTTTTTTTTTTTTTTGAAACAGAATCTCCCTCTGCCGCCCAGGCTGGAGTACAGTGGCACGATCTCAGCTCACTACAACCTCTGCTTCTCAGGTTCAAGTGATTCTTGTGCCTCAGCCTTCTGAGTAGTTGGGATTAAAGTGTGCACCACAATGCCTAATTTTTGTATTTTTACTAGAGATGGGCTTTCACCATGTTGGTCAGGCTGGTTTCGAACTCCTGGACTCAAGTGACCCACCTGCCTTGGCCTCCCAAAGTGCTGGGATTACAGGCGTGAGAGAGTCACTGCACCTGGCCCAAGATTCTCTTTTTATAAAGAGCCTTGGCAGAATCCTAAATCTAAAGCAGCACCTCTCTTTCCTTTGTCTCATAACTTTTATTTTACCAAAGATAATCTATGTAAAGGTATTTATAGGGATTAAGTAGCCAAAACTTTACTGGAAAGATTTAAAGCATTCTGGTAAAGAATAGCTTATGTTTTAAAAAAAATTCACAACTCAGAGACTTCCTCTGTGTGTTTGGAAGACACTTGCCCTCAGGTACGGTATGTAGCTGAAGCATACTTACTACAAAAATTGGTAATGCCTGCTGTCCTGTATTCTTGGAGCCTCTTGATTTCCCTTCGGAGTTCAAATTCCACTGTTTTCCCCAAAAGGAATGAAGGAAAAAGTTACAAAAATAAAAGCAACATCAGTGAGCACTTTTGCTATTGAGCATTTTCATTAATTCTGCCTTATAAGACTAGGTAAGTTCATTTGGAGAATCCTACTTGTTGGTAACTTCTCATTAGAAATTTTACCCAAGAGCTGAGGAAAACCTACTCCAGCTGTCTTCCAGCTGCTGTCTCCAGAGGCAGCAGCTGGAACTGTCTTCTAGAAAACTTAGTGAAATGGTTGAATTCATTTGTCTACAAAAGGAACAATTTTTTTTTTTTTTTTTTTTTTTGAGACAGAGTCTCGCTCTGTCCTCCAGGCTGGAGTGTAATGGCATGATCTCGGCTCACTGCAACCTCCACCTCCCAGGCTCAAGCGATTCTCCCTGCCTCAGCATCCTGAGTAGCTGGGATTACAGACATCCACCACCACACCCGGCTAATTGTTGTATTTTTAGTAGAGATGGGGTTTTGCCATATTGGCCAGGCTGGTCTCAAACTCCTGACCTCAGGTGATCCAACCACCTTGGCCTCCAAAAGTGCTGACATTACAGGAATGAGCCACCGCACCCGGCCAAATATAATTTTTTTTAACAATCGAGTTTCCCTGCTCTAACTATCTTCTGTTAAAAGTTCCACCCACATGACCAAGTTCTTTTATGAAACCTATTACTTGACGTGGCCCTGATGCAAGGGAAGGACAAAAGCTCTGTGCGCAAGCCCCTGTAAGTTTCTTTACAGCTTTATTCCTATAGGAACAAAAGTGCATTGTGTTTTCCATAAACCAAAGGTTTCTGCCTCCTCTGAGCATACAGATCAGGTTGTACTGTTTGGGTTATTATGTGATAAATCATTCTAACTTGGTTGCTTTTTGAAACAGAGAATGAAGAGCCTGGACAATCCATGGGGTGTAGTTCTTTGGAGTGACACATAAACCAGGGGTGTGTCCCAAACTGGGACAGGAAGTAAAGGATCAGTCACCTGGTACAAACCAAAGAATGCCAACCAAACAAGGTGTTTAGTGAGGACAACCAACCTGGCTCAGATAAATGTCTGCAATGCTACGTAAGAAATATTTTCATGATGAGAAAAAGGGCCTTAGTAGAGTACCCTCCCAGAACTAAACTTAAGAGGCCACATACACAAATGTCGTGATGAAAGGTACAGAATAAGCCAGAGTCCATATTATTTTAACAATCTAGGCCTTACTGCCATACTAACATTTTGTTTTCTGTTTTGAAACAGGGTCTCGCTCTGTCGCTCAGGCTGGAGTGCAGTGGCATGATTTCGGCTCACGACAACCTCCGCTACCCAGGTTCAAGCAATCCTCCCACCTCAGCCTCCAAAGTAGCTGAGGCTACAGGTGTGCACTACCATGCCTGGCTAACTTTTCTATTTTTGTAGAGATGGAGTTTTACTATGTTGCCCAGATTGGTCTCGAACTCCTGGACTCAAGCGATCCTCTTGCCTCGGCCTCCCAAAGTGCTGTGATTACGGGTGTGAGCCGCCACGCCCAGCCTCATAACAACTTTCAATTTTGTATAGTGAAAAATCAAATGGTAACTAGGTAAAGCTCTCACAGAAATACCACAGAAAGGCAAGAGAACGATGGAAGTACTATCTCCACAAGCTATCCATCTCTGTCCTCATTTTTAAAACTACTTTTAATACTAAAATATTTATGAACAAAATAAAATGATGTCTGGGATTTGCTTCAGAATAATCCAGTCGAGGGCAAGAGGGGAGAGTGGGTGGTAAAGATGAAACCAGACTGGTCATGTGTTGAAAACTGCTGAAGCTGGATAATGGATACACGGGAGTTCATCATATTATTATCTCTACTTCTATATATATTTGAAAATTCCCATGATAAAAAGCAGGGACAAAAACTACTAAATTATTGTTTATCTGGGG
The DNA here is from genome assembly GCF_049350105.2 of Macaca mulatta. Classification (NCBI taxonomy): domain Eukaryota; kingdom Metazoa; phylum Chordata; class Mammalia; order Primates; family Cercopithecidae; genus Macaca; species Macaca mulatta. Next base: position 46,805,312 of record NC_133421.1, read on the forward strand.
CAATGGGGAAAGCCATTAGGGCTTTTTAACCTCTCTTCTGCTACCCCCATAGTCCCAAATTTGTCCCATGGAAATAAAGGGGAACAAAGAGAGAAATATCCATTTATTTATTTATAGAACTCTGAATAAAACACATCATTATCTCTCCTATTTATATAAACATACACACACAAATACTGCTTAAGGCTCAAAAACCACCTACATGCATGGCTTTCAATGAATTTGTCATGTTCCACTGGCCCCACAATTCTTGCAAATCGCCTCATTGTTTCATAAAGGTCCTGGACCTCCTTGGGATACCGCCGTTCCATTACTACAGAGAAAATAAAACATAAATGTGTCATAGGAAATGTAAGGATCCCTAAGTTTTCAGCATTTTTTTTTAACAATTAGTAAAATAGAAGAACATTATTTATAACCTCACATGACTAACTTATCCATGACAGGAAGCAAACAGGAAAGCCAAGAATGCAAAACACTAATCATAATGACAGCACCATAGCAACTATCCCACAGGGATGTTATCACTGGAGATCGTCTCCACCACTGAGCATTACTAATCTCCCACATCTACTGATTTTTTTTTTTTTTTGAGATGGAGTCTCACTCTGTCTCCCAGGCTGGAGTGCAGTGGTGTGATCTCAGTGCACTGCAACCTTGGTCTCCTGGGTTCAAGCAATTCTCCTACC